>NW_027480442.1:625897-1251795 GCF_051401765.1 Calliopsis andreniformis | reverse complement strand
CCCCAGGGCGCTGTTCCACCAGATCGAATAGTTAGTGCAATAGAAGTCAATGCCCGAAGCATAAAATGCAATAAAAATACAACAGTTTTTCCATCATATAACAGGAATAATTGCAACCAGTTTGAAAGTGATGGTCATTTCTATGTTCCGGGCTACCTAGGCCTCACTCTAGGTCGCTGTTCCACCAGATCGAATTGTTAGGGCCTAAGAAGTCAACGCCAGAAGCATAAGGTACAGTATAAATATAACAGTTTTTCCATCGTATAGAACGAATAATAGCAACCAGTGTGAAAGTTATGGTCATTTCTACGTTCCGGGCAACCTAGGCTTCACTCTAGGACGTTGCTCCACCAGATCGAATAGTTAGTGCCTTAGAAGTCAACGCCAGAAGCATAAAATACAATATAAATACAACAGTTCTTCCATTGTATAAAACGAGTAATTGCTACCTGTGTAAAAGTTATGGTCAGTTCTACGTTCCGGACAACCTAGGCCTCACTCTAGGTCGTTGTTCCACCAGATCGAATTGTTAGGGCCTAAGAAGTCAACGCCAGAATCATAAGATACAATATAAATATAACAGCTTTTCCGTCGTGTAAAACGAATAATTGCTACCGGTGTGAAATGTAACGTCATTTCTACTTTCCGGGCAACCTAGGCTTCACCCTAGGGCGTTGCTCCAACAGATTGAATAGTTAGGGCCTTAGAAGCCAACGGCCGAAGCATAAAATACAAAATAAATAGAACTGCTTTCTATCGTATAAAACGAATAATTGCTACCGGTGTGAAAGTTATTTCCATTTCTACGTTGCGGCAACCTAGGCTTCACCCTGGGGCGTTGTACCACCAGATCGAATAGTTAGGGCCTAAGAAGTGAACGCCAGCAGCATCAAATACAATATAAATACAACAGTTTTTCCATCATATAAAACGAATAATTGCAACCAGTATGACAGTTATGGTCATTTCTGCGTTCCGGGCAACCTAGGCATCACTCTATGGCTTCCTTCCACTACATCGAATAGCTACGGCCTCAGAAGTCAACGCCTGAAGCATGAAATACAATAAAAATACAACAGTCTTTCCTTCCTATAACAGGAATAATTGCAACCCGTGCGAAAGTGATGGTCATTTGTATGTTCCAGGCAACCTAGGCTTCACTCTAGGGCGTTGCTCCACCAGATCGAATAGTTAGGGCCTTAGAAGTCAACGCCAGAAGCATAAAATACAATACAAGTACAACAGTTTTTCCATCTTATAAAATGTACAATTGCAAACATTGCGAAAGTAATGGTCATTCCACGTTCCGGGCAACCTAGGCGTCACTCTAGTGCGTTGCTCTACCACATCTACTAGCTACGGCCTTAGACGTCAACGACAGAAACATAAAATACAATAAAGATGCAACAGCTTTTCCATCGTATAAAACGAATAATTGCAACCAGTGTTAAAGTTATTGTCATTTCTACTTTCCGCGCAACCTAGGCTTCACCCTAGCGCGTTGCTCCAACAGATTGAATAGTTAGGACCTTAGAAGTCAATGCCCGAAGCATAAAATGCAATAAAAATACAACAGTTTTTCAATCATATAACAGGAATAATTGCAACCAGTTTGAAAGTGATGGTCATTTCTATGTTCCGGGCTACCTAGGCCTCACTCTAGGACGTTGCTCCACCAGATCGAATAGTTAGTGCCTTAGAAGTCAACGCCAGAAGCATAAAATACAATATAAATACAACAGTTCTTCCATTGTATAAAACGAATAATTGCTACCAGTGTAAAAGTTATGGTCAGTTCTACGTTCCGGACAACCTAGGCCTCACTCTAGGTCGTTGTTCCACCAGATCGAATTGTTAGGGCCTAAGAAGTCAACGCCAGAAGCATAAGATACAATATAAGTATAACAGCGTAAAACGAATAATTGCTACCGGTGTGAAAGTTAACGTCATTTCTACTTTCCGGGCAACCTGGGCTTCACCCTAGGGCGTTGCTCCAACAGATTCAATAGTGAGGGCCTAAGAAGTCAACGCCAGAAGCATAAGATACAATATAAGTATAACAGCTTTTCCGTCGTGTAAAACGAATAATTGCTACCGGTGTGAAAGTTAACGTCATTTCTACGTTCCGGTCGACCTAGGCTTCACCATAGGGCGTTGTTCCACCAGATCGAATAGTTAGGGCCTAAGAAGTGAACGCCAGATGCTTAAAATACAATATAAATACATCAGTTTTTCCATCGTATAAAACGAATAATTGCAACCAGTATGAAGGTTAACGTCATTTCTGCTTTCCGGGCAACCTAGGCTTCACCCTAGGGAGTTGCTCCAACAGATTGAATAGTTAGGGCCTTAGAAGTCAACGCCGGAAGCATATAATTCAATAAAAATACAACAGTTTTTCCATCGTATAGAACGAATAATAGCATCCAGTGTGAAAGTTATGGTCATTTCTACGTTCCGGGCAACCTTAGCTTCACTCTAGGGCGTTGCTCCACCAGATCAAACAGTTAGGGCCTTAGAAGTCAACGCCCCAAGCATAAAATACAAAATAAATGGAACAGTTTTTCCATCGTATAAAACGAATAATAGCAACCAGTGTCAAAGTTATGGTCATTTCTACGTTCCGGGCAACCTAGGCTTCACCCCAGGGCGTTGTTCCACCATATCGAATAGTTAGGGCCTAAGAAGTGAACGCCAGCAGCATAAAATACAATATAAATTCAACAGCTCTTCCATCATATAAAACGAATGATTGCAAACAGTATGAAAGCTATGGTCATTTCTACGTTCCGGGCAACCTAGGCTTCACCCCAGGGCGCTGTTCCACCAGATCGAATAGTTAGTGCAATAGAAGTCAACGCCAGAAGCATAAAATGCAATATAAATACAACAGTTTTTCCATCGAATAAAACGAATAATTGCAACCAGTATGAAAGTTAACGTCATTTCTTCTTCCCGGGCAACATAGGCTTCACCCTTGGGCGTTGCTCCAACAGATTGAATAGTTAGGGCCTTAGAAGTCAACGCCGGAAGCATAAAATGCAATAAAAATACAACAGTTTTTCCATCGTATAAAAGGATTAATTGCAACCAGTTTGAAAGTGATGGTCAGTTCTACGTTCCGGGCAACCTAGGCTTCACTCTAGGGCGTTGATCCAACAGATTGAATAGTTAGGGCCTTAGCAGTCAACGCCCGAAGCATAAAATACAATATAAATACAACAGTTTTTCCATCATATAACAGGAACAATTGCAACCAGTTTGAAAGTGATGGTCATTTCTACGTTCCGGGCAACCTAGGCTTCTCTCTAGGGTGTTGCTCCACCAGATCGTATAGTTAGTGCCTTATAAGTCAACGCCAGAAGCATAAAATACAATATAAATATAACAGTTTTTCCATCGTATAAAACGAATAATTGCAACCAGTATTAAAGTTATGGACATTTCTACGTTCCGGGCAACCTAGGCTTCACTCTATGGCGTTCTTCCACTACATCGAATAGCAACGGCCTCAGAAGACAACGCCAGAAGCATAAAATACAATAAAAATACAACAGTCTTTCCGTCCTATAACAGGAATAATTGCAACCCGTGTGAAAGTGATGGTCATTTGCACGTTCCAGGCAACCTAGGCTTCACTCTAGGGCGTTGTTCCACCAGTATCGAATTGTTAGGGCCTAAGAAGTCAATGCCCGAAGCATAAAATGCAATAAAAATACAACAGTTTTTCCATCATATAAAACGAATAATTGCTACCAGTATGGAAGTGATGGTCATTTCTACGTTCCGGGCAACCTACGCCACACTCTAGGGTGTTGTTCCACCAGATTGAATAGTTAGGGCCTAAGAAATCAACGCCAGAAGCATAAAGTACAATTTAAATATAACAGTTTTTCCATCGTATAAAACGAATAATTTCAACCAGTGTGAATGTTATGGTCATTTTTACATTCCGAGCAACCTAGGCTTCACTCTGGGGCGTTGATACACCAGATAGAATGGTTAGGGCCTTAGAAGTCAACGCCAGAAGCATAAAATTCAATAAAGATGCAACAGTTTTTCCATCGTATAACAGGAGTCACTGCAAACAGTGTGAAGGTACTGGTCATTTCTACGTTCCGGGTAACCTAGGCTTCACCCTAGGGCGTTGCTCCAACAGATCCAATAGTTGGGGCCTTAGAAGTCAACGGCCGAAGCATAAAGTACAAAATAAATAGAACAGTTTTTCCATCCTATAAAACGAATAATTGCTACCGGTGTGAAAGTTATTTCCATTTCTACTTTCCGGGCAACCTACGCTTCACCCTAGGGCGTTGTTCCACCAGATGGAATAGTTGTGGCATAAGAAGTCAACGCCAGAAGCATAAAATACAATATAAACATAACAGTTTTTCCATTGTATAAAACGAATAATTTCAACCAGTGTGAATGATATGGTCATTTTTACATTCCGAGCAACCTAGGCTTCACTCTAGGGCGTTGATACACCAGATAGCATAGTTAGGGCCTTAGAAGTCAACGCCAGAAGCATAAAATTCAATAAAGATGCAACAGTTTTTCCATCGTATAACAGGAGTCACTGCAAACAGTGTGAAAGTACTGGTCATTTCTACGTTCCGGGTAACCTAGGCTTCACTCTAGGGCGTTGTTCTACCAGATCGAACAGTTAGGGCCTAAGAAGGCAACGCCAGAAGCATAAAGTACAATATAAATATAACAGTTTTTCCATTGTATAAAACGAATAATAGAAACCAGTGTGAAAGTTATGGTCATTTCTACGTTCCGGGCAACCTAGGCTTCACCCCAGGGCGTTGTTCCACCAGATCGAATAGTTAGGGATTAGGAAGTGAACGCCAGCAGCATAAAATACAATATAAATACAACAGTCTTTCTATCATATCGAACGAATAATTGTCACCAGTATGAAAGTTATGGTCATTTCTACGTTCCGTTCAACCTAGGCTTCACTCTATGGCGTTCTTCCACCATATCCAATAGCTACGGCCTCATAAGTCAACGCCTGAAGCATAAAATACAATAAAAATACAACAGTCTTTCCATCCTATAATAGGAATAATTGCAACCCGTGTGAAAGTGATGGTCATTTGTACGTTCCAGGCAACCTAGGCTTCACTCTAGGGCGTTGTTCCACCAGATCCAATTGTTAGGGCCTAAGAAGTCAACGCCAGAAGCATAAGATACAATATAAATATAACAGTTTTTCCATCGTATAGAACGAATAATAGCAACCAGTGTGAAAGTTATGGTCATTTCTACGTTCCGGGCAACCTAGGCTTCACTCTAGGGCGTTGTTCCACCAGATCGAACAGCTAGGGCCTAAGAAGGCAACGCCAGAAGCATAAAATACAATATAAATATAACAGTTTCTCCATCGTATAAAACGAATAATAGAGACCAGTGTGAAAGTTATGGTCATTTCTATGTTCCCGGCAACCTAGGCTTCACCCCAGGGCGTTGTTCCACCAGATCGAATAGTTAGGGCCTAAGAAGTGAACGCCAGCAGCATAAAATACAATATAAATACAATAGCTTTCCATTGTATAAAACGAATAATTTCAACCAGCGTGCATGTTATGGTCATTTCTACATTCCGAGCAACCTAGGCTTCACTCTAGGGCGTTGGTCCAACAGATTGAATAGTTAGGGCCTTAGAAGTCAACACCCGAAGTATAAAATACAATATAAATACAACAGTTTTTCCATCGTATAAAACGAATAATTGCAAGCAGTATGAAAGTTATGGTCATTTCTTCTTTCCGGGCAACCTAGGCTTCACCCTAGGGCGTTGCTCCAACAGATTGAATAGTTAGGACCTTAGAAGTCAATGCCCGAAGCATTAAATGCAATAAAAATACAACAGTTTTTCCATCATATAACATGAATAATTGCAACCAGTTTGAAAGTGATGGTCATTTCTATGTTCCGGGCTACCTAGGCCTCACTCTAGGTCGCTGTTCCACCAGATCGAATTGTTAGGGCCTAAGAAGCCAACGCCAGAAGCATAAGGTACAGTATAAATATAACAGTTTTTCCATCGTATAGAACGAATAATAGCAACCAGTGTGAAAGTTTTGGTCATTTCTACGTTACGGGCAACCTAGGCTTCACTCTAGGACGTTGCTCCACCAGATCGAATAGTTAGTGCCTTAGAAGTCAACGCCAGAAGCATAAAATACAATATAAATACAACAGTTCTTCCATTGTATAAAACGAGTAATTGCTACCTGTGTAAAAGTTATGGTCAGTTCTACGTTCCGGACAACCTAGGCCTCACTCTAGGTCGTTATTCCACCAGATCGAATTGTTAGGGCCTAAGAAGTCAACGCCAGAAGCATAAGATACAATATAAATATAACAGCTTTTCCGTCGTGTAAAACGAATAATTGCTACCGGTGTGAAATGTAACGTCATTTCTACTTTCCGGGCAACCTAGGCTTCACCCTAGGGCGTTGCTCCAACAGATTGAATAGTTAGGGCCTTAGAAGCCAACGGCCGAAGCATAAAATACAAAATAAATAGAACTGCTTTCTATCGTATAAAACGAATAATTGCTACCGGTGTGAAAGTTATTTCCATTTCTACGTTGCGGCAACCTAGGCTTCACCCTGGGGCGTTGGTCCACCAGATGAAATAGTTAGGGCATAAGAAGTCAACGCCAGAAGCATAAAATACAATATAAGTACAACAGTTTTTCCATCATATAAAATGAATAATTGCAAACATTGCGAAAGTAATGGTCATTCCACGTTCCGGTCAACCGAGGCGCCACTCTAGTGCGTTGCTCCACCACGTCTAATAGCTACGGCCTTAGACGTCAACGACAGAAGCATAAAATACAATATAAATACAACAGTTTTTCCATCGTATAAAACGAATAATTGCAACCAGTATGAAAGTTAATGTCATTTCAACTTTCCGGGCAACCTAGGCTTCAGCCTAGGGCGTTGCTCCAACAGATTGAATAGTTAGGGCCTTCGAAGTCAACGCCGGAAGCATAAAATGCAATAAAAATACAACAGTTTTTCCATCGTATAAAAGGATTAATTGCAACCAGTTTGAAAGTGATGGTCATTTCTACGTTCCGGGCAACCTAGGCTTCACTCTAGGGCATTGCTCCACCGGATCGAATAGTTTGTGCCTCAGAAGTCAACGCCAGAAGCATAAAATACAATATAAATACAACAGTTTTTCCATTGTATAAAACGAATAATAGAAACCAGTGTGAAAGTTATGGTCATTTCTACGTTCCGGGCAACCTAGGCTTCACCCCAGGGCGTTGTTCCACCAGATCGAATAGTTAGGGCCTAAGAAGTGAACGCCAGCAGCATAAAATACAATATAAATACAACAGTCTTTCTATCATATAGAACGAATAATTGTCACCAGTATGAAAGTTATGGTCATTTCTACGTTCCGTTCAACCTAGGCTTCACTCTATGGCGTTCTTCCACCATATCGAATAGCTACGGCCTCATAAGTCAACGCCTGAAGCATAAAATACAATAAAAATACAACAGTCTTTCCATCCTATAATAGGAATAATTGCAACCCGTGTGAAAGTGATGGTCATTTGTACGTTCCAGGCAACCTAGGCTTCACTCTAGGGCGTTGTTCCACCAGATCCAATTGTTAGGGCCTAAGAAGTCAACGCCAGAAGCATAAGATACAATATAAATATAACAGTTTTTCCATCGTATAGAACGAATAATAGCAACCAGTGTGAAAGTTATGGTCAGTTCTACGTTCCGGACAACCTAGGCCTCACTCTAGGCCGTTGTTCCACCAGATCGAATTGTTAGGGCCTAAGAAGTCAACGCCAGAAGCATAAGATACAATATAAGTATAACAGCTTTTAAGTCGTGTAAAACGAATAATTGCTACCGGTGTGAAAGTTAACGTCATTTCTACTTTCCGGGCAACCTGGGCTTCACCCTAGGGCGTTGCTCCAACAGATTCAATAGTGAGGGCGTAAGAAGTCAACGCCAGAAGCATAAGATACAATATAAGTATAACAGCTTTTCCGTCGTGTAAAACGAATAATTGCTACCGGTGTGAAAGTTAACGTCATTTCTACGTTCCGGTCGACCTAGGCTTCACCATAGGGCGTTGTTCCACCAGATCGAATAGTTAGGGCCTAAGAAGTGAACGCCAGATGCTTAAAATACAATATAAATACATCAGTTTTTCCATCGTATAAAACGAATAATTGCAACCAGTATGAAGGTTAACGTCATTTCTGCTTTCCAGGCAACCTAGGCTTCACTCTAGGGCGTTGTTCCACCAGATCCAATTGTTAGGGCCTAAGAAGTCAACGCCAGAAGCATAAGATACAATATAAATATAACAGTTTTTCCATCGTATAGAACGAATAATAGCAACCAGTGTGAAAGTTATGGTCATTTCTACGTTCCGGGCAACCTAGGCTTCACTCTAGGGCGTTGTTCCACCAGATCGAACAGCTAGGGCCTAAGAAGGCAACGCCAGAAGCATAAAATACAATATAAATATAACAGTTTCTCCATCGTATAAAACGAATAATAGAGACCAGTGTGAAAGTTATGGTCATTTCTATGTTCCCGGCAACCTAGGCTTCACCCCAGGGCGTTGTTCCACCAGATCGAATAGTTAGGGCCTAAGAAGTGAACGCCAGCAGCATAAAATACAATATAAATACAATAGCTTTCCATTGTATAAAACGAATAATTTCAACCACCGTGCATGTTATGGTCATTTCTACATTCCGAGCAACCTAGGCTTCACTCTAGGGCGTTGGTCCAACAGATTGAATAGTTAGGGCCTTAGAAGTCAACACCCGAAGTATAAAATACAATATAAATACAACAGTTTTTCCATCGTATAAAACGAATAATTGCAAGCAGTATGAAAGTTATGGTCATTTCTTCTTTCCGGGCAACCTAGGCTTCACCCTAGGGCGTTGCTCCAACAGATTGAATAGTTAGGACCTTAGAAGTCAATGCCCGAAGCATAAAATGCAATAAAAATACAACAGTTTTTCCATCATATAACATGAATAATTGCAACCAGTTTGAAAGTGATGGTCATTTCTACGTTCCGGGCAACCTAGGCTTCACTCTAGGACGTTGCTCCACCAGATCGAATAGTTAGTGCCTTAGAAGTCAACGCCAGAAGCATAAAATACAATATAAATACAACAGTTCTTCCATTGTATAAAACGAGTAATTGCTACCTGTGTAAAAGTTATGGTCAGTTCTACGTTCCGGACAACCTAGGCCTCACTCTAGGTCGTTATTCCACCAGATCGAATTGTTAGGGCCTAAGAAGTCAACGCCAGAAGCATAAGATACAATATAAATATAACAGCTTTTCCGTCGTGTAAAACGAATAATTGCTACCGGTGTGAAATGTAACGTCATTTCTACTTTCCGGGCAACCTAGGCTTCACCCTAGGGCGTTGCTCCAACAGATTGAATAGTTAGGGCCTTAGAAGCCAACGGCCGAAGCATAAAATACAAAATAAATAGAACTGCTTTCTATCGTATAAAACGAATAATTGCTACCGGTGTGAAAGTTATTTCCATTTCTACGTTGCGGCAACCTAGGCTTGACCCTGGGGCGTTGGTCCACCAGATGAAATAGTTAGGGCATAAGAAGTCAACGCCAGAAGCATAAAATACAATATAAGTACAACAGTTTTTCCATCATATAAAATGAATAATTGCAAACATTGCGAAAGTAATGGTCATTCCACGTTCCGGTCAACCTAGGCGCCACTCTAGTGCGTTGCTCCACCACGTCTAATAGCTACGGCCTTAGACGTCAACGACAGAAGCATAAAATACAATATAAATACAACAGTTTTTCCATCGTATAAAACGAATAATTGCAACCAGTATGAAAGTTAATGTCATTTCAACTTTCCGGGCAACCTAGGCTTCAGCCTAGGGCGTTGCTCCAACAGATTGAATAGTTAGGGCCTTCGAAGTCAACGCCGGAAGCATAAAATGCAATAAAAATACAACAGTTTTTCCATCGTATAAAAGGATTAATTGCAACCAGTTTGAAAGTGATGGTCATTTCTACGTTCCGGGCAACCTAGGCTTCACTCTAGGGCATTGCTCCACCAGATCGAATAGTTAGGGCCTTAGAAGTCAACACCCGAAGTATAAAATACAATATAAATACAACAGTTTTTCCATCGTATAAAACGAATAATTGCAACCAGTATGAAAGTGATGGTCATTTCTACGTACCGGGTAACCTAGGCTTCGCTCTAGGGCGTTGCTCCACCAGATCGAATAGTTAGGGCCTTAGAAGTCAACGCCCGAAGCATAAAGTATAAAATAAATAGAACAGTTTTTCCATCGTATAAAACGAATAATTGCAACCAGTGTGAAAGTTATGGTCATTTCTACATTCCGAGCAACCTAGGCTACACTCTAGGGCGTTGCTCCACCACATCGAAATGTTAGGGCCTAAGAAGTGAACGCCAGAAGCAGAAAATACAATATAAATACAACAGTTTTTCCATCGTATAAAACGAATAATAGCAACCTGTGTGAAAGTTATGATCATTTCTACGTTCCGGGAACCTAGGCTTCACTCTAGGGCGGTCCTCAACCAGATCAAATTGTTAGGGACTAAGAAGTCAACGCCCGAAGCATAAAATACAAAATAAAAAGAACAGCTTTTCCATCGTATAAAAAGGATAATTGCAAACAGTGTGAAAGTAATGGTCATTTCTACGTTCCAGGTAACCGAGGTTTCACTCTAGGGCGTTGCCCCACCAGATCTAACAGCTAGGGACTTCGAATTCAACGCCAGATGGATAAAATACAATATAAGTACAACAGTTTTTCCATCGTATTAAATGAGTGATTGCAAACATTGTGAAAGTAATGGTCATTTCTACGATCCCGGCAACCTAGGCTTCACTCTAGGGCATTGCTCCACCATATCGAATAGCTAGGGACTTAGAATTAAACGCCAGAAGCACAAAATACAATAAAAATACAACCGTTTTTCCATTGTATAACAGGAATAATTGCAACCAGTGTGAAAGTAATGGTTATTTCTACGTTCCGGGCAACCTAGGTTTCACTCTAGGGCGTTGCTCAACCAGCTCCAGTAGCTAGGACCTCAGAAGTCTACGCTTGAAGCATAAAATACGATATAAGTACAACAGTTTTTCCATCGTATAACAGGAATAATTGCAACCAGTGTGAAGGTAAAGGTATGTCCTACGCTCCGGGCAACCTAGGCTTCACTCCAGGCCGTCGCTAAACCAGATCGAAGAGTTAGGGCCGTAGAAGTGAGCGGCAGAAACATAAACTACAAAACAAGTCGAACAGTCTTTCCATCGTATAAAACGAATAATTGCAACCTGTGTGTAGGTTATGGTCATATATACGTTCCGAGCAACCTAGGCTTCACTGTAGGGTGTTGCTCCACCAGATCGAATAGCTAGGGACTTAGAATTAAACGCCAGAAGCATAAAATACAATAAAAGTACAACAGTTTTTCCATCGTATAACAGGAGTAATTGCAGCCAGTGTGAATGTAATGGTATGTCCTACGTTCCGGGCAACCTAGGCTTCACTCTAGGGCGTTGTTCCACCAGATCGAATAGTTAGGGTCTAAGAAGTCAACGCCAGAAGCATAAAATACAATTTGGGTATAACAGTTTTTCCATCGTATAAAACGAATAATAGCAACCGGTGTGAAAGTAATGGTCACTTCTGCGTTCCGGGCAACCTGGGCGTCACTCTACGGCGTTGCTACACCACATCTAATAGCTACGGCCTTAGAAGTCAACGCCAGAAGCATAAAATACAATAAAGATGCAACAGTTTTTCCATCGAATAACAGGAATAACTGCAAACAGTGTGAAAGTACTGGTCATTTCTACGTTCCGGGTAACCTAGGTTTCATTCTAGGGCGTAGCTCCACCACAACTAATAGTTACGGCCTTAGAAGTCAACGACAGAAGCATAAAATACAATATAAATACAACAGCTTTTCCATCGTATAACAGGAGTAATTGCAACCAGTGTGAAAGTAAAGGTCATTTCTACGTTCCGGGCAACCTAGGCTTCACTCTAGGGCGTTGCTCCACCAGATCGAGTAGTTAGGGCCTTAGAAGTCCACGGCCGAAGCATAAAATACAAAATAAATAGAACAGTTTTTCCATTGTATAAAGCGAATAATTGCTGCCAGTATGAAAGTTATGTTTATTTCTACGTTCCAGGCAACCTAGGCTTAACTGTAGGGTGTTGCTCCAACAGATCGAATAGTTAGGGCCTAAGAAGTCAACGCCCGAAGCATAAAATACCATATAAATACAACAGCTTTTACATCATATTAAATGAATAATTGCAACCAGTGTGGAAGTTATGGTCACTTCTACGTTCCGGGCAACCTAGGCTTCACTTTAGGGCGTTGCTCCACCAGATCAAATAGTTAGGGCCTAAGAAGTCAACGCCAGAAGCATAAAATACAACATAAATGCAACAGATTTTCCATCGTATATAATGTATATTTGCAAACCGTGTGAAAGTAATGGTCATTTCTACGTACCGGGCCATCTAGGCTTCACTCTAGGGCGTTGCACCTCCAGACCAATCAGTTAGGGCCTTAGAAGTCAACGCCCGGAGAATAAAATGCAAAATAAATAGAACAGTTTTTCCATTGTATAAAACGAATAAATGCAAGCAGTGAAAAAGTTATGGTCATTTCTACGTTCCGGGCAACCTAGGCTTCACCCTAGGGCGTTGTTCCACCAGATCGAATAGCTAGGGCCTTAGAAGTCAACGACAGAAGCATAAAATACAATATAAATGCAACAGTTTTTCCATCGTATAAGACGAATAATTGCAACCAGTATGAAACTTATGGTCATTTCCACGTTCCGGGCAACATAGGCTTCACCCTAGTGCATTGCTACACGAGATCGAATAGTTAGGGCCTTAGAAGTCATCGCCCGAAGCATAAAATACAATAAAAATACAACAATTTTTCCATCGTATAACAGGAATAATTGCAACCAGTGTGAAAGTGATGGTCATTTCTACGATCCGGGTAACCCAGGTTGCACTCTAGGGCATTACTCCACCACATTGAAGAGCTACGGCCGTAGAAGTCAACGCCTGAAGCATAAAATGCAATAGAAATACAACAGTTTTTTCATCGTATAACAGGAATAATTGCAGCAAGCGTGAAGGTAATGGTCATTTCTATGTTCCGGGCAACCTAGGCTTCACTGTATTGCGTTCTTCCACCACATCGAATAGCTACGGCCTCAGAAGTCAACGCCTGAAGTATAAAATACAATTAAAAATACAATAGTCTTTCCATCCTATAACAGGAATAATTGCAACCCGTGTGAAAGTGATGGTCATTTCTACGTTCTGGGGTACCTAGGCTTCACTCTAGGGCGTTGCACCACCAGATCGAATGGTTAGGGCCTAAGAAGTGAAAGCCAGAAGCATAAAATACAATATAAATACAACAGCTTTTCCACCGTATAAAACGAATAATTGCAGCCAGTATGAAACTTATCGTCATTTCTACTTTCCGAGCAGCCTAGGCTTCACCCTAGGGCGTTGCTCCAACAGATTGAATAGTTAGGGACTTAGAAGTCAACGCCCCAACCATAAAATGCAAAAAAAATACAACAGTGTTTCCATCATATAACAGGAATAATTGCTACCAGTGTGAAAGTTATGGTCATTTCTACTTGCCGGGCAACCTAGGCTTCACCCTAGGGCGTCGTTCCACCTGATGCAATAGTTAGGGCCTAAGAAGTCAACGCCAGAAGCATAAAATACGATATAAATACAACAGCTTTTCCATCGTATAAAACGAATAATTGCAAACAGTTTGATTGTGATGGTCATTTCTACGTACCGGGCAACCTAGCCTTCACTCTAGGCCGTTGCTCCACCAGATGAAACAGTTAGGGCCTTAGAAGTCAACGCCCGAAGTATAAATTACAAAATAAATAGAACAGTTTTTCCATTGTATAAAACGAATAATTGCTACCAGTGTAAAAGTTATGGTCAATTCTACGTTCTGGACAACCTAGGCTTCACTCTAGGGCGTTGCTCCACTAGATCGAATAGTTAGTACCTTAGAAGTCAATGCCCGAAGCATAAAATGCAATAAAAATACAACAGTTTTTCCATCATATTACAGGAATAATTGCAACCACCTAGAAAGCGATGGTCATTTCTAGGTACCGGGCAACCTAGGCTTCACTCTACGGCGGTGCTCCACCAGATCAAATAGTTAGGGCCTAAAAAGTCAACGCAAGGAGCATAAAATACAACATAAATACAACATACGATCCATCGTATATAATGTATATTTGCAAACAGTGTGAAAGTTATGGTCTTTTCTACGTTCCGGGCAACCTAGGCTTCACATTAGGGCGTTGCTCCTCCAGATCAATCAGTTAGGGCCTAAGAAGTGAACGCCAGAAGCATAAAATACAATATAAATACAACAGTTTATCCATCATATAAAACGAATGATAGCAACCAGTGTGAAAGTTATGGTCATTTCTACGTTCCGTGCAACCTAGGCTTCACTCTAGGCCGTTGTTCCACCAGATCGAATAGTTAGGGCCTAAGAAGTGAACGCCAGAAGCATAAAATACAATATAAATACAACAGTTTTTCCATCATATAAAAGGAATGATAGCAACCAGTGTGAAAGTTATGGTCATATCTACGTGCCGGGCAACCTAGGCTTCACTCTAGGGCGTTGCTCTACCAGATCGAATAGTTAGGGCCTAAGAAGTCAACGCCAGGAGCATAAAATACAACATAAATACAACAGACTTTCCATCGTATATAAAGTATATTTGCAAACAGCGTAAAAGTTATGGTCATTTCTACGTTCCGGGCAACCTAGGCTTCACCCTAGCGCGTTGTTCCACCAGATCGAGTACTTAGGGCCTAAGAAGTGAACGCCAGAAGCATAAAATACAATATAAATACAACAGTTTTTCCATCATATAAAACGAGTAATTGCAACCAGTATGAAAGTGATGGTCATTTCTACGTACCGGGCAACCCAGGCTTCACTCTAGGGCGTTGCTCCACCAGATCCAATTGTTAGGGCCTAAGAAGTCAACGCCAGAAGCATAAGATACAATATAAATATAACAGTTTTTCCATCGTATAGAACGAATAATAGCAACCAGTGTGAAGGTTATGGTCATTTCTACGTTCCGGGAAACCTAGGCTTCACTCTAGGGCGTTGTTCCACCAGATCGAACAGCTAGGGCCTAAGAAGGCAACCCCAGAAGCATAAAATACAATATAAATATAACAGTTTCTCCATCGTATAAAACGAATGATAGCGACCAGTGTGAAAGTTATGGTCATTTCTATGTTCCCGGCAACCTAGGCTTCACCCCAGGGCGTTGTTCCACCAGATCGAGTAGTTAGGGCCTAAGAAGTCAACGCCAGAAGCATAAGATACAATATAAATATAACAGTTTTTCCATCGTATAGAACGAATAATAGCAACCAGTGTGAAGGTTATGGTCATTTCTACGTTCCGGGTAATCCAGGTTTCACTCTAGGGCGTTGCTCCACCAGATCGAATAGCTAGGGACTTAGAATTCAATGCCAGAAGCATAAAATGCAATATATATATAACAGCTTTTCCATGTATAAAACGAATAATTGCTACCAGTGTGAAAGAGTTGGTCATTTCTACGTTCCGGGCAACCTAGGCTTCACCCTAGGGCGTTGTTCCACCTGTTGGAATAGTTAGGGCCTAAGAAGTCAACGCCAGAAGCATAAAATACAATGAAGATGCAACAGTTTTTCCATCGTATAACAGGAATAATTGCAACCAGTGTGAAGGTAATGGTATGTTCTACGTTCCGGGCAACCTAGGCTTCACTCTAGGGCGGTGCTCCACCAGGTTAAATAGTTAGGGCCTTAGAAGACAACGCCAGAAGCATAAAATACAATAAATATGCAACTGATTTTCCATCGTATAGCATGACTTATTGCAACCAGTGCGAAAGTAATGACCATTTCAACGTTTCGGGCATCCTAGTCTTAACCCTGAGGCGTTGCTCCACCAAATCGAAGAGATAGGGCCTTAGAAGTCAACGCCAGGTGCATAAAATACCATATAAATACAACAGATTTGCCATCGTATAAAATGAATTATTGCAAACAGTGTGAAGGTAATGGTCATTTCTACGTTCCGAGCAACCTAGGCTTCACTGTAGGGGGTTGCTCCGCCAGATCGAATAGGTAGGGCCTTAGAAGTCAACGCCAGAAGCATAAAATACAAAATAAATAGAAGTTTTTCCATGTATAGAACGAATAATTGCTGCCAGTGTGAAAGTTATGGTCATTTCTACGTTCCGGGCAACCTAGGCTTCACTCGAGGGCGTTGTTCCATCAAATGAAATAGTTAGGGCCTAAGAAGTCAACGCCAGAAGCATAAAATACGATATAAATACAACAGCTTTTCCATCGTATAAAACGAATAATTGCTACCGGTGTGAAAGTTATGGTCATTTCTACGTTCCGGGCAACCTAGGCTTCACCATAGGGCGTTGTTCCACCAGATGGAATAGTTAGGGCATAAGAAGTCAACGCCAGAAGCATAAAATACAATATAAATACAACAGTTTTTCCATCGTATAACAGGATTAAATGCATCCAGTTTGAAAGTGATGGTCATTTCTACGTTCCGGGCAACCTAGGCTTCACTCTAGGGCGTTGCTTCACTAGATCGAATAGCTAGGGCCTTAGAAGTCAACGACAGAAGCATAAAATGCAATATAAATGCAACAGTTTTTCCATCGTATAAGACGAATAATTGCAACCAGTATGAAACTTATGGTCATTTCCACGTTCCGGGCAACATAGGCTTCACCCTAGTGCATTGCTACACGAGATCGAATAGTTAGGGCCTTAGAAGTCATCGCCCGAAGCATAAAATACAATAAAAATACAACAATTATTCCATCGTATAACAGGAATAATTGCAACCAGTGTGAAAGTGATGGTCATTTCTACGATCCGGGTAACCCAGGTTGCACTCTAGGGCATTACTCCACCACATTGAATAGCTACGGCCGTAGAAGTCAACGCCTGTAGCATAAAATGCAATAGAAATACAACAGTTTTTTCATCGTATAACAGGAATAATTGCAGCAAGCGTGAAGGTAATGGTCATTTCTACGTTCCGGGCAACCTAGGCTTCACTGTATTGCGTTCTTCCACCACATCGAATAGCTACGGCCTCAGAAGTCAACGCCTGAAGTATAAAATACAATTAAAAATACAATAGCCTTTCCATCCTATAACAGGAATAATTGCAACCCGTGTGAAAGTGATGGTCATTTCTACGTTCTGGGGTACCTAGGCTTCACTCTAGGGCGTTGCACCAACAGATCGAATGGTTAGGGCCTAAGAAGTGAAAGCCAGAAGCATAAAATACAATATAAATACAACAGCTTTTCCACCGTATAAAACGAAAAATTGCAGCCAGTATGAAACTTATCGTCATTTCTACTTTCCGAGCAGCCTAGGCTTCACCCTAGGGCGTTGCTCCAACAGATTGAATAGTTAGGGACTTAGAAGTCAACGCCCCAACCATAAAATGCAAAAAAAATACAACAGTGTTTCCATCAAATAACAGGAATAATTGCTACCAGTGTGAAAGTTATGGTCATTTCTACTTGCCGGGCAACCTAGGCTTCACCCTAGGGCGTCGTTCCACCTGATGCAATAGTTAGGGCCTAAGAAGTCAACGCCAGAAGCATAAAATACGATATAAATACAACAGCTTTTCCATCGTATAAAACGAATAATTGCAAACAGTTTGATTGTGATGGTCATTTCTACGTACCGGGCAACCTAGCCTTCACTCTAGGGCGTTGCTCCACCAGATGAAACAGTTAGGGCCTTAGAAGTCAACGCCCGAAGTATAAATTACAAAATAAATAGAACAGTTTTTCCATTGTATAAAACGAATAATTGCTACCAGTGTAAAAGTTATGGTCAATTCTACGTTCTGGGCAACCTAGGCTTCACTCTAGGGCGTTGCTCCACTAGATCGAATAGTTAGTACCTTAGAAGTCAATGCCCGAAGCATAAAATGCAATAAAAATACAACTGTTTTTCCATCATATTACAGGAATAATTGCAACCACCTAGAAAGCGATGGTCATTTCTAGGTACCGGGCAACCTAGGCTTCACTCTACGGCGGTGCTCCACCAGATCAAATAGTTAGGGCCTAAAAAGTCAACGCAAGGAGCATAAAATACAACATAAATACAACATACGTTCCATCGTATATAATGTATATTTGCAAACAGTGTGAAAGTTATGGTCTTTTCTACGTTCCGGGCAACCTAGGCTTCACATTAGGGCGTTGCTCCTCCAGATCAATCAGTTAGGGCCTAAGAAGTGAACGCCAGAAGCATAAAATACAATATAAATACAACAGTTTATCCATCATATAAAACGAATGATAGCAACCAGTGTGAAAGTTATGGTCATTTCTACGTTCCATGCAACCTAGGCTTCACTCTAGGCCGTTGTTCCACCAGATCGAATAGTTAGGGCCTAAGAAGTGAACGCCAGAAGCATAAAATACAATATAAATACAACAGTTTTTCCATCATATAAAAGGAATGATAGCAACCAGTGTGAAAGTTATGGTCATATCTACGTGCCGGGCAACCTAGGCATCACTCTAGGGCGTTGCTCTACCAGATCGAATAGTTAGGGCCTAAGAAGTCAACGCCAGGAGCATAAAATACAACATAAATACAACAGACTTTCCATCGTATATAAAGTATATTTGCAAACAGTGTAAAAGTTATGGTCATTTCTACGTTCCGGGCAACCTAGGCTTCACCCTAGCGCGTTGTTCCACCAGATCGAGTACTTAGGGCCTAAGAAGTGAACGCCAGAAGCATAAAATACAATATAAATACAACAGTTTTTCCATCATATAAAACGAGTAATTGCAACCAGTATGAAAGTGATGGTCATTTCTACGTACCGGGCAACCCAGGCTTCACTCTAGGGCGTTGCTCCACCAGATCCAATTGTTAGGGCCTAAGAAGTCAACGCCAGAAGCATAAGAAACAATATAAATATAACAGTTTTTCCATCGTATAGAACGAATAATAGCAACCAGTGTGAAGGTTATGGTCATTTCTACGTTCCGGGCAACCCAGGCTTCACTCTAGGGCGTTGTTCCACCAGATCGAACAGCTAGGGCCTAAGAAGGCAACGCCAGAAGCATAAAATACAATATAAATACAACAGTTCTTCCATTGTATAAAACGAGTAATTGCTACCTGTGTAAAAGTTATGGTCAGTTCTACGTTCCGGACAACCTAGGCCTCACTCTAGGTCGTTGTTCCACCAGATCGAATGGTTAGGGCCTAAGAAGTCAACGCCAGAAGCATAAGATACAATATAAATATAACAGCTTTTCCGTCGTGTAAAACGAATAATTGCTACCGGTGTGAAATGAAACGTCATTTCTACTTTCCGGGCAACCTAGGCTTCACCCTAGGGCGTTGCTCCAACAGATTGAATAGTTAGGGCCTTAGAAGCCAACGGCCGAAGCATAAAATACAAAATAAATAGAACTGCTTTCTATCGTATAAAACGAATAATTGCTACCGGTGTGAAAGTTATTTCCATTTCTACGTTGCGGCAACCTAGGCTTCACCCTGGGGCGTCGTTCCACGTGATGCAATAGTTAGGGCCTAAGAAGTCAACGCCAGAAGCATAAAATACGATATAAATACAACAGCTTTTTCATCGTATAAAACGAATAATTGCAAACAGTTTGATTGTGATGGTCATTTCTACGTACCGGGCAACCTAGCCTTCACTCTAGGGCGTTGCTCCACCAGATGAAACAGTTAGGGCCTTAGAAGTCAACGCCCGAAGTATAAATTACAAAATAAATAG
The DNA here is from genome assembly GCF_051401765.1 of Calliopsis andreniformis. Taxonomy (NCBI): domain Eukaryota; kingdom Metazoa; phylum Arthropoda; class Insecta; order Hymenoptera; family Andrenidae; genus Calliopsis; species Calliopsis andreniformis. The sequence continues at coordinate 1,231,821 of NW_027480442.1, read as the reverse complement.
AACAGTTTTTCCATTGTATAAAACGAATAATTGCTACCAGTGTAAAAGTTATGGTCAATTCTACGTTCTGGGCAACCTAGGCTTCACTCTAGGGCGTTGCTCCACTAGATCGAATAGTTAGTACCTTAGAAGTCAATGCCCGAAGCATAAAATGCAATAAAAATACAACTGTTTTTCCATCATATTACAGGAATAATTGCAACCACCTAGAAAGCGATGGTCATTTCTAGGTACCGGGCAACCTAGGCTTCACTCTACGGCGGTGCTCCACCAGATCAAATAGTTAGGGCCTAAAAAGTCAACGCAAGGAGCATAAAATACAACATAAATACAACATACGTTCCATCGTATATAATGTATATTTGCAAACAGTGTGAAAGTTATGGTCTTTTCTACGTTCCGGGCAACCTAGGCTTCACATTAGGGCGTTGCTCCTCCAGATCAATCAGTTAGGGCCTAAAAAGTGAACGCCAGAAGCATAAAATACAATATAAATACAACAGTTTATCCATCATATAAAACGAATGATAGCAACCAGTGTGAAAGTTATGGTCATTTCTACGTTCCGTGCAACCTAGGCTTCACTCTAGGCCGTTGTTCCACCAGATCGAATAGTTAGGGCCTAAGAAGTGAACGCCAGAAGCATAAAATACAATATAAATACAACAGTTTTTCCATCATATAAAAGGAATGATAGCAACCAGTGTGAAAGTTATGGTCATATCTACGTGCCGGGCAACCTAGGCTTCACTCTAGGGCGTTGCTCTACCAGATCGAATAGTTAGGGCCTAAGAAGTCAACGCCAGGAGCATAAAATACAACATAAATACAACAGACTTTCCATCGTATATAAAGTATATTTGCAAACAGTGTAAAAGTTATGGTCATTTCTACGTTCCGGGCAACCTAGGCTTCACCCTAGCGCGTTGTTCCACCAGATCGAGTACTTAGGGCCTAAGAAGTGAACGCCAGAAGCATAAAATACAATATAAATACAACAGTTTTTCCATCATATAAAACGAGTAATTGCAACCAGTATGAAAGTGATGGTCATTTCTACGTACCGGGCAACCCAGGCTTCACTCTAGGGCGTTGCTCCACCAGATCCAATTGTTAGGGCCTAAGAAGTCAACGCCAGAAGCATAAGAAACAATATAAATATAACAGTTTTTCCATCGTATAGAACGAATAATAGCAACCAGTGTGAAGGTTATGGTCATTTCTACGTTCCGGGCAACCTAGGCTTCACTCTAGGGCGTTGTTCCACCAGATCGAACAGCTAGGGCCTAAGAAGGCAACGCCAGAAGCATAAAATACAATATAAATATAACAGTTTCTCCATCGTATAAAACGAATGATAGCGACCAGTGTGAAAGTTATGGTCATTTCTATGTTCCCGGCAACCTAGGCTTCACCCCAGGGCGTTGTTCCACCAGATCGAATAGTTAGGGCCTAAGAAGTGAACGCCAGCAGCATAAAATACAATATAAATACAATAGCTTTCCATTGTATAAAACGAATAATTTCAACCAGCGTGCATGTTATGGTCATTTCTACATTCCGAGCAACCTAGGCTTCACTCTAGGGCGTTGGTCCAACAGATTGAATAGTTAGGGCCTTAGAAGTCAACACCCGAAGTATAAAATACAATATAAATACAACAGTTTTTCCATCGTATAAAACGAATAATTGCAAGCAGTATGAAAGTTATGGTCATTTCTTCTTTCCGGGCAACCTAGGCTTCACCCTAGGGCGTTGCTCCAACAGATTGAATAGTTAGGACCTTAGAAGTCAATGCCCGAAGCATAAAATGCAATAAAAATACAACAGTTTTTCCATCGTATAAAACGAATAATTGCAAGCAGTATGAAAGTTATGGTCATTTCTACGTTCCGGGCAACCTAGGCTTCACTCTAGGACGTTGCTCCACCAGATCGAATAGTTAGTGCCTTAGAAGTCAACGCCAGAAGCATAAAATACAATATAAATACAACAGTTCTTCCATTGTATAAAACGAGTAATTGCTACCTGTGTAAAAGTTATGGTCAGTTCTACGTTCCGGACAACCTAGGCCTCACTCTAGGTCGTTGTTCCACCAGATCGAATAGTTAGGGCCTAAGAAGTGAACGCCAGAAGCATAAAATACAATATAAATACAACAGTTTTTCCATCATATAAAAGGAATGATAGCAACCAGTGTGAAAGTTATGGTCATATCTACGTGCCGGGCAACCTAGGCTTCACTCTAGGGCGTTGCTCTACCAGATCGAATAGTTAGGGCCTAAGAAGTCAACGCCAGGAGCATAAAATACAACATAAATACAACAGACTTTCCATCGTATATAAAGTATATTTGCAAACAGTGTAAAAGTTATGGTCATTTCTACGTTCCGGGCAACCTAGGCTTCACCCTAGCGCGTTGTTCCACCAGATCGAGTACTTAGGGCCTAAGAAGTGAACGCCAGAAGCATAAAATACAATATAAATACAACAGTTTTTCCATCATATAAAACGAGTAATTGCAACCAGTATGAAAGTGATGGTCATTTCTACGTACCGGGCAACCCAGGCTTCACTCTAGGGCGTTGCTCCACCAGATCCAATTGTTAGGGCCTAAGAAGTCAACGCCAGAAGCATAAGAAACAATATAAATATAACAGTTTTTCCATCGTATAGAACGAATAATAGCAACCAGTGTGAAGGTTATGGTCATTTCTACGTTCCGGGCAACCTAGGCTTCACTCTAGGGCGTTGTTCCACCAGATCGAACAGCTAGGGCCTAAGAAGGCAACGCCAGAAGCATAAAATACAATATAAATATAACAGTTTCTCCATCGTATAAAACGAATGATAGCGACCAGTGTGAAAGTTATGGTCATTTCTATGTTCCCGGCAACCTAGGCTTCACCCCAGGGCGTTGTTCCACCAGATCGAATAGTTAGGGCCTAAGAAGTGAACGCCAGCAGCATAAAATACAATATAAATACAATAGCTTTCCATTGTATAAAACGAATAATTTCAACCAGCGTGCATGTTATGGTCATTTCTACATTCCGAGCAACCTAGGCTTCACTCTAGGGCGTTGGTCCAACAGATTGAATAGTTAGGGCCTTAGAAGTCAACACCCGAAGTATAAAATACAATATAAATACAACAGTTTTTCCATCGTATAAAACGAATAATTGCAAGCAGTATGAAAGTTATGGTCATTTCTTCTTTCCGGGCAACCTAGGCTTCACCCTAGGGCGTTGCTCCAACAGATTGAATAGTTAGGACCTTAGAAGTCAATGCCCGAAGCATAAAATGCAATAAAAATACAACAGTTTTTCCATCGTATAAAACGAATAATTGCAAGCAGTATGAAAGTTATGGTCATTTCTACGTTCCGGGCAACCTAGGCTTTACTCTAGGACGTTGCTCCACCAGATCGAATAGTTATGTCCTAATAAGTCAACGCCAGAAGCATAAAATACGATATAAATACAACAGCTTTACCATCGTATAAAACGAATAATTGCAACCAGTGTGAAAGTAATGGTCATTTCTACGTTCCGAGCAACCTAGGCGTCACTCTAGGGCGTTGCTCCACCAGATCGAATAGCTAGGGACTTATAATTCATCGCTAAAAGCATAAAATACAATTAAAATACAACAGTTTTTCTATCGTATAAAAGGAATAATTGCAACCAGTGTGAAAGTAATGGTCATTTCTACGTTCCGAGCAACCTAGGCTTCACTCTAGGGCATTGCTCCACCAGATCGTATAGCTAGGGTCTTAGAATTCAACGCCATAAGAATAAAACACAATATAAGTACAACAGTTTTTCCATCATATAAAATGAATAATTGCAGATAGTGTGAAAGTTAAGGTCATTTCTACATTCCGAGCAACCTAGGCTTCACTCTAGGGCGTTGCTCCACCTGATCGAATACTTAGGGCCTTAGAAGTCAACGCCAGAAGCATAAAATGCAATAAAGATGCAACAGTTTTTCCATCGTATAGCAGGAATAATTTGCAACCAGTGTGATAGTAGAGGTGATTTCTACGTACCGGGCAACCTAGGTTTCACTCCAGGGCGTTGCTCCACCAGATCGAATAGTTACGGCCTAAGAAGTCAACGCCAGAAGCATAAAATACGATATAAATACAACAGCTTTACCATCGTATAAAACGAATAATTGCTACCAGTATGAAAGATATGGTCATTTCTACTTTCCGGGCAACCTAGACTTCACCCTAGGGCGTTGCTCCAACAGATTGAATAGTTAGGGCCTTAGAAGTCAATGGCGGAAGCATAAATTGCAAAATAAATAGAACAGTTTTTCCATCGTATAAAACGGATAATTGCTACCAGTGTGAAAGTAATGGTCATTTCTACGTTCCGACCAACCTAGGCGTCACTCTAGGGCGTTGCTCCACCAGATCGAATAGCTAGGGACTTAAAATTCATCGCTAAAATCATAAAATACAATTAAAATACAACAGTCTTTCCATCGTATAACAGGAATAATTGCAACCAGTGTGAAAGTAATGGTCATTTCTACGTTCCGGGCAACCTAGGTTTCACTCCAGGGCGTTGCTCCACCAGATCGAATAGCTATGTCCTAAGAAGTCAACGCCAGAAGCATAAAATACGATAAAGATGCAACAGTTTTTCCATCGCATAAAACGAATAATTGCAACCAGTGTGATAGTAGTGGTCATTTCTACGTACCGGACAACCTAGGCTTCACTCTAGGGCGGCGCTCCAGCATATCGAATAGCTACGGCCTTAGAAGTCTACGACTGAAGCATAAAATACAATAAAAATACAACAGTCTTTTCATCGTATAACAGGAATAATTGCAACAAGCGTGATAGTAATGATCATTTCGGTGTTTCGGGCATCCCAGACTTATCTCTGAGGCATTGCTCCACGAGATCGAATAGTTAGGGCCTAAGAAGTCAACGCCAGAAGCATAAAATACAATATAAATACAACAGCTTTGCCATCGTATAAAATTAATAATTGCAATCAGTGCGAAAGATATGGACATTTCTACGTTCCGGGCTACCTAGGCTTCACTCTATGGCGTTCGTCCACCACATCGAATAGCAACGGCCTCAGAGGTCAACGCCAGAAGCATAAAATACGATATAAATATAACAGTCTTTCCATCGTATAAAACGAATAATAGCATCCAGTGTGAAAGTTGTGGTCATTTCTACGTTCCGGCAACCTAGGCTTCACTCTAGGGCGTTGTTACACCAGATCAAACAGTTAGCGCCTTAGAAGTCAACGCCCGAAGCATAAAACGCAAAATATATAGAACGGTTTTTCCATTGTATAAAACGAATAATTGCTACCAGAGTAAAAGTTATGGTCATTTCTACGTTCCTCGCAACCTAGGCTTCACCCTAGGGCGTTGTTCCTCGAGATCGAATTGTTAGGGCCTAAGAAGTGAACGCCAGAAGCATAAAATACAATATAAATACAACAGTTTTTCCATCGTATAAAACGAATAATTGCAACCAGTATGAAACTTATGGTCATTTCTACGTTCCGGGCAACCTAGCCTTCACTGTATGGCGTGCTTCAACCACAACGAATAGCTACGGCCTCAGAAGTCAACGCCTGAAGTATAAAATACAATAAAAATACAACAGCCTTTCCATCCTAGAACAGGAATAATTGCAACCCGTGTGAAAGTGATGGTCATTTCTACGTTCCAGGCAACCTAGGCTTCACTCTAGGGCGTTGTTCCACAAGATCGAATAGTTAGGGCCTAAGAAGGCACCGCCAGAAGCATAAAACACAATATAAATATAACAGTTTTTCCATCGTCTAAAACGAATAATAGCAACCAGTCTGAAAGTTATTGTCATTTCTACGTTCCGAGCAACCTAGGCTTCACTCTAGGGCGGTGCTCCACCTGATCGAATAGTTAGGGCCTTAGAAGTCAACGCCAGAAGCATAAAATACAATAAAGATGCAACAGTTTTTCCATCGTATAGCAGGAATAATTTGCAACCAGTGTGATAGTAGTGGTCATTTCTACGTACCGGGCAATATAGGTTTCACTCCAGGGCGTTGCTCCACCAGATCGAATAGTTACGGCCTAAGAAGTCAACGCCAGAAGCATAAAATACGATAAAGATGCAACAATTTTTCCATCGTATAAAACGAATAATTGCAACCAGTGTGAAAGTTATGGTCATTTCTACGTACCGGACAACCTAGGCTTCACTCTAGGGCGGCGCTCCAGCATATCGAATAGCTGCGGCCTTAGAAGTCTACGACTGAAGCATAAAATACAATAAAAATACAAAAGTCTTTTCATCGTATAACAGGAATAATTGCAACAAGCGTGATAGTAATGATCATTTCGGCGTTTCGGGCATCCTAGACTTATCTCTGAGGCATTGCTCCACCAGATCGAATAGTTAGGGCCTAAGAAGTCAACGCCAGAAGCATAAAATACAATATAAATACAACAGCTTTGCCATCGTATAAAATGAATAATTGCAAACAGTGCGAAATATATGGACATTTCTACGTTGCGGGCTACCTAGGCTTCACTCTATGGCGTTCTTCCACCACATCGAATAGCAACGGCCTCAGAAGTCAACGCCAGAAGCATAAAATACAATATAAATATAACAGTTTTTCAATCGTATAAATCGAATAATAGCAACCAGTGTGAAAGTTGTGGTCATTTCTACGTTCCGGGCAACCTAAGCTTCACTGTAGGGCGTTGTTCCACCAGATCAAACAGTTAGGGCCTTAGAAGTCAACGCCCGAAGCATTAAACACAAAATAAATAGAACGGTTTTTCCATTGTATAAAACGAATAATTGCTACCAGTGTAAAAGTTATGTTCATTTCTACGTTCCGGGCAACCTAGGCTTCACCCTAAGGCGTTCTTCCACCAGATCGAATAGTTAGGGCCTTAGGAGTGAACGCCAGAAGCATAAAATACAATATAAATACAACAGCTTTTCCATCGTATAAAACGAATAATTGCAACCAGTATGAAACTTATGGTCATTTCTACGTTCAGGGCAACCTAGGCTTCACTGTATGGCGTTCTTCCACCACATCGAATAGCTACGGCCTCAGAAGTCAACGCCTGAAGTATAAAATACAATAAAAATACAACAGTCTTTCCATCCTATCACAGGTATAATTGCAACCCGTGTGAAAGTGATGGTCGTTTCTGCGTTCCAGGCAACCTAGGCTTCACTCTAGGGCGTTGCACCACCAGATCTAATGGTTAGGGCCTAAGAAGTGAACGCCTGAAGCATAAAATACAATATAAATACAACAGTTTTTTCATCGTATAAAACGAATAATTGCAACCAGTATGAAAGGTATGGTCATTTCTACTTTCCGGGCAACCTAGACTTCACCCTAGGGCGTTGCTCCAACAGATTGAATAGCTAGGGCCTTAGAAGTCAATGCCGGAAGCATAAATTGCAAAATACATAGAACAGTTTTTCCATCGTATAAAACGAATAATTGCTACCAGTGTGGAAGTAATGGTCATTTCTACGTTCCGACCAACCTAGGCATCACTCTAGGGCGTTGCGCCACCAGATCGAATAGCTAGGGACTAATAATTCATCGCTAAAAGCATAAAATACAATTAAAATACAACAGTTTTTCCATCGTATAACAGGAATAAATGCAACCAGTGTGAAAGTACTGGTCATTTCTACGTTCCGGGCAACCTAGGTTTCACTCCAGGGCGTTGCTCCACCAGATCGAATAGTTATGTCCTAAGAGGTCAACGCCAGAAGCATAGAATACGATATAAATACAACAGCTTTACCATCGTATAAAACGAATAATTGCTACCAGTATGAAAGATATGGTCAGTTCTACTTTCCGGGCAACCTAGACATCACCCTAGGGCGTTGCTCCAACAGATTGAATAGTTAGGGCCTTAGAAGTCAATGCCGGAAGCACAAATTGCAAAATAAATAGAATAGTTTTTCCATCGTATAAAACGGATAATTGCTAACAGTGTGAAAGTAATGGTCATTTCTACGTTCCGACCAACCTAGGCGTCACTCTAGGGCGTTGCTCCACCAGATCGAATAGATAGGGACTTAAAATTCATCGCTAAAATCATAAAATACAATATAAATACAACAGTTTTTTCATCGTATAAAACGAATAATTGCAACCAGTGTGAAAGTAATGGTCATTTCTACGTTCCGAGCAACCTAGGCTTCACTCTAGGGCGTTGCACCACCAGATCGAATAGCTAGGGACTTAGAATTCAACGCCATAAGAATAAAACACAATATAAGTACAACAGTTTTTCCATCATATAAAATGAATAATTGCAGACAGTGTGAAAGTTAAGGTCATTTCTACATGCCGAGCAACCTAGGCTTCACTCTAGGGCGTTGCTCCACCTGATCGAATAGTTAGGGCCTTAGAAGTCAACGCCAGAAGCATAAAATGCAATAAAGATGCAACAGTTTTTCCATCGCATAGCAGGAATAATTTGCAACCAGTGTGATAGTAGAGGTGATTTCTACGTACCGGGCAACCTAGGTTTCACTCCAGGGCGTGGCTCCACCAGATCGAATAGTTACGGCCTAAGAAGTCAACGCCAGAAGCATAAAATACGATAAAGATGCAACAGTTTTTCCACCGTATTAAATGAATAATTGCAAACAGTGTGAAAGTAGTGGTCATTTCTACGTTCCGAGCAACTTAGGCTTCACTCTAGGGCGGTGCTCCAACATATCGAGTAGCTACGGCCTTAGAAGTCTACGACTGAAGCATAAGATACAATAAAAATACAACAGTCTTTTCATCGTATAACAGGAATAATTGCAACAAGCGTGATAGTAATGATCATTTCGTCGTTTCGGGCATCCTAGACTTATCTGTGTGGCATTGCTCCACCAGATCGAATAGCTAGGGCCTAAGAAGTCAACGACAGAAGCATAAAATACAATATAAATACAACAGCTTTGCCATCGTATAAAATGAATAATTGCAAACAGTGCGAAAGATATGGACATTTCTACGTTCCGGTCTACCTAGGCTTCACTCTATGGCGTTCTTCCACCACATCGAATAGCAACGGCCTCAGAGGTCAACGCCAGAAGCATAAAATACAATATAAATATAACAGTTTTTCCATCGTATAAAACGAATAATAGCAACCAGTGTGAAAGTTGTGGTCATTTCTACGTTCCGGGCAACCTAGGCTTCACTCTAGGGCGCTGTTCCACCAGATCAAACAGTTAGGGCCTTAGAAGTCAACGCCCGAAGCATAAAACACAAAATATATAGAACGGTTTTTCCATTGTATAAAACGAATAATTGCTACCAGTGTAAAAGTTATGGTCATTTCTACGTTCCGGGCAACCTAGGCTTCACCCTAGGGCGTTGTTCCACCAGATCGAATAGTTAGGGCCTTAGAAGTCAACGCCAGAAGCATGAAATACAATATAAATACAACAGTTTTTCCATCGTATAAAACGAATAATTGCTACCGGTGTGAAGGTTATGGTAATTTCTACGTTCCGGGCAACCTTGGTTTCATTCTATGGCGTTGCTCCACCAGATCGCATAGCTAGGGACTTAGAATTCAACGCCATAAGAATAAAATACAATATAAGTACAACAGTTTTTCCATCGTATAAAATGAATATTTGGAAACATTGTGAAAGTAATGGTCATTTCTACGTTCCAGGCAACCTAGGCGTCACTCTAGGGCGTTACTCCACCACATCTAATAGCTACGGCCTTAGAAGTCAAAGCTAGAAGCATAAAATACAATAAAAATGCAACAGTTTTTCCATCGTATAGAATGAATAATTGCAACGGGTGTGAATGTTATGGTCATTTCCACGTTCCGGGCAACCTAGGCTTGACTGTAGGGTGTTGCTCCACCAGATCGAATAAGTAGGGCCAAAGAAGTCAACGCCCGAAGCATAAAATACAAAATAAATAGAACAGCTTTTCCATCGTATAAAACGAATTATTGCTACCCGTGTGAAAGTTATGTTCATTTCTACGTTCCGGGCAACCTAGGCTTCACTCTAGGGCGTTGCTCCACCACGGACCTGTCTGGATGTCCAGATGGGAGGGGAGGTGAACCCCTACGTGGCGCGTCCCCAGTTGGCGGATAGGGGAAGCCTCGGGCCCGGGCCGGTGGGCATGACCGAGAGGTCGTGTCTCCCGCGTCCCGGTACCGAGGTCGGGGCGAAAGCCCCCGCGGACCAAACACAGTGCGTGAGTGTGTGTGTGAATGTGTGTGTGTGTGTGCGTGTGTGAATGGGCTGCGGCCGGTGGCTCGTGGATATTCCCGACAGACTAACCAAGGGGTGGAGTAGTAGCCCCCCGACCGGGGTACCTGGGTGAAGTCTGTACCTAGCCTCTGCGGTGGAAGATGCGTAAATGTAAGTCCTGAAATTATGGCAAAGGTCGCCTGAAGCCGCATGCGAAACGTGGAAAAACCGCTCCCCAGGTACTGACTGGAGCCTATGTCGGGGTTGAAGCGAGATTAACTGGGCGCAGGTATGGAGGATTACCTGGTCAGTATATCCTCATACCCCGTGCGACGGGGGGTAAACTGTCGCGCCGTCTAGCCTGAGGTTAGGGTACGGGGCCCTTCGGATGGGTACCCGCCCTCTCGATAGGGGTGACGTTAAACCTTTTGCATCATATATGGCGCGGGCCTATCCCGTAATATTTTTTGTAGAGTCACTAGGTGCCAATAGGGTTGACCACCCGACAAACCGCTTCACGGTTTTGGCATCCATATTTAGGGATCTTCTTACCCGGGGAAGTGCCCCCACCGCGGTGGGGGTCCCATGATGGGCGAACCGGAGGAATCATTAACTGCCAAAATGTCGAACCTAAATGAAACATTGGGGAAGGGGGGTAAGTCGCAGGGCGACTTGAGCAAGGAGCGCAGTTCCTCATTGGGAAACATCCCAGTGACGGTTGACTGCGCGAGTAAAGAGCAGGGAGGCAGTTCTTCCTCGGACGGGGGCCTACAGGAATGGGTCGAAAAAGTTAGATCCTCCAGGCCCATGTCCGAGGCAGGGTTCGACAGGGACGCATCGGTTGAAGAACACACCGATGCTGAGATCACTCCCGCACAACACGCACGGGACGAGCGCATCAGCTGGGCGCTCGGTCAGTACCTTGGCCCCGGCTGGGATAGCCGTGGGGCTGGTGGGAGTGACGTGGGGAAGTTGGGAGAAGAGGACAGGGACAAAATGTCCTTGACCGCCTCCGACGACGAAGGGAGTGTTTCTTCCCGTCAGTCCACGAGGTCCCTAAGATCCGGGACATCCGTCGGTGGCCGCAAAAGGCAATTGCCTGCGGCGGATGCCGACGGAGATACGACTGCGGGAGCACAAAGGGAACAGAGCAGGAAAAAGAAGAGGACGGACACCCTGCCCCCCATCGAGTCTCTTAAGGGAGAGATGATGGGGCAGGACACAGGCTCCCTGGGCGGTGTCATTAGTCACCAGCTGACAGAGGTGGAGAGGGTGGCGAACACTTCGGGCAACCTCAAGGGGACGTTCGTCAGGACACTGCGAATGGCTGCCCGCATCGTCAGTGTCGCTGCTGTTGAAATACAGCAGCGAACTGTAGCTACCGCCAGCCAGACAATGCTCGAGGAGCAAAACATCAGACTGGCGGAGCAAATGCGGGCTATGAAAGCCGAAATTGTAAGGCTGCGGCAGGAGCGAGAGTCTGCACCTGCGGTTAGGAGAGACCCCACACCCAGCGGCCAAAGAAAGAAGGCCCTGACGGATGGGCAGCTTATGCCCCCGCCACCGTTGCCGTCGCCAGCCACCACCGTCAATCCGCCCAAACCGGCGTTGGACCAGGCCTCATTAGTAGAGGCCTTATGGTCCAAAATGGAGACGCTGGTGGAGAAACGGTTCAGGGAGTTGAGGGCTGAGATAACCCTCCTCGTGGGCAAATCCGCCCCCCAGACAAGTGCACACGGGGCGGCACCAACGAAGGTGCCAAAAGCACCAGCTGCTGCGGTCATGGCACGGCCGCCGCCGACTGCGTCGGGGGAAACCCCAACGCAAAGAAGGAGGAGGAGGAGGAAGGAGGCGAGAGCCAGGGCCCTGGCGACCGTTGATGGGCGACGGGCGCGCCCCACTATTACAGTCGCGGTAGCGACGCCAGCCCCGCCCACACCAGCAACCACGGGAGGCACTCCCAGTCCCAAACCTGCTGCTGCCGGGAGAAAGACAGCGGTGGATAAGACCGGTAGCCGGGCAAGGAAGGCTGTGGATCCGGCGGCAGCCGTGACGGGGCCGAATCGGGAGCCGAAATGGACGGAGGTACTCGGTCGGAAGCGGAAGCCGGCGGGACAGGCTGCCCCCGCTAACGAACCTGACGGCTCCCGCCCAGTGAGGCAGAAAGCCCCGAAACGGCCGACGGGTGCTGGCGGGGCTCCTCCCGCTAGCGCCGCCAATGGCCCGGCGAAGAAGGGGACTCCCCCGGCCCGCCCCACTCGGGCGCCGGCAAAGCCACCCAAAACGGCAGCCATAGCGCTGACCGTGATGGAGGGAGCCGGCGCCGACCTTGGTAATGCCCTTAGACAGGCAAGGGCCAGCATTAATTTGGCCGACCTGGGCATCGCCGAGATCAGGACGAAGCGGGCCGTCACGGGCGGGATTATATTGGAAATCCCAGGCCCGGAGGGAGCCCCTAAGGCAGATCAGCTGGCTGAGAGGCTCCGGCAGCTTTTCGTGGCTACGGAGATTAAGGTAGCAAGACCGAAAAAGACGACGGAGATGCGGGTGGCGGGGTTGGATGACTCCGTCACCCAGCGGGACGTCGCTGCCGCCATTGTGACACAGGGAGGGTGTCAGGAGGGGGACATAAAGGTGGGCCCCATCCGCCGCTCGCCTACGGCGCTTGGTACGGCGTGGGTGCGGTGCCCCCTCACGGCGGCCCGAAGTTTGGCGGCTGCGGGAAAGCTGCGCGTGGGTTGGACCATGGCCCGTATCGATGTCCTGGCGCCTCGTCCCCTCCAGTGCTACCGCTGCTTGGAGACAGGGCACGTCCAGCAGCGGTGCACCGCGGCGGAAGATAGGAGGGGACGCTGCTATAATTGCGGCGCCACGGAGCATCGGGCGGCGGAGTGCCGCGCGTCTTCCCCAAAGTGTCCGCTGTGTGCGGACCTGGGGAGGCCATCAGGCCACCGACTGGGGGGACCGGGCTGTGCCCCGCCCTCCAAGGGCCGACGCCGCGGAAGGGCACGCTCAGCGATGCCAGCGGGGCAGGTGGAGCGCGGCGGGGACACCGCTAATGCCGCCCCTCCGACGTCCTCCGAAGTCCCCGCCGGGGCAGGGAAGGAAAAGGTGGTCGCTGCAGAGGAGGCTGGGTCATCTGCAGCGCCACAGACCTATTCAAGGTCCGGTAAGAACGGCCTGGAGGAGGCCATGGAAACGGTGTAGAAATGGCTACCCTCCTCCAGGCCAATTTGAAGCGCTCCCGCAGGGCTCAGGACCTGTTTGTCCATACCATGCGGGAGCGATCAATAGGACTGTCCGTCGCCGCCGAGCCGTACAATATCCCCGACCTCCCAGACTGGGTCGGGAGTCGGTGCGGCTTGGTGGCTATTACATGGAACTGGCCGCCCGCATCTCCTCCAGTTAACGTCTTAGCGACGGGGGAGGGTTGCGTGGCGGTTCAGTGGGGAAGTGTCGCGGTGGTGGGATGCTATGTGTCGCCCAACTGTGACCTCGCTTCTTATGAGTCATACCTGGGCGGGGTAACCGCATGCATGGGTCAGTGCATGCCCCGCCCGGTAATTGTCCTGGGGGACTTTAATGCCCATGCTACGGCATGGGGCAGCCCCAGGACTAGCCGTAGGGGCGAGGTCCTAATGGATTGGGCGGCCGGGCTGGACCTTCGGTTGGTTAACCGGGGTCGGCAGCACACGTTCGTTGGGCCGCAGGGGGTGTCCATCATAGACCTGACGTGGGCAACCCCCTCCGGCCTGCAGCGTGTGTCTGGGTGGAGAGTGGCAACAGAAGTGGCGACCCTCAGCGATCACCTCTATATAACAATGGAGGTGAGGGTCGCCGCTGCTACCTCCACCCGGAGGGATGGGCCCCGGTGCCACGGGGGCCGGCGGGCCCGCCCGCCACCGCGATGGTCCATTAAAAAGCTGAATTGCAGCCTCTTGGAGGCGGCCGCTCATGCGGCGGCCTGGCCGGAGACACCGGCTGGGCCGGTCGGCGACGTCGAGGGAGAAATGGCCTGGCTCAGCAGGGCTACAAAGGCGGTGTGTGACACCGCCATGCCCAGAGCCGGGCCACCCTCGCGTCCAGGCGCGGCGTACTGGTGGTCGCGAGAAATGGATGAGTTGCGCGTGGCGTACGTCCGCTCGCGGCGCCGGTACACCCGCGCCCGCCGACGTCGGCAGGCCGAACCCGAGCAGGTGGCGCGCTTGTATGAGGTGTATAGCGCGATGCGCAGAACACTCCAGCGCGCCATCCGGGACGCCAAAGCCCGGGCATGGAAGGAGCTCCTCGTGGAATTAAACAGGGTTCCGTGGGGGCGCCCATATAAACTCGTGATGGGTAAGTTACGAGCATGGGCGCCACCCATAACGGAAACCCTAGATCCCCCACTCCTGGAGCGGGTGGTTCGGACCCTGTTTCCCGGGATAGACCGGGAGCAGGAGACCGCCCGCTCGGAAACCTCGGAGCCACCCGTTGAGTGGTCCGAGATGGAGATGGGGGTAACACACGAGGAGTTGGCCGGGGCGCTGCGCCGTCGCGGGTCACGCAACGTTGCGCCGGGCCCGGACGGTGTCCCCTGCCGCGTATTGGCCCGGGCAATGGGCGTCCTAAGCTCGAGGTTCGTGCGACTGCTGAGCGGCTGCCTCCGCATGGGGGAGTTCCCCCTCGCATGGAAACAGGCGCGGATGGTCCTCCTAAGAAAGGATGGACGGCCCGCGGACACGCCTTCGGCATATAGGCCGGTGTGCTTGCTCGACGAGGCGGGAAAGCTTTTTGAGACAATCATAGCTGCCCGCCTCTCGAGCCACCTGTCGACGGTGGGACCGGGATTGGCCTCCAGCCAGTTTGGCTTCCGGGAGGGACTTTCGACCGTGGACGCAGTCATGCGCGTCAGGTCCCTCTCGGAGGAGGCCGTCTCCAGGGATGGGGTGGCGTTGGCGGTATCATTGGATATCGTCAACGCCTTTAACACCCTTCCCTGGAGCAGGGTACTGGGGGCGCTCCGTTATATGCGAGTGCCCCCGTACCTGAGACGGATTATTCGGTCCTACCTAAACGACAGGTGGATACAATACACCGGCCGGGATGGAAAACTTTGCCGAAGGAGGGTCGTGCGCGGTGTTCCGCAGGGGTCCGTGTTGGGTCCCCTGCTTTGGGTCATCGCGTACGACCACGTGCTGCGGGCCCGCCTCCCCGCCGATGTCGGGCTGACGTGTTACGCGGACGACACGTTGGTGCTGGTCGGCGGGGTGGGCTATGGGAGGGCCATCCGCCTTGCTGAGATGGCGGTGGCTGTCGCTGTCGCGGCGATCCGTGAGTCGGGCCTTGAGGTAGCGCCCCACAAATGCGAGGCCATGTGGTTTTATGACCGGCCTCGCCGTGGGGCGCCCCCGCCCGGCTTGCGGATCAGAGTAGGTGATGCCTTCGTCGAGGTGAAGGAACAGATGAAATATCTGGGCCTGACCCTCGACAGCCAATGGCGCTTCGTCGAACATTTCGACCGCTTGGCCCCCCGTGTGGAGAGAGCGTCGGCCGCATTAGGCCGCCTCCTCCCCAATTTAGGGGGGCCTGAGGAAGGTGTTCGCCGCCTCTACGTCGGGGTGGTGCGGTCAATGATCCTCTACGGGGCCCCTGTCTGGGCCCCGGACCTGATGGCCAGCAAACGCAGCATCGCGATGCTGCGACGCCTTTACCGGCGGCTGGCCATCAGAGTCATTAGGGGGTACCGCGCCATCTCCTACGAGGCGGCGACGGCCCTGGCTGGTCTTCCTCCCCTGGAGCTCCTGGCGCAGCAACGCCGGACGATATACGTCCGGCTGCGGGAGCTTCGGGACAGTGGGAGGCCACCAGAGGCAGAAGCGGTCGAACGGACGAGGCGTCTTGCCCGGCGTGCCCTACACATTGAGTGGACCCGCCAGCTGCAGGCTGGCGCTGCCGCCAAAAGGGCCGTCGGGGCTGTCCTGCCACATTTCGAAAAGTGGCGGGACAGAGCATACGGAAGGCTCACCTACAGAATGACGCAGGTGCTCTCCGGACATGGCTGTTTCGGGGAGTACCTGTGTCGAATTGGGAAGGAAGCGACAGCGACATGCCACCATTGTGGGGAGGAACAGGACACGGCGCAGCACACGCTGGAAGTCTGCCCGGCGTGGGCAGCAGAGCGCCGTGTAATGAAACAGGGGGTGGGACACGACCTCTCGCTGGAAGCCGTAGTTGCAGCTATGGTGACTGGCGAGAGGCCGTGGAAAGCAATGGCCTCCTTCTGCGAGCATGTGATGCTGCAGAAGGAGGCCGCGGAGCGGGATAGGGAGCGGCACTCCCATCCCGCCCGCAGGGGAAGGGCCAGGGCCGGGCCACGGGCGAGACAATGGTCTCCGCCCGCCCCGGCGCAGTAAAGCTCCTGGACACGGGTCACGGGGAGGGGAGCAATGGCCCGACGCCGGCCCGACCCACTGACGGGGCCTCAGGCCCCCGAGGGTCTGGTTGGCTGCGGGTCATTGCGGGGTCGCAGGCGGCTTGGGTCGGGGGCCCAAGTCGCCATTGCACAGCGACCCTGGGGGGGCGGCGACATGTAGTGTGGCCACTACATGTCGCCGAAGTTAGATGTGCCGCAAGGGAGGGGGGGTATGACCCCTCCCGGGATGCGCTTCGGCACGGCTAGGGGGGTACTGGAAGTGTTCTTTGGAGTTCCCAGTGCCCCCCGAAACGCCTTAGGTAGGCCACCGTGGAGTTTTAGTCGGTAAAAGTCCGACACTACCCCGAGCCCTCCCCAAGGGTTCGGGGTGTCCTATGAGGATTTCTCCACGTAAAAAAAAAAAAAAAAGGGCGTTGCTCCACCAGATCGAATAGTTAGGGCCTTAGAAGTCAACGCCCGAAGCATAAAATACAAAATAAATAGAACAGTTTTTCCATTGTATTAAACGAATAATTGCTACCAGTGTGAAAGTGATGGTCATTTCTACGTTCCGGCGACCTAGGCTTCACTCTAGGGCGTTGTTCCACCAGATCGAAAAGTTAGGGCCTAAGAAGTCAACGCCAGAAGCATAAAATACAATATAAATATAACAGTTTTTCCATCGTATAAAACGAATAATTGCTACGGGTGTGAAAGTTATGGTCATTTCTATGTTCCGGGAAACACAGGCTGCACCCTAGGGCGTTGTTCCACCAGATGGAGTAGTTAGGGCATAAGAAGTCAACGCCAGAAGCATAAAATACGGTATAAATACAACAGCTTTTCCGTCGTCTAAAACGAATAATAGCAACCAGTGTGAAAGTTATGGTCATTTCTACGTTCCGGGCAACATAGGCTTCACTCTAGGGCGTTGCTCCACCAGATCAAACAGTTAGGGCCTTAGAAGTCAACGCCCGAAGCATTAAATACAAAATAAATATAACAGTTTTTCCATCGTATAAAACGAATAATAGCAACCAGTGTGAAAGTTATGGTCATTTCTACGTTCCGGGCAACCTAGGCTTCACCCTAGGGCGTTGTTCCACCAGATCGAATACTTAGGGCCTAAGAAGTCAACGCCAGAAGAATAAAACACAATATAAGTACAACAATTTTTCCATCGTATAAAATGAATAATAGCAAACATTGTTAAAGTAATGGTCATTTCTACGTTCCGGGCAACCTAGGCTTCACTCTAGGGCGTTGTTCCACCAGATCGAGAAGTTAGGGCCTAAGAAGTCAACGCCAGAAGCATAAAATACCATATAAATTTAACAGTTTTTCCATCGTATAAAACGAATAATAGTAACCAGTGTGAAAGTTATGGACATTTCTACGATCCGGGCAACCTAGGCCTCACTCTAGGGCGTTGCAGCACCAGAACGAATAGTTAGGGCCTTAGAAGTCAACGCCAGAAGCATGAAATACAATATAAATACAACAGTTTTTCCATCGTATAAAACGAATAATTGCTACCGGTGTGAAGGTTATGGTAATTTCTACGTTCCGGGCAACCTTGGTTTCATTCTATGGCGTTGCTCCACCAGATCGCATAGCTAGGGACTTAGAATTCAACGCCATAAGAATAAAATACAATATAAGTACAACAGTTTTTCCATCGTATAAAATGAATATTTGTAAACATTGTGAAAGTAATGGTCATTTCTACGTTCCAGGCAACCTAGGCGTCACTCTAGGGCGTTACTCCACCACATCTAATAGCTACGGCCTTAGAAGTCAAAGCTAGAATCATAAAACACAATAAAAATGCAACAGTTTTTCCATCGTATAGAATGAATAATTGCAACGGGTGTGAATGTTATGGTCATTTCCACGTTCCGGGCAACCTAGGCTTGACTGTAGGGTGTTGCTCCACCAGATCGGATAAGTAGGGCCAAAGAAGTCAACGCCCGAAGCATAAAATACAAAATAAATAGAACAGCTTTTCCATCGTATAAAACGAATTATTGCTACCCGTGTGAAAGTTATGTTCATTTCTACGTTCCGGGCAACCTAGGCTTCACTCTAGGGCGTTGCTCCACCAGATCGAATAGTTAGGGCCTTAGAAGTCAACGCCCGAAGCATAAAATACAAAATAAATAGAACAGTTTTTCCATTGTATTAAACGAATAATTGCTACCAGTGTGATAGTGATGGTCATTTCTACGTTCCGGCGACCTAGGCTTCACTCTAGGGCGTTGTTCCACCAGATCGAAAAGTTAGGGCCTAAGAAGTCAACGCCAGAAGCATAAAATACAATATAAATATAACAGTTTTTCCATCGTATAAAACGAATAATTGCTACGGGTGTGAAAGTTATGGTCATTTCTATGTTCCGGGAAACACAGGCTGCACCCTAGGGCGTTGTTCCACCAGATGGAGCAGTTAGGGCATAAGAAGTCAACGCCAGAAGCATAAAATACGGTATAAATACAACAGCTTTTCCGTCGTATAAAACAAATAATTGCAACCAGTATGAAAGGTATGGTCATTTCTACTTTCCGGGCAACCTAGGCTTCACCCTAGGGCGTTGATCCAACAGATTGAATAGTTAGGCCCTTTGAAGTCAACGCCCGAAGCATAAAATACAAAATAAATAGAGCAGTTTTTCCATCGTACAAAACGAATAATTGCAACAAGTATGAAAGTTGTGGTTATTTCTACTTTCCGGGCAACCTAGGCTTCACACTGGGGCGTTGCTCCACCAGATCGAACACTTAGGGCCTAAGAAGTCAACGCCAGAAGCATAAAGTACAATATACATATAACAGTTTTTCCATCGTATAAAACGAATAATAGCAACCAGTGTGAAAGCTCTGGTTATTTCTACGTTCCGGGCAACCTAGGCTTCACTCTAGGGCGTTGCTCCACCAGATCGAATAGTTAGGGCCTTAGAAGTCAACGCCCGAAGCATAAAATACAAAATAAATGGAACAGTTTTTCCACTGTATAAAACGAATAATTGCTACCAGTGTGAAAGTTATGTTCTTTTCTTACGTTTCTGACAACCTAGGCTTCACTGTAGTGTGTTGCTCCACCAGATCGAATAGGTAGGGCCAAAGAAGTCAACGCCCGAAGCATAAAATACAAAACAAATAGAACAGCTTTTCCATCGTATAAAACGAATTATTGCTACCCGTGTGAACGTTATGTTCATTTCTACGTTCGGGGCAACCTAGGCTTCACTCTAGGGCGTTGCTCCACCAGATCGAATAGTTAGGGCCTTAGAAGTCAACGCCCGAACCATAAAATACGATACAAAATACAACAGCTTTTCCATCGTATAAAACGAATAATTGGGATCAGTGTGAAAGTTATGGTCATTTCTACATTCCGAGCAACCAAGGTTTCACTCTAGGGCGTTGCTCCACCAGATCGAATAGCTAGGGACTTGGAATTCAACGCCAGAAGAATAAAATACAATATAAGTACAACAGTTTTTCCATTGTATAAAATGAATAATTGCAAACATTGTGAAATTAATGTTCATTTCTACGTTCCGGGCAACCTAGGCGTCACTGTAGGGCGTTGCTCCGCCACAGCTAATAGCTACGGCCTTAGAAGTCAACGCCAGAAGCATAAAATACAATATAAATACAACAGCTTTTCCATCGTATAAAATGAATAATTGCAAACAGTGTGAAAGTAATGGTCATTTCTACGTTCCGGGCACCTAGGCTTCACTCTAGGGCGTTGCTCCACCAGATCAAACAGTTAGGGCCTTAGAAGTCAACGCCCGAAGCATAAAATACAAAATAAATAGAACAGCTTTTCCATCGTATAAAACGAATTATTGCTACCCGTGTGAAAGTTATGTTCATTTCTACGTTCCGGGCAACCTAGGCTTCACTCTAGGGCGTTGCTCCACCAGATCGAATAGTTAGGGCCTTAGAAGTCAACGCCCGAAGCATAAAATACAGAATAAATAGAACAGTTTTTCCATTGTATTAAACGAATAATTGCTACCAGTGTGATAGTGATGGTCATTTCTACGTTCCGGCGACCTAGGCTTCACTCTAGGGCGTTGTTCCACCAGATCGAAAAGTTAGGGCCTAAGAAGTCAACGCCAGAAGCATAAAATACAATATAAATATAACAGTTTTTCCATCGTATAAAACGAATAATTGCTACGGGTGTGAAAGTTATGGTCATTTCTATGTTCCGGGAAACACAGGCTGCACCCTAGGGCGTTGTTCCACCAGATGGAGCAGTTAGGGCATAAGAAGTCAACGCCAGAAGCATAAAATACGGTATAAATACAACAGCTTTTCCGTCGTATAAAACAAATAATTGCAACCAGTATGAAAGGTATGGTCATTTCTACTTTCCGGGCAACCTAGGCTTCACCCTACGGCGTTGATCCAACAGATTGAATAGTTAGGCCCTTTGAAGTCAACGCCCGAAGCATAAAATACAAAATAAATAGAGCAGTTTTTCCATCGTACAAAACGAATAATTGCAACAAGTATGAAAGTTGTGGTTATTTCTACTTTCCGGGCAACCTAGGCTTCACACTGGGGCGTTGCTCCACCAGATCGAACACTTAGGGCCTAAGAAGTCAACGCCAGAAGCATAAAGTACAATATACATATAACAGTTTTTCCATCGTATAAAACGAATAATAGCAACCAGTGTGAAAGCTCTGGTTATTTCTACGTTCCGGGCAACCTAGGCTTCACTCTAGGGCGTTGCTCCACCAGATCGAATAGTTAGGGCCTTAGAAGTCAACGCCCGAAGCATAAAATACAAAATAAATGGAACAGTTTTTCCACTGTATAAAACGAATAATTGCTACCAGTGTGAAAGTTATGTTCTTTTCTTACGTTTCTGACAACCTAGGCTTCACTGTAGTGTGTTGCTCCACCAGATCGAATAGGTAGGGCCAAAGAAGTCAACGCCCGAAGCATAAAATACAAAACAAATAGAACAGCTTTTCCATCGTATAAAACGAATTATTGCTACCCGTGTGAACGTTATGTTCATTTCTACGTTCGGGGCAACCTAGGCTTCACTCTAGGGCGTTGCTCCACCAGATCGAATAGTTAGGGCCTTAGAAGTCAACGCCCGAACCATAAAATACGATACAAAATACAACAGCTTTTCCATCGTATAAAACGAATAATTGGGATCAGTGTGAAAGTTATGGTCATTTCTACATTCCGAGCAACCAAGGTTTCACTCTAGGGCGTTGCTCCACCAGATCGAATAGCTAGGGACTTGGAATTCAACGCCAGAAGAATAAAATACAATATAAGTACAACAGTTTTTCCATTGTATAAAATGAATAATTGCAAACATTGTGAAATTAATGTTCATTTCTACGTTCCGGGCAACCTAGGCGTCACTGTAGGGCGTTGCTCCGCCACAGCTAATAGCTACGGCCTTAGAAGTCAACGCCAGAAGCATAAAATACAATATAAATACAACAGCTTTTCCATCGTATAAAATGAATAATTGCAAACAGTGTGAAAGTAATGGTCATTTCTACGTTCCGGGCACCTAGGCTTCACTCTAGGGCGTTGCTCCATCAGATCGAATAGCTATGGACTTAGAATTCAACGCCAGAAGCATAAAATACAATAAAAATACAACAGTTTTACCATCGTATAAAACGAATAATTGCAACCAGTATGAAAGTTATGGTCATTTCTACTTTCCGGGCAGCCTAGGCTTCACCCTAGGGCGTTATTCCAACAGATTAAATAGTTAGGGCCTCAGAAGTCAACGCCCGAAGCATGAAATACAACATAAATAGAACAGTTTTTCCATCGTATAAAACGAATAATTGCTATCAGTGTGAAAGTTATGGTAATTTCTACGTTACGGGCAACCTAGGTTTCACTCTAGGGCGTTGCTCCACCAGATCGCATGGCTAGGGACTTAGAATACAGCGCCATAAGAATAAAATACAATATAAGTACAAGAGTTTTTCCATCGTATAAAATGAATAATTGGAAACATTGTGAAAGTAATGGTCATGTCTACGTTCCGGAAACCCTAGGCTTGACTGTAGAGTGTTACTCCACCAGATCGAATAGGTAGGGCCATAGAAGTCAACGCCAGATGCATAAAATACAATATAAATATAACAGGTTTTCCATTGTGTAAAACGAATAATTGCTACCAGTGTGAAAGTTATGTTCATTTCTACGTTTCGGACAACCTAGGCTTCACTGTAGGGTGTTTCTCCACCATATCGAATAGGTAGGGCCATATAAGTCAACGCCAGAAGCATAAAATACAATATAAATATAACAGTTTTTCCATCGTATAAAACGAATAATAGCAACCAGTGTGAAAGTCCTTGTGATTTCTACGTTCCGGGCAACCTAGGCTTCACTCTAGGGCGTTTCTCCACCAGATCGAATAGTTAGGGCCTTAGAAGTCAACGCCCGAAGCATAAAATACAAAATAAATGGAACAGTATTTCCATTGTATAAAACGAATAATTGCTACCACTGTGAAAGTTATGTTCTTTTCTTACGTTTCTGACAACCTAGGCTTCACTGTAGTGTGTTGCTCCACCAAATCGAATAGATAGGGCCATGGAAGTCAACGCCCGAAGCATAAAATACAATAAATATACAAGAGTTTTTCCATCGTATAACAGGAATAATTGCAACCAGTTTGAAAGTGATGGTCATTTCTACGTTCTGGGCAACCTAGGCTTCACTCTAGGGCGTCGTTCCGCCAGATCGAATAGTTAGGGCCTAAGATGTCAACGCCAGAAGCATAAAACACAATATAAATATAACAGCTTTTCCATCGTATAAAACGAATAATTGCAACAAGTATGAAAGTTGTGGTTATTTCTACTTTCCGTGCAACCTAGGCTTCACCCTAGGGCGTTGCTCCAACAGATTGAATAGTTAGGGCCTTAGAAGTCAACGCCCGAAGCATAAAATACAAAATAAATAGAGCAGTTTTTCCATCGTCTAAAACTAATAATTGCAACCAGTGTGAAAGTTCTGGTCATTTCTACGTTCCGGGCAACCTAGGCTTCACTCTGGGGCGTTGCTCCACCAGATCGAATAGTTAGGGCCTTAGAAGTCAACGCCCGAAGCATAAAATACAAAATAAATAGAACAGTTTTTCCATTGTATAAAACGAATAATTGCTACCAGTGTGAATGTTATGTTCATTTCTACGTTCCTGACAGCCTAGGCTTCACTCTAGGGCGTTGCTCCACCAGATCGAATAGTTAGTGCCCTAGAAGTCAACGCCAGAAGCATAAAATACAATATAAATATAACAGTTTTTCCATCGTACAAAACGAATAATTGCAACAAGTATGAAAGTTGTGGTTATTTCAACTTTCCGGGCAACCTAGGCTTCACACTAGGGCGTTGCTCCACCAAATCGAATACTTAGGGCCTAAGAAGTCAACGTCAGAAGCATAAAGTACAATATACATATAACAGTTTTTCCATCGTATAAAACGAGTAATAGCAACCAGTGTGAAAGTTCTGGTCATTTCTACGTTCCGGGCAACCTAGGCTTCACTCTAGGGCGTTGCTCCACCAGATCGAATAGGTAGGGCCTTAGAAGTCAACGCCCGAAGCATAAAATACAAAATAAATGGAACAGTTTTTCCACTGTATAAAACGAATAATTGCTACCAGTGTGAAAGTTATCTTCTTTTCTTACGTTTCTGACAACCTAGGCTTGGCTGTAGTGTGTTGCTCCACCAGATCGAATAGGTAGGGCCAAAGAAGTCAACGCCCGAAGCATAAAATACAAAATAGATAGAACAGCTTTTCCATCGTATAACACGAATTATTGCTACCCGTGTGAAAGTTATGTTCATTTCTACGTTCTGGGCAACCTAGGCTTCACTCTAGGTCGTTGCTCCACCAGATCGAATAGTTAGGGCCTTAGAAGTCAACGCCCGAAGCATAAAATACAAAATAAATAGAACAGTTTTTCCATTGTATTAAACGAATAATTGCTACCAGTGTGAAAGTGATGGTCATTTCTACGTTCAGGGCGACCTAGGCTTCACTCTAGGGCGTTGTTCCACCAGATCGAAAAGGTAGGGCCTAAGAAGTCAACGCCAGAAGCATAAAATACAATATAAATATAACAGTTTTTCCATCGTATAAAACGAATAATAGCAACCAGTGTGAAAGTTCTGGTCATTTCTACGTTCCGCGCAACCTAGGCTTCACTCTAGGGCGTTGCTCCACCAGATCGAATAGTTAGGGCCTTAGAAGTCAACGCCAGAAACATAAAATACAATATAAATATAACAGTTTTTCCATTGTATAAAACGAATAATTGCTACCAGTGTGAAAGTTATGTTCATTTCTACGTTTCTGACAACCTAGGCTTCACTGTAGGGTGTATCTCCACCATATCGAATAGGTAGGGCCATATAAGTCAACGCCAGAAGCATAAAATACAATATAAATATAACAGTTTTTCCATCATATAAAACGAATAATTGCAACCAGTGTGAAAGTCCTTGTCATTTCTACGTTCCGGGCAACCTAGGCTTCACTCTAGGGCGTTTCTCCACCAGATCGAATAGTTAGGGCCTTAGAAGTCAACGCCCGAAGCATAAAATACCAAATAAATGGAACAGTTTTTCCATTGTATAAAACGAATAATTGCTACCACTGTGAACGTTATGTTCTTTTCTTACGTTTCTGACAACCTAGGCTTCACTGTAGTGTGTTGCTCCACCAAATCAAATAGATAGGGCCATGGAAGTCAACGCCCGAAGCATAAAATACAATAAATATACAAGAGTTTTTCCATCGTATAACAGGAATAATTGCAACCAGTTTGAAAGTGATGGTCATTTCTACGTTCTGGGCAACCTAGGCTTCACTCTAGGGCGTCGTTCCGCCAGATCGAATAGTTAGGGCCTAAGATGTCAACGCCAGAAGCATAAAACACAATATAAATATAACAGCTTTTCCATCGTATAAAACGAATAATTGCAACAAGTATGAAAGTTGTGCTTATTTCTACTTTCCGGGCAACCTAGGCTTCACCCTAGGGCGTTGCTCCAACAGATTGAATAGTTAGGGCCTTAGAAGTCATCGCCCGAAGCATAAAATACAAAATAAATAGAACAGTTTTTCCATCGTATAAAACGAATAATTGCTACCGGTGTGAAAGTTAGGGTCATTTCTACGTTCCGGGAAACACAGGCTGCACCCTAGGGCGTTGTTCCACCAGATGGAGTAGTTAGGGCATAAGAAGTCAACGCCAGAAGCATAAAATACGGTATAAATACAACAGCTTTTCCGTCGTATAAAACAAATAATTGCAACCAGTATGAAAGGTATGGTCATTTCTACTTTCCGGGCAACCTAGGCTTCACCCTAGGGCGTTGATCCAACAGATTGAATAGTTAGGCCCTTAGAAGTCAACGCCCGAAGCATAAAATACAAAATAAATAGAGCAGTTTTTCCATCGTATAAAACTAATAATTGCAACCAGTGTGAAAGTAATGGTCATTTCTACGTTCCGGGCAACCTAGGCTTCACTCTAGGGCGTTGCTCCGTCAGATCGAATAGCTATGGACTTAGAATTCAACGCCAGAAGCATAAAATACAATAAAAATACAACAGTTTTTCCATCGTATAAAACGAATAATTGCAACCAGTATGAATGTTATGGTCATTTCTACTTTCCGGGCAGCCTAGGCTTCACCCTAGGGCGTTGTTCCAACAGATTGAATAGTTAGGGCCTCAGAAGTCAGCGCCCGAAGCATGAAGTACAACATAAATAGAACAGTTTTTCCATCGTATAAAACGAATAATTGCTATCAGTGTGAAAGTTATGGTAATTTCTACGTTCCGGGCAACCTAGGTTTCACTCTAGGGCGCTGCTCCACCAGATCGCATAGCTAGGGACTTAGAATACAGCGCCATAAGAATAAAATACAATATAAGTACAAGAGTTTTTCCATCATATAAAATGAATAATTGGAAACATTGTGAAAGTAATGGTCATGTCTACGTTCCGGACAACCTAGGCTTGACTGTAGAGTGTTACTCCACCAGATCGAATAGGTAGGGCTATAGAAGTCAACGCCCGAAGCTTAAAATACGAAATAAATAGAACAGTTTTTCCATTGTATAAAACGAATAATTGCTACCAGGGTGAAAGTTATGTTCATTTTTACGTTCTGGGCAACCAAGGCTTGACTGTAGGGTGTTGCTCCATCAGATCGAATAGGTAGGGCCATAGAAGTCAACGCCCGAAGCATAAAATACACTAAATATACAAGAGCTTTTCCGTCGTATAACAGGAATAATTGCAACCAGTGTGAAAGTGATGGTCATTTCTACGTTCCGGGCAACCTAGGCTTCACTCTAGGGCGTTGTTCCACCAGATCGAGAAGTTAGGGCCTAAGAAGTCAACGCCAGAAGCATAAAATACCATATAAATATAACAGTTTTTCCATCGTATAAAACGAAGAATAGTAACCAGTGTGAAAGTTATGGTCATTTCTACGATCCGGGCAACCTAGGCCTCACTCTAGGGCGTTGCAGGACCAGAACGAATAGTTAGGGCCTTAGAAGTCAACGCCAGAAGCATGAAATACAATATAAATACAACAGTTTTTCCATCGTATAAAACGAATAATTGCTACCGGTGTGAAGGTTATGGTAATTTCTACGTTCCGGGCAACCTTGGTTTCATTCTATGGCGTTGCTCCACCAGATCGCATAGCTAGGGACTTAGAATTCAACGCCATAAGAATAAAATACAATATAAGTACAACAGTTTTTCCATCGTATAAAATGAATATTTGGAAACATTGTGAAAGTAATGGTCATTTCTACGTTCCAGGCAACCTAGGCGTCAGTCTAGGGCGTTACTCCACCACATCTAATAGCTACGGCCTTAGAAGTCAAAGCTAGAAGCATAAAATACAATAAAAATGCAACGGTTTTTCCATCGTATAGCATGAATAATTGCAACGGGTGTGAATGTTATGGTCATTTCCACGTTCCGGGCAACCTAGGCTTGACTGTAGGGTGTTGCTCCACCAGATCGAATAGGTAGGGCCAAAGAAGTCAACGCCCGAAGCATAAAATACAAAATAAATAGAACAGCTTTTCCATCGTATAAAACGAATTATTGCTACCCGTGTGAAAGTTATGTTCATTTCTACGTTCCGGGCAACCTAGGCTTCACTCTAGGGCGTTGCTCCACCAGATCGGATAGTTAGGGCCTTAGAAGTCAACGCCCGAAGCATAAAATACAAAATAAATAGAACAGTTTTTCCATTGTATAAAACGAATAATTGCTACCAGTGTGAAAGTTCTGGTCATTTCTACGTTCCGGGCAACCTAGGCTTCACTGTAGGGTGTATCTCCACCATATCGAATAGGTAGGGCCATATAAGTCAACGCCAGAAGCATAAAATACAATATAAATATAACAGTTTTTCCATCATATAAAACGAATAATTGCAACCAGTGTGAAAGTCCTTGTCATTTCTACGTTCCGGGCAACCTAGGCTTCACTCTAGGGCGTTTCTCCACCAGATCGAATAGTTAGGGCCTTAGAAGTCAACGCCCGAAGCATAAAATACCAAATAAATGGAACAGTTTTTCCATTGTATAAAACGAATAATTGCTACCACTGTGAACGTTATGTTCTTTTCTTACGTTTCTGACAACCTAGGCTTCACTGTAGTGTGTTGCTCCACCAAATCAAATAGATAGGGCCATGGAAGTCAACGCCCGAAGCATAAAACACAATAAATATACAAGAGTTTTTCCATCGTATAACAGGAATAATTGCAACCAGTTTGAAAGTGATGGTCATTTCTACGTTCTGGGCAACCTAGGCTTCACTCTAGGGCGTCGTTCCGCCAGATCGAATAGTTAGGGCCTAAGATGTCAACGCCAGAAGCATAAAACACAATATAAATATAACAGCTTTTCCATCGTATAAAACGAATAATTGCAACAAGTATGAAAGTTGTGGTTATTTCTACTTTCCGGGCAACCTAGGCTTCACCCTAGGGCGTTGCTCCAACAGATTGAATAGTTAGGGCCTTAGAAGTCATCGCCCGAAGCATAAAATACAAAATAAATAGAACAGTTTTTCCATCGTATAAAACGAATAATTGCTACCGGTGTGAAAGTTAGGGTCATTTCTACGTTCCGGGAAACACAGGCTGCACCCTAGGGCGTTGTTCCACCAGATGGAGTAGTTAGGGCATAAGAAGTCAACGCCAGAAGCATAAAATACGGTATAAATACAACAGCTTTTCCGTCGTATAAAACAAATAATTGCAACCAGTATGAAAGGTATGGTCATTTCTACTTTCCGGGCAACCTAGGCTTCACCCTAGGGCGTTGATCCAACAGATTGAATAGTTAGGCCCTTAGAAGTCAACGCCCGAAGCATAAAATACAAAATAAATAGAGCAGTTTTTCCATCGTATAAAACTAATAATTGCAACCAGTGTGAAAGTAATGGTCATTTCTACGTTCCGGGCAACCTAGGCTTCACTCTAGGGCGTTGCTCCGTCAGATCGAATAGCTATGGACTTAGAATTCAACGCCAGAAGCATAAAATACAATAAAAATACAACAGTTTTTCCATCGTATAAAACGAATAATTGCAACCAGTATGAATGTTATGGTCATTTCTACTTTCCGGGCAGCCTAGGCTTCACCCTAGGGCGTTGTTCCAACAGATTGAATAGTTAGGGCCTCAGAAGTCAGCGCCCGAAGCATGAAGTACAACATAAATAGAACAGTTTTTCCATCGTATAAAACGAATAATTGCTATCAGTGTGAAAGTTATGGTAATTTCTACGTTCCGGGCAACCTAGGTTTCACTCTAGGGCGCTGCTCCACCAGATCGCATAGCTAGGGACTTAGAATACAGCGCCATAAGAATAAAATACAATATAAGTACAAGAGTTTTTCCATCATATAAAATGAATAATTGGAAACATTGTGAAAGTAATGGTCATGTCTACGTTCCGGACAACCTAGGCTTGACTGTAGAGTGTTACTCCACCAGATCGAATAGGTAGGGCTATAGAAGTCAACGCCCGAAGCTTAAAATACGAAATAAATAGAACAGTTTTTCCATTGTATAAAACGAATAATTGCTACCAGGGTGAAAGTTATGTTCATTTCTACGTTCTGGGCAACCAAGGCTTGACTGTAGGGTGTTGCTCCATCAGATCGAATAGGTAGGGCCATAGAAGTCAACGCCCGAAGCATAAAATACACTAAATATACAAGAGCTTTTCCGTCGTATAACAGGAATAATTGCAACCAGTGTGAAAGTGATGGTCATTTCTACGTTCCGGGCAACCTAGGCTTCACTCTAGGGCGTTGTTCCACCAGATCGAGAAGTTAGGGCCTAAGAAGTCAACGCCAGAAGCATAAAATACCATATAAATATAACAGTTTTTCCATCGTATAAAACGAAGAATAGTAACCAGTGTGAAAGTTATGGTCATTTCTACGATCCGGGCAACCTAGGCCTCACTCTAGGGCGTTGCAGGACCAGAACGAATAGTTAGGGCCTTAGAAGTCAACGCCAGAAGCATGAAATACAATATAAATACAACAGTTTTTCCATCGTATAAAACGAATAATTGCTACCGGTGTGAAGGTTATGGTAATTTCTACGTTCCGGGCAACCTTGGTTTCATTCTATGGCGTTGCTCCACCAGATCGCATAGCTAGGGACTTAGAATTCAACGCCATAAGAATAAAATACAATATAAGTACAACAGTTTTTCCATCGTATAAAATGAATATTTGGAAACATTGTGAAAGTAATGGTCATTTCTACGTTCCAGGCAACCTAGGCGTCAGTCTAGGGCGTTACTCCACCACATCTAATAGCTACGGCCTTAGAAGTCAAAGCTAGAAGCATAAAATACAATAAAAATGCAACGGTTTTTCCATCGTATAGCATGAATAATTGCAACGGGTGTGAATGTTATGGTCATTTCCACGTTCCGGGCAACCTAGGCTTGACTGTAGGGTGTTGCTCCACCAGATCGAATAGGTAGGGCCAAAGAAGTCAACGCCCGAAGCATAAAATACAAAATAAATAGAACAGCTTTTCCATCGTATAAAACGAATGATTGCTACCCGTGTGAAAGTTATGTTCATTTCTACGTTCCGGGCAACCTAGGCTTCACTCTAGGGCGTTGCTCCACCAGATCGGATAGTTAGGGCCTTAGAAGTCAACGCCCGAAGCATAAAATACAAAATAAATAGAACAGTTTTTCCATTGTATAAAACGAATAATTGCTACCAGTGTGAAAGTTCTGGTCATTTCTACGTTCCGGGCAACCTAGGCTTCACTCTAGGGCGTTGCTCCACGAGATCGAATAGTTAGGGCCTTAGAAGTCAACGCCCCAAGCATAAAATACAAAATAAATGGAACAGTTTTTCCATTGTATAAAACGAATAATTGCTACCAGGGTGAAAGTTATGTTCATTTCTACGTTCTGGGCAACCAAGGCTTGACTGTAGGGTGTTGCTCCATCAGATCGAATAGGTAGGGCCATAGAAGTCAACGCCCGAAGCATAAAATACACTAAATATACAAGAGCTTTTCCGTCGTATAACAGGAATAATTGCAACCAGTGTGAAAGTGATGGTCATTTCTACGTTCCGGGCAACCTAGGCTTCACTCTAGGGCGTTGTTCCACCAGATCGAGAAGTTAGGGCCTAAGAAGTCAACGCCAGAAGCATAAAATACCATATAAATATAACAGTTTTTCCATCGTATAAAACGAAGAATAGTAACCAGTGTGAAAGTTATGGTCATTTCTACGATCCGGGCAACCTAGGCCTCACTCTAGGGCGTTGCAGGACCAGAACGAATAGTTAGGGCCTTAGAAGTCAACGCCAGAAGCATAAAATACAAAATAAATGGAACAGTTTTTCCATTGTATAAAACGAATAATTGCTACCACTGTGAAAGTTATGTTCTTTTCTTACGTTTCTGACAACCTAGGCTTCCCTGTAGTGTGTTGCTCCACCAAATCGAATAGATAGGGCCATGGAAGTCAACGCCCGAAGCATAAAATACAATAAATATACAAGAGTTTTTCCATCGTATAACAGGAATAATTGCAACCAGTTTGAAAGTAATGGTCATTTCTACGTTCTGGGCAACCTAGGCTTCACTCTAGGGCGTCGTTCCGCCAGATCGAATAGTTAGGGCCTAAGATGTCAACGCCAGAAGCATAAAACACAATATAAATATAACAGCTTTTCCATCGTATAAAACGAATAATTGCAACAAGTATGAAAGTCGTGGTTATTTCTACTTTCCGGGCAACCTAGGCTTCACCCTAGGGCGTTGCTCCAACAGATTGAATAGTTAGGGCCTTAGAAGTCAACGCCCGAAGCATAAAATACAAAATAAATAGAACAGTTTTTCCATCGTATAAAACGAATAATTGCTACCGGTGTGAAAGTTATGGTCATTTCTACGTTCCGGGAAACACAGGCTGCACCCTAGGGCGTTGTTCCACCAGATGGAGTAGTTAGGGCATAAGAAGTCAACGCCAGAAGCATAAAATACGGTATAAATACAACAGCTTTTCCGTCGTATAAAACAAATAATTGCAACCAGTATGAAAGGTATGGTCATTTCTACTTTCCGGGCAACCTAGGCTTCACCCTAGGGCGTTGATCCAACAGATTGAAGAGTTAGGCCCTTAGAAGTCAACGCCCGAAGCATAAAATACAAAATAAATAGAGCAGTTTTTCCATCGTATAAAACTAATAATTGCAACCAGTGTGAAAGTTATTGTCATTTCTACTTTCCGCGCAACCTAGGCTTCCCCCTAGCGCGTTGCTGCGACGGATTAAATAGTTAGGACCTTAGAAGTCAATGCCCGAAACATAAAATGCATTAAAAATACAACAGTTTTTCCATCATATAACAGGAATAATTGCAACCAGTTTGAAAGTGATGGTCATTTCTACGTTCCGGGCAACCTAGGCTTCACTCTAGGGCGTTGCTCCACCAGATCGAATAGTTAGTGCCTTTGAAGTCAACGCCAGAAGCATAAAATACAATATAAATACAACAGTTTTTCCAACGTATAAAACGAATAATTGCTACCAGTATGGAAGTGATGGTCATTTCTACGTTCCGGGCTACCTAGGCCTCACTCTAGGTCGTTGTTCCACCAGATTCAATTGTTAGGGCCTAAGAAGTCAACGCCAGAAGCATAAGATACAATATAAATATAACAGTTTTTCCATTGTATAGAACAAATAATAGCAACCAGTGTGAAAGTTATGGTCATTTCTACGTTCCGGGCAACCTAGGCTTCACTCTAGGACGTTGCAACACCACATCGAATAGTTAGTGCCTTAGAAGTCAACGCCAGAAGCATAAAATACAATATAAATACAACAGTTTTTCCATTGTATAAAACGAATAATTGCTACCAGTGTAAAAGTTATGGTCAGTTCTACGTTCCGGGCAACCTAGTCCTCACTCTAGGTCGTTGTTCCACCAGATTCAATTGTTAGGGCCTAAGAAGTCAGCGCCAGAAGCATAAGATACAATATAAATATAACAGTTTTTCCATCGTATGGAACGAATAATAGCAACCAGTGTGAAAGTTATGGTCATTTCTACGTTCCGGGCAACCTAGGCTTCACCCTTGGGCGTTTCTCCAACAGATTGAATAGTTAGGGACTTAGAAGTCAACGCCCGATGCATAAAATACAAAACAAATAGAGCAGTTTTCAATCGTATAAAACTAATAATTGCAACCAGTGTGAAAGTTATTGTCATTTCTACTTTCCGCGCAACCTAGGCTTCCCCCTAGCGCGTTGCTGCGACGGATTAAATAGTTAGGACCTTAGAAGTCAATGCCCGAAACATAAAATGCATTAAAAATACAACAGTTTTTCCATCATATAACAGGAATAATTGCAACCAGTTTGAAAGTGATGGTCATTTCTACGTTCCGGGCAACCTAGGCTTCACTCTAGGGCGTTGCTCCACCAGATCGAATAGTTAGTGCCTTTGAAGTCAACGCCAGAAGCATAAAATACAATATAAATACAACAGTTTTTCCAACGTATAAAACGAATAATTGCTACCAGTATGGAAGTGATGGTCATTTCTACGTTCCGGGCTACCTAGGCCTCACTCTAGGTCGTTGTTCCACCAGATTCAATTGTTAGGGCCTAAGAAGTCAACGCCAGAAGCATAAGATACAATATAAATATAACAGTTTTTCCATTGTATAGAACAAATAATAGCAACCAGTGTGAAAGTTATGGTCATTTCTACGTTCCGGGCAACCTAGGCTTCACTCTAGGACGTTGCAACACCACATCGAATAGTTAGTGCCTTAGAAGTCAACGCCAGAAGCATAAAATACAATATAAATACAACAGTTTTTCCATTGTATAAAACGAATAATTGCTACCAGTGTAAAAGTTATGGTCAGTTCTACGTTCCGGGCAACCTAGTCCTCACTCTAGGTCGTTGTTCCACCAGATTCAATTGTTAGGGCCTAAGAAGTCAGCGCCAGAAGCATAAGATACAATATAAATATAACAGTTTTTCCATCGTATGGAACGAATAATAGCAACCAGTGTGAAAGTTATGGTCATTTCTACGTTCCGGGCAACCTAGGCTTCACCCTTGGGCGTTTCTCCAACAGATTGAATAGTTAGGGACTTAGAAGTCAACGCCCGATGCATAAAATACAAAACAAATAGAGCAGTTTTCAATCGTGTAAAACGAATAATTGCTACCGGTGTGAAAGCTATTGGTCATTTCTACGTTCTGGGCAACCAAGGCTTGACTGTAGGGTGTTGCTCCACCAGATCGAATAGGTAGGGCCATAGAAGTCAACGCCCGAAGCATAAAATACACTAAATATACAAGAGCTTTTCCGTCGTATAACAGGAATAATTGCAACCAGTGTGAAAGTGATGGTCATTTCTAAGTTCCGGGCAACCTAGGCTTCACTCTAGGGCGTTGTTCCACCAGATCGAGAAGTTAGGGCCTAAGAAGTCAACGCCAGAAGCATAAAATACCATATAAATATAACAGTTTTTCCATCGTATAAAACGAAGAATAGTAACCAGTGTGAAAGTTATGGTCATTTCTACGATCCGGGCAACCTAGGCCTCACTCTAGGGCGTTGCACGACCAGAACGAATAGTTAGGGCCTTAGAAGTCAACGACCGAAGCATAAAATACAAAATAAATAGAACAGTTTTTCCATTGCATAAAACGAATAATTGCTACCAGTGTGAAAGTTCTGTTCATTTCTACGTTCCGGGCAACCTAGGCTTCACTCTAGGGCGTTGCTCCACCAGATCGAATAGTTAGGGCCTTAGAAGTCAACGCCCGAAGCATAAAATACAAAATAAGTGGAACAGTTTTTCCATTGTATAAAACGAATAATTGCTACCAGTGTTAAAGTTATGTTCTTTTCTTACGTTTCTGACAACCTAGGCTTCACTGTAGTGTGTTGCTCCACCAGATCGAATAGGTAGGGCCAAAGAAGTCAACGCCCGAAGCATAAAATACAAAATAAATAGAACAGCTTTTCCATCGTATAAAACGAATTATTGCTACCCGTGTGAAAGTGATGGTCATTTCTACGTTCCGGGCGACCTAGGCTTCACTCTAGGGCGTTGTTCCACCAGATCGAAAAGTTAGGGCCTAAGAAGTCAACGCCAGAAGCATAAAATACAATATAAATATAACAGTTTTTCCATCGTATAAAACGTATAATAGCAACCAGTGTGAAAGTTATGGGCATTTCTACGTTCCGGGCAACCTAGGCTACACTCTACGGCGTTGTTCCACCAGATCGAATAGTTAGGGCCTAAAAAGTCAGCGCCAGAAGCATAAAATACAATATAAATATAACAGTTTTTCCATTGTATAAAACGAATAATTACTACCAGTGTGAAAGTTATGATCATTTCTAC
Organism: Calliopsis andreniformis; assembly: GCF_051401765.1. Lineage (NCBI taxonomy): Eukaryota > Metazoa > Arthropoda > Insecta > Hymenoptera > Andrenidae > Calliopsis > Calliopsis andreniformis. Next base: position 1,196,192 of record NW_027480442.1, on the reverse strand, counting down.
GTTCCGGGCAACCTAGGCTTCACCCTAGGGCGTTGCTCCAACAGATCGAATAGTTAGGGCCTTAGAAGTCAACGCCCGAAGCATAAAATACAAAATAAATGGAACAGTTTTTCCATTGTATAAAACGAATAATTGCTACCACTGTGAAAGTTATGTTCTTTTCTTACGTTTCTGACAACCTAGGCTTCACTGTAGTGTGTTGCTCCACCAAATCGAATAGATAGGGCCATGGAAGTCAACGCCCGAAGCATAAAATACAATAAATATACAAGAGTTTTTCCATCGTATAACAGGAATAATTGCAACCAGTTTGAAAGTAATGGTCATTTCTACGTTCTGGGCAACCTAGGCTTCACTCTAGGGCGTCGTTCCGCCAGATCGAATAGTTAGGGCCTAAGATGTCAACGCCAGAAGCATAAAACACAATATAAATATAACAGCTTTTCCATCGTATAAAACGAATAATTGCAACAAGTATGAAAGTCGTGGTTATTTCTACTTTCCGGGCAACCTAGGCTTCACCCTAGGGCGTTGCTCCAACAGATTGAATAGTTAGGGCCTTAGAAGTCAACGCCCGAAGCATAAAATACAAAATAAATAGAACAGTTTTTCCGTCGTATAAAACAAATAATTGCAACCAGTATGAAAGGTATGGTCATTTCTACTTTCCGGGCAACCTAGGCTTCACCCTAGGGCGTTGATCCAACAGATTGAAGAGTTAGGCCCTTAGAAGTCAACGCCCGAAGCATAAAATACTAAATAAATAGAGCAGTTTTTCCATCGTATAAAACTAATAATTGCAACCAGTGTGAAAGTTATTGTCATTTCTACTTTCCGCGCAACCTAGGCTTCCCCCTAGCGCGTTGCTGCGACGGATTGAATAGTTAGGACCTTAGAAGTCAATGCCCGAAACATAAAATGCATTAAAAATACAACAGTTTTTCCATCATATAACAGGAATAATTGCAACCAGTTTGAAAGTGATGGTCATTTCTACGTTCCGGGCAACCTAGGCTTCACTCTAGGGCGTTGCTCCACCAGATCGAATAGTTAGTGCCTTTGAAGTCAACGCCAGAAGCATAAAATACAATATAAATACAACAGTTTTTCCAACGTATAAAACGAATAATTGCTACCAGTATGGAAGTGATGGTCATTTCTACGTTCCGGGCTGCCTAGGCCTCACTCTAGGTCGTTGTTCCAACAGATTCAATTGTTAGGGCCTAAGAAGTCAACGCCAGAAGCATAAGATACAATATAAATATAACAGTTTTTCCATTGTAAAGAACGAATAATAGCAACCAGTGTGAAAGTTATGGTCATTTCTACGTTCCGGGCAACCTAGGCTTCACTCTAGGACGTTGCAACACCACATCGAATAGTTAGTGCCTTAGAAGTCAACGCCAGAAGCATAAAATACAATATAAATACAACAGTTTTTCCATTGTATAAAACGAATAATTGCTACCAGTGTAAAAGTTATGGTCAGTTCTACGTTCCGGGCAACCTAGTCCTCACTCTAGGTCGTTGTTCCACCAGATCGAATTGTTAGGGCCTAAGAAGTCAACGCCAGAAGCATAAGATACAATATATATATATAACAGTTATTCCATCGTGTAAAACGAATAATTGCTACCGGTGTGAAAGTTATGGTCATTTCTACGTTCCTGTCAACCTAGGCTTCACCATAGGGCGTTGTTCCAACAGATCGAATAGTTAGGGCCTAAGAAGTGAACGCCAGAAGCATAAAATACAATATAAATACAACAGTTTTTCCATCGTATAAAACGAATAATTGCTACCAGTATGGAGGTGATGGTCATTTCTACGTTCCGGGCTACCTAGGCCTCACTCTAGGTCGTTGTTCCACCAGATCGAATTGTTAGGGCCTAAGAAGTCAGCGCCAGAAGCATAAGATACAATATAAATATAGCAGTTTTTCCATCGTACGGAACGAATAATAGCAACCAGTGTGAAAGTTATGGTCATTTCTACGTTCCGGGCAACCTAGGCTTCACCCTTGGGCGTTTCTCCAACAGATTGAATAGTTAGGGACTTAGAAGTCAACGCCCGATGCATAAAATACAAAACAAATAGAGCAGTTTTCCAATCGTGTAAAACGAATAATTGCTACCGGTGTGAAAGCTATTGGTCATTTCTACGTTCCGGTCAACCTAGGCTTCACCATAGGGCGTTGTTCCAACAGATCGAATAGTTAGGGCCTTAGAAGTCAACGCCGGAAGCATAAAATGCAATAAAAATACAACAGTTTTTCCATCGTATAAAATGATTAATTGCAACCAGTTTGAAAGTGATGGTCATTTCTACTTTCCGGGCAACCTAGGCTTCACCCTGGGGCGTTGCTCCAACAGATTGAATAGTTAGGGCCTTAGAAGTCAATGCCCGAAGCATAAAATGCAATAAAAATACAATAGTTTTTCCATCATATAACCGGAATAATTGCAACCAGTTTGAAAGTGATGGTCATTTCTACGTTCCGGGCTACCTAGGCCTCACTCTAGGTCGTTGTTCCACCAGATCGAATTGTTAGGGCCTAAGAAGTCAACGTCAGAAGCATAAGATACAATATAAATATAACAGTTTTCTATTGTATAGAACGACTAATAGCAACCAGTGTGAAAGTTATGGTCATTTCTACGTTCCGGGCAACCTAGGCTTCATTCTAGGACGTTGCTCCACCAGATCGAATAGTTAGTGCCTTAGAAGTCAACGCCAGAAGCATAAAATACAATATAAATACAACAGTTTTTCCATTGTATAGAACGAATAATTGCTACCAGTGTAAAAGTTATGGTCAGTTCTACGTTCCGGGCAACCTAGGCCTCACTCTAGGTCGTTGTTCCACCAGATCGAATTGTTAGGGCCTAAGAAGTCAACGCCAGAAGCATAAGATACAATATAAATATAACAGTTTTTCCATCGTGTAAAACGAATAATTGCTACCGGTGTGAAAGTTATGGTCATTTCTACGTTCCGGGCAACCTAGGCTTCACTCCATGGCGTTCTTCCACTACATCGAATAGCTACGGCCTCAGAAGTCAACGCCTGAAGCATAAAATACAATAAAAATACAACAGTAATTAATGAATAATTGCAAACAGTGTGAAAGTACTGGTCATTTCTACGTTCCGGGTAACCTAGGCTTCACTCTAGGGCGTTGTTGCACCAGATCGAACAGTTAGGGCCTAAGAAGGCAACGCCAGAAGCATAAAATACAATATAAATATAACAGTTTTTCCATCGTATAAAACGAATAATAGCAACCAGTGTGAAAGTTATGGTCATTTCTACGTTCCGGGCAACCTAGGCTTCACCACAGGGCGTTGTTCCACCATATCGACTAGTTAGGGCCTAAGAAGTGAACGCCCGAAGCATAAAATACAAAATAAATAGAGCAGTTTTTCCAACGTATAAAACGAATAATTGCTACCAGTGTAAAAGTTATGGTCATTTCTACGTTCCGGGCAACCTAGGCTTCACCCTAGGGCTTTGTTCCACCAGATCGAATAGTTAGGGCCTAAGAAGTGAACGCCAGAAGCATAAAATGCAATAAAAATACAACAGTTTTTCCATCGTATAAAAGGATTAATTGCAACCAGTTTGAAAGTGATGGTCATTTCTACTTTCCGGGCAACCTAGGTTTCACCCTAGGGCGTTGCTCCAACAGATTGAATAGTTAGGGCCTTAGGAGTCAATGGCCGAAGCATAAAATGCAATAAAAATACAACAGTTTTTCCATCATATAACCGGAAGAATTGCAACCAGTTTGAAAGTGATGGTCATTTCTACGTTCCGGGCAACCTCGGCTTGACTCTATGGCGTTTTTCCACCACATCGAATAGCTACGGTCTCAGAAGTCAACGCCCGAACCATAAAATGCAATAAAAATACAACAGTTTTTCCATCATATAACCGGAATAATTGCAACCAGTTTGAAAGTGATGGTCATTTCTACGTTCCGGGCAACCTCGGCTTCACTCTAGGGCGTTGCTCCACCAGATCGAATAGTTAGTGCCTTAGAAGTCAATGCCAGAAGCATAAAATACAAAATGAATACGACAGTTTTTCAATCGTATAAAACGAATAATTGCAACCAGTACGAAAGTTATGGTCATTTCTCCTTTACGGGCAACCTAGGCTTCACCCTAGGGCGTTGTTACAACAGATTGAATAGTTAGGGCCTTAGAAGTCAACGCCAGAAGCATGAAATACAAAATAAATAGAACAGTTGTTCCATCGTATAAAACGAATAATTGCTACCAGTTTGAAAGTTATGGTAATTTCTACGTTCCGGGCAACCTTGGTTTCACTCTATGGCGTTGCTCCATTAGATCGCATAGCTAGGGACTTAGAACTCAACGCCATAAGAATAAAATACAATTTAAGTACAACAGTTTTTCCATCGTATAAAATGAATAATTGGAAACATTGTGAAAGTAATGGTCATTTCTACGTTCCGGGCAACCTAGGCTTCACTCCATGGCGTTCTTCCACTACATCGAATAGCTACGGCCTCAGAAGTCAACGCCTGAAGCATAAAATACAATAAAAATACAACAGTAATTAATGAATAATTGCAAACAGTATGAAAGTACTGGTCATTTCTACGTTCCGGGTAACCTAGGCTTCACTCTAGGGCGTTGTTGCACCAGATCGAACAGTTAGTGCCTTAGAAGTCAACGCCAGAAGCATAAAATACAATATAAATACAACAGTTTTTCCATTGTATAGAACGAATAATTGCTACCAGTGTAAAAGTTATGGTCAGTTCTACGTTCCGGGCAACCTAGGCCTCACTCTAGGTCGTTGTTCCACCAGATCGAATTGTTAGGGCCTAAGAAGTCAACGCCAGAAGCATAAGATACAATATAAAAATAACAGTTTTTCCATCGTGTAAAACGAATAATTGCTACCGGTGTGAAAGTTATGGTCATTTCTACGTTCCGGGCAACCTAGGCTTCACTCCATGGCGTTCTTCCACTACATCGAATAGCTACGGCCTCAGAAGTCAACGCCTGAAGCATAAAATACAATAAAAATACAACAGTAATTAATGAATAATTGCAAACAGTGTGAAAGTACTGGTCATTTCTACGTTCCGGGTAACCTAGGCTTCACTCTAGGGCGTTGTTGCACCAGATCGAACAGTTAGGGCCTAAGAAGGCAACGCCAGAAGCATAAAATACAATATAAATATAACAGTTTTTCCATCGTATAAAACGAATAATAGCAACCAGTGTGAAAGTTATGGTCATTTCTACGTTCCGGGCAACCTAGGCTTCACCCCAGGGCGTTGTTCCACCATATCGACTAGTTAGGGCCTAAGAAGTGAACGCCCGAAGCATAAAATACAAAATAAATAGAGCAGTTTTTCCAACGTATAAAACGAATAATTGCTACCAGTGTAAAAGTTATGGTCATTTCTACGTTCCGGGCAACCTAGGCTTCACCCTAGGGCGTTGTTCCACCAGATCGAATAGTTAGGGCCTAAGAAGTGAACGCCAGAAGCATAAAATGCAATAAAAATACAACAGTTTTTCCATCGTATAAAAGGATTAATTGCAACCAGTTTGAAAGTGATGGTCATTTCTACTTTCCGGGCAACCTAGGTTTCACCCTAGGGCGTTGCTCCAACAGATTGAATAGTTAGGGCCTTAGGAGTCAATGGCCGAAGCATAAAATGCAATAAAAATACAACAATTTTTCCATCATATAACCGGAAGAATTGCAACCAGTTTGAAAGTGATGGTCATTTCTACGTTCCGGGCAACCTCGGCTTCACTCTATGGCGTTCTTCCACCACATCGAATAGCTACGGTCTCAGAAGTCAACGCCCGAACCATAAAATGCAATAAAAACACAACAGTTTTTCCATCATATAACCGGAATAATTGCAACCAGTTTGAAAGTGATGGTCATTTCTACGTTCCGGGCAACCTCGGCTTCACTCTAGGGCGTTGCTCCACCAGATCGAATAGTTAGTGCCTTAGAAGTCAATGCCAGAAGCATAAAATACAAAATGAATACGACAGTTTTTCAATCGTATAAAACGAATAATTGCAACCAGTACGAAAGTTATGGTCATTTCTCCTTTACGGGCAACCTAGGCTTCACCCTAGGGCGTTGTTACAACAGATTGAATAGTTAGGGCCTTAGAAGTCAACGCCAGAAGCATGAAATACAAAATAAATAGAACAGTTGTTCCATCGTATAAAACGAATAATTGCTACCAGTTTGAAAGTTATGGTAATTTCTACGTTCCGGGCAACCTTGGTTTCACTCTATGGCGTTGCTCCATTAGATCGCATAGCTAGGGACTTAGAACTCAACGCCATAAGAATAAAATACAATTTAAGTACAACAGTTTTTCCATCGTATAAAATGAATAATTGGAAACATTGTGAAAGTAATGGTCATTTCTACGTTCCGGGCAACCTAGGCTTCACTCCATGGCGTTCTTCCACTACATCGAATAGATACGGCCTCAGAAGTCAACGCCTGAAGCATAAAATACAATAAAAATACAACAGTAATTAATGAATAATTGCAAACAGTATGAAAGTACTGGTCATTTCTACGTTCCGGGTAACCTAGGCTTCACTCTAGGGCGTTGTTGCACCAGATCGAACAGTTAGGGCCTAAGAAGGCAACGCCAGAAGCATAAAATACAATATAAATATAACAGTTTTTCCATCGTATAAATCGAATAATAGCAACCAGTGTGAAAGTTATGGTCATTTCTACGTTCCGGGCAACCTAGGCTTCACCCCAGGGCGTTGTTCCACCATATCGACTAGTTAGGGCCTAAGAAGTGAACGCCCGAAGCATAAAATACAAAATAAATAGAACAGTTTTTCCAACGTATAAAACGAATAATTGCTACCAGTGTAAAAGTTATGGTCATTTCTACGTTCCGGGCAACCTAGGCTTCACCCTAGGGCGTTGTTCCACCAGATCGAATAGTTAGGGCCTAAGAAGTGAACGCCAGAAGCATAAAATGCAATAAAAATACAACAGTTTTTCCATCGTATAAAAGGATTAATTGCAACCAGTTTGAAAGTGATGGTCATTTCTACTTTCCGGGCAACCTAGGTTTCACCCTAGGGCGTTGCTCCAACAGATTGAATAGTTAGGGCCTTAGGAGTCAATGGCCGAAGCATAAAATGCAATAAAAATACAACAGTTTTTCCATCATATAACCGGAAGAATTCCAACCAGTTTGAAAGTGATGGTCATTTCTACGTTCCGGTCAACCTCGGCTTCACTCTATGGCGTTCTTCCACCACATCGAATAGCTACTGTCTCAGAAGTCAACGCCCGAACCATAAAATGCAATAAAAATACAACAGTTTTTCCATCATATAACCGGAATAATTGCAACCAGTTTGAAAGTGATGGTCATTTCTACGTTCCGGGCAACCTCGGCTTCACTCTAGGGCGTTGCTCCACCAGATCGAATAGTTAGTGCCTTAGAAGTCAATGCCAGAAGCATAAAATACAAAATGAATACAACAGTTTTTCAATCGCATAAAACGAATAATTGCAACCAGTACGAAAGTTATGGTCATTTCTACGTTCCGGGCAACCTAGGCTTCACCCTAGGGCGTTGTTCCACCAGATCGAATAGTTAGGGCCTAAGAAGTGAACGCCAGAAGCATAAAATACAATATAAATACAACAGTTTATTCATCATATAAATCGAGTAATTGCAACCAGTATGAAAGTTGTGGTCATTTCTACTTTCCGGGCAACCTAGGCTACACCCTAGAGCGTTGCTCCAACAGATTGAATAGTTAGGGCCTTAGAAGTCAACGCCAGAAGCATAAAATTCAATAAAGATGCAACAGCTTTTCCATCGTATAACAGGAGTCACTGCTAACAGTGTGTAAGTACTGGTCATTTCTACGTTCCGGGTAACCTAGGCTTCACCCTAGGGCGTTGCTAGAACAGATCGAATAGTTAGGGCCTTAGAAGTCAACGGCCGAAGCATAAAATACAAAATAAAAAGAACTGTTTTTCCATCGTATAAAACGAATAATTGCTGCCGGTGTGAAAGTTATTTCCATTTCTACGTTCCGGTCGACCTAGGCTTCACCCTAGGGCGTTGTTCCACCAGATGGAATAGTTAGGGCCTAAGAAGTGAACGCCAGCAGCATAAAATACAATATAAATACAACAGTTCTTCCATCATATAAAACGAATAATTGCAACCAGTATGAAAGTTATGGTCATTTCTACGTTCCGGGCAACCTAGGCTTCACTCTATGGCCTTCTTCCACCACATCGAATAGCTGCGGACACAGAAGTCAACGCCTGAAGCATAAAATACAATAAAAATACTACAGTCTTTCCATCCTATAACAGGAATAATTGCAACCCGTGTGAAAGTGATGGTCATTTGTACGTTCCAGGCAACCTAGGCTTCACTCTAGGGCGTTGTTCCACCAGATCGAATTGTTAGGGCCTAAGAAGACAACGCCAGAAGCATAAGATACAATATAAATATAACAGTTTTTCCATCGTATAGAACGAATAATAGCATCCAGTGTGAAAGTTATGGTCATTTCTACGTTCCGGGCAACCTAGGCTTCACTCTAGGGCGTTGCTCCAACAGATTGAATAGTTAGCGCCTTAGAAGTCAATGCCCGAAGCATAAAATGCAATAAAAATACAACAGTTTTTCCATCATATAACCGGAATAATTGCAACCAGTTTGAAAGTGATGGTGATTTCTACGTTCCGGGCAACCTAGGCTTCACTCTATGGCGTTCTTCCACCACATCGAATAGCTACGGCCTCAGAAGTCAACGCCTGAAGCATAAAATACAATAAAGATACAACAGTCTTTCCATCGTATAACAGGAATACTTGCAACCCGTGTGAAAGTGATGGTCATTTGTACGTTCCAGGCAACCTAGGCTTCACTCTAGGTCGTTGTTCCACCAGATCGAATTGTTAGGGCCTAAGAAGTCAACGCCAGAAGCATAAGATACAATATAAATATAACAGATATTCCATCGTATAGAACGAATAATAGCAACCATTGTGAAAGTTATGGTCATTTCTGCTTTCCGGGCAACCTAGGCTTCACCCTAGGGCGTTGTTCCAACAGATTGAATAGTTATGGCCTTAGAAGTCAACGCCCGAAGCATGAAATACAAAATACATTGAACAGTTGTTCCATCGTATAAAACGAATAATTCCTACGAGTGTGAAAGTTATGGTAATTTCTACGTTCCGGGCAACCTAGGTTTCACTCTAGGGCGTTGCTCCACCAGATCGCATAGCTAGGGACTTAGAATTCAACACCATAAGAATAAAATACAATATAAGTACAACAGTTTTTCCATCGTATAAACTGAATAATTGGAAACATTGTGAGAGTAATGGTCATTTCTACGTTCCAGGCAACCTAGGCGTCACCCTAGGGCGTTACTCCACCACATCTAATAGCTACGGCCTTAGAAGTCAACGCTAGAAGCATAAAATACAATATAAATACAACACCTTTTCCATCGTATAAAAAGAATAATTGCAAACAGTGTGAAAGTAATGGTCATTTCTACGTTCCGGACAACCTAGGCTTCACTCTAGGGCGTTGCTCCACCACATCGAATAGCTACGGCCTTAGAAGTCAACGCTAGAAGCATAAAATACAATAAAAATGCAACAGTTTTTCCAACGTATAGCATGAATAATTGCAACCAGTTTGAAAGTGATGGTCATTTCTACGTTCCGGGCAACCTAGGCTTCACTCTAGGGCGTTGCTCCACCAGATCGAGTAGTTAGGGCCTTAGAAGTCAACGCCAGAAGCATAAAGTACAATAAAGATGCAACAGCTTTTCCATCGTATAAAACGAATAATTTCAACCAGTGTGAATGTTACGGTCATTTCTACATTCCGAGCAACCTAGGCTTCACTCTAGGGCGTTGACCCAACAGATTGAATAGTTTGTGCCTTAGAAGTCAACGCCAGACGCATAAAATACAATATAAATACAACAGTTTTTCCATCGTATAAAACGAATAATTTCAACCAGTGTGAATGTTATGGTCATTTTTACATTCCGAGCAACCTAGGCTTCACTCTAGGGCGTTCATACACCAGATAGAATAGCTAGGGCTTAAGAAGTCAACGGCAGAAGCATAAAATTCAATAAAGATGCAACAGTTTTTCCATCGTATAACAGGAGTCACTGCAAACAGTGTGAAAGTACTGGTCATTTCTAGGTTCCGGGTAACCTAGGCTTCACCCTAGGGCGTTGCTAGAACAGATCGAATAGTTAGGGCCTTAGAAGTCAACGGCCGAAGCATAAAATACAAAATAAATAGAACTGTTTTTCCATCGTATAAAACGAATAATTGCTACCGGTGTGAAAGTTATTTCCATTTCTACGTTCCGGGCAACCTAGGCTTCACTCCATGGCGTTCTTCCACCACATCGAATAGCTACGGCCTCAGAAGTCAACGCCTGAAGCATAAGATACAACATAAATATAACAGTTTTTCCATCGAATAGAACGAATAATAGCAACCAGTGTGAAAGTTATGGTCATTTCTACGTTCCGGGCAACCTAGGCTTCACTCAAGGGCGTTGTTCCACCAGATGCAATAGTCGTGGCATAAGAAGTCAACGCACGAAGCATAAAATACAAAATAAATACAACCGTTTTTCCATTGTATAAAACGAATAATTGCTACCAGTGTAAAAGTTATGGTCATTTCTACGTTCCGGGCAACCTAGGCTTCACCCTAGGGCGTTGTTCCACCAGATCGAATAGTTAGGGCCTAAGAAGTGAACGCCAGAAGCATAAAATACAATATAAATACAACAGTTTATCCATCATATAAATCGAGTAATTGCAACCAGTATGAAAGTTGTGGTCATTTCTACTTTCCGGGCAACCTAGGCTACACCCTGGAGCGTTGCTCAAACAGATTGAATAGTTAGGGCCTTAGAAGTCAACGCCAGAAGCATAAAATTCAATAAAGATGCAACAGTTTTTCCATCGTATAACAGGAGTCACTGCTAACAGTGTGAAAGTACTGGTCATTTCTACGTTCCGGGTAACCTAGGCTTCACCCTAGAGCGTTGCTAGAACAGATCGAATAGTTAGGGCCTTAGAAGTCAACGGCCGAAGCATAAAATACAAAATAAAAAGAACTGTTTTTCCATCGTATAAAACGAATAATTGCTGCCGGTGTGAAAGTTATTTCCATTTCTACGTCCCGGTCAACCTAGGCTTCACCCTAGGGCGTTGTTCGACCAGATGGAATAGTTAGGGCTAAGAAGTGAACGCCAGCAGCATAAAATACAATATAAATACAACAGTTCTTCCATTATATAAAACGAATAATTGCAACCAGTATGAAAGTTATGGTCATTTCTACGTTCCGGGCAACCTAGGCTTCACTCTATGGCGTTCTTCCACCACATCGAATAGCTACGGCCTCAGAAGTCAACGCCTGAAGCATAAAATACAATAAAGATACAACAGTCTTTCCATCGTATAACAGGAATACTTGCAACCCGTGTGAAAGTGATGGTCATTTGTACGTTCCAGGCAACCTAGGCTTCACTCTAGGTCGTTGTTCCACCAGATCGAATTGTTAGGGCCTAAGAAGTCAACGCCAGAAGCATAAAATACAAAATAAATAGAACAGTTTTCCCATCGTATAAAACGAATAATTGCTACCGGTGTGAAAGTTATGGTCATTTCTACTTTCCGGGCAACCTAGGCTTCACTCTAGGGCGTTGCTCCAACAGATTGAATAGTTAGCGCCTTAGAAGTCAATGCCCGAAGCATAAAATGCAATAAAAATACAACAGTTTTTCCATCATATAACCGGAATAATTGCAACCAGTTTGAAAGTGATGGTCATTTCTACGTTCCGGGCAACCTAGGCTTCACTCTATGGCGTTCTTCCACCACATCGAATAGCTACGGCCTCAGAAGTCAACGCCTGAAGCATAAAATACAATAAAGATACAACAGTCTTTCCATCGTATAACAGGAATACTTGCAACCCGTGTGAAAGTGATGGTCATTTGTACGTTCCAGGCAACCTAGGCTTCACTCTAGGTCGTTGTTCCACCAGATCGAATTGTTAGGGAATAAGAAGTCAACGCCAGAAGCATAAGATACAATATAAATATAACAGATATTCCATCGTATAGAACGAATAATAGCAACCATTGTGAAAGTTATGGTCATTTCTGCTTTCCGGGCAACCTAGGCTTCACCCTAGGGCGTTGTTCCAACAGATTGAATAGTTATGGCCTTAGAAGTCAACGCCCGAAGCATGAAATACAAAATAAATTGAACAGTTGTTCCATCGTATAAAACGAATAATTCCTACGAGTGTGAAAGTTATGGTAATTTCTACGTTCCGGGCAACCTAGGTTTCACTCTAGGGCGTTGCTCCACCAGATCGCATAGCTAGGGACTTAGAATTCAACACCATAAGAATAAAATACAATATAAGTACAACAGTTTTTCCATCGTATAAACTGAATAATTGGAAACATTGTGAGAGTAATGGTCATTTCTACGTTCCAGGCAACCTAGGCGTCACCCTAGGGCGTTACTCCACCACATCTAATAGCTACGGCCTTAGAAGTCAACGCTAGAAGCATAAAATACAATATAAATACAACACCTTTTCCATCGTATAAAAAGAATAATTGCAAACAGTGTGAAAGTAATGGTCATTTCTACGTTCCGGACAACATAGGCTTCACTCTAGGGCGTTGCTCCACCACATCGAATAGCTACGGCCTTAGAAGTCAACGCTAGAAGCACAAAATACAATAAAAATGCAACAGTTTTTCCAACGTATAGCATGAATAAATGCAACGAGTTTGAAAGTGATGGTCATTTCTACGTCCCGGGCAACCTAGGCTTCACTCTAGGGCGTTGCTCCACCAGATCGAGTAGTTAGGGCCTTAGAAGTCAACGCCAGAAGCATAAAGTACAATAAAGGTGCAACAGCTTTTCCATCGTATAAAACGAATAATTTCAACCAGTGTGAATGTTACGGTCATTTCTACATTCCGAGCAACCTAGGCTTCACTCTAGGGCGTTGACCCAACAGATTGAATAGTTTGTGCCTTAGAAGTCAACGCCAGAAGCATAAAATACAATATAGATACAACAGTTTTTCCATCGTATAAAACGAATAATTTCAACCAGTGTGAATGTTATGGTCATTTTTACATTCCGAGCAACCTAGGCTTCACTCTAGGGCGTTCATACACCAGATAGAATAGCTAGGGCTTAAGAAGTCAACGGCAGAAGCATAAAATTCAATAAAGATGCAACAGTTTTTCCATCGTATAACAGGAGTCACTGCAAACAGTGTGAAAGTACTGGTCATTTCTAGGTTCCGTGTAACCTAGGCTTCACCCTAGGGCGTTGCTAGAACAGATCGAATAGTTAGGGCCTTAGATGTCAACGGCCGAAGCATAAAATACAAAATAAATAGAACTGTTTTTCCATCGTATAAAACGAATAATTGCTACCGGTGTGAAAGTTATTTCCATTTCTACGTTCCGGGCAACCTAGGCTTCACTCTATGGCGTTCTTCCACCACATCGAATAGCTACGGCCTCAGAAGTCAACGCCTGAAGCATAAGATACAATATAAATATAACAGTCTTTCCATCGTATAGAACGAATAATAGCAACCAGTGTGAAAGTTATGGTCATTTCTACGTTCCGGGCAACCTAGGCTTCACTCTAGGGCGTTGTTCCACCAGATGCAATAGTCGTGGCATAAGAAGTCAACGCACGAAGCATAAAATACAAAATAAATACAACAGTTTTTCCATTGTATAAAACGAATAATTGCTACCAGTGTAAAAGTTATGGTCATTTCTACGTTCCGGGCAACCTGGGCTTCACCCTAGGGCGTTGTTCCACCAGATCGAATAGTTAGGGCCTAAGAAGTGAACGCCAGAAGCATAAGATACAATATAAATACAACAGTTTATCCATCATATAAATCGAGTAATTGCAACCAGTATGAAAGTTGTGGTCATTTCTACTTTCCGGGCAACCTACGCTACACCCTAGAGCGTTGCTCCAACAGATTGAATAGTTAGGGCCTTAGAAGTCAACGCCAGAAGCATAAAATTCAATAAAGATGCAACAGTTTTTCCATCGTATAACAGGAGTCACTGCTAACAGTGTGAAAGTACTGGTCATTTCTACGTTCCGGGTAACCTAGGCTTCACCCTAGGGCGTTGCTAGAACAGATCGAATAGTTAGGGCCTTAGAAGTCAACGGCCGAAGCATAAAATACAAAATAAAAAGAACTGTTTTTCCATCGTATAAAACGAATAATTGCTGCCGGTGTGAAAGTTATTTCCATTTCTACGTTCCGGTCAACCTAGGCTTCACCCTAGGGCGTTGTTCCACTAGATGGAATAGTTAGGGCCTAAGAAGTGAACGCCTGCAGCATAAAATACAATATAAATACAACAGTTCTTCCATCATATAAAACGAATAATTGCAACCAGTATGAAAGTTATGGTCATTTCTACGTTCCGGGCAACCTAGTCTTCACTCTAGGGCGTTGTTCCACCAGATGCAATAGTCGTGGCATAAGAAGTCAACGCACGAACCATAAAATACAAAATAAATACAACAGTTTTTCCATTGTATAAAACGAATAATTGCTACCAGTGTAAAAGTTATGGTCATTTCTACGTTCCGGGCAACCTAGGCTTCACCCTAGGGCGTTGTTCCACCAGATCGAATAGTTAGGGCCTAAGAAGTGAACGCCAGAAGCATAAAATACAATATAAATACAACAGTTTATCCATCATATAAATCGAGTAATTGCAACCAGTATGAAAGTTGTGGTCATTTCTACTTTCCGGGAAACCTAGGCTACACCCTAGAGCGTTGCTCCAACAGATTGAATAGTTAGGGCCTTAGAAGTCAACGCCAGAAGCATAAAATTCAATAAAGATGCAACAGTTTTTCCATCGTATAACAGGAGTCACTGCTAACAGTGTCAAAGTACTGGTCATTTCTACGTTCCGGGTAACCTAGGCTTCACCCTAGGGCGTTGCTAGAACAGATCGAATAGTTAGGGCCTTAGAAGTCAACGGCCGAAGCATAAAATACAAAATAAAAAGAACTGTTTTTCCATCGTATAAAACGAATAATTGCTGCCGGTGTGAAAGTTATTTCCATTTCTACGTTCCGGTCAACCTAGGCTTCACCCTAGGGCGTTGCTCCACCAGATGGAATAGTTAGGGCCTAAGAAGTGAACGCCAGCAGCATAAAATACAATATAAATACAACAGTTCTTCCATCATATAAAACGAATAATTGCAACCAGTATGAAAGTTATGGTCATTTCTACGTTCCGGGCAACCTAGGCTTCACTCTATGGCGTTCTTCCACCACATCGAATAGCTACGGCCTCAGAAGTCAACGCCTGAAGCATAAAATACAATAAAGATACAACAGTCTTTCCATCGTATAACAGGAATACTTGCAACCCGTGTGAAAGTGATGGTCATTTGTACGTTCCAGGCAACCTAGGCTTCACTCTAGGTCGTTGTTCCGCCAGATCGAATTGTTAGGGCCTAAGAAGTCAACGCCAGAAGCATAAGATACAATATAAATATAACAGTCCTTCCATCGTATAGAACGAATAATAGCAACCAGTGTGAAAGTTATGGTCATTTCTACGTTCCAGGCAACCTAGGCTTCACTCTAGGGAGTTGTTCCACCAGATCGAATTGTTAGGGCCTGAGAAGTCAACGCCAGAAGCATAAGATACAATATAAATATAACAGATATTCCATCGTATAGAACGAATAATAGCAACCATTGTGAAAGTTATGGTCTTTTCTGCTTTCCGGGCAACCTAGGCTTCAACCTAGGGCGTTGTTCCAACAGATTGAATAGTTATGGCCTTACAAGTCAACGCCCGAAGCATGAAATACAAAATGAATTGAACAGTTTTTCCATCGTATAAAACGAATAATTCCTACGAGTGTGAAAGTTATGGTAATTTCTACGTTCCGGGCAACCTAGGTTTCACTCTAGGGCGTTGCTCCACCAGATCGCATAGCTAGGGACTTAGAATTCAACACCATAAGAATAAAATACAATATAAGTACAACAGTTTTTCCATCGTATAAACTGAATAATTGGAAACATTGTGAGAGTAATGGTCATTTCTACGTTCCAGGCAACCTAGGCGTCACCCTAGGGCGTTACTCTACCACATCTAATAGCTACGGCCTTAGAAGTCAACGCTAGAAGCATAAAATACAATATAAATACAACACCTTTTCCATCGCATAAAAAGAATAATTGCAAACAGTGTGAAAGTAATGGTCATTTCTACGTTCCGGACAACCTAGGCTTCACCCTAGTGCGTTGTTCCACCAGATCGAATAGCTAGTGCCTAAGAAGTCAACGCCACAAGCATAAAATACAATATAAATACAACAGTTTTTCGATCGTATAACAGGAGTCACTGCAAACAGTGTGAAAGTACTGGTCATTTCTAGGTTCCGGGTAACCTAGGCTTCACCCTAGGGCGTTGCTAGAACAGATCGAATAGTTAGGGCCTTAGATGTCAACGGCCGAAGCATAAAATACAAAATAAATAGAACTGTTTTTCCATCGTATAAAACGAATAATTGCTACCGGTGTGAAAGTTATTTCCATTTCTACGTTCCGGGCAACCTAGGCTTCACTCTATGGCGTTCTTCCACCACATCGAATAGCTACGGCCTCAGAAGTCAACGCCTGAAGCATAAGATACAATATAAATATAACAGTCTTTTCATCGTATAGAACGAATAATAGCAACCAGTGTGAAAGTTATGGTCATTTCTACGTTCCGGGCAACCTAGGCTTCACTCTAGGGCGTTGTTCCACCAGATGCAATAGTCGTGGCATAAGAAGTCAACGCACGAAGCATAAAATACAAAATAAATACAACAGTTTTTCCATTGTATAAAACGAATAATTGCTACCAGTGTAAAAGTTATGGTCATTTCTACGTTCCGGGCAACCTGGGCTTCACCCTAGGGCGTTGTTCCACCAGATCGAATAGTTAGGGCCTAAGAAGTGAACGCCAGAAGCATAAAATACAATATAAATACAACAGTTTATCCATCATATAAATCGAGTAATTGCAACCAGTATGAAAGTTGTGGTCATTTCTACTTTCCGGGCAACCTACGCTACACCCTAGAGCGTTGCTCCAACAGATTGAATAGTTAGGGCCTTAGAAGTCAACGCCAGAAGCATAAAATTCAATAAAGATGCAACAGTTTTTCCATCGTATAACAGGAGTCACTGCTAACAGTGTCAAAGTACTGGTCATTTCTACGTTCCGGGTAACCTAGGCTTCACCCTAGGGCGTTGCTAGAACAGATCGAATAGTTAGGGCCTTAGAAGTCAACGGCCGAAGCATAAAATACAAAATAAAAAGAACTGTTTTTCCATCGTATAAAACGAATAATTGCTGCCGGTGTGAAAGTTATTTCCATTTCTACGTTCCGGTCAACCTAGGCTTCACCCTAGGGCGTTGTTCCACTAGATGGAATAGTTAGGGCCTAAGAAGTGAACGCCTGCAGCATAAAATACAATATAAATACAACAGTTCTTCCATCATATAAAACGAATAATTGCAACCAGTATGAAAGTTATGGTCATTTCTACGTTCCGGGCAACCTAGTCTTCACTCTAGGGCGTTGTTCCACCAGATGCAATAGTCGTGGCATAAGAAGTCAACGCACGAACCATAAAATACAAAATAAATACAACAGTTTTTCCATTGTATAAAACGAATAATTGCTACCAGTGTAAAAGTTATGGTCATTTCTACGTTCCGGGCAACCTAGGCTTCACCCTAGGGCGTTGTTCCACCAGATCGAATAGTTAGGGCCTAAGAAGTGAACGCCAGAAGCATAAAATACAATATAAATACAACAGTTTATCCATCATATAAATCGAGTAATTGCAACCAGTATGAAAGTTGTGGTCATTTCTACTTTCCGGGAAACCTAGGCTACACCCTAGAGCGTTGCTCCAACAGATTGAATAGTTAGGGCCTTAGAAGTCAACGCCAGAAGCATAAAATTCAATAAAGATGCAACAGTTTTTCCATCGTATAACAGGAGTCACTGCTAACAGTGTCAAAGTACTGGTCATTTCTACGTTCCGGGTAACCTAGGCTTCACCCTAGGGCGTTGCTAGAACAGATCGAATAGTTAGGGCCTTAGATGTCAACGGCCGAAGCATAAAATACAAAATAAATAGAACTGTTTTTCCATCGTATAAAACGAATAATTGCTACCGGTGTGAAAGTTATTTCCATTTCTACGTTCCGGGCAACCTAGGCTTCACTCTATGGCGTTCTTCCACCACATCGAATAGCTACGGCCTCAGAAGTCAACGCCTGAAGCATAAGATACAATATAAATATAACAGTCTTTTCATCGTATAGAACGAATAATAGCAACCAGTGTGAAAGTTATGGTCATTTCTACGTTCCGGGCAACCTAGGCTTCACTCTAGGGCGTTGTTCCACCAGATGCAATAGTCGTGGCATAAGAAGTCAACGCACGAAGCATAAAATACAAAATAAATACAACAGTTTTTCCATTGTATAAAACGAATAATTGCTACCAGTGTAAAAGTTATGGTCATTTCTACGTTCCGGGCAACCTGGGCTTCACCCTAGGGCGTTGTTCCACCAGATCGAATAGTTAGGGCCTAAGAAGTGAACGCCAGAAGCATAAAATACAATATAAATACAACAGTTTTTCGATCGTATAAAACGAATAATTGCAACCAGTATGAAAGTTATGGTCATTTCGGCGTGCCGGGCAACCTAGGACTCACTCTAGGGCGTTGCACCACCAGATCGAATAGTTAGGGCCTTAGAAGTCACCGCCCGAAGCAAAAACTACAAAATAAATAGAACAGTTTTTCCATTGTATAAAACGAATAATTGCTACCAGTTTGAAAGTTCTGGTCATTTCAACGATCCGGGCAACCTTGGCTTCACCCTAGGGCGTGGTTCCACCTGATCGAATAGTTAGGGCCAATGAAGTGGACGCCAGAAGCATAAAATACAATATAGATACAACAGTTTTTACATCGTATAGAACGAATAATAGCAACCAGTATGAAAGTTATGGTCATTTCTACTTTCCGGGCAACCTAGGCTTCCCCCTAGCGCGTTGCTCCAACAGATGGAATTGTTAGGGTCTTAGATGCCAACGCCCGAAACATAAAATGCAATAAAAATACGACAGTTTTTCCATCGTATAGCAGGAATAATAGCAACCAGTGTGAAAGACATGGTCATTTCTACGTTCCGGACAACCTAGGGTTCACTCTAGGGCGTTGCTCCACCAGATCGAAGAGTTAGGGCCTTAGAAGTCAACGCCAGAAGCATAAAGTACAATAAAGATGCAACAGCTTTTTCATCGTATAACAGGAATAATTGCAACCAGTGTGAAGGTAATGGTATGTCCTACGTTCCGGGCAACCTAGGCTTCACTCTAGGGCGTTGCTCCACCTGATCGAATAGTTAGGGCCTAAGAAGTCAACGCCAGAAACATAAAATACAATATAAATATAACAGCTTTTCCATCGCCTAAAACGAATAATAGCAACTAGTGTGAAAGTAATGGACATTTCTACGTTCCGGGCAACCTGCGCGTCACTCTACGGCGTTGCTCCACCACATCTAATAGCTACGGCCTTAGAAGTCAACGCCAGAAGCATAAAATACAATAAAGGTGCAACAGTTTTTCCATCGAATAACAGGAATAACTGCAAACAGTGTGAAAGTACTGGTCATTTCTACGTTCAGGGTAACCTAGGTTTCACTCTAGGGCGTTGCTCCACGAGATCGAAAAGCTAGTTACTTAGAATTCAACGCCAGAAGAATAAGATACAATATAAGTACAACAGTTTTTCCATCGAATAAATTGAATATTTGCAAACATTGTGAAAGTAATGGTCATTTCTACGTTCCGGGTAACCTAGGTTTCACTCTAGGGCGTTGCTCCACTAGAGCGAATAGCTAGGGACTTAGAATTCAACGCCATAAGAATAAAATACAATATAAATATAACAGTTTTTCCATCGTATAAAACGAGTATTAGCAACCAGAGTGAAAGTTATGGTCATTTCAACGTTCCGGGCAATCTAGGCTTCACCCTAGGGCGTTGTTCCATCAGATGGAATAGTTAGGGCCTAAGAAGTCAGCGTCAGAAGCATAAAATACGATATAAATACAACAGCTTTTCCATCGTATAAAACGAATAATTGCAACCAGTGTGAAAGTTATGGTCATTTCTACATTTCGAGCATCCTAGGCTTCACTCTAGGGCGTTGCTCCACCAGATCAAACAGCTAGGGCCTTAGAAGTAAACGCCCGAAGCATAAAATACAATATAAATATAACAGCCTTTCCATCGTATAGAACGAATAATAGCAACCAGTGTGAAAGTTAACGTCATTTCTACTTTCCGGGCAACCTAGACTTCACCCTAGGGCGTTGCTCCAACAGATTGAATAGTTAGGGCCTTAGAAGTCAACGCCCGATGCATAAAATACAAAATAAATAGAACAGTTTTTCCATCGTGTAAAACGAATAATTGGTACCGGTGTGAAAATTATGGTCATTTCTACGTTCCGGTCAACCTAGGCTTCACCATAGGGCGTTACTCCACCAGATCGAATAGTTAGGGCCTAAGATGTGAACCCCAGAAGCATAAAATACAATATAAATACAACAGTTTTTCCATCATACAAAACGAATAATTGCAACCAGTATGAAAGCTAGGGTCATTTCTACTTTACGGGCAACCTAGGCTACACCCTAGGGCGTTGCTCTTACAGATTGAATAGTTAGGGCCTTTGAAGTTAATGCCCGAAGCATAAAATGCAATAAAAATACAACTGTTTTTCCATCGTACAAAAGGATTAATTGCAACCAGTTTGAAAGTGATGGTCATTTCTACGTACCGGGCAACCTAGCCTTCACTCTAGGGCGTTGCTCCACCAGATCGAATAGCTAGGGCCTTAGAAGTCAACGCCCGAAGCATAAAATACAAAATAAAGAGTACAGTTTTTCCATTGTATAAAACGTATAATTGCTACCGGTGTGAAAGTAATGGGCATTTCTACGTTCCGGACAACCTAGGCTTCACTCTAGGGCGTTGCTCCATCACATCGAATAGCTACGGCCTTAGAAGTCAACGCCAGAAGCATATAATACAATAAATATACAAGAGTTTTTCCATCGTATATCAGGAATAATTGCAACCAGTGTGAAAGTGATGGTCATTTCTACGTTCCGGGCAACGTAGGCTTCACTCTAGGGCGTTGTTCCAACAGATCGAACACTTAGGGCCTAAGAAGGCACCGCCAGAAACATAAAATACAATATAAATATAACAGTTTTTCCATCGTATAAAACGAATAATACCAATCAGTGTGAAAGTTATGGTCATTTCTAAGTTCCGCGCAACCTAGGCTTCACCCTAGGGCGTCTCTCCAACAGATTGAATAGTCAGGGCCTTAGAAGTCAACGCCCGACGCATAAAATGCAATAAATATGCAACAGTTTTTCCATCGTATAAAAGGATTAATTGCAACCAGTTTGAAAGTGATGGTCATTTCTACGTTCCGGGCAACCTAGGCTTCACCCTAGGGCGTTGTTCCGCCAGATGGAGTAGTTAGGGCATAAGAAGTCAACCCCGACGCATAAAATGCAATAAAAATGCAACAGTTTTTCCATCGTATAAAAGGATTAATTGCAACCAGTTTGAAAGTGATGGTCATTTCTACGTTCCGGGCAACCTAGGCTTCACCCTAGGGCGTTGTTCCACCAGATGGAATAGCTAGGCCATAAGAAGTCAACGCCAGAAGCATAAAATACGGTATAAATACAACAGCTTTTCCATCGTATAAAATGTATAATTGCAAACATTGCGAAAGTAATTGTCATTTCTACGTTCCGGGCAACCTAGGCGTCACGCTAGTGCGTTGCTCCACCACATCTAATAGCTACGGCCTTAGACGTCAACGACAGAAGCATAAAATACAATATAAATACAACATTTTTTCCATTATATAAAACGAACAATTGCAACCAGTATGAAAGCTGTGGTCATTTCTACTTTACGGGCAACCTAGGCTACACCCTAGGGCGTTGCTCCTACAGATTGAATAGTTACGGCCTTAGAAGTCAATGCCCGAAGGATAAAATGCAATAGAAATACAACAGTTTTTCCATCATATAACAGGAGTATTTGCAACCAGTTTGAAAGTGATGGTCATTTCTACGTTCCGGGCAACCTAGGCTTCACTCTAGGGCGTTGCTCCACGAGATCGAATAGTTAGTGCCTTAGAAGTCAACGCCAGAAGCATAAAATACAATATAAATACAACAGTTTTTCAATCGTATAAAACGAATAATTGCTACCAGTATGGAAGTGATGCTCATTTCTACGTTCCGGGCAACCTAGGCCTCACTCTAGGGCGTTGTTCCTCCAGATTGAATAGTTAGGGCCTAAGAAATCAACGGCAGAAGCATAAAATACAATATAAATATACCTGTTTTTCCATCGTGTAAAACGAATAATTTCAACCAGTGTGAATGTTATGGTCATTTCTACATTCCGAGCAACCTAGGCTTCACCCTAGGTCGTTGATCCACCATATTGAATAGTTAGGGCCTTAGAAGTCAACGCCGGAAGCATAAAATGCATTAAAAATACAACAGTTTTTCCATCGTATAAAAGGATTAATTACAACCAGTTTGAAAGAGATGGTCATTTCTACGTTCCGGGCAACCTAGGCTTCACTCTAGGGCGTTGCTCCACCAGATCGAATAGTTCGGGCCTTAGAAGTCAACGCCAGAAGCATAAAATACAATAAAGATGCAACAGCTTTTCCATCGTATTAAACGAATAATTTCAACCAGTGTGAATGTTATTGTCATTTCTACATTCCGAGCAACCTAGGCTTCACCCTAGGGCGTCGCTCCAACAGATTGAATAGTCAGGGCCTTAGAAGTCAACGCCCGACGCATAAAATGCAATAAAAATGCAACAGTTTTTCCATCGTATAAAAGGATTAATTGCAACCAGTTTGAAAGTGATGGTCATTTCTACGTTCCGGGCAACCTAGGCTTCACCCTAGGGCGTTGTTCCGCCAGATGGAGTAGTTAGGGCATAAGAAGTCAACCCCGACGCATAAAATGCAATAAAAATGCAACAGTTTTTCCATCGTATAAAAGGATTAATTGCAACCAGTTCGAAAGTGATGATCATTTCTACGTTCCGGGCAACCTAGGCTTCACCCTAGGGCGTTGTTCCACCAGATGGAATAGCTAGGCCATAAGAAGTCAACGCCAGAAGCATAAAATACGGTATAAATACAACAGCTTTTCCATCGTATAAAATGTATAATTGCAAACATTGCGAAAGTAATGGTCATTTCTACGTTCCGGGCAACCTAGGCGTCACTCTAGTGCGTTGCTCCACCACATCTAATAGCTACGGCCTTAGACGTCAACGACAGAAGCATAAAATACAATATAAATACAACATTTTTTCCATCATATAAAACGAACAATTGCAACCAGTATGAAAGCTATGGTCATTTCTACTTTACGGGCAACCTAGGCTACACCCTAGGGCGTTGCTCCTACAGATTGAATAGTTAGGGCCTTAGAAGTCAATGCCCGAAGGATAAAATGCAATAAAAATACAACAGTTTTTCCATCATATAACAGGAGTATTTGCAACCAGTTTGAAAGTGATGGTACTTGCTACGTTCCGGGCAACTTAGGCTTCACTCTAGGGCGTTGCTCCACCAGATCGAATAGTTAGTGCCTTAGAAGTCAATGCCAGAAGCATAAAATACAATATAAATACAACAGTTTTTCCAGCGTATAAAACGAATAATTGCAACCAGTATGAATGATAACGTCATTTCTACTTTCCGGGCAACCTAGGTATCACCCTAGGGCGTTGCTTCAAGAGATTGAATATTTAGGGCCTTAGAAGTCAACACCCGAAGCATAAAATACAAAATAAATAGAACAGTTTTTCTATCGTATAAAACGAATAATTGCTACCGGTGTGAAAGTTATGGTCACTTATACGTTCCGGGCAACCTAGGCTTTACCATAGGGCGTTGTTCCACCAGATGGAATAGTTAGGGCATAAGAAGTCAACGCCAGAAGCATAAAATACAATATAAATACAACAGTTTTTCAATCGTATAAAACGAGTAATTGCAACCAGTACGAAAGTTAACGTCATTTCTACGTTCCGGACAACCTAGGCTTCACTCTAGGGCGTTGCTCCAACAGATTGAATAGTTAGGGCCTTAGAAGTCAATGCCGGAAGCATAAAATGCAATAAAAATACATCAGTTTTTCCATCGTATAAACGGATTAATTGCAAACAGTTTGAAAGTGATGGTCACTTCCACGTTCCGGGCAACCTAGGCTTTACTCTAGGGCGTTGCTCCACCAGATCGAATAGTTAGTGCCTTAGAAGTCAACGCCCGAAGTATAAAATACAAAATAAATAGAACAGTTTTTCCATCGTATAAAACTAATAATTTCAACCAGTGTGAAAGTAATGGCCATTTCTACGTTCCGGACAACCTAGGCTTCACTCTAGGGCGTTGCTCCACCACATCGAATAGCTACGGCCTTAGAAGTCAACGCCAGAAGCATAAAATACAATAAATATACAAGAGTTTTTCCATCGTATATCAGGAATAATTGCAACCAGTGTGAAAGTGATGGTCATTTCTACGTTCCGGGCAACGTAGGCTTCACTCTAGGGCGTTGTTCCAACAGATCGAACACTTAGAGCCTAAGAAGGCACCGCCAGAAGCATAAAATACTATATAAATATAACAGTTTTTCCATCGTATAAAACGAATAATAGCAATCAGTGTGAAAGTTATGGTCACTTCTAAGTTCCGGGCAACCTAGGCTTCACCCTAGGGCGTCGCTCCAACAGATTGAATAGTTAGGGCCTTAGAAGTCAACGCCCGACGCATAAAATGCAATAAAAATGCAACAGTTTATCCATCGTATAAAAGGATTAATTGCAACCAGTTTGAAAGTGATGGTCATTTCTACGTTCCGGGCAACCTAGGCTTCACCCTAGGGCGTTGTTCCGCCAGTTGGAGTAGTTAGGGCATAAGAAGTCAACCCCCGACGCATAAAATGCAATAAAAATGCAACAGTTTTTCAATCGTATAAAAGGATTAATTGCAACCAGTTTGAAAGTGATGGTCATTTCTACGTTCCGGGCAACCTAGGCTTCACCCTAGGGCGTTGTTCCACCAGATCGAATAGTTAGGGCCTAAGAAGTCAGCGCCAGAAGCATAAAATACAATATAAATATAACAGTTTTTCCATCGTATAGAACGAATAATAGCAACCAGTGTGAAAGTTAACGTCATTTCTACTTTCCGGGCAACCTAGGCTTCACCCTAGGGCGTTGCTCCAACAGGTTGAATAGTTAGGGCCTTAGAAGTCAAGGCCCGATGCATAAAATACAAAATAAATAGAACAGCTTTTCCATCGTGTAAAACGAATAATTGCTACCGGTGTGAAAATTATGGTCATTTCTACGTTCCGGTCAACCTAGGCTTCACCATAGGGCGTTACTCCACCAGATCGAATAGTTAGGGCCTAAGATGTGAACCCCAGAAGCATAAAATACAATATAAATGCAACAGTTTTTCCATCATACAAAACGAATAATTGCAACCAGTTTGAAAGTGATGGTCATTTCTACGTTCCGGGCAACCTAGCCTTCACTCTAGGGCGTTGCTCCACCAGATCGAATAGCTAGGGCCTTAGAAGTCAACGCTCGAAGCATAAAATACAAAATAAATAGTACAGTTTTTCCATCGTATAAAACGAATAATACCAATCAGTGTGAAAGTTATGGTCATTTCTAAGTTCCGCGCAACCTAGGCTTCACCCTAGGGCGTCTCTCCAACAGATTGAATAGTCAGGGCCTTAGAAGTCAACGCCCGACGCATAAAATGCAATAAAAATGCAACAGTTTTTCCATCGTATAAAAGGATTAATTGCAACCAGTTTGAAAGTGATGGTCATTTCTACGTTCCGGGCAACCTAGGCTTCACCCTAGGGCGTTGTTCCGCCAGATGGAGTAGTTAGGGCATAAGAAGTCAACCCCGACGCATAAAATGCAATAAAAATGCAACAGTTTTTCCATCATATAACAGGAGTATTTGCAACCAGTTTGAAAGTGATGGTACTTGCTACGTTCCGGGCAACTTAGGCTTCACTCTAGGGCGTTGCTCCACCAGATCGAATAGTTAGTGCCTTAGAAGTCAATGCCAGAAGCATAAAATACAATATAAATACAACAGTTTTTCCATCGTATAAAACGAATAATTGCAACCAGTATGAATGGTAACGTCATTTCTACGTTCCGGGCAAGCTAGGCTTCACGCTAGGGCGTTGCTCCACCAGATCGAATAGCTATGGCCTTAGAAGTCAACGCCCGAAGCATAAAATACAAAATAAATAGTACAGTTATTCCATTGTATAAAACGTATAATTGCTACCGGTGTGAAAGTTATGGTCATTTCTACGTTCCGGGCAACCTAGGCTTCACCCTAGGTCGTTGTTCCACCAGATGGAATAGTTAGGGCCTTAGAAGTCAACGCCCGAAGTATAAAATACAAAATAAATAGAACAGTTTTTCCATCGTATAAAACTAATAATTTCAACCAGTGTGAAAGTAATGGGCACTTCTACGTTCCGGACAACCTAGGCTTCACTCTAGGGCGTTGCTCCACCACATCGAATAGCTACGGCCTTTGAAGTCAACGCCAGAAGCATAAAATACAATAAATATACAAGAGTTTTTCCATCGTATATCAGGAATAATTGCAACCAGTGTGAAAGTGATGGTCATTTCTACGTTCCGGGCAACGTAGGCTTCACTCTAGGGCGTTGTTCCAACAGATCGAACACTTAGGGCCTAAGAAGGCACCGCCAGAAACATAAAATACAATATAAATATAACAGTTTTTCCATCGTATAAAACGAATAATACCAATCAGTGTGAAAGTTATGGTCATTTCTAAGTTCCGCGCAACCTAGGCTTCACCCTAGGGCGTCTCTCCAACAGATTGAATAGTCAGGGCCTTAGAAGTCAACGCCCGACGCATAAAATGCAATAAAAATGCAACAGTTTTTCCATCGTATAAAAGGATTAATTGCAACCAGTTTGAAAGTGATGGTCATTTCTACGTTCCGGGCAACCTAGGCTTCACCCTAGGGCGTTGTTCCGCCAGATGGAGTAGTTAGGGCATAAGAAGTCAACCCCGACGCATAAAATGCAATAAAAATGCAACAGTTTTTCCATCGTATAAAAGGATTAATTGCAACCAGTTTGAAAGTGATGGTCATTTCTACGTTCCGGGCAACCTAGGCTTCACCCTAGGGCGTTGTTCCACCAGATGGAATAGCTAGGCCATAAGAAGTCAACGCCAGAAGCATAAAATACGGTATAAATACAACAGCTTTTCCATCGTATAAAATGTATAATTGCAAACATTGCGAAAGTAATGGTCATTTCTACGTTCCGGGCAACCTAGGCGTCACTCTAGTGCGTTGCTCCACCACATCTAATAGCTACGGCCTTAGACGTCAACGACAGAAGCATAAAATACAATATAAATACAACATTTTTTCCATCATATAAAACGAACAATTGCAACCAGTATGAAAGCTGTGGTCATTTCTACTTTACGGGCAACCTAGGCTACACCCTAGGGCGTTGCTCCTACAGATTGAATAGTTAGGGCCTTAGAAGTCAATGCCCGAAGGATAAAATGCAATAAAAATACAACAGTTTTTCCATCATATAACAGGAGTATTTGCAACCAGTTTGAAAGTGATGGTACTTGCTACGTTCCGGGCAACTTAGGCTTCACTCTAGGGCGTTGCTCCACCAGATCGAATAGTTAGTGCCTTAGAAGTCAATGCCAGAAGCATAAAATACAATATAAATACAACAGTTTTTCCATCGTATAAAACGAATAATTGCAACCAGTATGAATGATAACGTCATTTCTACTTTCCGGGCAACCTAGGTATCACCCTAGGGCGTTGCTTCAACAGATTGAATATTTAGGGCCTTAGAAGTCAACACCCGAAGCATAAAATACAAAATAAATAGAACAGTTTTTCCATCGTATAAAACGAATAATTGCTACCGGTGTGAAAGTTATGGTCATTTATACGTTCCGGGCAACCTAGGCTTTACCATAGGGCGTTGTTCCACCAGATGGAATAGTTAGGGCATAAGAAGTCAACGCCAGAAGCATAAAATACAATATAAATACAACAGTTTTTCAATCGTATAAAACGAGTAATTGCAACCAGTACGAAAGTTAACGTCATTTCTACGTTCCGGACAACCTAGGCTTCACTCTAGGGCGTTGCTCCAACAGATTGAATAGTTAGGGCCTTAGAAGTCAACGCCGGAAGCATAAAATGCAATAAAAATACATCAGTTTTTCCATCGTATAAACGGATTAATTGCAAACAGTTTGAAAGTGATGGTCACTTCTACGTTCCGGGCAACCTAGGCTTTACTCTAGGGCGTTGATCCACCAGATCGAATAGTTAGTGCCTTAGAAGTCAACGCCAGAAGCATAAAATACAATATAAACACAACAGTTTTTCCGTCGTATAAAACGAATAATTGCTACCGGTGTGAAAGTTATGGTCACTTCTACGTTCCGGGCAAGCTAGGCTTCACGCTAGGGCGTTGCTCCACCAGATCGAATAGCTATGGCCTTAGAAGTCAACGCCCGAAGCATAAAATACAAAATAAATAGTACAGTTATTCCATTGTATAAAACGTATAATTGCTACCGGTGTGAAAGTTATGGTCATTTCTACGTTCCGGGCAACCTAGGCTTAACCCTAGGTCGTTGTTCCACCAGATGGAATAGTTAGGGCCTTAGAAGTCAACGCCCGAAGTATAAAATACAAAATAAATAGAACAGCTTTTCCATCGTATAAAACTAATAATTTCAACCAGTGTGAAAGTAATGGGCATTTCTACGTTCCGGACAACCTAGGCTTCACTCTAGGGCGTTGCTCCACCACATCGAATAGCTACGGCCTTAGAAGTCAACGCCAGAAGCATATAATACAATAAATATACAAGAGTTTTTCCATCGTATATCAGGAATAATTGCAACCAGTGTGAAAGTGATGGTCATTTCTACGTTCCGGGCAACGTAGGCTTCACTCTAGGGCGTTGTTCCAACAGATCGAACACTTAGGGCCTAAGAAGGCACCGCCAGAAACATAAAATACAATATAAATATAACAGTTTTTCCATCGTATAAAACGAATAATACCAATCAGTGTGAAAGTTATGGTCATTTCTAAGTTCCGCGCAACCTAGGCTTCACCCTAGGGCGTCTCTCCAACAGATTGAATAGTCAGGGCCTTAGAAGTCAACGCCCGACGCATAAAATGCAATAAAAATGCAACAGTTTTTCCATCGTATAAAAGGATTAATTGCAACCAGTTTGAAAGTGATGGTCATTTCTACGTTCCGGGCAACTTAGGCTTCACTCTAGGGCGTTGCTCCACCAGATCGAATAGTTTGTGCCTTATAAGTCAATGCCAGAAGCATAAAATACAATATAAATACAACAGTTTTTCCATCGTATAAAACGAATAATTGCTACCAGTATGGAAGTGATGCTCATTTCTACGTTCCGGGCAACCTAGGCCTCACTCTAGGGCGTTGTTCCTCCAGATTGAATAGTTAGGGCCTAAGAAATCAACGGCAGAAGCATAAAATACAATATAAATATACCTGTTTTTCCATCGTGTAAAACGAATAATTTCAACCAGTGTGAATGTTATGGTCATTTCTACTTTCCGGGCAACCTAGGCTTCACTCTAGGGCGTTGATCAAACAGATTGAACAGTTAGGGCCTTAGGAGTGAACGCCCGAAGCATAAAATACAATATAAATATAACAGTTCTCCATCATATAACAGGAGTAATTGCAACCAGTTTGAAAGTGATGGTCATTTCTACGTTCCGGGCAACCTAGGCTTCACTCTAGGGCGTTGCTCCACGAGATCGAATAGTTAGTGCCTTAGAAGTCAACGCCAGAAGCATAAAATACAATATAAATACAACAGTTTTTCAATCGTATAAAACGAATAATTGCTACCAGTATGGAAGTGATGCTCATTTCTACGTTCCGGGCAACCTAGGCCTCACTCTAGGGCGTGGTTCCTCCAGATTGAATAGTTAGGGCCTAAGAAATCAACGGCAGAAGCATAAAATACAATATAAATATACCTGTTTTTCCATCGTGTAAAACGAATAATTTCAACCAGTGTGAATGTTATGGTCATTTCTACATTCCGAGCAACCTAGGTTTCACCCTAGGTCGTTGATCCACCATATTGAATAGTTAGGGCCTTAGAAGTCAACGCCGGAAGCATAAAATGCATTAAAAATACAACAGTTTTTCCATCGTATAAAAGGATTAATTACAACCAGTTTGAAAGAGATGGTCATTTCTACGTTCCGGGCAACCTAGGCTTCACTCTAGGGCGTTGCTCCACCAGATCGAATAGTTCGGGCCTTAGAAGTCAACGCCAGAAGCATAAAATACAATAAAGATGCAACAGCTTTTCCATCGTATTAAACGAATAATTTCAACCAGTGTGAATGTTATTGTCATTTCTACATTCCGAGCAACCTAGGCTTCACTCTAGGGCGTTGATCCAACAGATTGAACAGTTAGGGCCTTAGGAGTCAACGCCCGAAGCATAAAATACAATATAAATATAACAGTTCTCCATCATATAACAGGAATAATTGCAACCAGTTTGAAAGTGATGGTCATCTCTACGTTCCGGGCAACCTAGGCTTCACTCTAGGGCGTTGTTCCACCAGATGGAATAGTTAGGGCCTTAGAAGTCAACGCCCGAAGTATAAAATACAAAATAAATAGAACAGTTTTTCCGTCGTATAAAACTAATAATTTCAACCAGTGTGAAAGTAATGGGCATTTCTACGTTCCGGACAACCTAGACTTCACTCTAGGGCGTTGCTCCACCGCATCGAATAGCTACGGCCTTAGAAGTCAACGCCAGAAGCATAAAATACAATAAATATACAAGAGTTTTTCCATCGTATATCAGGAATAATTGCAACCAGTGTGAAAGTGATGGTCATTTCTACGTTCCGGGCAACGTAGGCTTCACTCTAGGGCGTTGTTCCAACAGATCGAACACTTAGGGCCTAAGAAGGCACCGCCAGAAGCATAAAATACAATATAAATATAACAGCTTTTCCATCGTATAAAACGAATAATAGCAATCAGTGTGAAAGTTATGGTCATTTCTAAGTTCCGGGCAACCTAGGCTTCACCCTAGGGCGTCGCTCCAACAGATTGAATAGTCAGGGCCTTAGAAGTCAACGCCCGACGCATAAAATGCAATAAAAATGCAACAGTTTTTCCATCGTATAAAAGGATTAATTGCAACCAGTTTGAAAGTGATGGTCATTTCTACGTTCCGGGCAACCTAGGCTTCACCCTAGGGCGTTGTTCCGCCAGATGGAGTAGTTAGGGCATAAGAAGTCAACCCCGACGCATAAAATGCAATAAAAATGCAACAGTTTTTCCATCGTATAAAAGGATTAATTGCAACCAGTTCGAAAGTGATGATCATTTCTACGTTCCGGGCAACCTAGGCTTCACCCTAGGGCGTTGTTCCACCAGATGGAATAGCTAGGCCATAAGAAGTCAACGCCAGAAGCATAAAATACGGTATAAATACAACAGCTTTTCCATCGTATAAAATGTATAATTGCAAACATTGCGAAAGTAATGGTCATTTCTACGTTCCGGGCAACCTAGGCGTCACTCTAGTGCGTTGCTCCACCACATCTAATAGCTACGGCCTTAGACGTCAACGACAGAAGCATAAAATACAATATAAATACAACATTTTTTCCATCATATAAAACGAACAATTGCAACCAGTATGAAAGCTATGGTCATTTCTACTTTACGGGCAACCTAGGCTACACCCTAGGGCGTTGCTCCTACAGATTGAATAGTTAGGGCCTTAGAAGTCAATGTCCGAAGGATAAAATGCAATAAAAATACAACAGTTTTTCCATCATATAACAGGAGTATTTGCAACCAGTTTGAAAGTGATGGTACTTGCTACGTTCCGGGCAACTTAGGCTTCACTCTAGTGGGTTGCTCCACCAGATCGAATAGTTAGTGCCTTAGAAGTCAATGCCAGAAGCATAAAATACAATATAAATACAACAGTTTTTCCATCGTATAAAACGAATAATTGCAACCAGTATGAATGATAACGTCATTTCTACTTTCCGGGCAACCTAGGTATCACCCTAGGGCGTTGCTTCAACAGATTGAATATTTAGGGCCTTAGAAGTCAACACCCGAAGCATAAAATACAAAATAAATAGAACAGTTTTTCCATCGTATAAAACGAATAATTGCTACCGGTGTGAAAGTTATGGTCATTTGTACGTTCCGGGCAACCTAGGCTTTACCATAGGGCGTTGTTCCACCAGATGGAATAGTTAGGGCATAAGAAGTCAACGCCAGAAGCATAAAATACAATATAAATACAACAGTTTTTCAATCGTATAAAACGAGTAATTGCAACCAGTACGAAAGTTAACGTCATTTCTACGTTCCGGACAACCTAGGCTTCACTCTAGGGCGTTGCTCCAACAGATTGAATAGTTAGGGCCTTAGAAGTCAACGCCGGAAGCATAAAATGCAATAAAAATACATCAGTTTTTCCATCGTATAAACGGATTAATTGCAAACAGTTTGAAAGTGATGGTCACTTCTACGTTCCGGGCAACCTAGGCTTCACCCTAGGGCGTTGTTCCACCAGATGGAATAGTTAGGGCATAAGAAGTCAACGCCAGAAGCATAAAATACGGTATAAATACAACAGCTTTTCCATCGTATAAAACGTATAATAGCAACCAGTGTGAATGTTATGTGCATTTCTACGTTCCGGGCAACCTAGGCTACTCTCTACGGCGTTGTTCCACCAGATCGAATAGTTAGGGCCTAAGAAGACAGCGCCAGAAGCATAAAATACAATATAAATATAACAGTTTTTCCATCGTATAAAAACGAATAATAACAGCCAGTGTGAAAGTTATGGTCATTTCTACGTTCCGGGCAACCTAGGCTTCGCCCAAGGGCGTTGCTCCAACAGATCGAATAGTTAGTGCCTTAGAAGTCAACGGCCGAAGCATAAAATACAAAATAAATAGAACTGTTTTTCCATCGTATAAAACGAATAATTGCTACCGGTGTGAAAGTTATTTCTATTTCTACGTTCCGGGCAACCTAGCCTGCACTCTAGGGCGTTGCTCCACCAGATCGAATAGCCAGGGCCTTAGAAGTCAACGCCCGAAGCATAAAATACAAAATAAATAGTACAGTTTTTCCATTGTATAAAACGTATAATTGCTACCGGTGTGAAAGTTATGGTCATTTCTACGTTCCGGGCAACCTAGGCTTCACCCTAGGTCGTTGTTCCACCAGATGGAATAGTTAGGGCCTTAGAAGTCAACGCCCGAAGTATAAAATACAAAATAAATAGAACAGTTTTTCCATCGTATAAAACTAATAATTTCAACCAGTGTGAAAGTAATGGCCATTTCTACGTTCCGGACAACCTAGGCTTCACTCTAGGGCGTTGCTCCACCACATCGAATAGCTACGGCCTTAGAAGTCAACGCCAGAAGCATAAAATACAATAAATATACAAGAGTTTTTCCATCGTATATCAGGAATAATTGCAACCAGTGTGAAAGTGATGGTCATTTCTACGTTCCGGGCAACGTAGGCTTCACTCTAGGGCGTCGCTCCAACAGATTGAATAGTCAGGGCCTTAGAAGTCAACGCCCGACGCATAAAATGCAATAAAAATGCAACAGTTTTTCCATCGTATAAAAGGATTAATTGCAACCAGTTTGAAAGTGATGGTCATTTCTACGTTCCTGGCAACCTAGGCTTCACCCTAGGGCGTTGTTCCGCCAGATGGAGTAGTTAGGGCATAAGAAGTCAACCCCGACGCATAAAATGCAATAAAAATGCAACAGTTTTTCCATCGTATAAAAGGATTAATTGCAACCAGTTTGAAAGTGATGATCATTTCTACGTTCCGGGCAACCTAGGCTTCACCCTAAGGCGTTGTTCCACCAGATGGAATAGCTAGGCCATAAGAAGTCAACGCCAGAAGCATAAAATACGGTATAAATACAACAGCTTTTCCATCGTATAAAATGTATAATTGCAAACATTGCGAAAGTAATGGTCATTTCTACGTTCCGGGCAACCTAGGCGTCACTCTAGTGCGTTGCTCCACCACATCTAATAGCTACGGCCTTAGACGTCAACGACAG
The DNA here is from genome assembly GCF_051401765.1 of Calliopsis andreniformis. Taxonomy (NCBI): domain Eukaryota; kingdom Metazoa; phylum Arthropoda; class Insecta; order Hymenoptera; family Andrenidae; genus Calliopsis; species Calliopsis andreniformis. The sequence goes on along the minus strand of NW_027480442.1, from coordinate 1,161,635 downwards.
AAGCATAAAATACAATATAAATACAACATTTTTTCCATCATATAAAACGTACAATTGCAACCAGTATGAAAGCTATGGTCATTTCTACTTTACGGGCAACCTAGGCTACACCCTAGGGCGTTGCTCCTACAGATTGAATAGTTAGGGCCTTAGAAGTCAATGCCCGAAGGATAAAATGCAATAAAAATACAACAGTTTTTCCATCATATAACAGGAGTATTTGCAACCAGTTTGAAAGTGATGGTACTTGCTACGTTCCGGGCAACTTAGGCTTCACTCTAGTGCGTTGCTCCACCAGATCGAATAGTTAGTGCCTTAGAAGTCAATGCCAGAAGCATAAAATACAATATAAATACAACAGTTTTTCCATCGTATAAAACGAATAATTGCAACTAGTATGAATGATAACGTCATTTCTACTTTCCGGGCAACCTAGGTATCACCCTAGGGCGTTGCTTCGACAGATTGAATATTTAGGGCCTTAGAAGTCAACACCCGAAGCATAAAATACAAAATAAATAGAACAGTTTTTCCATCGTATAAAACGAATAATTGCTACCGGTGTGAAAGTTATGGTCATTTATACGTTCCGGGCAACCTAGGCTTTACCATAGGGCGTTGTTCCACCAGATGGAATAGTTAGGGCCTAAGAAATCAACGCCAGAAGCATAAAATACAATATAAATATAACAGTTTTTCCATCGTATAAAAACGAATAATAACAGCCAGTGTGAAAGTTATGGTCATTTCTACGTTCCGGGCAACCTAGGCTTCGCCCAAGGGCGTTGCTCCAACAGATCGAATAGTTAGTGCCTTAGAAGTCAACGGCCGAAGCATAAAATACAAAATAAATAGAACTGTTTTTCCATCGTATAAAACGAATAATTGCTACCGGTGTGAAAGTTATTTCTATTTCTACGTTCCGGGCAACCTAGCCTGCACTCTAGGGCGTTGCTCCACCAGATCGAATAGCCAGGGCCTTAGAAGTCAACGCCCGAAGCATAAAATACAAAATAAATAGTACAGTTTTTCCATTGTATAAAACGTATAATTGCTACCGGTGTGAAAGTTATGGTCATTTCTACGTTCCGGGCAACCTAGGCTTCACCCTAGGTCGTTGTTCCACCAGATGGAATAGTTAGGGCCTTAGAAGTCAACGCCCGAAGTATAAAATACAAAATAAATAGAACAGTTTTTCCATCGTATAAAACTAATAGTTTCAACCAGTGTGAAAGTAATGGCCATTTCTACGTTCCGGACAACCTAGGCTTCACTCTAGGGCGTTGCTCCACCACATCGAATAGCTACGGCCTTAGAAGTCAACGCCAGAAGCATAAAATACAATAAATATACAAGAGTTTTTCCATCGTATATCAGGAATAATTGCAACCAGTGTGAAAGTGATGGTCATTTATACGTTCCGGGCAACGTAGGCTTCACTCTAGGGCGTTGTTCCAACACATCGAACACTTAGAGCCTAAGAAGGCACCGCCAGAAGCATAAAATACTATATAAATATAACAGTTTTTCCATCGTATAAAACGAATAATAGCAATCAGTGTGAAAGTTATGGTCATTTCTAAGTTCCGGGCAACCTAGGCTTCACCCTAGGGCGTCGCTCCAACAGATTGAATAGTTAGGGCCTTAGAAGTCAACGCCCGACGCATAAAATGCAATAAAAATGCAACAGTTTATCCATCGTATAAAAGGATTAATTGCAACCAGTTTGAAAGTGATGGTCATTTCTACGTTCCGGGCAACCTAGGCTTCACCCTAGGGCGTTGTTCCGCCAGATGGAGTAGTTAGGGCATAAGAAGTCAACCCCCGACGCATAAAATGCAATAAAAATGCAACAGTTTTTCCATCGTATAAAAGGATTAATTGCAACCAGTTTGAAAGTGATGGTCATTTCTACATTCCGGGCAACCTAGGCTTCACCCTAGGGCGTTGTTCCACCAGATGGAATAGTTAGGGCATAAGAAGTCAACGCCAGAAGCATAAAATACGGTATAAATACAACAGCTTTTCCATCGTATAAAACGTATAATAGCAACCAGTGTGAAAGTTATGGGCATTTCTACGTTCCGGGCATCCTAGGCTACACTCTACGGCGTTGGTCCACCAGATCGAATAGTTAGGGCCTAAGAAGTCAGCGCCAGAAGCATAAAATACAATATAAATATAACAGTTTTTCCATCGTATAAAACGAATAATAGCAGCCAGTGTGAAAGTTATGGTCATTTCTACGTTCCGGGCAACCTAGGCTTCACACTAGGGCGTTGCTCCAACAGATCGAATAGTTAGTGCCTTAGAAGTCAACGGCCGAAGCAAAAAATACAAAATAAATAGAACTGTTTTTCCATCGTATAAAACGAATAATTGCTACCGGTGTGAAAGTTATTTCTATTTCTACGTTCCGGGCCACCTAGGCTTCACCCTAGGGCGTTGTTCCACCTGATGGAATAGTTAGGGCATAAGAAGCCAGCGCCAGAAGCATAAAATACAATATAAATATAACAGTTTTTCCATCGTATAAAACGAACAATAGCAGCCAGTGTGAAAGTTATGGTCATTTCTACGTTCCGGGCAACCTAGGCTTCACCCTAGGGCGTTGCTCCAACAGATCGAATAGTTAGCGCCTCAGAAGTCAACGACCGAAGCATAAAATACAAAATAAATAGAACAGTTTTTCCATTGTATAAAACGAATAATAGCAACCAGTGCGAAAGTTATGGTCATTTCTACGTTCGGGCAACCTGGGCTTCACTCTAGGGCGTTGATCCACCAGATCAAACAGCTGGGGCCTTAGAAGTCAACGCCCGAAGCATAAAATACAATATAAATATAACAGTTTTTCCATCGTATAGAACGAATAATAGCAACCAGTGTGAAAGTTAACGTCATTTCTACTTTCCGGGCAACCTAGGCTTCACCCTAGGGCGTTGCTCCAACAGGTTGAATAGTTAGGGCCTTAGAAGTCAACGCCCGATGCATAAAATACAAAATAAATAGAACAGCTTTTCCATCGTGTAAAACGAATAATTGCTACCGGTGTGAAAATTATGGTCATTTCTACGTTCCGGTCAACCTAGGCTTCACCATAGGGCGTTACTCCACCAGATCGAATAGTTAGGGCCTAAGATGTGAACCCCAGAAGCATAAAATACAATATAAATGCAACAGTTTTTCCATCATACAAAACGAATAATTGCAACCAGTTTGAAAGTGATGGTCATTTCTACGTTCCGGGCAACCTGGCCTTCACTCTAGGGCGTTGCTCCACCAGATCGAATAGCTAGGGCCTTAGAAGTCAACGCTCGAAGCATAAAATACAAAATAAATAGTACAGTTTTTCCAATGTATAAAACGTATAATTGCTACCGGTGTGAAAGTTATGGTCATTTCTATGTTCCGGGCAACCTAGGCTTCACCCTAGGTCGTTGTTCCACCAGATGGAATAGTTAGGGCCTTAGAAGTCAACGCCCGAAGTATAAAATACAAAATAAATGGAACAGTTTTTCCATCGTATAAAACTAATAATTTCAACCAGTGTGAAAGTAATGGGCATTTCTACGTTCCGGACAACCTAGGCTTCACTCTAGGGCGTTGCTCCACCACATCGAATAGCTACGGCCTTAGAAGTCAACGCCAGAAGCATAAAATACAATAAATATACAAGAGTCTTTCCATCGTATATCAGGAATAATTGCAACCAGTGTGAAAGTGATGGTCATTTCTACGTTCCGGGCAACGTAGGCTTCACTCTAGGGCGTTGTTCCAACAGATCGAACACTTAGGGCCTAAGAAGGCACCGCCAGAAGCATAAAATACAATATAAATATAACAGCTTTTCCATCGTATAAAGCGAATAATAGCAATCAGTGTGAAAGTTATGGTCATTTCTACGTTCCGGGCAACCTACGCTTCACCCTAGGGCGTTGCTCCAACAGATCGAATAGTTAGTGCCCCAGAAGTCAACGACCGAAGCCTAAAATACAAAATAAATAGAACAGTTTTTCCATTGTATAAAACGAATAATAGCAACCAGTGTGAAAGTTATGGTCGTTTCTACGTTCGGGCAACCTGGGCTTCACTCTAGGGCGTTGCTCCACCAGATCAAACAGCTAGGGCCTTAGAAGTCAACGCCCGAAGCATAAAATACAATATAAATATAACAGTTTTTCCATCGTATAGAACGAATAATAGCAAGCAGTGTGAAAGTTAACGTCATTTCTACTTTCCGGGCAACCTAGGCCTCAGCCTAGGGCGTTGCTCCAACAGATTGAATAGTTAGGGCCTTAGAAGTCAATGCCCGAAGCATAAAATGCAATAAAAATACAACAGTTTTTCCAACGTATAAAACGAATAATTGCAACCAGTATGAAAGTTATGGTCATTTCTACGTTCGGGGCAACCTGGGCTTCACTCTAAGGCGTTCTTCCACTACATCGAATAGCAGCGGCCTCAGAAGTCAATGCCTGAAGCATAAAATACAATAAAAATACAACAGTCTTTCCGTCCTATAACAGGAATAATTGCAGCCCGTGTGAAAGTGATGGTCATTTGGACGTTCCAGGCAACCTAATCTTCTCTCTAGGGCGTTGTTCCACCAGATCGAATTTTCAGGGCCTAAGAAGTCAACGCCAGAAGCATAAGATACAATATAAAGGTAACAGATTTTCCATCGTATAGAACGAATAATAGCAACCAGTGTGAAAGTTATGGTCACTTCTACGTTCCGGGCAACCTAGGCTTCACTCTAGGGCGTTGCTGCACCAGATCAAACAGTTAGGGCCTTAGCACTCAACGACCGAAGCATAAAATACAATATAAATATAACAGTTTTTCCATCGTATAGAACGAATAATAGCAACCAGTGTGAAAGTTAACTTCATTTCTACTTTCCGGGCAACCTAGGCTTCACCCTAGGGCGTTGCTCCAACAGAGTGAATAGTTAGGGCCTTAGAAGTCAACGCCCGATGCATAAAATACAAAATAAATATAACAGTTTTTCCATCGTATAAAACGAATAATAGCAACCAGTGTGAAAGTTATGGTCATTTCTACGTTCCGGGCAACCTAGGCTTCACCCTAGGGCGTTGCTCCAACAGTTCGAATAGTTAGTGCCTTAGAAGTCAACGGCCGAAGCATAAAATACAAAATAAATAGAACTGTTTTTCCATCGTATAAAACGAATAATTGCTACCGGTGGGAAAGTTATTTCCATTTCTACGTTCCGGGCAACCTAGGCTTCACCGTAGGGCGTTGTTCCACCAGATGGAATAGTTAGGGCATAAGAAGTCAACGCCAGAAGCATAAAAGACGATATAAGTACAACAGTTTTTCCATCGTATAAAATGTATAATTGCAACCATTGCGAAAGTAATGGTCATTTCTACGTTCCGCGCAACGTAGGCGTCACTCTAGTGCGTTGCTCCACCACATCTAATAGCTACTGCCTTAGACGTCAACGACAGAAGCATAAAATACAATATAAATACAACAGTTTTTCCATCATATAAAACGAATAATTGTAACCAGTATGACAGATAACGTCATTTCTACTTTCCGGGCAACCTAGGCATCACCTAGGGCGTTGCTCCAACAGATTGAATAGTTAGGGCCTTAGAAGTCAATGCCAGAAGCATAAAATACAATATAAATACAACAGTTTTTCCATCATATAACAGGAGTATTTGCAACCAGTTTGAAAGTGATGGTACTTGCTACGTTCCGGGCAACTTAGACTTCACTCTAGGGCGTTGCTCCACCAAATCGAATAGTTAGTGCCTTAGAAGTCAACGCCAGAAGCATAAAATACAATATAAACACAACAGTTTTTCCATCGTATAAAACGAATAATTGCTACCAGTATGGAAGTGATGGTCATTTCTACGTTCCGGGCAACCTAGGCATCACCCTAGGGCGTTGCTCCACCAGATTGAATAGTTAGGGCCCAAGAAATCAACGCCAGATGCATAAAATACAATATAAATATAACAGTTTTTCCATCGTATAAAACGAATAATTTCAACCAGTGTGAATGTTATGGTCATTTCAACATTCCGAGCAACCTAGGCTACACTCTAGGGCGTTGGTCCACCAGAGAGAATAGTTAGGGCCTTAGAAGTCAACGCCAGAAGCATAAAATACAATAAAGATGCAACAGTTTTTCCATCGTATAGCAGGAATAATTGCAAACAGTGTGAAAGTACTGGTCATTTCTACGTTCCGGGTAACCTAGGCTTCACTCTAGGGCGTTGTTCCACCAGATCGAACAGTTAGGGCATAAGAAGGCAACGCCAGAAGCATAAAATACAATATAAACACAACAGTTTTTCCATCGTATAAAACGAATAATTGCTACCAGTATGGAAGTGATGGTCATTTCTACGTTCCGGGCAACCTAGGCCTCACACTAGGGCGTTGTTCCACCAGATTGAATAGTTAGGGCCTAAGAAATCAACACCAGAAGCATAAAATACAATATAAATATAACAGTCTTTCCGTCCTATAACAGGAATAATTGCAACCCGTGTGAAAGTGATGGTCATTTGGACGTTCCAGGCAACCTAATCTTCACTCTAGGGCGTTGCTCCACCAGATCGAATAGTTAGTGCCTTAGAAGTCAACGACAGAAGCATAAAATACAATATAAATACAACAGTTTTTCCAACGTATAAAACGAATAATTGCAACCAGTATGAAAGTTATGGTCATTTCTACGTTCGGGGCAACCTAGGCTTCACTCTATGGCGTTCTTCCACTACATCGAATAGCAACGGCCTCAGAAGTCAACGCCTGAAGCATAAAATACAATAAAAATACAACAGTCTTTCCGTCCTATAACAGGAATAATTGCAACCCGTATGAAAGTGATGGTCATTTGGACGTTCCAGGCAACCTAATCTTCACTCTAGGGCGTTGTTCCACCAGATCGAATTGTCAGGGCCTAAGAAGTCAACGCCAGAAGCATAAGATACAATATAAAGGTAACAGTTTTTCCATCGTATAGAACGAATAATAGCAACTAGTGTGAAAGTCATGGTCACTTCTACGTTCCGGCAACCTAGGCTTCACTCTAGGGCGTTACTCCACCAGATCAAACAGTTAGGGCCGTAGCAGTCAACGACCGAAGCATAAAATACAAAATAAATAGAACAGTTTTTCCATTGTATAAAACGAATAATAGCAACCAGTGTGAAAGTTATGGTCATTTCTACGTTCGGGCAACCTGGGCTTCACCCTAGGGCGTTGCTCCAACAGATTGAATAGTTAGGGCCTTAGAAGTCAACGCCCGATGCATAAAATACAAAATAAATAGAACAGTTTTTCCATCGTGTAAAACGAATATTTGCTACCGGTGTGAAAATTATGGTCATTTCTACGTTCCGGTCAACCTAGGCTTCACCACAGGGCGTTAGTCCACCAGATAGAATAGTTAGGGCCTAAGAAGTGAACCCCAGAAGCATAAAATACAATATAAATACAACAGTTTTTCCATCATACAAAACGAATAACTGCAACCAGTATGAAAGCTAGGGTCATTTCTACTTTACGGGCAACCTAGGCTACACCCTAGGGCGTTGCTCTTACAGATTGAATAGTTAGGGCCTTAGCAGTTAATGCCCGAAGCATAAAATGCAATAAAAATCCAACAGTTTTTCCATCGTATAAAAGGATTAATTGCAACCAGTTTGAAAGTGATGGTCATTTCTACGTTCCGGGCAACCTAGGCTTCACTCTAGGGCGTTGCTCCAGCAGATCGAATAGCTAGGGCCTTAGAAGTCAACGCCAGAAGCATAAAATACAATATAAATATAACAGTTTTTCCATCGTATAAAACGAATAATAGCAACCAGTGTGAAAGTTATGGTCATTTCTACGTTCCGGGCAACCTAGGCTTCACCCTAGGGCGTTGCTCCAACAGATCGAATAGTTAGTGCCTCAGAAGTCAACGGCCGAAGCATAAAATACAAAATAAATAGAACTGTTTTTCCATCGTATAAAACGAATAATTGCTACCGGTGTGAAAGTTATTTCCATTTCTACGTTCCGGGCAACCTAGGCTTCACCGTAGGGCGTTGTTCCACCAGATGGAATAGTTAGGGCATAAGAAGTCAACGCCAGAAGCATAAAAGACGATATAAGTACAACAGTTTTTCCATCGTATAAAATGTATAATTGCAACCATTGCGAAAGTAATGGTCATTTCTACGTTCCGCGCAACGTAGGCGTCACTCTAGTGCGTTGCTCCACCACATCTAATAGCTACTGCCTTAGACGTCAGCGACAGAAGCATAAAATACAATATAAATACAACAGTTTTTCCATCATATAAAACGAATAATTGCAACCAGTATGAAAGATAACGTCATTTCTACTTTCCGGGCAACCTAGGCATCACCTAGGGCGTTGCTCCAACAGATTGAATAGTTAGGGCCTTAGAAGTCAATGCCAGAAGCATAAAATACAATATAAATACAACAGTTTTTCCATCATATAACAGGAGTATTTGCAACCAGTTTGAAAGTGATGGTACTTGCTACGTTCCGGGCATCTTAGACTTCACTCTAGGGCGTTGCTCCACCAAATCGAATAGTTAGTGCCTTAGAAGTCAACGCTAGAAGCATAAAATACAATATAAACACAACAGTTTTTCCATCGTATAAAACGAATAATTGCTACCAGTATGGAAGTGATGGTCATTTCTACGTTCCGGGCAACCTAGGCATCACCCTAGGGCGTTGCTCCACCAGATTGAATAGTTAGGGCCCAAGAAATCAACGCCAGAAGCATAAAATACAATATAAATATAACAGTTTTTCCATCGTATAAAACGAATAATTTCAACCAGTGTGAATGTTATGGTCATTTCAACATTCCGAGCAACCTAGGCTACACTCTAGGGCGTTGGTCCACCAGAGAGAATAGTTAGGGCCTTAGAAGTCAACGCCAGAAGCATAAAATTCAATATAAATATAACAGTCTTTCCGTCCTATAACAGCAATAATTGCAACCCGTGTGAAAGTGATGGTCATTTGGACGTTCCAGGCAACCGAATCTTCACTCTAGGGCGTTGCTCCACCAGATCGAATAGTTAGTGCCTTAGAAGTCAACGCCAGAAGCATAAAATACAACATAAATACAACAGTTTTTCCAACGTATAAAACGAATAATTGCAACAAGTATGAAAGTTATGGTCATTTCTACGTTCGGGGCAACCTAGGCTTCACTCTATGGCGTTCTTCCACTACATCGAATAGCAACGGCCTCAGAAGTCAACGCCTGAAGCATAAAATACAATAAAAATACAACAGTCTTTCCGTCCTATAACAGGAATAATTGCAACCCGTGTGAAAGTGATGGTCATTTGGACGTTCCAGGCAACCTAATCTTCACTCTAGGGCGTTGTTCCACCAGATCGAATTGTCAGGGCCTAAGAAGTCAACGCCAGAAGCATAAGATACAATATAAAGGTAACAGTTTTTCCATCGTATAGAACGAATAATAGCAACTAGTGTGAAAGGCATGGTCACTTCTACGTTCCGGGCAACCTAGGCTTCACTCTAGGGCGTTACTCCACCAGATCAAACAGTTAGGGCCGTAGCAGTCAACGACCGAAGCATAAAATACAAAATAAATAGAACAGTTTTTCCATTGTATAAAACGAATAATAGCAACCAGTGTGAAAGTAATGGCCATTTCTACGTTCCGGACAACCTAGGCTTCACTCTAGGGCGTTGCTCCACCACATCGAATAGCTACGGCCTTAGAAGTCAACGCCAGAAGCATAAAATACAATAAATATACAAGAGTTTTTCCATCGTATATCAGGAATAATTGCAACCAGTGTGAAAGTGATGGTCATTTCTACGTTCCGGGCAACGTAGGCTTCACTCTAGGGCGTTGTTCCAACAGATCGAACACTTAGGGCCTAAGAAGGCACCGCCAGAAGCATAAAATACCATATAAATATAACAGTTTTTCCATCGTATAAAACGAATAATAGCAATCAGTGTGAAAGTTATGGTCACTTCTAAGTTCCGGGCAACCTAGGCTTCACCCTAGGGCGTCGCTCCAACAGATTGAATAGTTAGGGCCTTAGAAGTCAACGCCCGACGCATAAAATGCAATAAAAATGCAACAGTTTATCCATCATATAAAAGGATTAATTGCAACCAGTTTGAAAGTGATGGTCATTTCGACGTTCCGGGCAACCTAGGCTTCACCCTAGGGCGTTGTTCCGCCAGATGGAGTAGCTAGGGCATAAGAAGTCAACCCCCGACGCATAAAATGCAATAAAAATGCAACAGCTTTTCCATCGTATAAAAGGATTAATTGCAACCAGTTTGAAAGTTATGGTCCTTTCTACGCTCCGGGCAACCTAGGCTTCACCCTAGGGCGTTGTTCCACCAGATGGAATAGTTAGGGCATAAGAAGTCAACGCCAGAAGCATAAAATACGGTATAAATACAACAGCTTTTCCATCGTATAAAACGTATAATAGCAACCAGTGTGAAAGTTAAGGGCATTTCTACGTTCCGGCCAACCTAGGCTACACTCTACGGCGTTGTTCCACCAGATCGAACACTTAGGGCCTAAGAAGGCACCGCCAGAAGCATAAAATACCATATAAATATAACAGTTTTTCCATCGTATAAAACGAATAATAGCAATCAGTGTGAAAGTTATGGTCACTTCTAAGTTCCGGGCAACCTAGGCTTCACCCTAGGGCGTCGCTCCAACAGATTGAATAGTTAGGGCCTTAGAAGTCAACGCCCGACGCATAAAATGCAATAAAAATGCAACAGTTTATCCATCATATAAAAGGATTAATTGCAACCAGTTTGAAAGTGATGGTCATTTCGACGTTCCGGGCAACCTAGGCTTCACCCTAGGGCGTTGTTCCGCCAGATGGAGTAGCTAGGGCATAAGAAGTCAACCCCCGACGTATAAAATGCAATAAAAATGCAACAGCTTTTCCATCGTATAAAAGGATTAATTGCAACCAGTTTGAAAGTTATGGTCCTTTCTACGCTCCGGGCAACCTAGGCTTCACCCTAGGGCGTTGTTCCACCAGATGGAATAGTTAGGGCATAAGAAGTCAACGCCAGAAGCATAAAATACGGTATAAATACAACAGCTTTTCCATCGTATAAAACGTATAATAGCAACCAGTGTGAAAGTTAAGGGCATTTCTACGTTCCGGCCAACCTAGGCTACACTCTACGGCGTTGTTCCACCAGATCGAATAGTTAGGGCCTAAGAAGTCAGCGCCAGAAGCATAAAATACAATATAAATATAACAGTTTTTCCATCGTATAAAACGAATAATAGCAGCCAGTGTGAAAGTTATGGTCATTTATACGTTCCGGGCAACCTAGGCTTCACCCTAGGGCGTTGTTCCAACAGATCGAATAGTTAGTGCCTTAGAAGTCAACGGCCGAAGCATAAAATACAAAATAAATAGAACTGTTTTTCCATCGTATAAAACGAATAATTGCTACCGGTGTGAAAGTTATTTCTATTTCTACGTTCCGGGCCACCTAGGCTTCACCCTAGGGCGTTGTTCCACCAGATGGAATAGTTAGGGCATAACAAGTCAGCGCCAGAAGCATAAAATACAATATAAATGTAACAGTTTTTCCATCGTATAAAACGAATAATAACAGCCAGTGTGAAAGTTATGGTCATTTCTACGTTCCGGGAAACCTAGGCTTCACCCTAGGGCGTTGCTCCAACAGATCGAATAGTTAGTGCCTTAGAAGTCAACGACCGAAGCATAAAATACAAGATAAATAGAACAGTTTTTCCATTGTATAAAACGAATAATAGCCACCAGTGTGAAAGTTATGGTCATTTCTACGTTCGGGCAACCTGGGCTTCACTCTAGGGCGTTGCTCCACTAGATCAAACAGCTGGGGCCTCAGAAGTCAACGCCCGAAGCATAAAATACAATATAAATATAACAGTTTTTCCTTCGTATAAAACGAATAATAGCAGCCAGTGTGAAAGTTATGGTCATTTCTACGTTCCGGGCAACCTAGGCTTCAACCTAGGGCGTTGCTCCAACAGATCGAATAGTTAGTGCCTTAGAGGTCAACGGCCGAAGCATAAAATACAAAATAAATAGAACTGTTTTTCCATCGTATAAAACAAATAATTGCGACCGGTGTGAAAGTTATTTCTATTTCTACGTTCCGGGCAACCTAGGCTTCACCACAGGGCGTTGTGCCACCAGATCGAATAGTTAGGGCCTAAGAAGTGAACGCCAGCAGCATAAAATGCAGTAGAAATACAACAGTTTTTCCATCATATAAAACGAATAATTGCAACCAGTATGAAAGTTATGGTCATTTCTACTTTCCGGGCAACCTAGGCTACACAATAGGGCGTTGCTCCAGCAGTTTGAATAGTTAGGGCCTTAGAAGTCAATGCTCGAAGCATAAAATGCAATAAAAATACAACAGTTTTTCCATCATATAACAGGAATAATTGCAACCAGTTTGAAAGTGATGGTCATTTCTACGTTCCGGGAAACCTCGGCTTCACTCTAGGGCGTTGCTCCGCCAGGTCGAATAGTTAGTGCATTAGAAGTCAACGCCAGAAGCATAAAATACAGAATAAATACAGCAGTTCTTCCATCGTATAAAACGAATAATTGCAACCAGTATGAAAGTTAACGTCATTTCTACTTTCCGGGCAACCTAGGCTTCACTCTAGGGCGTTGATCAAACAGATTGAACAGTTAGGGCCTTAGGAGTGAACGCCCGAAGCAGAAAATACAATATAAATATAACAGTTCTCCATCATATAACAGGAATAATTGCAACCAGTTTGAAAGTGATGGTCATTTCTACGTTCCGGGCAACCTAGGCTTCACTCTAGGGCGTTGCTCCTCGAGATCGAATAGTTAGTGCCTTAGAAGTCAACGCCAGAAGCATAAAATACAATATAAATACAACAGTTTTTCCATCGTATAAAACGAATAATTGCTACCAGTATGGAAGTGATGCTCATTTCTACGTTCCGGGCAACCTAGGCCTCACTCTAGGGCGTTGTTCCTCCAGATTGAATAGTTAGGGCCTAAGAAATCAACGGCAGAAGCATAAAATACAATATAAATATACCTGTTTTTCCATCGTGTAAAACGAATAATTTCAACCCGTGTGAATGTTATGGTCATTTCTACATTCCGAGCAAACTAGGCTTCACCCTAGGTCGTTGATCCAACATATTGAATAGTTAGGGCCTTAGAAGTCAACGCCGGAAGCATAAAATGCATTAAAAATACAACAGTTTTTCCATCGTATAAAAGGATTAATTGCAACCAGTTTGAAAGTGATGGTCATTTCTACGTTCCGGTCAACCTAGGCTTCACTCTAGGGCGTTGCTCCACCAGATCGAATAGTTCGGGCCTTAGAAGTCAACGCCAGAAGCATAAAATACAATAAAGATGCAACAGCTTTTCCATCGTATTAAACGAATAATTTCAACCAGTGTGAATGTTATTGTCATTTCTACATTCCGAGCTACCTAGGCTTCACTCTAGGGCGTTGATCCAACAGATTGAACAGTTAGGGCCTTAGGAGTCAACGCCCGAAGCATAAAATACAATATAAATATAACAGTTCTCCATCATATAACAGGAATAATTGCAACCAGTTTGAAAGTGATGGTCATTTCTACGTTCCGGGCAACCTAGGCTTCACTCTAGGGCGTTGCTGCACGAGATCGAATAGTTAGTGCCTTAGAAGTCAACGCCAGAAGCATAAAATACAATATAAATACAACAGTTTTTCCATCGTATAAAACGAATAATTGCTACCAGTATGGAAGTGATGCTCATTTCTACGTTCCGGGAAACCTAGGCCTCACTCTAGGGCGTTGTTCCTCCAGATTGAATAGTTAGGGCCTAAGATATCAACGGCAGAAGCATAAAATACAATATAAATATACCTGCTTTTCCATCGTGTAAAACGAATAATTTCAACCAGTGTGAATGTTATGGTCATTTCTACATTCCGAGCAACCTAGGCTTCACCCTAGGGCGTTGCTCCAACAGATCGAATAGTTAGTGCCTCAGAAGTCAACGACCGAAGCATAAAATACAAAATAAATAGAACAGTTTTTCCATTGTATAAAACGAATAATAGCAACCAGTGTGAAAGTTATGGTCATTTCTGCGTTCGGGCAACCTGGGCTTCACCCTAGGGCGTTGCTCCAACAGATCGAATAGTTAGTGCGTCAGAAGTCAACGACCGAAGCATAAAATACAAAATAAATAGAACAGTTTTTCCATTGTATAAAACGAATAATAGCAACCAGTGTGAAAGTTATGGTCATTTCTACGTTCGGGCAACCTGGGCTTCACTCTAGGGCGTTGCTCCACCAGATCAAACAGCTGGGGCCTTAGAAGTCAACGCCCGAAGCATAAAATACAATATAAATATAACAGTTTTTCCTTCGTTTAAAACGAATAATAGCAGCCAGTGTGAAAGTTATGGTCATTTCTACGTTCCGGGCAACCTAGGCTTCACCCTAGGGCGTTGCTCCAACAGATCGAATAGTTAGTGCCTTAGAAGTCAACGGCCAAAGCATAAAATACAAAATAAATAGAACAGTTTTTCCATCGTATAAAACTAATAATTTCAACCAGTGTGAAAGTAATGGCCATTTCTACGTTCCGGACAACCTAGGCTTCACTCTAGGGCGTTGCTCCACCACATCGAATAGCTACGGCCTTAGAAGTCAACGCCAGAAGCATAAAATACAATAAATATACAAGAGTTTTTCCATCGTATATCAGGAATAATTGCAACCAGTGTGAAAGTGATGGTCATTTCTACGTTCCGGGCAACGTAGGCTTCACTCTAGGGCGTTGTTCCAACAGATCGAACACTTAGAGCCTAAGAAGGCACCGCCAGAAGCATAAAATACAATATAAATATAACAGTTTTTCCATCGTATAAAACGAATAATAGCAATCAGTGTGAAAGTTATGGTCATTTCTAAGTTCCGGGCAACCTAGGCTTCACCCTAGGGCGTCGCTCCAACAGATTGAATAGTTAGGGCCTTAGAAGTCAACGCCCGACGCATAAAATGCAATAAAAATGCAACAGTTTATCCATCGTATAAAAGGAATAATTGCAACCAGTTTGAAAGTGATGGTCATTTCTACGTTCCGGGCAACCTAGGCTTCACCCTAGGGCGTTGTTCCGCCAGATGGAGTAGTTAGGGCATAAGAAGTCAACCCCCGACGCATAAAATGCAATAAAAATGCAACAGTTTTTCCATCGTATAAAAGGATTAATTGCAACCAGTTTGAAAGTGATGGTCATTTCTACGTTCCGGGCAACCTAGGCTTCACCCTAGGGCGTTGTTCCACCAGATGGAATAGTTAGGGCATAAGAAGTCAACGCCAGAAGCATAAAATACGGTATAAATACAACAGCTTTTCCATCGCATAAAACGTATAATAGCAACCAGTGTGAAAGTTATGGGCATTTCTACGTTCCGGGCAACCTAGGCTACACTCTACGGCGTTGTTCCACCAGATCGAATAGTTAGGGTCTAAGAAGTCAGCGCCAGAAGCATAAAATACAATATAAATATAACAGTTTTTCCATCGTATAAAACGAATAATTGCAGCCAGTGTGAAAGTTATGGTCATTTCTACGTTCCGGGGAACCTAGGCTTCACCCTAGGGCGTTGCTCCAACAGATCGAATAGTTAGTGCCTTAGAAGTCAACGGCCGAAGCATAAAATACAAAATAAATAGAACTGTGTTTCCATCGTATAAAACGAATAATTGCTACCGGTGTGAAAGTTATTTCTATTTCTACGTTCCGGGCCACCTAGGCTTCACCCTAGGGCGTTGTTCCACCTGATGGAATAGTTAGGGCATAAGAAGCCAGCGCCAGAAGCATAAAATACAATATAAATATAACAGTTTTTCCATCGTATAAAACGAACAATAGCAGCCAGTGTGAAAGTTATGGTCATTTCTACGTTCCGGGCAACCTAGGCTTTACCCTAGGGCGTTGCTACAACAGATCGAATAGTTAGCGCCTCAGAAGTCAACGACCGAAGCATAAAATACAAAATAAATAGAACAGTTTTTCCATTGTATAAAACGAATAATAGCAACCAGTGTGAAAGTTATGGTCATTTCTACGTTCGGGCAACCTGGGCTTCACTCTAGGGCGTTGATCCACCTGATCAAACAGCTGGGGCCTTAGAAGTCAACGCCCGAAGCATAAAATACAATATAAATATAACAGTTTTTCCATCGTATAGAACGAATAATAGCAACCAGTGTGAAAGTTAACGTCATTTCTACTTTCCGGGCAACCTAGGCTTCACCCTAGGGCGTTGCTCCAACAGGTTGAATAGTTAGGGCCTTAGAAGTCAACGCCCGATGCATAAAATACAAAATAAATAGAACAGCTTTTCCATCGTGTAAAACGAATAATTGCTACCGGTGTGAAAATTATGGTCATTTCTACGTTCCGGTCAACCTAGGCTTCACCATAGGGCGTTACTCCACCAGATCGAATAGTTAGGGCCTAAGATGTGAACCCCAGAAGCATAAAATACAATATAAATGCAACAGTTTTTCCATCATACAAAACGAATAATTGCAACCAGTATGAAAGCTAGGGTCATTTCTACTTTACGGGCAACCTAGGCTACACCCTAGGGCGTTGCTCTTACAGATTGAATAGTTAGGGCCTTAGAAGTTAATGCCCGAAGCATAAAATGCAATAAAAATACAACAGTTTTTCCATCGTATAAAAGGATTAATTGCAACCAGTTTGAAAGTGATGGTCATTTCTACGTTCCGGGCTACCTAGCCTTCACTCTAGGGCGTTGCTCCACCAGATCGAATAGCTAGGGCCTTAGAAGTCAACGCCCGAAGCATAAAATACAAAATAAAGAGTACAGTTTTTCCATTGTATAAAACGTATAATTGCTACCGGTGTGAAAGTTATGGTCATTTCTACGTTCCGGGCAACCTAGGCTTCACCCTAGGTCGTTGTTCCACCAGATGGAACAGTTAGGGCCTTAGAAGTCAACGCCCGAAGTATAAAATACAAAATAAATAGAACAGTTTTTCCATCGTATAAAGCTAATAATTTCAACCAGTGTGAAAGTAATGGGCATTTCTACGTTCCGGACAACCTAGGCTTCACTCTAGGGCGTTGCTCCACCACATCGAATAGCTACGGCCTTAGAAGTCAACGCCAGAAGCATAAAATGCAATAAAAATGCAACTGTTTTTCCATCGTATAAAAGGATTAATTGCAACCAGTTTGAAAGTGATGGTCATTTCTACGTTCCGGGCAACGTAGGCTTCACTCTAGGGCGTTGTTCCAACAGATCGAACACTTAGGGCCTAAGAAGGCACCGCTAGAAGCATAAAATACAATATAAATATAACAGCTTTTCCATCGTATAAAACGAATAATAGCAATCAGTGTGAAAGTTATGGTCATTTCTAAGTTCCGGGCAACCTAGGCTTCACCCTAGGGCGTCGCTCCGACAGATTGAATAGTTAGGGCCTTAGAAGTCAACGCCCGACGCATAAAATGCAATAAAAATGCAACAGTTTATCCATCGTATAAAAGGATTAATTGCAACCAGTTTGAAAGTGATGGTCATTTCTACGTTCCAGGCAACCTAGGCTTCACCCTAGGGCGTTGTTCCGCCAGATGGAGTAGTTAGGGCATAAGAAGTCAACCCCCGACGCATAAAATGCAATAAGAATGCAACAGTTCTTCCATCGTATAAAAGGATTAATTGCAACCAGTTTGAAAGTGATGGTCATTTCTACGTCCCGGGCAACCTAGGCTTCACCCTAGGGCGTTGTTCCACCAGATGGAATAGTTAGGGCATAAGAAGTCAACGCCAGAAGCATAAAATGCGGTAAAAATACAACAGCTTTTCCATCGTATAAAACGTATAATAGCAACCAGTGTGAAAGTTATGGGCATTTCTACGTTCCGGGCAACCTAGGCTACACTCTACGGCGTTGTTCCACCAGATCGAATAGTTAGGGCCTAAGAAGTCAGCGCCAGAAGCATAAAATACAATAAAGATGCAACAGCTTTTCCATCGTATTAAACGAATAATTTCAACCAGTGTGAATGTTATTGTCATTTCTACATTCCGAGCTACCTAGGCTTCACTCTAGGGCGTTGATCCAACAGATTGAACAGTTAGGGCCTTAGGAGTCAACGCCCGAAGCATAAAATACAATATAAATATAACAGTTCTCCATCATATAACAGGAATAATTGCAACCAGTTTGAAAGTGATGGTCATTTCTACGTTCCGGGCAACCTAGGCTTCACTCTAGGGCGTTGCTGCACGAGATCGAATAGTTAGTGCCTTAGAAGTCAACGCCAGAAGCATAAAATACAATATAAATATAACAGTTTTTCCATCGTATAAAACGAATAATAGCAGCCAGTGTGAAAGTTATGGTCATTTCTACGTTCCGGGCAACCTACGCTTCACCCTAGGGCGTTGCTCCAACAGATCGAATAGTTAGTGCCTTAGAAGTCAACGCCCGACGCATAAAATGCAATAAAAATGCAACAGTTTATCAATCGTATAAAAGGATTAATTGCAACCAGTTTGAAAGTGATGGTCATTTCTACGTTCCGGGCAACCTAGGCTTCACCCTAGGGCGTTGTTCCGCCAGATGGAGTAGTTAGGGCATAAGAAGTCAACCCCCGACGCATAAAATGCAATAAAAATGCAACAGTTTTTCCATCGTATAAAAGGATTAATTGCAACCAGTTTGAAAGTGATGGTCATTTCTACGTTCCGGGCAACCTAGGCTTCACCCTAGGGCGTTGTTCCACCAGATGGAATAGTTAGGGCATAAGAAGTCAACGCCAGAAGCATAAAATACGGTATAAATACAACAGCTTTTCCATCGTATAAAACGTATAATAGCAACCAGTGTGAAAGTTATGGGCATTTCTACGTTCCGGGCAACGTAGGCTACACTCTACGGCGTTGTTCCACCAGATCGAATAGTTAGGGCTTAAGAAGTCAGCGCCAGAAGCATAAAATACAATATAAATATAACAGTTTTTCCATCGTATAAAACGAATAATTGCAGCCAGTGTGAAAGTTATGGTCATTTCTACGTTCCGGGCAACCTAGGCTTCACCCTAGGGCGTTGCTCCAACAGATCGAATAGTTAGTGCCTTAGAAGTCAACGGCCGAAGCATAAAATACAAAATAAATAGAACTGTGTTTCCATCGTATAAATCGAATAATTGCTACCGGTGTGAAAGTTATTTCTATTTCTACGTTCCGGGCCACCTAGGCTTCACCCTAGGGCGTTGTTCCACCTGATGGAATAGTTAGGGCATAAGAAGCCAGCGCCAGAAGCATAAAATACAATATAAATATAACAGTTTTTCCATCGTATAAAACGAACAATAGCAGCCAGTGTGAAAGTTATGGTCATTTCTACGTTCCGGGCAACCTAGGCTTCACCCTAGGGCGTTGCTCCAACAGATCGAATAGTTAGCGCCTCAGAAGTCAACGACCGAAGCATAAAATACAAAATAAATAGAACAGTTTTTCCATTGTATAAAACGAATAATAGCAACCAGTGTGAAAGTTATGGTCATTTCTACGTTCGGGCGACCTGGGCTTCACTCTAGGGCGTTGCTCCACCAGATCAAACAGCTAGGGCCTTAGAAGTCAACGCCCGAAGCATAAAATACAATATAAATATAACAGTTTTTCCATCGTATAGAACGAATAATAGCAACCAGTGTGAAAGTTAACTTCATTTCTACTTTCCGGGCAACCTAGGCTTCACCCTAGGGCGTTGCTCCAACAGAGTGAATAGTTAGGGCCTTAGAAGTCAACGCCCGATGCATAAAATACAAAATAAATAGAACAGTTTTTCCGTCGTGTAAAACGAATAATTGCTACCGGTGTGAAAATTATGGTCATTTCTACGTTCCGGTCAACCTAGGCATCACCATAGGGCGTTACTCCACCAGATCGAATAGTTAGGGCCTAAGATGTGAATCACGGAAGCATAAAATACAATATAAATACAACAGTTTTTCCATCATACAAAACGAATAATTGCAACCAGTATGAAAGCTAGGGTCATTTCTACTTTACGGGCTACCTAGGCTACACCCTAGGGCGTTGCTCTTACAGATTGAATAGTTAGGGCCTTAGAAGTTAATGCCCGAAGCATAAAATGCAATAAAAATACAACAGTTTTTCCATCGTATAAAAGGATTAATTGCAACCAGTTTGAAAGTGATGGTCATTTCTACGTTCCGGGCAACCTAGCCTTCACTCTAGGGCGTTGCTCCACCAGATCGAATAGCTAGGGCCTTAGAAGTCAACGCCCGAAGCATAAAATACAAAATAAAGAGTACAGTTTTTCCATTGTATAAAACGTATAATTGCTACCGGTGTGAAAGTTATGGTCATTTCTACGTTCCGGGCAACCTAGGCTTCACCCTAGGTCGTTGTTCCACCAGATGGAACAGTTAGGGCCTTAGAAGTCAACTTCCGAAGTATAAAATACAAAATAAATAGAACAGTTTTTCCATCGTATAAAACTAATAATTTCAACCAGTGTGAAAGTAATGGGCATTTCTACGTTCCGGACAACCTAGGCTTCACTCTAGGGCGTTGCTCCACCACATCGAATAGCTACGGCCTTAGAAGTCAACGCCAGAAGCATAAAATGCAATAAAAATGCAACAGTTTTTCCATCGTATAAAAGGATTAATTGCAACCAGTTTGAAAGTGATGGTCATTTCACGTTCCGGGCAACGTAGGCTTCACTCTAGGGCGTTGTTCCAACAGATCGAACACTTAGGGCCTAAGAAGGCACCGCCAGAAGCATAAAATACAATATAAATATAACAGCTTTTCCATCGTATAAAACGAATAATAGCAATCAGTGTGAAAGTTATGGTCATTTCTAAGTTCCGGGCAACCTAGGCTTCACCCTAGGGCGTCGCTCCGACAGATTGAATAGTTAGGGCCTTAGAAGTCAACGCTCGACGCATAAAATGCAATAAAAATGCAACAGTTTATCCATCGTATAAAAGGATTAATTGCAACCAGTTTGAAAGTGATGGTCATTTCTACGTTCCGGGCAACCTAGGCTTCACCCTAGGGCGTTGTTCCGCCAGATGGAGTAGTTAGGGCATAAGAAGTCAACCCCCGACGCATAAAATGCAATAAGAATGCAACAGTTCTTCCATCGTATAAAAGGATTAATTGCAACCAGTTTGAAAGTGATGGTCATTTCTACGTCCCGGGCAACCTAGGCTTCACCCTAGGGCGTTGTTCCACCAGATGGGATAGTTAGGGCATAAGAAGTCAACGCCAGAAGCATAAAATGCGGTATAAATACAACAGCTTTTCCATCGTATAAAACGTATAATAGCAACCAGTGTGAAAGTTATGGGCATTTCTACGTTCCGGGCAACCTAGGCTACACTCTACGGCGTTGTTCCACCAGATCGAATAGTTAGGGCCTAAGAAGTCAGCGTCAGAAGCATAAAATACAATATAAATATAACAGTTTTTCCATCGTATAAAACGAATAATAGCAGCCAGTGTGAAAGTTATGGTCATTTCTACGTTCCGGGCAACCTAGGCTTCACCCTAGGGCGTTGCTCCAACAGATCGAATAGTTAGTGCCTTAGAAGTCAACGGCCGAAGCATAAAATACAAAATAAATAGAACTGTTTTTCCATCGTATAAAACGAATAATTGCTACCGGTGTGAAAGTTATTTCTATTTCTACGTTCCGGGCAACCTAGGCTTCACCCTAGGGCGTTGTTCCACCAGATGGAATAGTTAGGGCATAAGAAGTCAGCGCCAGAAGCATAAAATACAATATAAATATAACAGTTTTTCCATCGTATAAAACGAATAATAGCAACCAGTGTGAAAGTTATGGTCGTTTCTACGTTCGGGCAACCTGGGCTTCACTCTAGGGCGTTGCTCCACCAGATCAAACAGCTAGGGCCTTAGAAGTCAACGCCCGAAGCATAAAATACAATATAAATATAACAGTTTTTCCATCGTATAGAACGAATAATAGCAAGCAGTGTGAAAGTTAACGTCATTTCTACTTTCCGGGCAACCTAGGCTTCAGCCTAGGGCGTTGCTCCAACAGATTGAATAGTTAGGGCCTTAGAAGTCAACGCCCGATGCATAAAATACAAAATAAATAGAACAGCTTTTCCATCGTGTAAAACGAATAATAGCAACCAGTGTGAAAATTATGGTCATTTCTACGTTCCGGTCAACCTAGGCTTCAGCATAGGGCGTTACTCCACCAGGTCAAACAGTTAGTTCCTTAGAAGTCAACGCCCGAAGCATAAAATACAATATAAATATAACAGTTTTTCCATCGTATAGAACGAATAATAGCAACCAGTGTGAAAGTTAACTTCATTTCTACTTTCCGGGCAACCTAGGCTTCACCCTAGGGCGTTGCTCCAACAGAGTGAATAGTTAGGGCCTTAGAAGTCAACGCCCGATGCATAAAATACAAAATAAATAGAACAGTTTTTCCGTCGTGTAAAACGAATAATTGCTACCGGTGTGAAAATTATGGTCATTTCTACGTTCCGGTCAACCTAGGCATCACCATAGGGCGTTACTCCACCAGATCGAATAGTTAGGGCCTAAGATGTGAAACACGGAAGCATAAAATACAATATAAATACAACAGTTTTTCCATCATACAAAACGAATAATTGCAACCAGTATGAAAGCTAGGGTCATTTCTACTTTACGGGCAACCTAGGCTACACCCTAGGGCGTTGCTCTTACAGATTGAATAGTTAGGGCCTTAGAAGTTAATGCCCGAAGCATAAAATGCAATAAAAATACAACAGTTTTTCCATCGTATAAAAGGATTAATTGCAACCAGTTTGAAAGTTATGGGCATTTCTACGTTCCGGGCAACCTAGGCTTCACCCTAGGGCGTTGCTCCAACAGATTGAATAGTTAGGGCCTTAGAAGTCAATGCCCGAAGCATAAAATGCAATAAAAATGCAACAGTTTTTCCATCGTATAAAAGGATTAACTGCAACCAGTTTGAAAGTAATGGTCATTTCTACGTTCCGGGCAACCTAGGCTTCACTCTAGGGCGTTGCTCCACCAGATCGAATAGTTAGTGCCTTAGAAGTCAACGCCAGAAGCATAAAATACAATATAAATACAACAGTTTTTCCAACGTATAAAACGAATAATTGCAACCAGTATGAAAGTTATGGTCATTTCTACGTTCGGGGCAACCTGGGCTTCACTCTATGGCGTTCTTCCACTACATCGAATAGCAGCGGCCTCAGAAGTCAATGCCTAAAGCATAAAATACAATAAAAATACAACAGGCTTTCCGTCCTATAACAGGAATAATTGCAACCCGTGTGAAAGTGATGGTCATTTGGACGTTCCAGGCAACCTAATCTTCTCTCTAGGGCGTTGTTCCACCAGATCGAATTTTTAGGGCCTAAGAAGTCAACGCCAGAAGCATAAGATACAATATAAAGGTAACAGTTTTTCCATCGTATAGAACGAATAATAGCAACCAGTGTGAAAGTTATGGTCACTTCTACGTTCCGGGCAACCTAGGCTTCACTCTAGGGCGTTGCTGCACCAGATCAAACAGTTAGGGCCTTAGCACTCAACGACCGAAGCATAAAATACAAAATAAATAGAACAGTTTTTCCATTGTATAAAACGAATAATAGCAACCAGTGTGAAAGTTATGGTCATTTCTACGTTCGGGCGACCTGGGCTTCACTCTAGGGCGTTGCTCCACCAGATCAAACAGCTAGGGCCTTAGAAGTCAACGCCCGAAGCATAAAATACAATATAAATATAACAGTTTTTCCATCGTATAGAACGAATAATAGCAACCAGTGTGAAAGTTAACTTCATTTCTACTTTCCGGGCAACCTAGGCTTCACCCTAGGGCGTTGCTCCAACAGAGTGAATAGTTAGGGCCTTAGAAGTCAACGCCCGATGCATAAAATACAAAATAAATAGAACAGTTTTTCCGTCGTGTAAAACGAATAATTGCTACCGGTGTGAAAATTATGGTCATTTCTACGTTCCGGTCAACCTAGGCATCACCATAGGGCGTTACTCCACCAGATCGAATAGTTAGGGCCTAAGATGTGAAACACGGAAGCATAAAATACAATATAAATACAACAGTTTTTCCATCATACAAAACGAATAATTGCAACCAGTATGAAAGCTAGGGTCATTTCTACTTTACGGGCAACCTAGGCTACACCCTAGGGCGTTGCTCTTACAGATTGAATAGTTAGGGCCTTAGAAGTTAATGCCCGAAGCATAAAATGCAATAAAAATACAACAGTTTTTCCATCGTATAAAAGGATTAATTGCAACCAGTTTGAAAGTTATGGGCATTTCTACGTTCCGGGCAACCTAGGCTTCACCCTAGGGCGTTGCTCCAACAGATCGAATAGTTAGTGCCTTAGAAGTCAACGGCCGAAGCATAAAATACAAAATAAATAGAACTGTGTTTCCATCGTATAAATCGAATAATTGCTACCGGTGTGAAAGTTATTTCTATTTCTACGTTTCGGGCCACCTAGGCTTCACCCTAGGGCGTTGTTCCACCTGATGGAATAGTTAGGGCATAAGAAGCCAGCGCCAGAAGCATAAAATACAATATAAATATAACAGTTTTTCCATCGTATAAAACGAACAATAGCAGCCAGTGTGAAAGTTATGGTCATTTCTACGTTCCGGGCAACCTAGGCTTCACCCTAGGGCGTTGCTCCAACAGATCGAATAGTTAGCGCCTCAGAAGTCAACGACCGAAGCATAAAATACAAAATAAATAGAACAGTTTTTCCATTGTATAAAACGAATAATAGCAACCAGTGTGAAAGTTATGGTCATTTCTACGTTCGGGCGACCTGGGCTTCACTCTAGGGCGTTGCTCCACCAGATCAAACAGCTAGGGCCTTAGAAGTCAACGCCCGAAGCATAAAATACAATATAAATATAACAGTTTTTCCATCGTATAGAACGAATAATAGCAACCAGTGTGAAAGTTAACTTCATTTCTACTTTCCGGGCAACCTAGGCTTCACCCTAGGGCGTTGCTCCAACAGAGTGAATAGTTAGGGCCTTAGAAGTCAACGCCCGATGCATAAAATACAAAATAAATAGAACAGTTTTTCCGTCGTGTAAAACGAATAATTGCTACCGGCGTGAAAATTATGGTCATTTCTACGTTCCGGTCAACCTAGGCATCACCATAGGGCGTTACTCCACCAGATCGAATAGTTAGGGCCTAAGATGTGAAACACGGAAGCATAAAATACAATATAAATACAACAGTTTTTCCATCATACAAAACGAATAATTGCAACCAGTATGAAAGCTAGGGTCATTTCTACTTTACGGGCTACCTAGGCTACACCCTAGGGCGTTGCTCTTACAGATTGAATAGTTAGGGCCTTAGAAGTTAATGCCCGAAGCATAAAATGCAATAAAAATACAACAGTTTTTCCATCGTATAAAAGGATTAATTGCAACCAGTTTGAAAGTGATGGTCATTTCTACGTTCCGGGCAACCTAGCCTTCACTCTAGGGCGTTGCTCCACCAGATCGAATAGCTAGGGCCTTAGAAGTCAACGCCCGAAGCATAAAATACAAAATAAAGAGTACAGTTTTTCCATTGTATAAAACGTATAATTGCTACCGGTGTGAAAGTTATGGTCATTTCTACGTTCCGGGCAACCTAGGCTTCACCCTAGGTCGTTCTTCCACCAGATGGAACAGTTAGGGCCTTAGAAGTCAACTTCCGAAGTATAAAATACAAAATAAATAGAACAGTTTTTCCATCGTATAAAACTAATAATTTCAACCAGTGTGAAAGTAATGGGCATTTCTACGTTCCGGACAACCTAGGCTTCACTCTAGGGCGTTGCTCCACCACATCGAATAGCTACGGCCTTAGAAGTCAACGCCAGAAGCATAAAATGCAATAAAAATGCAACAGTTTTTCCATCGTATAAAAGGATTAATTGCAACCAGTTTGAAAGTGATGGTCATTTCTACGTTCCGGGCAACGTAGGCTTCACTCTAGGGCGTTGTTCCAACAGATCGAACACTTAGGGCCTAAGAAGGCACCGCCAGAAGCATAAAATACAATATAAATATAACAGCTTTTCCATCGTATAAAACGAATAATAGCAATCAGTGTGAAAGTTATGGTCATTTCTAAGTTCCGGGCAACCTAGGCTTCACCCTAGGGCGTCGCTCCGACAGATTGAATAGTTAGGGCCTTAGAAGTCAACGCTCGACGCATAAAATGCAATAAAAATGCAACAGTTTATCCATCGTATAAAAGGATTAATTGCAACCAGTTTGAAAGTGATGGTCATTTCTACGTTCCGGGCAACCTAGGCTTCACCCTAGGGCGTTGTTCAGCCAGATGGAGTAGTTAGGGCATAAGAAGTCAACCCCCGACGCATAAAATGCAATAAGAATGCAACAGTTCTTCCATCGTATAAAAGGATTAATTGCAACCAGTTTGAAAGTGATGGTCATTTCTACGTCCCGGGCAACCTAGGCTTCACCCTAGGGCGTTGTTCCACCAGATGGGATAGTTAGGGCATAAGAAGTCAACGCCAGAAGCATAAAATGCGGTATAAATACAACAGCTTTTCCATCGTATAAAACGTATAATAGCAACCAGTGTGAAAGTTATGGGCATTTCTACGTTCCGGGCAACCTAGGCTACACTCTACGGCGTTGTTCCACCAGATCGAATAGTTAGGGCCTAAGAAGTCAGCGTCAGAAGCTTAAAATACAATATAAATATAACAGTTTTTCCATCGTATAAAACGAATAATAGCAGCCAGTGTGAAAGTTATGGTCATTTCTACGTTCCGGGCAACCTAGGCTTCACCCTAGGGCGTTGCTCCAACAGATCGAATAGTTAGTGCCTTAGAAGTCAACGGCCGAAGCATAAAATACAAAATAAATAGAACTGTTTTTCCATCGTATAAAACGAATAATTGCTACCGGTGTGAAAGTTATTTCTATTTCTACGTTCCGGGCAACCTAGGCTTCACCCTAGGGCGTTGTTCCACCAGATGGAATAGTTAGGGCATAAGAAGTCAGCGCCAGAAGCATAAAATACAATATAAATATAACAGTTTTTCCATCGTATAAAACGAATAATAGCAACCAGTGTGAAAGTTATGGTCGTTTCTACGTTCGGGCAACCTGGGCTTCACTCTAGGGCGTTGCTGCACCAGATCAAACAGTTAGGGCCTTAGCACTCAACGACCGAAGCATAAAATACAAAATTAATAGAACAGTTTTTCCATTGTATAAAACGAATAATAGCAACCAGTGTGAAAGTTATGGTCATTTCTACGTTCGGGCGACCTGGGCTTCACTCTAGGGCGTTGCTCCACCAGATCAAACAGCTAGGGCCTTAGAAGTCAACGCCCGAAGCATAAAATACAATATAAATATAACAGTCTTTCCATCGTATAGAACGAATAATAGCAACCAGTGTGAAAGTTAACTTCATTTCTACTTTCCGGGCAACCTAGGCTTCACCCTAGGGCGTTGCTCCAACAGAGTGAATAGTTAGGGCCTTAGAAGTCAACGCCCGATGCATAAAATACAAAATAAATAGAACAGTTTTTCCGTCGTGTAAAACGAATAATTGCTACCGGTGTGAAAATTATGGTCATTTCTACGTTCCGGTCAACCTAGGCATCACCATAGGGCGTTACTCCACCAGATCGAATAGTTAGGGCCTAAGATGTGAAACACGGAAGCATAAAATACAATATAAATACAACAGTTTTTCCATCATACAAAACGAATAATTGCAACCAGTATGAAAGCTAGGGTCATTTCTACTTTACGGGCAACCTAGGCTACACCCTAGGGCGTTGCTCTTACAGATTGAATAGTTAGGGCCTTAGAAGTTAATGCCCGAAGCATAAAATGCAATAAAAATACAACAGTTTTTCCATCGTATAAAAGGATTAATTGCAACCAGTTTGAAAGTTATGGGCATTTCTACGTTCCGGGCAACCGAGGCTACACTCTACGGCGTTGTTCCACCAGATCGAATAGTTAGGGCCTAAGAAGTCAGCGCCAGAAGCATAAAATACAATATAAATATAACAGTTTTTCCATTGTATAAAACGAATAATAGCAGCCAGTGTGAAAGTTATGGTCATTTCTACGTTCCGGGCAACCTAGGCTTCACCCTAGGGCGTTGCTCCAACAGATCGAATAGTTAGTGCCTTAGAAGTCAACGGCCGAAGCATAAAATACAAAATAAATAGAACTGTTTTTCCATCGTATAAAACGAATAATTGCTACCGGTGTGAAAGTTATTTCTATTTCTACGTTCCGGGCAACCTAGGCTTCACCCTAGGGCGTTGTTCCACCAGATGGAATAGTTAGGGCATAAGAAGTCAGCGCCAGAAGCATAAAATACAATATAAATATAACAGTTTTTCCATCGTATAAAACGAATAATAGCAGCCAGTGTGAAGGTTATGGTCATTTCTACGTTCCGGGCAACCTACGCTTCACCCTAGGGCGTTGCTCTAACAGATCGAATAGTTAGTGCCTCAGAAGTCAACGACCGAAGCCTAAAATACAAAATAAATGGAACAGTTTTTCCATTGTATAAAACGAATAATAGCAACCAGTGTGAAAGTTATGGTCGTTTCTACGTTCGGGCAACCTGGGCTTCACTCTAGGGCGTTGCTCCACCAGATCAAACAGCTAGGGCCTTAGAAGTCAACGCCCGAAGCATAAAATACAATATAAATATAACAGCTTTCCATCGTATAGAACGAATAATAGCAACCAGTGTGAAAGTTAACGTCATTTCTACTTTCCGGGCAACCTAGGCTTCAGCCTAGGGCGTTGCTCCAACAGATTGAATAGTTAGGGCCTTAGAAGTCAACGCCCGATGCATAAAATACAAAATAAATAGAACAGCTTTTCCATCGTGTAAAACGAATAATTGCTACCGGTGTGAAAGTTAACGTCACTTCTACTTTCCGGGCAACCTAGGCTTCACCCTAGGGCATTGCTCCAGCAGATTGAATAGTTAGGGCCTTAGAAGTCAATGCCCGAAGCATAAAATGCAATAAAAATACAACAGTTTTTCCATCGTATAAAAGGATTAATTGCAACCAGTTTGAAAGTAATGGTCATTTCTACGTTCCGGGCAACCTAGGCTTCACTCTAGGGCGTTGCTCCACCAGATCGAATAGTTAGTGCCTTAGAAGTCAACGCCAGAAGCATAAAATACAATATAAATACAACAGTTTTTCCAACGTATAAAACGAATAATTGCAACCAGTATGAAAGTTATGGCCATTTCTACGTTCGGGGCAACCTAGGCTTCACTCTATGGCGTTCTTCCACTACATCGAATAGCAACGGCCTCAGAAGTCAATGCCTGAAGCATAAAATGCAATAAAAATACAACAGTCTTTCCGTCCTATAACAGGAATAATTGCAACCCGTGTGAAAGTGATGGTCATTTGGACGTTCCAGGCAACCTAATCTTCTCTCTAGGGCGTTGTTCCACCAGATCGAATTTTTAGGGCCTAAGAAGTCAACGCCAGAAGCATAAGATACAATATAAAGGTAACAGTTTTTCCATCGTATAGAACGAATAATAGCAACCAGTGTGAAAGTTATGGTCACTTCTACGTTCCGGGCAACCTAGGCTTCACTCTAGGGCGTTGCTGCACCAGATCAAACAGTTAGGGCCTTAGCACTCAACGACCGAAGCATAAAATACAAAATAAATAGAACAGTTTTTCCATTGTATAAAACGAATAATAGCAACCAGTGTGAAAGTTATGGTCATTTCTACGTTCGGGCGACCTGGACTTCACTCTAGGGCGTTGCTCCAACAGAGTGAATAGTTAGGGCCTTAGAAGTCAACGCCCGATGCATAAAATACAAAATAAATAGAACAGTTTTTCCGTCGTGTAAAACGAATAATTGCTACCAGTGTGAAAATTATGGTCATTTCTACGTTCCGGTCAACCTAGGCATCACCATAGGGCGTTACTCCACCAGATCGAATAGTTAGGGCCTAAGATGTGAAACACGGAAGCATAAAATACAATATAAATACAACAGTTTTTCCATCACACAAAACGAATAATTGCAACCAGTATGAAAGCTAGGGTCATTTCTACTTTACGGGCAACCTAGGCTACACCCTAGGGCGTTGCTCTTACAGATTGAATAGTTAGGGCCTTAGAAGTTAATGCCCGAAGCATAAAATGCAATAAAAATACAACAGTTTTTCCATCGTATAAAAGGATTAATTGCAACCAGTTTGAAAGTGATGGCCATTTCTACGTTCCGGGCAACCTAGCCTTCACTCTAGGGCGTTGCTCCACCAGATTGAATAGTTAGGGCCCAAGAAATCAACGCCAGAAGCATAAAATACAATATAAATATAACAGTTTTTCCATCGTATAAAACGAATAATTTCAACCAGTGTGAATGTTATGGTCATTTCAACATTCCGAGCATCCTAGGCTACACTCTAGGGCGTTGGTCCATCAGAGAGAATAGTTAGGGCCTTAGAAGTCAACGCCAGAAGCATAAAATTCAATAAAGATGCAACAGTTTTTCCATCGTATAGCAGGAATAATTGCAAACAGTGTGAAAGTACTGGTCATTTCTACGTTCCGGCTAACCTAGGCTTCACTCTAGGGCGTTGTTCCACCAGATCGAACAGTTAGGGCATAAGAAGGCAACGCCAGAAGCATAAAATACAATATAAACGCATCAGTTTTTCCATCGTATAAAACGAATAATTGCTACCAGTATGGAAGTGATGGTCATTTCTACGTTCCGGGCAACCTAGGCCTCACACTAGGGCGTTGTTCCACCAGATTGAATAGTTAGGGCCTAAGAAATCAACACCAGAAGCATAAAATACAATATAAATATAACAGTCTTTCCGTCCTATAACAGGAATAATTGCAACCCGTGTGAAAGTGATGGTCATTTGGACGTTCCAGGCAACCTAATCTTCACTATAGGGCGTTGCTCCACCAGATCGAATAGTTAGTGCCTTAGAAGTCAACGCCAGAAGCATAAAATACAATATAAACACAACAGTTTTTCCATCGTACAAAACGAATAATTGCTACCTGTATGGATGTGATGGTCATCTCTACGTTCCGGGAAACCTAGGCCTCACTCTAGGGCGTTGTTCCACCAGATTGAATATTTAGGGCCTAAGAAATCAACGCCAGAAGCATAAAATACAATATAAATATAACAGTTTTTCCATCGTATAAAACGAATAATAGCAATCAGTGTGAAAGTTAAGGTCATTTCTATGTTCCGGGCAACCTAGGCTTCACCCTAGGGCGTCGCTCCACCAGATCAAACAGCTAGGGCCTTAGAAGTCAACGCCCGAAGCATAAAATACAATATAAATATAACAGTCTTTCCATCGTATAGAACGAATAATAGCAACCAGTGTGAAAGTTAACTTCATTTCTACTTTCCGGGCAACCTAGGCTTCACCCTAGGGCGTTGCTCCAACAGAGTGAATAGTTAGGGCCTTAGAAGTCAACGCCCGATGCATAAAATACAAAATAAATAGAACAGTTTTTCCGTCGTGTAAAACGAATAATTGCTACCGGTGTGAAAATTATGGTCATTTCTACGTTCCGGTCAACCTAGGCATCACCATAGGGCGTTACTCCACCAGATCGAATAGTTAGGGCCTAAGATGTGAAACACGGAAGCATAAAATACAATATAAATACAACAGTTTTTCCATCATACAAAACGAATAATTGCAACCAGTATGAAAGCTAGGGTCATTTCTACTTTACGGGCAACCTAGGCTACACCCTAGGGCGTTGCTCTTACAGATTGAATAGTTAGGGCCTTAGAAGTTAATGCCCGAAGCATAAAATGCAATAAAAATACAACAGTTTTTCCATCGTATAAAAGGATTAATTGCAACCAGTTTGAAAGTTATGGGCATTTCTACGTTCCGGGCAACCGAGGCTACACTCTACGGCGTTGTTCCACCAGATCGAATAGTTAGGGCCTAAGAAGTCAGCGCCAGAAGCATAAAATACAATATAAATATAACAGTTTTTCCATCGTATAAAACGAATAATAGCAGCCAGTGTGAAAGTTATGGTCATTTCTACGTTCCGGGCAACCTAGGCTTCACCCTAGGGCGTTGCTCCAACAGATCGAATAGTTAGTGCCTTAGAAGTCAACGGCCGAAGCATAAAATACAAAATAAATAGAACTGTTTTTCCATCGTATAAAACGAATAATTGCTACCGGTGTGAAAGTTATTTCTATTTCTACGTTCCGGGCAACCTAGGCTTCACCCTAGGGCGTTGTTCCACCAGATGGAATAGTTAGGGCATAAGAAGTCAGCGCCAGAAGCATAAAATACAATATAAATATAACAGTTTTTCCATCGTATAAAACGAATAATAGCAGCCAGTGTGAAGGTTATGGTCATTTCTACGTTCCGGGCAACCTACGCTTCACCCTAGGGCGTTGCTCCAACAGATCGAATAGTTAGTGCCTCAGAAGTCAACGACCGAAGCCTAAAATACAAAATAAATGGAACAGTTTTTCCATTGTATAAAACGAATAATAGCAACCAGTGTGAAAGTTATGGTCGTTTCTACGTTCGGGCAACCTGGGCTTCACTCTAGGGCGTTGCTCCACCAGATCAAACAGCTAGGGCCTTAGAAGTCAACGCCCGAAGCATAAAATACAATATAAATATAACAGTTTTTCCATCGTATAGAACGAATAATAGCAACCAGTGTGAAAGTTAACGTCATTTCTACTTTCCGGGCAACCTAGGCTTCAGCCTAGGGCGTTGCTCCAACAGATTGAATAGTTAGGGCCTTAGAAGTCAACGCCCGATGCATAAAATACAAAATAAATAGAACAGCTTTTCCATCGTGTAAAACGAATAATTGCTACCGGTGTGAAAGTTAACGTCACTTCTACTTTCCGGGCAACCTAGGCTTCACCCTAGGGCGTTGCTCCAGCAGATTGAATAGTTAGGGCCTTAGAAGTCAATGCCCGAAGCATAAAATGCAATAAAAATACAACAGTTTTTCCATCGTATAAAAGGATTAATTGCAACCAGTTTGAAAGTAATGGTCATTTCTACGTTCCGGGCAACCTAGGCTTCACTCTAGGGCGTTGCTCCACCAGATCGAATAGTTAGTGCCTTAGAAGTCAACGCCAGAAGCATAAAATACAATATAAATACAACAGTTTTTCCAACGTATAAAACGAATAATTGCAACCAGTATGAAAGTTATGGCCATTTCTACGTTCGGGGCAACCTAGGCTTCACTCTATGGCGTTCTTCCACTACATCGAATAGCAACGGCCTCAGAAGTCAATGCCTGAAGCATAAAATACAATAAAAATACAACAGTCTTTCCGTCCTATAACAGGAATAATTGCAACCCGCGTGAAAGTGATGGTCATTTGGACGTTCCAGGCAACCTAATCTTCTCTCTAGGGCGTTGTTCCACCAGATCGAATTTTTAGGGCCTAAGAAGTCAACGCCAGAAGCATAAGATACAATATAAAGGTAACAGTTTTTCCATCGTATAGAACGAATAATAGCAACCAGTGTGAAAGTTATGGTCACTTCTACGTTCCGGGCAACCTAGGCTTCACTCTAGGGCGTTGCTGCACCAGATCAAACAGTTAGGGCCTTAGCACTCAACGACCGAAGCATAAAATACAAAATAAATAGAACAGTTTTTCCATTGTATAAAACGAATAATAGCAACCAGTGTGAAAGTTATGGTCATTTCTACGTTCGGGCGACCTGGACTTCACTCTAGGGCGTTGCTCCAACAGAGTGAATAGTTAGGGCCTTAGAAGTCAACGCCCGATGCATAAAATACAAAATAAATAGAACAGTTTTTCCGTCGTGTAAAACGAATAATTGCTACCAGTGTGAAAATTATGGTCATTTCTACGTTCCGGTCAACCTAGGCATCACCATAGGGCGTTACTCCACCAGATCGAATAGTTAGGGCCTAAGATGTGAAACACGGAAGCATAAAATACAATATAAATACAACAGTTTTTCCATCACACAAAACGAATAATTGCAACCAGTATGAAAGCTAGGGTCATTTCTACTTTACGGGCAACCTAGGCTACACCCTAGGGCGTTGCTCTTACAGATTGAATAGTTAGGGCCTTAGAAGTTAATGCCCGAAGCATAAAATGCAATAAAAATACAACAGTTTTTCCATCGTATAAAAGGATTAATTGCAACCAGTTTGAAAGTGATGGCCATTTCTACGTTCCGGGCAACCTAGCCTTCACTCTAGGGCGTTGCTCCACCAGATTGAATAGTTAGGGCCCAAGAAATCAACGCCAGAAGCATAAAATACAATATAAATATAACAGTTTTTCCATCGTATAAAACGAATAATTTCAACCAGTGTGAATGTTATGGTCATTTCAACATTCCGAGCATCCTAGGCTACACTCTAGGGCGTTGGTCCACCAGAGAGAATAGTTAGGGCCTTAGAAGTCAACGCCAGAAGCATAAAATTCAATAAAGATGCAACAGTTTTTCCATCGTATAGCAGGAATAATTGCAAACAGTGTGAAAGTACTGGTCATTTCTACGTTCCGGCTAACCTAGGCTTCACTCTAGGGCGTTGTTCCACCAGATCGAACAGTTAGGGCATAAGAAGGCAACGCCAGAAGCATAAAATACAATATAAACGCATCAGTTTTTCCATCGTATAAAACGAATAATTGCTACCAGTATGGAAGTGATGGTCATTTCTACGTTCCGGGCAACCTAGGCCTCACACTGGGGCGTTGTTCCACCAGATTGAATAGTTAGGGCCTAAGAAATCAACACCAGAAGCATAAAATACAATATAAATATAACAGTCTTTCCGTCCTATAACAGGAATAATTGCAACCCGTGTGAAAGTGATGGTCATTTGGACGTTCCAGGCAACCTAATCTTCACTCTAGGGCGTTGCTCCACCAGATCGAATAGTTAGTGCCTTAGAAGTCAACGCCAGAAGCATAAAATACAATATAAACACAACAGTTTTTCCATCGTACAAAACGAATAATTGCTACCTGTATGGATGTGATGGTCATCTCTACGTTCCGGGCAACCTAGGCCTCACTCTAGGGCGTTGTTCCACCAGATTGAATATTTAGGGCCTAAGAAATCAACGCCAGAAGCATAAAATACAATATAAATATAACAGTTTTTCCATCGTATAAAACGAATAATAGCAATCAGTGTGAAAGTTAAGGTCATTTCTAAGTTCCGGGCAACCTAGGCTTCACCCTAGGGCGTCGCTCCAACAGATTGAATAGTTAGGGCCTTAGAAGTCAACGCCGGAAGCATAAAATGCAATAAAAATACAACAGTTTTTCCTTCGTATAAAAGGATTAATTGCAACCAGTTTGAAAGTGATGGTCATTTCTACTTTCCGGGCAACCTAGGCTTCACTCGAGGGCGTTGCTCCACCAGAACGAATAGCTGCGGCCTTAGACGTCAACGCCAGATGCATAAAATACAATATAACTACAACAGTTTTTCTATCGTATAAAACGAGTAATTGCAACCAGTATGAAAGTTAACGTCATTTCTTCGTTCCGGGCAACCTAGGCCTCACTCTAGGGCGTTGTTCCACAAGATTGAATAGTTAGGGCCTAGGAAGTGAACGCCAGCAGCATAAAATAGAATATAAATACAACTGTTTTTCCATCATATAAAACGAATAATTGAAACCAGTGTGAAAGTTATGGGCATTTCTACGTTCCGGGCAACCTAGGCTTCACTCTACGGCGTTGTTCCACCAGATCGAATAGTTAGGGCCTAAGAAGTCAGCGCCAGAAGCATAAAATACAATATAAATATAACAGTTTTTCCATCGTATAAAACGAATAATAGCAACCAGTGTGAAAGTTATGGTCATTTCTACGTTCCGGGCAACCTAGGCTTCACCCTAGGGCGTTGCTCCAACAGTTCGAATAGTTAGTGCCTTAGAAGTCAACGGCCGAAGCATAAAATACAAAATAAATAGAACTGTTTTTCCATCGTATAAAACGAATAATTGCTACCGGTGTGAAAGTTATTTCCATTTCTACGTTCCGGGCAACCTAGGCTTCACCGTAGGGCGTTGTTCCACCAGATGGAATAGTTAGGGCATAAGAAGTCAACGCCAGAAGCATAAAAGACGATATAAGTACAACAGTTTTTCCATCGTATAAAATGTATAATTGCAACCATTGCGAAAGTAATGGTCATTTCTACGTTCCGCGCAACGTAGGCGTCACTCTAGTGCGTTGCTCCACCACATCTAATAGCTACTGCCTTAGACGTCAACGACAGAAGCATAAAATACAATATAAATACAACAGCTTTTCCATCATATAAAACGAATAATTGTAACCAGTATGACAGATAACGTCATTTCTACTTTCCGGGCAACCTAGGCATCACCTAGGGCGTTGCTCCAACAGATTGAATAGTTAGGGCCTTAGAAGTCAATGCCAGAAGCATAAAATACAATATAAATACAACAGTTTTTCCATCATATAACAGGAGTATTTGCAACCAGTTTGAAAGTGATGGTACTTGCTACGTTCCGGGCAACTTAGACTTCACTCTAGGGCGTTGCTCCACCAAATCGAATAGTTAGTACCTTAGAAGTCAACGCCAGAAGCATAAAATACAATATAAACACAACAGTTTCTCCATCGTATAAAACGAATAATTGCTACCAGTATGGCAGTGATGGTCATTTCTACGTTCCGGGCAACCTAGGCATCACCCTAGGGCGTTGCTCCACCAGATTGAATAGTTAGGGCCCAAGAAATCAACGCCAGAAGTATAAAATACAATATAAATATAACAGTTTTTCCATCGTATAAAACGAATAATTTCAACCAGTGTGAATGTTATGGTCATTTCAACATTCCGAGCATCCTAGGCTACACTCTAGGGCGTTGGTCCACCAGAGAGAATAGTTAGGGCCTTAGAAGTCAACGCCAGAAGCATAAAATTCAATAAAGATGCAACAGTTTTCCCATCGTATAGCAGGAATACTTGCAAACAGTGTGAAAGTACTGGTCATTTCTACGTTCCGGGTAACCTAGGCTTCACTCTAGGGCGTTGTTCCACCAGATCGAACAGTTAGGGCATAAGAAGGCAACGCCAGAAGCATAAAATAAAATATAAACGCATCAGTTTTTCCATCGTATAAAACGAATAATTGCTACCAGTATGGAAGTGATGGTCATTTCTACGTTCCGGGCAACCTAGGCCTCACACTAGGGCGTTGTTCCACCAGATTGAATAGTTAGGGCCTAAGAAATCAACACCAGAAGCATAAAATACAATATAAATATAACAGTCTTTCCGTCCTATAACAGGAACAATTGCAACCCGTGTGAAAGTGATGGTCATTTGGACGTTCCAGGCAACCTAATCTTCACTCTAGGGCGTTGCTCCACCAGATCGAATAGTTAGTGCCTTAGAAGTCAACGCCAGAAGCATAAAATACAATATAAACACAACAGTTTTTCCATCGTACAAAACGAATAATTGCTACCTGTATGAAAGTTAACGTCATTTCTTCGTTCCGGGCAACCTAGGCCTCACTCTAGGGCGTTGTTCCACAAGATTGAATAGTTAGGGCTTAGGAAGCGAACGCCAGCAGCATAAAATAGAATATAAATACAACTGTTTTTCCATCATATAAAACGAATAATTGAAACCAGTGTGAAAGTTATGGGCATTTCTACGTTCCGGGCAACCTAGGCTTCACTCTACGGCGTTGTTCCACCAGATCGAATAGTTAGGGCCTAAGAAGTCAGCGCCAGAAGCATAAAATACAATATAAATATAACAGTTTTTCCATCGTATAAAACGAATAATAGCAACCAGTGTGAAAGTTATGGTCATTTCTACGTTCCGGGCAACCTAGGCTTCACCCTAGGGCGTTGCTCCAACAGATCGAATAGTTAGTGCCTTAGAAGTCAACGGCCGAAGCATAAAATACAAAATAAATAGAACTGTTTTTCCATCGTATAAAACGAATAATTGCTACCGGTGTGAAAGTTATTTCCATTTCTACGTTCCGGGCAACCTAGGCTTCACCGTAGGGCGTTGTTCCACCAGATGGAATAGTTAGGGCATAAGAAGTCAACGCCAGAAGCATAAAAGACGATATAAGTACAACAGTTTTTCCATCGTATAAAATGTATAATTGCAACCATTGCGAAAGTAATGGTCATTTCTACGTTCCGCGCAACGTAGGCGTCACTCTAGTGCGTTGCTCCACCACATCTAATAGCTACTGCCTTAGACGTCAACGACAGAAGCATAAAATACAATATAAATACAACAGCTTTTCCATCATATAAAACGAATAATTGTAACCAGTATGACAGATAACGTCATTTCTACTTTCCGGGCAACCTAGGCATCACCTAGGGCGTTGCTCCAACAGATTGAATAGTTAGGGCCTTAGAAGTCAATGCCAGAAGCATAAAATACAATATAAATACAACAGTTTTTCCATCATATAACAGGAGTATTTGCAACCAGTTTGAAAGTGATGGTACTTGCTACGTTCCGGGCAACTTAGACTTCACTCTAGGGCGTTGCTCCACCAAATCGAATAGTTAGTACCTTAGAAGTCAACGCCAGAAGCATAAAATACAATATAAACACAACAGTTTCTCCATCGTATAAAACGAATAATTGCTACCAGTATGGCAGTGATGGTCATTTCTACGTTCCGGGCAACCTAGGCATCACCCTAGGGCGTTGCTCCACCAGATTGAATAGTTAGGGCCCAAGAAATCAACGCCAGAAGTATAAAATACAATATAAATATAACAGTTTTTCCATCGTATAAAACGAATAATTTCAACCAGTGTGAATGTTATGGTCATTTCAACATTCCGAGCATCCTAGGCTACACTCTAGGGCGTTGGTCCACCAGAGAGAATAGTTAGGGCCTTAGAAGTCAACGCCAGAAGCATAAAATTCAATAAAGATGCAACAGTTTTCCCATCGTATAGCAGGAATAATTGCAAACAGTGTGAAAGTACTGGTCATTTCTACGTTCCGGGTAACCTAGGCTTCACTCTAGGGCGTTGTTCCACCAGATCGAACAGTTAGGGCATAAGAAGGCAACGCCAGAAGCATAAAATACAATATAAACGCATCAGTTTTTCCATCGTATAAAACGAATAATTGCTACCAGTATGGAAGTGATGGTCATTTCTACGTTCCGGGCAACCTAGGCCTCACACCAGGGCGTTGTTCCACCAGATTGAATAGTTAGGGCCTAAGAAATCAACACCAGAAGCATAAAATACAATATAAATATAACAGTCTTTCCGTCCTATAACAGGAACAATTGCAACCCGTGTGAAAGTGATGGTCATTTGGACGTTCCAGGCAACCTAATCTTCACTCTAGGGCGTTGCTCCACCAGATCGAATAGTTAGTGCCTTAGAAGTCAACGCCAGAAGCATAAAATACAATATAAACACAACAGTTTTTCCATCGTACAAAACGAATAATTGCTACCTGTATGGATGTGATGGTCATTTCTACGTTCCGCGCAACCTAGGCCTCACTCTAGGGCGTTGTTCCACCAGATTGAATAGTTAGGGCCTAAGAAATCAACGCCAGAAGCATAAAATACAATATAAATATAACAGTTTTTCCATCGTATAAAACGAATAATAGCAATCAGTGTGAAAGTTACGGTCATTTCTAAGTTCCGGGCAACCTAGGCTTCACCCTAGGGCGTCGCTCCAACAGATTGAATAGTTAGGGCCTTAGAAGTCAACGCCGGAAGCATAAAATGCAATAAAAATACAACAGTTTTTCCTTCGTATAAAAGGATTAATTGCAACCAGTTTGAAAGTGATGGTCATTTCTACTTTCCGGGCAACCTAGGCTTCACTCGAGGGCGTTCCTCCACCAGAACGAATAGCTGCGGCCTTAGACGTCAACGCCAGATGCATAAAATACAATATAACTACAACAGTTTTTCTATCGTATGAAACGAGTAATTGCAACCAGTATGAAAGTTAACGTCATTTCTTCGTTCCGGGCAACCTAGGCCTCACTCTAGGGCGTTGTTCCACAAGATTGAATAGTTAGGGCCTAGGAAGCGAACGCCAGCAGCATAAAATAGAATATAAATACAACTGTTTTTCCATCATATAAAACGAATAATTGAAACCAGTGTGAAAGTTATGGGCATTTCTACGTTCCGGGCAACCTAGGCTTCACTCTACGGCGTTGTTCCACCAGATCGAATAGTTAGGGCCTAAGAAGTCAGCGCCAGAAGCATAAAATACAATATAAATATAACAGTTTTTCCATCGTATAAAACGAATAATAGCAACCAGTGTGAAAGTTATGGTCATTTCTACGTTCCGGGCAACCTAGGCTTCACCCTAGGGCGTTGCTCCAACAGATCGAATAGTTAGTGCCTTAGAAGTCAACGGCCGAAGCATAAAATACAAAATAAATAGAACTGTTTTTCCATCGTATAAAACGAATAATTGCTACCGGTGTGAAAGTTATTTCCATTTCTACGTTCCGGGCAACCTAGGCTACACCGTAGGGCGTTGTTCCACCAGATGGAATAGTTAGGGCATAAGAAGTCAACGCCAGAAGCATAAAAGACGATATATGTACAACAGTTTTTCCATCGTATAAAGTGTGTAATTGCAACCATTGCGAAAGTAATGGTCATTTCTACGTTCCGCGCAACGTAGGCGTCACTCTAGTGCGTTGCTCCACCACATCTAATAGCTACTGCCTTAGACGTCAACGACAGAAGCATAAAATACAATATAAATACAACAGTTTTTCCATCATATAAAACGAATAATTGCAACCAGTATGAAAGATAACGTCATTTCTACTTTCCGGGCAACCTAGGCATCACCTAGGGCGTTGCTCCAACAGATTGAATAGTTAGGGCCTTAGAAGTCAATGCCAGAAGCATAAAATACAATATAAATACAACAGTTTTTCCATCATATAACAGGAGTATTTGCAACCAGTTTGAAAGTGATGGTACTTGCTACGTTCCGGGCAACTTAGACTTCACTCTAGGGCGTTGCTCCACCAAATCGAATAGTTAGTGCCTTAGAAGTCAACGCCAGAAGCATAAAATACAATATAAACACAACAGTTTTTCCATCGTATAAAACGAATAATTGCTACCAGTATGGAAGTGATGGTCATTTCTACGTTCCGGGCAACCTAGGCATCACCCTAGGGCGTTGCTCCACCAGATCGAATAGTTAGTGCCTTAGAAGTCAACGCCAGAAGCATAAAATACAATATAAATACAACAGTTTTTCCAACGTATAAAACGAATAATTGCAACCAGTATGAAAGTTATGGTCATTTCTACGTTCGGGGCAACCTAGGCTTCACTCTATGGCGTTCTTCCACTACATCGAATAGCAACGGCCTCAGAAGTCAACGCCTGAAGCATAAAATACAATAAAAATACAACAGTCTTTCCGTCCTATAACAGGAATAATTGCAACCCGTGTGAACGTGATGGTCATTTGGACGTTCCAGGCAACCTAATCTTCACTCTAGGGCGTTGTTCCACCAGATCGAATTGTTAGGGCCTAAGAAGTCAGCGCCAGAAGCATAAGATACAATATAAAGGTAACAGTTTTTCCATCGTATAGAACGAATAATAGCAACTAGTGTGAAAGTCATGGTCACTTCTATGTTCCGGGCAACCTAGGCTTCACTCTAGGGCGTTACTCCACCAGATCAAACAGTTAGGGCCGTAGCAGTCAACGACCGAAGCATAAAATACAAAATAAATAGAACAGTTTTTCCATTGTATAAAACGAATAATAGCAACCAGTGTGAAAGTTATGGTCATTTCTACGTTCGGGCAACCTGGGCTTCACCCTAGGGCGTTGCTAAAACAGATTGAATAGTTAGGGCCTTAGAAGTCAACGCCCGATGCATAAAATACAAAATAAATAGAACAGTTTTTCCATCGTGTAAAACGAATATTTGCTACCGGTGTGAAAATTATGGTCATTTCTACGTTCCGGTCAACCTAGGCTTCACCACAGGGCGTTAGTCCACCAGATAGAATAGTTAGGGCCTAAGAAGTGAACCCCAGAAGCATAAAATAAAATATAAATACAACAGTTTTTCCATCATACAAAACGAATAATTGCAACCAGTATGAAAGCTAGGGTCATTTCTACTTTACGGGCAACGTAGGCTACACCCTAGGGCGTTGCTCTTACAGATTGAATAGTTAGGGCCTTAGAAGTTAATGCCTGAAGCATAAAATGCAATAAAAATCCAACAGTTTTTCCATCGTATAAAAGGATTAATTGCAACCAGTTTGAAAGTGATGGTCATTTCTACGTTCCGGGCAACCTAGGCTTCACTCTAGGGCGTTGCTCCAGCAGATCGAATAGCTAGGGCCTTAGAAGTCAACGCCCGAAGCATAAAATACAAAATAAATAGTACAGTTTTTCCATTGTATAAAACGTATAATTGCTACCTGTATGGAAGTGATGGTCATTTCTACGTTCCGGGCAACCTAGGCCTCACTCTAGGGCGTTGTTGCACCAGATTGAATAGTTAGGGCCTAAGAAATCAACGCCAGAAGCATAAAATACAATATAAATGTAACAGTTTTTCCATCGTATAAAACGAATAATTTCAACCAGTGTGAATGTTATGGTCATTTGTACGTTCCAGGCAACCTAGGCTTCACTCTATGGCGTTCTTCCACCACATCGAATAGCTACGGCCTCAGAAGTCAACGCCTGAAGCATAAAATACAATAAAAATACAACTGTCTTTCCATCCTATAACAGGAATAATTGCAACCCGCGTGGAAGTGATGGTCATTTCTACGTTCCGGGCAACCTAGGCTTCACTCTAGGCGTTGCTCCACCAGATCGAATAGTTAGTGCCTCAGAAGTCAACGCCAGAAGCATAAAATACAATATAAATACAACAGTTTTTCCAACGTATAAAACGAATAATTGCAACCAGTATGAAAGTTATGGTCATTTCTACGTTTCGGGCAACCTAGGCTTCACTCTATGGCGTTCTTCCACTACATCGAATAGCAACGGCCTCAGAAGTCAACGCCTGAAGCATAAAATACAATAAAAATACAACAGTCTTTCCGTCCTATAACAGGAATAATTGCAACCCGTGTGAAAGAGATGGTCATTTGTACGTTCCAGGCAACCTAGTCTTCACTCTAGGGCGTTGTTCCACCAGATCGAATTGTTAGGGCCTAAGAAGTCAACGCCAGAAGCATAAGATACAATATAAAGATAACAGTTTTTCCATCGTATAGAACGAATAATAGCAACCAGTGTGAAAGTTATGGTCATTTATACGTTCCGGGCAACCTAGGCTTTACCATAGGGCGTTGTTCCACCAGATGGAATAGTTAGGGCCTAAGAAGTGAACGCCAGAAGCATAAAATACAATATAAATACAACAGTTTTTCCATCGTATAAAACGAATAATAGCAACCAGTGTGAAGGTGATGGTCATTTCTACGTTCCGGGCAACGTAGGCTTCACTCTAGGGCGTTATTCCAACAGATCGAACACTTAGGGCCTAAGAAGGCACCGCCAGAAGCATAAAATACAATATAAATATAACAGTTTTTCCATCGTATAAAACGAATAATAGCAATCAGTGTGAAAGTTATGGTCATTTCTAAGTTCCGGGCAACCTAGGCTTCACCCTAGGGCGTCGCTCCAACAGATTGAATAGTTAGGGCCTTCGAAGTCAACGCCCGACGCATAAAATGCAATAAAAATGCAACAGATTATCCATCGTATAAAAGGATTAATTGCAACCAGTTTGAAAGTGATGGTCATTTCTACGTTCCGGGCAACCTAGGCTTCACCCTAGGGCGTTGTTCCGCCAGATCGAATAGCTAGGGCATTAGAAGTCAACGCCCGAAGCATAAAATACAAAATAAATAGTACAGTTTTTCCATTGTATAAAACGTATAATTGCTACCGGTGTGAAAGTTATGGTCATTTCTACGTTCCGGGCAACCTAGGCTTCACCCTAGGTCGTTGTTCCACCAGATGGAATAGATAGGGCCTTAGA
Source organism: Calliopsis andreniformis (assembly GCF_051401765.1). Lineage (NCBI taxonomy): Eukaryota > Metazoa > Arthropoda > Insecta > Hymenoptera > Andrenidae > Calliopsis > Calliopsis andreniformis. Next base: position 1,117,354 of record NW_027480442.1, on the reverse strand, counting down.
AGTCAACGCCCGAAGTATAAAATACAAAATAAATAGAACAGTTTTTCCATCGTATAAAACTAATAATTTCAACAAGTGTGAAAGTAATGGGCATTTCTACGTTCCGGACAACCTAGGCTTCACTCTAGGGCGTTGCTCCACCACATCGAATAGCTACGGCCTTAGAAGTCAACGCCAGAAGCATAAAATACAATATAAATACAACAGTTTTTCCATCATATAAAACGAATAATTGCAACCAGTATGAAAGATAACGTCATTTCTACTTTCCGGGCAACCTAGGCATCACCTAGGGCGTTGCTCCAACAGATTGAATAGTTACGGCCTTAGAAGTCAACGCCAGAAGCATAAAATACAATAAATATACAAGAGTTTTTCCATCGTATATCAGGAATAATTGCAACCAGTGTGAAAGTGATGGTCATTTCTACGTTCCGGACAACCTAGGCTTCACCCTAGGGCGTTGCTCCACCAGATCGAATAGTTAGTGCCTTAGAAGTCAACGCCAGAAGCATAAAATACAATATAAACACAACAGTTTTTCCATCGTACAAAACGAATAATTGCTACCTGTATGGATGTGATGGTCATTTCTACGTTCCGGGCAACCTAGGCCTCACTCTAGGGCGTTGTTCCACCAGATTGAATAGTTAGGGCCTAAGAAATCAACGCCAGAAGCATAAAATACAATATAAATATAACAGTTTTTCCATCGTATAAAACGAATAATAGCAATCAGTGTGAAAGTTATGGTCATTTCTAAGTTCCGGGCAACCTAGGCTTCACCCTAGGGCGTCGCTCCAACAGATTGAATAGTTAGGGCCTTAGAAGTCAACGCCCGACGCATAAAATGCAATAAAAATGCAACAGTTTATCCATCGTATAAAAGGATTAATTGCAACCAGTTTGAAAGTGATGGTCATTTCTACGTTCCGGGCAACCTACGCTTCACCCTAGGGCGTTGTTCCGCCAGATGGAGTAGTTAGGGCATAAGAAGTCAACCCCCGATGCATAAAATGCAATAAGAATGCAACAGTTTTTCCATCGTATAAAAGGATTTATTGCAACCAGTTTGAAAGTGATGGTCATTTCTACGTCCCGGGCAACCTAGGCTTCACCCTAGGGCGTTGTTCCACCAGATGGAATAGTTAGGGCATAAGAAGTCAACGCCAGAAGCATAAAATGCGGTATAAATACAACAGCTTTTCCATCGTATAAAACGTATAATAGCAACCAGTGTGAACGTTATGGGCATTTCTACGTTCCGGGCAACCTAGGCTACACTCTACGGCGTTGTTCCACCAGATCGAATAGTTAGGGCCTAAGAAGTCAGCGCCAGAAGCATAAAATACAATATAAATATAACAGTTTTTCCATCGTATAAAACGAATAATAGCAGCCAGTGTGAAAGTTATGGTCATTTCTACGTTCCGGGCAACCTAGGCTTCACCCTAGGACGTTGCTCCAACAGATCGAATAGTTAGTGCCTTAGAAGTCAACGGCCGAAGCATAAAATACAAAATAAATAGAACTGTTTTTCCATCGTATAAAACGAATAATTGCTACCGGTGTGAAAGTTATTTCTGTTTCTACGTTCCGGGCAACCTAGGCTTCACCCTAGGGCGTTGTTCCACCAGATGGAATAGTTAGGGCATAAGAAGTCAGCGCCAGAAGCATAAAATACAATATAAATATAACAGTTTTTCCATCGTATAAAACGAATAATAGCAGCCAGTGTGAAGGTTATGGTCATTTCTACGTTCCGGGCAACCTACGCTTCACCCTAGGGCGTTGCTCCAACCGATCGAATAGTTAGTGCCTCAGAAGTCAACGACCGAAGCCTAAAATACAAAATAAATGGAACAGTTTTTCCATTGTATAAAACGAATAATAGCAACCAGTGTGAAAGTTTTGGTCGTTTCTACGTTCGGGCAACCTGGGCTTCACTCTAGGGCGTTGCTCCACCAGATCAAACAGCTAGGGCCTTAGAAGTCAACGCCCGAAGCATAAAATACAATATAAATATAACAGTTTTTCCATCGTATAGAACGAATAATAGCAACCAGTGTGAAAGTTAACGTCATTTCTACTTTCCGGGCAACCTAGGCTTCAGCCTAGGGCGTTGCTCCAACAGATTGAATAGTTAGGGCCTTAGAAGTCAACGCCCGATGCATAAAATACAAAATAAATAGAACAGCTTTTCCATCGTGTAAAACGAATAATTGCTACCGGTGTGAAAGTTAACGTCATTTCTACTTTCCGGGCAACCTAGGCTTCACCCTAGGGCGTTGCTCCAGCAGATTGAATAGTTAGGGCCTTAGAAGTCAATGCCCGAAGCATAAAATGCAATAAAAATACAACAGTTTTTCCATCGTATAAAAGGATTAATTGCAACCAGTTTGAAAGTAATGGTCATTTCTACGTTCCGGGCAACCTAGGCTTCACTCTAGGGCGTTGCTCCACCAGATCGAATAGTTAGTGCCTTAGAAGTCAACGCCAGAAGCATAGAATACAATATAAATACAACAGTTTTTCCAACGTATAAAACGAATAATTGCAACCAGTATGAAAGTTATGGCCATTTCTACGTTCGGGGCAACCTAGGCTTCACTCTATGGCGTTCTTCCACTACATCGAATAGCAACGGCCTCAGAAGTCAATGCCTGAAGCATAAAATACAATAAAAATACAACAGTCTTTCCGTCCTATAACAGGAATAATTGCAACCCGTGTGAAAGTGATGGTCATTTGGACGTTCCAGGCAACCTAATCTTCTCTCTAGGGCGTTGTTCCACCAGATCGAATTTTTAGGGCCTAAGAAGTCAACGCCAGAAGCATAAGATACAATATAAAGGTAACAGTTTTTCCATCGTATAGAACGAATAATAGCAACCAGTGTGAAAGTTATGGTCACTTCTACGTTCCGGGCAACCTAGGCTTCACTCTAGGGCGTTGCTGCACCAGATCAAACATTTAGGGCCTTAGCACTCAACGACCGAAGCATAAAATACAAAATAAATAGAACAGATTTTCCATTGTATAAAACGAATAATAGCAACCAGTGTGAAAGTTATGGTCATTTCTACGTTCGGGCGACTTGGGCTTCACTCTAGGGCGTTGCTCCAACAGAGTGAATAGTTAGGGCCTTAGAAGTCAACGCCCGATGCATAAAATACAAAATAAATAGAACAGTTTTTCCGTCGTGTAAAACGAATAATTGCTACCAGTGTGAAAATTATGGTCATTTCTACGTTCCGGTCAACCTAGGCATCACCATAGGGCGTTACTCCACCAGATCGAATAGTTAGGGCCTAAGATGTGAAACACGGAAGCATAAAATACAATATAAATACAACAGTTTTTCCATCACACAAAACGAATAATTGCAACCAGTATGAAAGCTAGGGTCATTTCTACTTTACGGGCAACCTAGGCTACACCCTAGGGCGTTGCTCTTACAGATTGAATAGTTAGGGCCTTAGAAGTTAATGCCAGAAGCATAAAATGCAATAAAAATACAACAGTTTTTCCATCGTATAAAAGGATTAATTGCAACCAGTTTGAAAGTGATGGCCATTTCTACGTTCCGGGCAACCTAGCCTTCACTCTAGGGCGTTGCTCCACCAGATCGAATAGCTAGGGCCTTAGAAGTCAACGCCAGAAGCATAAAATGCAATAAAAATGCAACAGTTTTTCCATCGTATAAAAGGATTAATTGCACCCAGTTTGAAAGTGATGGTCATTTCTACGTTCCGGGCAACCTAGGCTTCACCCTAGGGCGTTGTTCCGCCAGATGGAGTAGTTAGGGCATAAGAAGTCAACGCCCGAAGCATAAAATACAAAATAAAGAGTACAGTTTTTCCATTGTATAAAACGTATAATTGCTACCGGTGTGAAAGTTATGGTCATTTCTACGTTCCGGGCAACCTAGGCTTCACCCTAGGTCCTTGTTCCACCAGATGGAATAGTTAGGGCCTTAGAAGTCAACGCCAGAAGCATAAAATACAATAAATATACAAGAGTTTTTCCATCGTATATCAGGAATAATTGCAACCAGTGTGAAAGTGATGGTCATTTCTACGTTCCGGACAACCTAGGCTTCACCCTAGGGCGTTGCTCCACCAGATCGAATAGTTAGTGCCTTAGAAGTCAACGCCAGAAGCATAAAATACAATATAAACACAACAGTTTTTCCATCGTACAAAACGAATAATTGCTACCTGTATGGATGTGATGGTCATTTCTACGTTCCGGGCAACCTAGGCCTCACTCTAGGTCGTTGTTCCACCAGATTGAATAGTTAGGGCCTAAGAAATCAACGCCAGAAGCATAAAATACAATATAAATATAACAGTTTTTCCATCGTATAAAACGAATAATAGCAATCAGTGTGAAAGTTATGGTCATTTCTAAGTTCCGGGCAACCTAGGCTTCACCCTAGGGCGTCGCTCCAACAGATTGAATAGTTAGGGCCTTAGAAGTCAACGCCGGAAGCATAAAATGCAATAAAAATACAACAGTTTTTCCTTCGTATAAAAGGATTAATTGCAACCAGTTTGAAAGTGATGGTCATTTCTACTTTCCGGGAAACCTAGGCTTCACTTGAGGGCGTTGCTCCACCAGAACGAATAGCTGCGGCCTTAGACGTCAACGCCAGATGCATAAAATACAATATAACTACAACAGTTTTTCTATCGTATAAAACGAGTAATTGCAACCAGTATGAAAGTTAACGTCATTTCTTCGTTCCGGGCAACCTAGGCCTCACTCTAGGGCGTTGTTCCACAAGATTGAATAGTTAGGGCCTAGGAAGTGAACGCCAGCAGCATAAAATAGAATATAAATACAACTGTTTTTCCATCATATAAAACGAATAATTGAAACCAGTGTGAAAGTTATGGGCATTTCTACGTTCCGGGCAACCTAGGCTTCACTCTACGGCGTTGTTCCACCAGATCGAATAGTTAGGGCCTAAGAAGTCAGCGCCAGAAGCATAAAATACAATATAAATATAACAGTTTTTCCATCGTATAAAACGAATAATAGCAACCAGTGTGAAAGTTATGGTCATTTCTACGTTCCGGGCAACCTAGGCTTCACCCTAGGGCGTTGCTCCAACAGTTCGAATAGTTAGTGCCTTAGAAGTCAACGGCCGAAGCATAAAATACAAAATAAATAGAACTGTTTTTCCATCGTATAAAACGAATAATTGCTACCGGTGTGAAAGTTATTTCCATTTCTACGTTCCGGGCAACCTAGGCTTCACCGTAGGGCGTTGTTCCACCAGATGGAATAGTTAGGGCATAAGAAGTCAACGCCAGAAGCATAAAAGACGATATAAGTACAACAGTTTTTCCATCGTATAAAATGTATAATTGCAACCATTGCGAAAGTAATGGTCATTTCTACGTTCCGCGCAACGTAGGCGTCACTCTAGTGCGTTGCTCCACCACATCTAATAGCTACTGCCTTAGACGTCAACGACAGAAGCATAAAATACAATATAAATACAACAGTTTTTCCATCATATAAAACGAATAATTGCAACCAGTATGACAGATAACGTCATTTCTACTTTCCGGGCAACCTAGGCATCACCTAGGGCGTTGCTCCAACAGATTGAATAGTTAGGGCCTTAGAAGTCAATGCCAGAAGCATAAAATACAATATAAATACAACAGTTTTTCCATCATATAACAGGAGTATTTGCAACCAGTTTGAAAGTGATGGTACTTGCTACGTTCCGGGCAACTTAGACTTCACTCTAGGGCGTTGCTCCACCAAATCGACTAGTTAGTACCTTAGAAGTCAACGCCAGAAGCATAAAATACAATATAAACACAACAGTTTCTCCATCGTATAAAACGAATAATTGCTACCAGTATGGAAGTGATGGTCATTTCTACGTTCCGGGCAACCTAGGCATCACCCTAGGGCGTTGCTCCACCAGATTGAATAGTTAGGGCCCAAGAAATCAACGCCAGAAGCATAAAATACAATATAAATATAACAGTTTTTCCATCGTATAAAACGAATAATTTCAACCAGTGTGAATGTTATGGTCATTTCAACATTCCGAACATCCTAGGCTACACTCTAGGGCGTTGGTCCACCAGAGAGAATAGTTAGGGCCTTAAAAGCAACGCCAGAAGCATAAAATTCAATAAAGATGCAACAGTTTTTCCATCGTATAGCAGGAATAATTGCAAACAGTGTGAAAGTACTGGTCATTTCTACGTTCCGGGTAACCTAGGCTTCACTCTAGGGCGTTGTTCCACCAGATCGAACAGTTAGGGCATAAGAAGGCAACGCCAGAAGCATAAAATACAATATAAACGCATCAGTTTTTCCATCGTATAAAACGAATAATTGCTACCAGTATGGAAGTGATGGTCATTTCTACGTTCCGGGCAACCTAGGCCTCACACTAGGGCGTTGTTCCACCAGATTGAATAGTTAGGGCCTAAGAAATCAACACCAGAAGCATAAAATACAATATAAATATAACAGTCTTTCCGTCCTATAACAGGAATAATTGCAACCCGTGTGAAAGTGATGGTCATTTGGACGTTCCAGGCAACCTAATCTTCACTCTAGGGCGTTGCTCCACCAGATCGAATAGTTAGTGCCTTAGAAGTCAACGCCAGAAGCATAAAATACAATATAAACACAACAGTTTTTCCATCGTACAAAACGAATAATTGCTACCTGTATGGATGTGATGGTCATTTCTACGTTCCGGGCAACCTAGGCCTCACTCTAGGGCGTTGTTCCACCAGATTGAATAGTTAGGGCCTAAGAAATCAACGCCAGAAGCATAAAATACAATATAAATATAACAGTTTTTCCATCGTATAAAACGAATAATAGCAATCAGTGTGAAAGTTATGGTCATTTCTAAGTTCCGGGCAACCTAGGCTTCACCCTAGGGCGTCGCTCCAACAGATTGAATAGTTAGGGCCTTAGAAGTCAACGCCGGAAGCATAAAATGCAATAAAAATACAACAGTTTTTCCTTCGTATAAAAGGATTAATTGCAACCAGTTTGAAAGTGATGGTCATTTCTACTTTCCGGGCAACCTAGGCTTCACTCGAGGGCGTTCCTCCACCAGAACGAATAGCTGCGGCCTTAGACGTCAACGCCAGATGCATAAAATACAATATAACTACAACAGTTTTTCTATCGTATAAAACGAGTAATTGCAACCAGTATGAAAGTTAACGTCATTTCTTCGTTCCGGGCAACCTAGGCCTCACTCTAGGGCGTTGTTCCACAAGATTGAATAGTTAGGGCCTAGGAAGTGAACGCCAGCAGCATAAAATAGAATATAAATACAACTGTTTTTCCATCATATAAAACGAATAATTGAAACCAGTGTGAAAGTTATGGGCATTTCTACGTTCGGGGCAACCTAGGCTTCACTCTACGGCGTTGTTCCACCAGATCGAATAGTTAGGGCCTAAGAAGTCAGCGCCAGAAGCATAAAATACAATATAAATATAACAGTTTTTCCATCGTATAAAACGAATAATAGCAACCAGTGTGAAAGTTATGGTCATTTCTACGTTCCGGGCAACCTAGGCTTCACCCTAGGGCGTTGCTCCAACAGATCCAATAGTTAGTGCCTTAGAAGTCAACGGCCGAAGCATAAAATACAAAATAAATAGAACTGTTTTTCCATCGTATAAAACGAATAATTGCTACCGGTGTGAAAGTTATTTCCATTTCTACGTTCCGGGCAACCTAGGCTTCACCGTAGGGCGTTGTTCCACCAGATGGAATAGTTAGGGCATAAGAAGTCAACGCCAGAAGCATAAAATACAATATAAATATAACAGTCTTTCCGTCCTATAACAGGAATAATTGCAACCCGTGTGAAAGTGATGGTCATTTGGACGTTCCAGGCAACCTAATCTTCACTCTAGGGCGTTGCTCCAACACATCTAATAGCTACTGCCTTAGACGTCAACGACAGAAGCATAAAATACAATATAAATACAACAGTTTTTCCATCATATAAAACGAATAATTGCAACCAGTATGAAAGTTATGGTCATTTCTACGTTCCGGGCAACCTAGGCATCACCCTAGGGCGTTGCTCCACCAGATCGAATAGTTAGTGCCTTAGAAGTCAACGCCAGAAGCATAAAATACAATATAAATACAACAGTTTTTCCAACGTATAAAACGAATAATTGCAACCAGTATGAAAGTTATGGTCATTTCTACGTTCGGGGCAACCTAGGCTTCACTCTATGGCGTTCTTCCACTACATCGAATAGCAACGGCCTCAGAAGTCAATGCCTGAAGCATAAAATACAATAAAAATACAACAGTCTTTCCGTCCTATAACAGGAATAATTGCAACCCGTGTGAAAGTGATGGTCATTTGGACGTTCCAGGCAACCTAATCTTCACTCTAGGGCGTTGTTCCACCAGATCGAATTGTTAGGGCCTAAGAAGTCAGCGCCAGAAGCATAAGATACAATATAAAGGTAACAGTTTTTCCATCGTATAGAACGAATAATAGCAACTAGTGTGAAAGTCATGGTCACTTCTACGTTCCGGGCAACCTAGGCTTCACTCTAGGGCGTTACTCCACCAGATCAAACAGTTAGGGCCGTAGCAGTCAACGACCGAAGCATAAAATACAAAATAAATAGAACAGTTTTTCCATTGTATAAAACGAATAATAGCAACCAGTGTGAAAGTTATGGTCATTTCTACGTTCGGGCAACCTGGGCTTCACCCTAGGGCGTTGCTAAAACAGATTGAATAGTTAGGGCCTTAGAAGTCAACGCCCGATGCATAAAATACAAAATAAATAGAACAGTTTTTCCATCGTGTAAAAGGAATATTTGCTACCGGTGTGAAAATTATGGTCATTTCTACGTTCCGGTCAACCTAGGCTTCACCACAGGGCGTTAGTCCACCAGATAGAATAGTTAGGGCCTAAGAAGTGAACCCCAGAAGCATAAAATACAATATAAATACAACAGTTTTTCCATCACACAAAACGAATAATTGCAACCAGTATGAAAGCTAGGGTCATTTCTACTTTACGGGCAACCTAGGCTACACCCTAGGGCGTTGCTCTTACAGATTGAATAGTTAGGGCCTTAGAAGTTAATGCCCGAAGCATAAAATGCAATAAAAATACAACAGTTTTTCCATCGTATAAAAGGATTAATTGCAACCAGTTTGAAAGTGATGGCCATTTCTACGTTCCGGGCAACCTAGCCTTCACTCTAGGGCGTTGCTCCACCAGATCGAATAGCTAGGGCCTTAGAAGTCAACGCCAGAAGCATAAAATGCAATAAAAATGCAACAGTTTTTCCATCGTATAAAAGGATTAATTGCACCCAGTTTGAAAGTGATGGTCATTTCTACGTTCCGGGCAACCTAGGCTTCACCCTAGGGCGTTGTTCCGCCAGATGGAGTAGTTAGGGCATAAGAAGTCAACGCCCGAAGCATAAAATACAAAATAAAGAGTACAGCTTTTCCATTGTATAAAACGTATAATTGCTACCGGTGTGAAAGTTATGGTCATTTCTACGTTCCGGGCAACCTAGGCTTCACCCTAGGTCCTTGTTCCACCAGATGGAATAGTTAGGGCCTTAGAAGTCAACGCCAGAAGCATAAAATACAATAAATATACAAGAGTTTTTCCATCGTATATCAGGAATAATTGCAACCAGTGTGAAAGTGATGGTCATTTCTACGTTCCGGACAACCTAGGCTTCACCCTAGGGCGTTGCTCCACCAGATCGAATAGTTAGTGCCTTAAAAGTCAACGCCAGAAGCATAAAATACAATATAAACACAACAGTTTTTCCATCGTACAAAACGAATAATTGCTACCTGTATGGATGTGATGGTCATTTCTACGTTCCGGGCAACCTAGGCCTCACTCTAGGGCGTTGTTCCACCAGATTGAATAGTTAGGGCCTAAGAAATCAACGCCAGAAGCATAAAATACAATATAAATATAACAGTTTTTCCATCGTATAAAACGAATAATAGCAATCAGTGTGAAAGTTATGGTCATTTCTAAGTTCCGGGCAACCTAGGCTTCACCCTAGGGCGTCGCTCCAACAGATTGAATAGTTAGGGCCTTAGAAGTCAACGCCGGAAGCATAAAATGCAATAAAAATACAACAGTTTTTCCTTCGTATAAAAGGATTAATTGCAACCAGTTTGAAAGTGATGGTCATTTCTACTTGCCGGGCAACCTAGGCTTCACTCGAGGGCGTTGCTCCACCAGAACGAATAGCTGCGGCCTTAGACGTCAACGCCAGATGCATAAAATACAATATAACTACAACAGTTTTTCTATCGTATAAAACGAGTAATTGCAACCAGTATGAAAGTTGACGTCATTTCTTCGTTCCGGGCAACCTAGGCCTCACTCTAGGGCGTTGTTCCACAAGATTGAATAGTTAGGGCCTAGGAAGTGAACGCCAGCAGCATAAAATAGAATATAAATACAACTGTTTTTCCATCATATAAAACGAATAATTGAAACCAGTGTGAAAGTTATGGGCATTTCTACGTTCCGGGCAACCTAGGCTTCACTCTACGGCGTTGTTCCACCAGATCGAATAGTTAGGGCCTAAGAAGTCAGCGCCAGAAGCATAAAATACAATATAAATATAACAGTTTTTCCATCGTATAAAACGAATAATAGCAACCAGTGTGAAAGTTATGGTCATTTCTACGTTCCGGGCAACCTAGGCTTCACCCTAGGGCGTTGCTCCAACAGTTCGAATAGTTAGTGCCTTAGAAGTCAACGGCCGAAGCATAAAATACAAAATAAATAGAACTGTTTTTCCATCGTATAAAACGAATAATTGCTACCGGTGTGAAAGTTATTTCCATTTCTACGTTCCGGGCAACCTAGGCTTCACCGTAGGGCGTTGTTCCACCAGATGGAATAGTTAGGGCATAAGAAGTCAACGCCAGAAGCATAAAAGACGATATAAGTACAACAGTTTTTCCATCGTATAAAATGTATAATTGCAACCATTGCGAAAGTAATGGTCATTTCTACGTTCCGCGCAACGTAGGCGTCACTCTAGTGCGTTGCTCCACCACATCTAATAGCTACTGCCTTAGACGTCAACGACAGAAGCATAAAATACAATATAAATACAACAGTTTTTCCATCATATAAAACGAATAATTGTAACCAGTATGACAGATAACGTCATTTCTACTTTCCGGGCAACCTAGGCATCACCTAGGGCGTTGCTCCAACAGATTGAATAGTTAGGGCCTTAGAAGTCAATGCCAGAAGCATAAAATACAATATAAATACAACAGTTTTTCCATCATATAACAGGAGTATTTGCAACCAGTTTGAAAGTGATGGTACTTGCTACGTTCCGGGCAACTTAGACTTCACTCTAGGGCGTTGCTCCACCAAATCGAATAGTTAGTACCTTAGAAGTCAACGCCAGAAGCATAAAATACAATATAAACACAACAGTTTCTCCATCGTATAAAACGAATAATTGCTACCAGTATGGAAGTGATGGTCATTTCTACGTTCCGGGCAACCTAGGCATCACCCTAGGGCGTTGCTCCACCAGATTGAATAGTTAGGGCCCAAGAAATCAACGCCAGAAGTATAAAATACAATATAAATATAACAGTTTTTTCATCGTATAAAACGAATAATTTCAACCAGTGTGAATGTTATGGTCATTTCAACATTCCGAGCATCCTAGGCTACACTCTAGGGCGTTGGTCCACCAGAGAGAATAGTTAGGGCCTTAGAAGTCAACGCCAGAAGCATAAAATTCAATAAAGATGCAACAGTTTTTCCATCGTATAGCAGGAATAATTGCAAACAGTGTGAAAGTACTGGTCATTTCTACGTTCCGGGTAACCTAGGCTTCACTCTAGGGCGTTGTTCCACCAGATCGAACAGTTAGGGCATAAGAAGGCAACGCCAGAAGCATAAAATACAATATAAACGCATCAGTTTTTCCATCGTATAAAACGAATAATTGCTACCAGTATGGAAGTGATGGTCATTTCTACGTTCCGGGCAACCTAGGCCTCACACTAGGGCGTTGTTCCACCAGATTGAATAGTTAGGGCCTAAGAAATCAACACCTGAAGCATAAAATACAATATAAATATAACAGTCTTTCCGTCCTATAACAGGAATAATTGCAACCCGTGTGAAAGTGATGGTCATTTGGACGTTCCAGGCAACCTAATCTTCACTCTAGGGCGTTGCTCCACCAGATCGAATAGTTAGTGCCTTAGAAGTCAACGCCAGAAGCATAAAATACAATATAAACACAACAGTTTTTCCATCGTACAAAACGAATAATTGCTACCTGTATGGATGTGATGGTCATTTCTACGTTCCGCGCAACCTAGGCCTCACTCTAGGGCGTTGTTCCACCAGATTGAATAGTTAGGGCCTAAGAAATCAACGCCAGAAGCATAAAATACAATATAAATATAACAGTTTTTCCATCGTATAAAACGAATAATAGCAATCAGTGTGAAAGTTATGGTCATTTCTAAGTTCCGGGCAACCTAGGCTTCACCTTAGGGCGTCGCTCCAACAGATTGAATAGTTAGGGCCTTAGAAGTCAACGCCGGAAGCATAAAATGCAATAAAAATACAACAGTTTTTCCTTCGTATAAAAGGATTAATTGCAACCAGTTTGAAAGTGATGGTCATTTCTACTTTCCGGGCAACCTAGGCTTCACTCGAGGGCGTTCCTCCACCAGAACGAATAGCTGCGGCCTTAGACGTCAACGCCAGATGCATAAAATACAATATAACTACAACAGTTTTTCTATCGTATAAAACGAGTAATTGCAACCAGTATGAAAGTTAACGTCATTTCTTCGTTCCGGGCAACCTAGGCCTCACTCTAGGGCGTTGTTCCACAAGATTGAATAGTTAGGGCCTAGGAAGTGAACGCCAGCAGCATAAAATAGAATATAAATACAACTGTTTTTCCATCATATAAAACGAATAATTGAAACCAGTGTGAAAGTTATGGGCATTTCTACGTTCCGGGCAACCTAGGCTTCACTCTACGGCGTTGTTCCACCAGATCGAATAGTTAGGGCCTAAGAAGTCAGCGCCAGAAGCATAAAATACAATATAAATATAACAGTTTTTCCATCGTATAAAACGAATAATAGCAACCAGTGTGAAAGTTATGGTCATTTCTACGTTCCGGGCAACCTAGGCTTCACCCTAGGGCGTTGCTCCAACAGATCGAATAGTTAGTGCCTTAGAAGTCAACGGCCGAAGCATAAAATACAAAATAAATAGAACTGTTTTTCCATCGTATAAAACGAATAATTGCCACCGGTGTGAAAGTTATTTCCATTTCTACGTTCCGGGCAACCTAGGCTACACCCTAGGGCGTTGCTCTTACAGATTGAATAGTTAGGGCCTTAGAAGTTAATGCCCGAAGCATAAAATGCAATAAAAATCCAACAGTTTTTCCATCGTATAAAAGGATTAATTGCAACCAGTTTGAAAGTGATGGTCATTTCTACGTTCCGGGCAACCTAGGCTTCACTCTAGGGCGTTGCTCCAGCAGATCGAATAGCTAGGGCCTTAGAAGTCAACGCCCGAAGCATAAAATACAAAATAAATAGTACAGTTTTTCCATTGTATAAAACGTATAATTGCTACCTGTATGGAAGTGATGGTCATTTCTACGTTCCGGGCAACCTAGGCCTCACTCTAGGGCGTTGTTGCACCAGATTGAATAGTTAGGGCCTAAGAAATCAACGCCAGAAGCATAAAATACAATACAAATATAACAGTTTTTCCATCGTATAAAACGAATAATTTCAACCAGTGTGAATGTTATGGTCATTTGTACGTTCCAGGCAACCTAGGCTTCACTCTATGGCGTTCTTCCACCACATCGAATAGCTACGGCCTCAGAAGTCAACGCCTGAAGCATAAAATACAATAAAAATACAACTGTCTTTCCATCCTATAACAGGAATAATTGCAACCCGCGTGGAAGTGATGGTCATTTGTACGTTCCAGGCAACCTAGGCTTCACTCTAGGGCGTTGTTCCACCAGATCGAATTGTTAGGGCCTAAGAAGTCAACGCCAGAAGCATAAGATACAATATAAATATAACAGTTTTTCCATCGTATAGAACGAATAATAGCATCCAGTGTGAAAGTTATGGTCATTTCTACGTTCCGGGCAACCTAGGCTTCACTCTAGGGCGTTGCTCCACCAGATCGAATAGTTAGTGCCTCAGAAGTCAACGCCAGAAGCATAAAATACAATATAAATACAACAGTTTTTCCAACGTATAAAACGAATAATTGCAACCAGTATGAAAGTTATGGTCATTTCTACGTTTCGGGCAACCTAGGCTTCACTCTATGGCGTTCTTCCACTACATCGAATAGCAACGGCCTCAGAAGTCAACGCCTGAAGCATAAAATACAATAAAAATACAACAGTCTTTCCGTCCTATAACAGGAATAATTGCAACCCGTGTGAAAGAGATGGTCATTTGTACGTTCCAGGCCACCTAGTCTTCACTCTAGGGCGTTGTTCCACCAGATCGAATTGTTAGGGCCTAAGAAGTCAACGCCAGAAGCATAAGATACAATATAAAGATAACAGTTTTTCCATCGTATAGAACGAATAATAGCAACCAGTGTGAAAGTTATGGTCATTTATACGTTCCGGGCAACCTAGGCTTTACCATAGGGCGTTGTTCCACCAGATGGAATAGTTAGGGCCTAAGAAGTGAACGCCAGAAGCATAAAATACAATATAAATACAACAGTTTTTCTATCATATAAAACGAGTAATTGCAACCAGTATGAAGGTTGTGGTCATTTCTACTTTCCGGGCAACCTAGGCTTCACTCTAGGGCGTTGCTCCACCAGATCGAATAGTTAGTGCCTCAGAAGTCAACGCCAGAAGCATAAAATACAATATAAATACAACAGTTTTTCCATCGTATAAAACGAATAATTTCAACCAGTGTGAATGTTATGGTCATTTCTACATTCCGAGCAACCTAGGCTACACTCTAGGGCGTTGGTCCACCAGAGAGAATAGTTAGGGCCTTAGAAGTCAACGCCAGAAGCATAAAATTCAATAAAGATGCAGCAGCTTTTCCATCGTATAGCAGGTATAATTGCAAACTGTGTGAAAGCACTGGTCATTTCTACGTTCCGGGTAACCTAGGCTTCACTCTAGGGCGTTGTTCCACCAGATCGAACAGTTAGGGCATAAGAAGTCAACGGCCGAAGCATAAAATACAAAATAAATAGAACTGTTTTTCCATCGTATAGAACGAATAATTGCTACCGGTGTGAAAGTTATTTCCATTTCTACGTTCCGGGCAACCTAGGCTTCACCCTAGGGCGTTGTTCCACCAGATGGAATAGTTAGGGCATAAGAAGTCAACGCCCGAAGTATAAAATACAAAATAAATAGAACAGTTTTTCCATCGTATAAAACTAATAATTTCAACCAGTGTGAAAGTAATGGGCATTTCTACGTTCCGGACAACCTAGGCTTCACTCTAGGGCGTTGCTCCACCACATCGAATAGCTACGGCCTTAGAAGTCAACGCCAGAAGCATAAAATACAATAAATATACATGAGTTTTTCCATCGTATATCAGGAATAATTGCAACCAGTGTGAAGGTGTTGGTCATTTCTACGTTCCGGGCAACGTAGGCTTCACTCTAGGGCGTTGTTCCAACAGATCGAACACTTAGGGCCTAAGAAGGCACCGCCAGAAGTATAAAATACAATATAAATATAACAGTTTTTCCATCGTATAAAACGAATAATAGCAATCAGTGTGAAAGTTATGGTCATTTCTAAGTTCCGGGCAACCTAGGCTTCACCCTAGGGCGTCGCTCCAACAGATTGAATAGTTAGGGCCTTCGAAGTCAACGCCCGACGCATAAAATGCAATAAAAATGCAACAGATTATCCATCGTATAAAAGGATTAATTGCAACCAGTTTGAAAGTGATGGTCATTTCTACGTTCCGGGCAACCTAGGCTTCACCCTAGGGCGTTGTTCCGCCAGATGGAGTAGTTAGGGTATAAGAAGTCAACCCCCGACGCATAAAATGCAATAAAAATGCAACAGTTTTTCCATCGTATAAAAGGATTAATTGCAACCAGTTTGAAAGTGATGGTCATTTCTACGTTCCGGGCAACCTAGGCTTCACCCTAGGGCGTTGTTACACCAGATGGAATAGTTAGGGCATGAGAAGTCAACGCCAGAAGCATAAAATACAATATAAATATAACAGTTTTTCCATCGTATAAAACGAATAATAGCAACCAGTGTGAAAGTTATGGTCATTTCTACGTTCCGGGCAACCTAGGCTTCACCCTAGGGCGTTGCTCCAAAAGATCGAACAGTTAGTGCCTTAGAAGTCAACGGCCGAAGCATAAAATACAAAATAAATAGAACTGTTTTTCCATCGTATAAAACGAATAATTGCTACCGGTGTGAAAGTTATATCCATTTCTACGTTCCGGGCCACCTAGGCTTCACCCTAGGGCGTTGTTCCACCAGATGGAATAGTTAGGGCATAAGAAGTCAACGCCACAAGCATAAAAGACGATATAAGTACAACAGTTTTTCCATCGTATAAAATGTATAATTGCAAACATTGCGAAGGTAATGGTCATTTCTACGTTCCGGGCAACCTAGGCGTCACTCTAGTGCGTTGCTCCACCACATCTAATAGCTACGGCCTTAGACTTCAACGACAGAAGCATAAAATACAATATAAAAACAACAGTTTTTCCATCATATAAAACGAATAATTGCAACCAGTATGAAAGATAACGTCATTTCTACTTTCTGGGCAACCTAGGCATCACCTAGGGCGTTGCTCCAACAGATTGGATAGTTAGGGCCTTAGAAGTCAACGCCAGAAGCATAAAATACAATATAAATACAACAGTTTTTCAATCGTATAAAACGAGTAATTGCAACCAGTACGAAAGTTAACGTCATTTCTACGTTCCGGACAACCTAGGCTTCACCCTAGGGCGTTGCTCCAACAGATTGAATAGTTAGGGCCTTAGAAGTCAACGCCGGAAGCATAAAATGCAATAATAATACAACAGTTTTTCCATCATATAACAGGAGTATTTGCAACCAGTTTGAAAGTGATGGTACTTGCTACGTTCCGGGCAACTTAGACTTCACTCTAGGGCGTTGCTCCACCAAATCGAATAGTTAGTACCTTAGAAGTCAACGCCAGAAGCATAAAATACAATATAAACACAACTGTTTCTCCATCGTATAAAACGAATAATTGCTACCAGTATGGAAGTGATGGTCATTTCTACGTTCCGGGCAACCTAGGCATCACCCTAGGGCGTTGCTCCACCAGATTGAATAGTTAGGGCCCAAGAAATCAACGCCAGAAGTATAAAATACAATATAAATATAACAGTTTTTTCATCGTATAAAACGAATAATTTCAACCAGTGTGAATGTTATGGTCATTTCAACATTCCGAGCATCCTAGGCTACACTCTAGGGCGTTGGTCCACCAGAGAGAATAGTTAGGGCCTTAGAAGTCAACGCCAGAAGCATAAAATTCAATAAAGATGCAACAGTTTTTCCATCGTATAGCAGGAATAATTGCAAACAGTGTGAAAGTACTGGTCATTTCTACGTTCCGGGTAACCTAGGCTTCACTCTAGGGCGTTGTTCCACCAGATCGAACAGTTAGGGCATAAGAAGGCAACGCCAGAAGCATAAAATACAATATAAACGCATCAGTTTTTCCATCGTATAAAAAGAATAATTGCTACCAGTATGGAAGTGATGGTCATTTCTACGTTCCGGGCAACCTAGGCCTCACACTAGGGCGTTGTTCCACCAGATTGAATAGTTAGGGCCTAAGAAATCAACACCTGAAGCATAAAATACAATATAAATATAACAGTCTTTCCGTCCTATAACAGGAATAATTGCAACCCGTGTGAAAGTGATGGTCATTTGGACGTTCCAGGCAACCTAATCTTCACTCTAGGGCGTTGCTCCACCAGATCGAATAGTTAGTGCCTTAGAAGTCAACGCCAGAAGCATAAAATACAATATAAACACAACAGTTTTTCCATCGTACAAAACGAATAATTGCTACCTGTATGGATGTGATGGTCATTTCTACGTTCCGCGCAACCTAGGCCTCACTCTAGGGCGTTGTTCCACCAGATTGAATAGTTAGGGCCTAAGAAATCAACGCCAGAAGCATAAAATACAATATAAATATAACAGTTTTTCCATCGTATAAAACGAATAATAGCAATCAGTGTGAAAGTTATGGTCATTTCTAAGTTCCGGGCAACCTAGGCTTCACCTTAGGGCGTCGCTCCAACAGATTGAATAGTTAGGGCCTTAGAAGTCAACGCCGGAAGCATAAAATGCAATAAAAATACAACAGTTTTTCCTTCGTATAAAAGGATTAATTGCAACCAGTTTGAAAGTGATGGTCATTTCTACTTTCCGGGCAACCTAGGCTTCACTCGAGGGCGTTCCTCCACCAGAACGAATAGCTGCGGCCTTAGACGTCAACGCCAGATGCATAAAATACAATATAACTACAACAGTTTTTCTATCGTATAAAACGAGTAATTGCAACCAGTATGAAAGTTAACGTCATTTCTTCGTTCCGGGCAACCTAGGCCTCACTCTAGGGCGTTGTTCCACAAGATTGAATAGTTAGGGCCTAGGAAGTGAACGCCAGCAGCATAAAATAGAATATAAATACAACTGTTTTTCCATCATATAAAACGAATAATTGAAACCAGTGTGAAAGTTATGGGCATTTCTACGTTCCGGGCAACCTAGGCTTCACTCTACGGCGTTGTTCCACCAGATCGAATAGTTAGGGCCTAAGAAGTCAGCGCCAGAAGCATAAAATACAATATAAATATAACAGTTTTTCCATCGTATAAAACGAATAATAGCAACCAGTGTGAAAGTTATGGTCATTTCTACGTTCCGGGCAACCTAGGCTTCACCCTAGGGCGTTGCTCCAACAGATCGAATAGTTAGTGCCTTAGAAGTCAACGGCCGAAGCATAAAATACAAAATAAATAGAACTGTTTTTCCATCGTATAAAACGAATAATTGCCACCGGTGTGAAAGTTATTTCCATTTCTACGTTCCGGGCAACCTAGGCTACACCCTAGGGCGTTGCTCTTACAGATTGAATAGTTAGGGCCTTAGAAGTTAATGCCCGAAGCATAAAATGCAATAAAAATCCAACAGTTTTTCCATCGTATAAAAGGATTAATTGCAACCAGTTTGAAAGTGATGGTCATTTCTACGTTCCGGGCAACCTAGGCTTCACTCTAGGGCGTTGCTCCAGCAGATCGAATAGCTAGGGCCTTAGAAGTCAACGCCCGAAGCATAAAATACAAAATAAATAGTACAGTTTTTCCATTGTATAAAACGTATAATTGCTACCTGTATGGAAGTGATGGTCATTTCTACGTTCCGGGCAACCTAGGCCTCACTCTAGGGCGTTGTTGCACCAGATTGAATAGTTAGGGCCTAAGAAATCAACGCCAGAAGCATAAAATACAATACAAATATAACAGTTTTTCCATCGTATAAAACGAATAATTTCAACCAGTGTGAATGTTATGGTCATTTGTACGTTCCAGGCAACCTAGGCTTCACTCTATGGCGTTCTTCCACCACATCGAATAGCTACGGCCTCAGAAGTCAACGCCTGAAGCATAAAATACAATAAAAATACAACTGTCTTTCCATCCTATAACAGGAATAATTGCAACCCGCGTGGAAGTGATGGTCATTTGTACGTTCCAGGCAACCTAGGCTTCACTCTAGGGCGTTGTTCCACCAGATCGAATTGTTAGGGCCTAAGAAGTCAACGCCAGAAGCATAAGATACAATATAAATATAACAGTTTTTCCATCGTATAGAACGAATAATAGCATCCAGTGTGAAAGTTATGGTCATTTCTACGTTCCGGGCAACCTAGGCTTCACTCTAGGGCGTTGCTCCACCAGATCGAATAGTTAGTGCCTCAGAAGTCAACGCCAGAAGCATAAAATACAATATAAATACAACAGTTTTTCTATCATATAAAACGTGTAATTGCAACCAGTATGAAAGTTGTGGTCATTTCTACTTTCCGGGCAACCTAGGCTACACCCTAGGGCGTTGCTCCAACAGATTGAATAGTTAGGGCCATAGAAGTCAATGCCCGAAGCATAAAATGCAATAAAAATACAACAGTTTTTCCATCGTATAAAAGGATTAATTGCAACCAGTTTGAAAGTGATGGTCATTTCTACGTTCGGGGCAACCTAGGCTTCACTCTATGGCGTTCTTCCACTACATCGAATTGCAACGGCCTCAGAAGTCAACGCCTGAAGCATAAAATACAATAAAAATACAACAGTCTTTCCGTCCTATAACAGGAATAATTGCAACCCGTGTGAAAGTGATGGTCATTTGGACGTTCCAGGCAACCTAATCTTCACTCTAGGGCGTTGTTCCACCAGATCGAATTGTCAGGGCCTAAGAAGTCAACGCCAGAAGCATAAGATACAATATAAAGGTAACAGTTTTTCCATCGTATAGAACGAATAATAGCAACCAGTGTGAAAGTTATGGTCACTTCTACGTTCGGGCAACATGGGCTTCACTCTAGGGCGTTGCTCCAACAGATTGAATAGCTAGGGCCTTAGAAGTCAACGCCCGATGCATAAAATACAATATAAATAGAACAGTTTTTCCATCGTGTAAAACGAATAATTGCTACCATTGTGAAAATTATGGTCATTTCTACGTTCCGGGCAACCTAGGCTTCACCACAGGGCGTTACTCCACCAGATCGAATAGTTAGGGCCTAAGAAGTGATCCCCAGAATCATAAAACACAATATAAATACAACAGTTTTTCCATCATACAAAACGAATAATTGCAACCAGTATGAAAGCTAGGGTCATTTCTACTTTACGGACAACCTAGGTTACACCCTAGGGCGTTGCTCTTACAGATTGAATAGTTAGGGCCTTAGAAGTTAATGCCCGAAGCATAAAATGCAATAAAAATACAACAGTTTTTCCATCATATAACAGGAATAATTGCAACCAGTTTGAAACTGATGGTCATTTCTACGTTCCGGGAAACCTCGGCTTCACTCTAGGGCGTTGCTCCGCCAGGTCGAATAGTTAGTGCATTAGAAGTCAACGCCAGAAGCATAAAATACAGTATAAATACAACAGTTCTTCCATCGTATAAAACGAATAATTGCAACCAGTATGAAGGTTAACGTCATTTCTACTTTCCGGGCAACCTAGGCTTCACTCTAGGGCGTTGATCCAACAGATTGAACAGTTAGGGCCTTAGGAGTGAACGCCCGAAGCATAAAATACAATATAAATATACCTGTTTTTCCATCGTGTAAAACGAATAATTTCAACCAGTGTGAATGTTATGGTCATTTCTACATTCCGAGCAACCTAGGCTTCACTCTAGGTCGTTGATCCACCATATTGAATAGTTAGGGCCTTAGAAGTCAACGCCGGAAGCATAAAATGCATTAAAAATACAACAGTTTTTCCATCGTATAAAAGGATTAATTGCAGCCAGTTTGAAAGTGATGGTCATTTCTACGTTCCGGGCAACCTAGGCTTCACTCTAGGGCGTTGCTCCACCAGATCGAATAGTTGGGGCCTTAGTAGTCAACGCCAGAAGCATAAAATACAATAAAGATGCAACAGCTTTTCCATCGTATTAAACGAATAATTTCAACCAGTACGAAAGTTATGGTCATTTCTACGTTCCGGGCAACCTAGCCTTCACTCTAGGGCGTTGCTCCACCAGATCGAATAGCTAGGGCCTTAGAAGTCAACGCCCGAAGCATAAAATACAAAATAAAGAGTACAGTTTTTCCATTGTATAAAACGTATAATTGCTACCGGTGTGAAAGTTATGGTCATTTCTACGTTCCGGGCAACCTAGGCTTCACCCTAGGCCCTTGTTCCACCAGATGGAATAGTTAGGGCCATAGAAGTCATCTCCCGAAGTATAAAATACAAAATAAATAGAACAGTTTTTCCATCGTATAAAACTAATAATTTCAACCAGTGTGAAAGTAATGGGCATTTCTACGTTCCGGACAACCTAGGCTTCACTCTAGGGCGTTGCTCCACCACATCGAATAGCTACGGCCTTAGAAGTCAACGCCAGAAGCATAAAATACAATAAATATACAAGAGTTTTTCCATCGTATATCAGGAATAATTGCAACCAGTGTGAAAGTGATGGTCATTTCTACGTTCCGGGCAACGTAGGCTTCACTCTAGGGCGTTGTTCCAACAGATCGAACACTTAGGGCCTAAGAAGGCACCGCCAGAAGCATAAAATACAATATAGAAATAACAGTTTTTCCATCGTATGAAACGAATAATAGCAATCAGTGTGAAAGTTATGGTCATTTCTAAGTTCCGGGCAACCTAGGCTTCACCCTAGGGCGTCGCTCCAACAGATTGAATAGTTAGGGCCTTAGAAGTCAACGCCCGACGCATAAAATGCAATAAAAGTGCAACAGTTTTTCCATCGTATAAAAGGATTAATTGCAACCAGTTTGAAAGGGATGGTCATTTCTACGTTCCGGGCAACCTTGGCTTCACCCTAGGGCGTTGTTCCGCCAGATGGAGTAGTTAGGGCATAAGAAGTCAACCCCGACGCATAAAATGCAATAAAAATGCAACAGTTTTTCCATCGTATAAAAGGATTAATTGCAACCAGTTTGAAAGTGATGGTCATTTCTACGTTCCGGGCAACCTAGGCTTCACCCTAGGGCGTTGTTCCACCAGATGGAATAGCTAGGCCATAAGAAGTCAACGCCAGAAGCATAAAATACGGTATAAATACAACAGCTTTTCCATCGTATAAAATGTATAATTGCAAACATTGCGAAAGTAATGGTCATTTCTACGTTCCGGGCAACCTAGGCGTCACTCTAGTGCGTTGCTCCACCACATCTAATAGCTACGGCCTTAGACGTCAACGACAGAAGCATAAAATACAATATAAATACAACATTTTTTCCATCATATAAAACGAATAATTGCAACCAGTATGAAAGCTATGGTCATTTCTACTTTACGGGCAACCTAGGCTACACCCTAGGGCGTTGCTCCTACAGATTGAATAGTTAGGGCCTTAGAAGTCAATGGCCGAAGCATAAAATGCAATAAAAATACAACAGTGTTTCCATCATATAACAGGAGTATTTGCAACCAGTTTGAAAGTGATGGTATTTGCTACGTTCCGGGCAACTTAGGCTTCACTCTATGGCGTTCTTCCACCACATCGAACAGCTACGGCCTCAGAAGTCAACGCCTGAAGCATAAAATACAATAAAAATACAACAGTCTTTCCATCCTATAACAGGAATAATTGCAACCCGTGTGGAAGTGATGGTCATTTGTACGTTCCAGGCAACCTAGGCTTCACTCTAGGGCGTTGCTCCACCAGATCATACAGTTAGTTCCTTAGAAGTCAGCGCCCGAAGCACAAAATACAAAATAAATAGAACAGTTTTTCCATCGTATAAAACGAATAATAACAACCAGTGTGAAAGTTACGGTCATTTCAACGTTCCGGCAACCTAGGCTTCACACCATGGTGTTGTTCCACCAGAAAGAATAGTTAGGGCCTAAGAAGTGAACGCCAGAAGCATAAAATACAACATAAATACAACAGTTTTTCTATCCTATAAAACGAGTAATTGCCACCAGTGTGAAAGTTATGGTCATTTCTACGTTCCGGGCAACCTAGGCTTCACTCTAGGGAGTTGCTCCACCAGATCAAACAGGTAGTTCCTTAGAAGTCAACGCCCGAAGCATAAAATACAAAATAAATAGAACAGTCTTTCCATCGTATAAAACGAATAATATCAACCAGTGTGAAAGTTATGGTCATTTCTACAATCCGAGGAACCTAGGCTTCACTCTAGGGCGTTGATCCAACAGATTGAATAGTTAGGGCCTTAGCAGTCAACGCCCGAAGCATAAAATACAATATAAATACAACAGTTTTTCCAACGTATAAAACGAATAATTGCAACCAGTGTGAAAGTTATGGTCATTTCTACGTTCGGGCAACCTGGGCTTCACTCTAGGGCGTTGCTCCACCAAATCAAACAGCTAGGGCCTTAGAAGTCAACGCCCGAAGCATAAAATACAATATAAATATAACAGTTTTTCCATCGTATAGAACGAATAATAGCAACCAGTGTGAAAGTTAACGTCATTTCTACTTTCCGGGCAACCTAGGCTTCACCCTAGGGCGTTGCTCCAACAGATTGAATAGTTAGGGCCTTAGAAGTCAACGCCCGATGCATAAAATACAAAATAAATAGAACAGTTTTTCCATCGTGTAAAACGAATAATTGCTACCGGTGTGAAATTTATGGTCATTTCTACGTTCCGGTCAACCTAGGCTTCACCATAGGGCGTTACTCCACCAGATCAAACAGTTAGTTCCTTAGAAGTCAACGCCCGAAGCATAAAATACAAAATAAATAGAACAGTTTTTCCATCGTATAAAACTAATAATTTCAACCAGTGTGAAAGTAATGGGCATTTCTACGTTCCGGACAACCTGGGCTTCACTCTAGGGCGTTGCTCCACCACATCGAATAGCTACGGCCTTAGAAGTCAACGCCAGAAGCATAAAATACAATAAATATACAAGAGTTTTTCCATCGTATATCAGGAATAATTGCAACCAGTGTGAAGGTGATGGTCATTTCTACGTTCCGGGCAACCTAGGCTTCACTCTAGGGAGTTGCTCCACCAGATCAAACAGGTAGTTCCTTAGAAGTCAACGCCCGAAGCATAAAATACAAAATAAATAGAACAGTCTTTCCGTCGTATAAAACGAATAATATCAACCAGTGTGAAAGTTATGGTCATTTCTACAATCCGAGGAACCTAGGCTTCACTCTAGGGCGTTGATCCAACAGATTGAATAGTTAGGGCCTTAGCAGTCAACGCCCGAAGCATAAAATACAACATAAATACAACAGTTTTTCTATCCTATAAAACGAGTAATTGCCACCAGTATGAAAGTTATGGTCATTTCTACGTTCCGGGCAACCTAGGCCTCACTCTAGGGCGTTGTTCCACCAGATTGAATAGTTAGGGCCTTAGAAGTCAACGCCCGAAGCATAAAATACAATATAAATATAACAGTTTTTCCATCGTATAGAACGAATAATAGCAACCAGTGTTAAAGTTAACGTCATTTCTACTTTCCAGGCAACCTAGGCTTCACCATAGGGCGTTGCTCCAGCTGTTTGAATAGTTAGGGCCTTAGAAGTCAATGCCCGAAGCATAAAATGCAATAAAAATACAACAGTTTTTCCATCGTATAAAAGGATTAATTGCAACCAGTTTGAAAGTGATGGTCATTTCTACGTTCCGGGCAACCTAGGCTTCAATCTACGGCGTTGCTCCACCAGATCGAATAGCTAGGGCCTTAGAAGTCAACGCCCGAAGCATAAAATACAAAATAAATAGTACAGTTTTTCCATTGTATAAAACGTATAATTGCTACCGGTGTGAAAGTTATGGTCATTTCTACGTCCCAGGCAACCTAGGCTTCACCCTAGGACGTTGTTCCACCAGATGGAATAGTTATGGCCTTAGAAGTGAACGCCAGCAGCATAAAATGCAATATAAATACAACAGTTTTTCCATCGTATAAAAGGATTAATTGCAACCAGTATGAAAGCTATGGTCATTTCTACTTTACGGGCAACCTAGGCTACACGCCAGGGCGTTGCCCCTACAGATTGAATAGTTAGGGCCTGAGAAGTCAATGGCCGAAGCATAAAATGCAATAAAAATACAACAGCTTTTCCATCATATAACAGGAGTATTTGCAACCAGTTTGAAAGTGATGGTATTTGCTACGTTCCGGGCAACTTAGGCTTCACTCTATGGCGTTGTTCCACCACATCGAACAGCTACGGCCTCAGAAGTCAACGCCTGAAGCATAAAATACAATAAAAATACAACAGTCTTTCCATCCTATAACAGGAATAATTGCAACCCGTGTGGAAGTGATGGTCATTTGTACGTTCCAGGCAACCTAGGCTTCACTCTAGGGCGTTGCTCCACCAGATAAAACAGTTAGTTCCTTAGAAGTCAACGCCCGAAGCACAAAATACAAAATAAATAGAACAGTTTTTCCATCGTATAAAACGAATAATAACAACCAGTGTGAAAGTTACGGTCATTTCAACGTTCCGGCAACCTAGGCTTCACACCAGGGCGTTGTTCCACCAGATCGAATAGTTAGGGCCTAAGAAGTGAACGCCAGAAGCATAAAATACAACATAAATACAACAGTTTTTCTATCCTATAAAACGAGTAATTGCCACCAGTATGAAGGTTGTGGTCATTTCTACTTTCCGGGCAACCTAGGCCACACCCTAGGGCGTTGCTCCAACAGATTGAATAGTTCGGGCCTTAGAAGTGAATGGCCGAAGCATAAAATGCAATAAAAATGCAACAGTTTTTCCATCGTATAAAAGGATTAGTTGCAACCAGCTTGAAAGTGATGGTCATTTCTACGTTCCGGGCAACCTAGGCTTCACTCTAGGGCGTTGCTCCACCAGATCGAATAGTTAGGGCCTTAGAAGTCAACGCCAGAATCATAAAATACAATGAAGATGCAACAGCTTTTCCATCGTATTAAACGAATAATTTCAACCAGTGTGAATGTTATGGTCATTTCTACATTCCGAGGAACCTAGGCTTCACTCTAGGGCGTTGATCCAACAGATTGAATAGTTAGGGCCTTAGCAGTCAACGCCCGAAGCATAAAATACAATATAAATACAACAGTTTTTCCAACGTATAAAACGAATAATTGCAACCAGTGTGAAAGTTATGGTCATTTCTACGTTCGGGCAACCTGGGCTTCACTCTAGGGCGTTGCTCCACCAGATCAAACAGCTAGGGCCTTAGAAGTCAACGCCCGAAGCATAAAATACAATATAAATATAACAGTTTTTCCATCGTATAGAACGAATAATAGCAACCAGTGTGAAAGTTAACGTCATTTCTACTTTCCGGGCAACCTAGGCTTCACCCTAGGGCGTTGCTCCAACAGATTGAATAGTTAGGGCCTTAGAAGTCAACGCCCGATGCATAAAATACAAAATAAATAGAACAGTTTTTCCATCGTGTAAAACGAATAATTGCTACCGGTGTGAAATTTATGGTCATTTCTACGTTCCGGTCAACCTAGGCTTCACCATAGGGCGTTACTCCACCAGATCAAACAGTTAGTTCCTTAGAAGTCAACGCCCGAAGCATAAAATACAAAATAAATAGAACAGTTTTTCCATCGTATAAAACTAATAATTTCAACCAGTGTGAAAGTAATGGGCATTTCTACGTTCCGGACAACCTGGGCTTCACTCTAGGGCGTTGCTCCACCACATCGAATAGCTACGGCCTTAGAAGTCAACGCCAGAAGCATAAAATACAATAAATATACAAGAGTTTTTCCATCGTATATCAGGAATAATTGCAACCAGTGTGAAAGTGATGGTCATTTCTACGTTCCGGGCAACGTAGGCTTCACTCTAGGGCGTTGTTCCAACAGATCGAACACTTAGGGCCTAAGAAGGCACCGCCAGGAGCATAAAATAGAATATAAATATAACAGTTTTTCCATCGTATAAAACGAATAATAGCAATCAGTGTGAAAGTTATGGTCATTTCTAAGTTCCGGGCAACCTAGGCTTCATCCTAGGGCGTCGCTCCAACAGATTGAATAGTTAGGGCCTTAGAAGTCAACGCCCGACGCATAAAATGCAATAAAAATACAACAGTTTTTCCATCGTATAAAAGGATTAATTGCAACCAGTTTGAAAGTGATGGTCATTTCTACGTTCCGGGCAACCTAGGCGACACTCTAGTGCGTTGCTCCACCACATCTAATAGCTACGGCCTTAGACGTCAACGACAGAAGCATAAAATACAATATAAATACAACATTTTTTCAATCATATAAAACGAATAATTGCAACCAGTAAGAAAGCTATGGTCATTTCTACTTTACGGGCAACCTAGGGTACACCCTAGGGCGTTGCTCCTACAGATTGAATAGTTAGGGCCTTAGAAGTCAATGCCCGAATCATAAAATGCAATAAAAATACAACAGTTTTTCCATCATATAACAGGAGTATTTGCAACCAGTTTGAAAGTGATGGTATTTGCTACGTTCCGGGCAACCTAGGCTTCACTCTAGGGCGTTGCTCCACCAGATCCAATAGTTAGTGCCTTAGAAGTCAACGCCCGAAGCATAAAATACAAAATAAATAGTACAGTTTTTCCATTGTATAAAACGTATAATTGCTACCGGTGTGAAAGTTATGGTCATTTCTACGTCCCGGGCAACCTAGGCTTCACCCTAGGTCGTTGTTCCACCAGATGGAATAGTTAGGGCCTTAGAAGTGAACGCCAGCAGCATAAAATGCAATATAAATACAACAGTTTTTCCATCATATAAAACGAATAATTGCAACCAGTATGAAAGTTATGGTCATTTCTACTTTCCGGGCAACCTAGGCTACACCATAGGGCGTTGCTCCAGCTGTTTGAATAGTTAGGGCCTTAGAAGTCAATGCCCGAAGCATAAAATGCAATAAAAATACAACAGTTTTTCCATCATATAACAGGAATAATTGCAACCAGTTTGAAAGTGATGGTCATTTCTACGTTGCGGGAAACCTCGGCTTCACTCTAGGGCGTTGCTCCGCCATATCGAATAGTTAGTGCATTAGAAGTCAACGCCAGAAGCATAAAATACAATATAAATACAACAGTTTTTCCATCGTATAAAAGGATTAATTGCAACCAGTTTGAAAGTGATGGTCATTTCTACGTTCCGGGCAACCTAGGCTTCACTGTAGGGCGTTGTTCCGCCAGATGGAGTAGTTAGGGCATAAGAAGTCAACCCCGACGCATAAAATGCAATAAAAATGCAACAGTTTTTCCATCGTATAAAAGGATTAATTGCAACCAGTTTGAAAGTGATGGTCATTTCTACGTTCCGGGCAACCTAGGCTTCACCCTAGGGCGTTGTTCCTACAGATTGAATAGTTAGGGCCTTAGAAGTCAATGCCCGAATCATAAAATGCAATAAAAATACAACAGTTTTTCCATCATATAACAGGAGTATTTGCAACCAGTTTGAAAGTGATGGTATTTGCTACGTTCCGGGCAACCTAGGCTTCACTCTAGGGCGTTGCTCCACCAGATCCAATAGTTAGTGCCTCAGAAGTCAACGCCAGAAGCATAAAATACAATATAAATACAACAGTTTTTCCAACGTATAAAACGAATAATTGCAACCAGTATGAAAGTTATGGTCATTTCTACGTTCCGGGCAACCTAGGGTACACCCTAGGGCGTTGCTCCTACAGATTGAATAGTTAGGGCCTTAGAAGTCAATGCCCGAATCATAAAATGCAATAAAAATACAACAGTTTTTCCATCATATAACAGGAGTATTTGCAACCAGTTTGAAAGTGATGGTATTTGCTACGTTCCGGGCAACCTAGGCTTCACTCTAGGGCGTTGCTCCACCAGATCCAATAGTTAGTGCCTCAGAAGTCAACGCCAGAAGCATAAAATACAATATAAATACAACAGTTTTTCCAACGTATAAAACGAATAATTGCAACCAGTATGAAAGTTATGGTCATTTCTACGTTCCGGGCAACCTAGGCCTCACTCTAGGGCGTTGTTCCACCAGATTGAATAGTTAGGGCCTTAGAAGTCAACGCCCGAAGCATAAAATACAATATAAATATAACAGTTTTTCCATCGTATAGAACGAATAATAGCAACCAGTGTGAAAGTTATGGTCATTTCTACGTTCCGGGCAACCTAGGCTTCACTCTAGGGCGTTGCTCCACCAGATCAAACAGGTAGTTCCTTAGAAGTCAACGCCCGAAGCATAAAATACAAAATAAATAGAACAGTCTTTCCATCGTATAAAACGAATAATATCAACCAGTGTGAAAGTTATGGTCATTTCTACGTTCCGGGCAACCTAGGGTTCACCACAGGGCGTTGTTCCACCAGATCGAATAGTTAGGGCCTAAGAAGTGAACGCCAGCAGCATAAAATGCAATATAAATACAACAGTTTTTCCATCATATAAAACGAATAATTGCAACCAGTATGAAAGTTATGGTCATTTCTACTTTCCGGGCAACCTAGGCTACACCATAGGGCGTTGCTCCAGCACTTTGAATAGTTAGGGCCTTAGAAGTCAACGCCGGAAGCATAAAATGCAATAAAGATGCAACAGCTTTTCCATCGTATTAAACGAATAATTTCAACCAGTGTGAACGTTATTGTCATTTCTACGTCCCGGGCAACCTAGGCTTCACCCTAGGTCGTTGTTCCACCAGATGGAATAGTTAGGGCCTTAGAAGTGAACGCCAGCAGCATAAAATGCAATATAAATACAACAGTTTTTCCATCGTATAAAAGGATTAATTGCAACCAGTTTGAAAGGGATGGTCATTTCTACGTTCCGGGCAACCTTGGCTTCACCCTAGGGCGTTGTTCCGCCAGATGGAGTAGTTAGGGCATAAGAAGTCAACCCCGACGCATAAAATGCAATAAAAATGCAACAGTTTTTCCATCGTATAAAAGGATTAATTGCAACCAGTTTGAAAGTGATGGTCATTTCTACGTTCCGGGCAACCTAGGCTTCACCCTAGGGCGTTGTTCCACCAGATGGAATAGCTAGGCCATAAGAAGTCAACGCCAGAAGCATAAAATACGGTATAAATACAACAGCTTTTCCATCGTATAAAATGTATAATTGCAAACATTGCGAAAGTAATGGTCATTTCTACGTTCCGGGCAACCTAGGCGTCACTCTAGTACGTTGCTCCACCACATCTAATAGCTACGGCCTTAGACGTCAACGACAGAAGCATAAAATACAATATAAATACAACATTTTTTCCATCATATAAAACGAATAATTGCAACCAGTATGAAAGCTATGGTCATTTCTACTTTACGGGCAACCTAGGCTACACCCTAGGGCGTTGCTCCTACAGATTGAATAGTTAGGGCCTTAGAAGTCAATGGCCGAAGCATAAAATGCAATAAAAATACAACAGTGTTTCCATCATATAACAGGAGTATTTGCAACCAGTTTGAAAGTGATGGTATTTGCTACGTTCCGGGCAACTTAGGCTTCACTCTATGGCGTTCTTCCACCACATCGAACAGCTACGGCCTCAGAAGTCAACGCCTGAAGCATAAAATACAATAAAAATACAACAGTCTTTCCATCCTATAACAGGAATAATTGCAACCCGTGTGGAAGTGATGGTCATTTGTACGTTCCAGGCAACCTAGGCTTCACTCTAGGGCGTTGCTCCACCAGATCATACAGTTAGTTCCTTAGAAGTCAGCGCCCGAAGCACAAAATACAAAATAAATAGAACAGTTTTTCCATCGTATAAAACGAATAATAACAACCAGTGTGAAAGTTACGGTCATTTCAACGTTCCGGCAACCTAGGCTTCACACCATGGTGTTGTTCCACCAGATCGAATAGTTAGGGCCTAAGAAGTGAACGCCAGAAGCATAAAATACAACATAAATACAACAGTTTTTCTATCCTATAAAACGAGTAATTGCCACCAGTGTGAAAGTTATGGTCATTTCTACGTTCCGGGCAACCTAGGCTTCACTCTAGGGAGTTGCTCCACCAGATCAAACAGGTAGTTCCTTAGAAGTCAACGCCCGAAGCATAAAATACAAAATAAATAGAACAGTCTTTCCATCGTATAAAACGAATAATATCAACCAGTGTGAAAGTTATGGTCATTTCTAAGTTCCGGGCAACCTAGGCTTCATCCTAGGGCGTCGCTCCAACAGATTGAATAGTTAGGGCCTTAGAAGTCAACGCCCGACGCATAAAATGCAATAAAAATACAACAGTTTTTCCATCGTATAAAAGGATTAATTGCAACCAGTTTGAAAGTGATGGTCATTTCTACGTTCCGGGCAACCTAGGCGACACTCTAGTGCGTTGCTCCACCACATCTAATAGCTACGGCCTTAGACGTCAACGACAGAAGCATAAAATACAATATAAATACAACATTTTTTCAATCATATAAAACGAATAATTGCAACCAGTAAGAAAGCTATGGTCATTTCTACTTTACGGGCAACCTAGGGTACACCCTAGGGCGTTGCTCCTACAGATTGAATAGTTAGGGCCTTAGAAGTCAATGCCCGAATCATAAAATGCAATAAAAATACAACAGTTTTTCCATCATATAACAGGAGTATTTGCAACCAGTTTGAAAGTGATGGTATTTGCTACGTTCCGGGCAACCTAGGCTTCACTCTAGGGCGTTGCTCCACCAGATCCATTAGTTAGTGCCTTAGAAGTCAACGCCCGAAGCATAAAATACAAAATAAATAGTACAGTTTTTCCATTGTATAAAACGTATAATTGCTACCGGTGTGAAAGTTATGGTCATTTCTACGTCCCGGGCAACCTAGGCTTCACCCTAGGTCGTTGTTCCACCAGATGGAATAGTTAGGGCCTTAGAAGTGAACGCCAGCAGCATAAAATGCAATATAAATACAACAGTTTTTCCATCATATAAAACGAATAATTGCAACCAGTATGAAAGTTATGGTCATTTCTACTTTCCGGGCAACCTAGGCTACACCATAGGGCGTTGCTCCAGCTGTTTGAATAGTTAGGGCCTTAGAAGTCAATGCCCGAAGCATAAAATGCAATAAAAATACAACAGTTTTTCCATCATATAACAGGAATAATTGCAACCAGTTTGAAAGTGATGGTCATTTCTACGTTCCGGGAAACCTCGGCTTCACTCTAGGGCGTTGCTCCGCCATATCGAATAGTTAGTGCATTAGAAGTCAACGCCAGAAGCATAAAATACAATATAAATACAACAGTTTTTCCATCGTATAAAAGGATTAATTGCAACCAGTTTGAAAGTGATGGTCATTTCTACGTTCCGGGCAACCTAGGCTTCACTGTAGGGCGTTGTTCCGCCAGATGGAGTAGTTAGGGCATAAGAAGTCAACCCCGACGCATAAAATGCAATAAAAATGAAACAGTTTTTCCATCGTATAAAAGGATTAATTGCAACCAGTTTGAAAGTGATGGTCATTTCTACGTTCCGGGCAACCTAGGCTTCACCCTAGGGCGTTGTTCCACCAGATGGAATAGTTAGGCCATAAGAAGTCAACGCCAGAAGCATAAAATAAGGTATAAATACAACAGCTTTTCCATCGTATAAAATGTATAATTGCAATCATTGCGAAAGTAATGGTCATTTCTACGTTCCGGTCAACCTAGGCTTCACCATAGGGCGTTACTCCACCAGATCAAACAGTTAGTTCCTTAGAAGTCAACGCCCGAAGCATAAAATACAAAATAAATAGAACAGTTTTTCCATCGTATAAAACTAATAATTTCAACCAGTGTGAAAGTAATGGGCATTTCTACGTTCCGGACAACCTGGGCTTCACTCTAGGGCGTTGCTCCACCACATCGAATAGCTACGGCCTTAGAAGTCAACGCCAGAAGCATAAAATACAATAAATATACAAGAGTTTTTCCATCGTATATCAGGAATAATTGCAACCAGTGTGAAAGTGATGGTCATTTCTACGTTCCGGGCAACGTAGGCTTCACTCTAGGGCGTTGTTCCAACAGATCGAACACTTAGGGCCTAAGAAGGCACCGCCAGGAGCATAAAATAGAATATAAATATAACAGTTTTTCCATCGTATAAAACGAATAATAGCAATCAGTGTGAAAGTTATGGTCATTTCTAAGTTCCGGGCAACCTAGGCTTCATCCTAGGGCGTCGCTCCAACAGATTGAATAGTTAGGGCCTTAGAAGTCAACGCCCGACGCATAAAATGCAATAAAAATACAACAGTTTTTCCATCGTATAAAAGGATTAATTGCAACCAGTTTGAAAGTGAAAGTCATTTCTACGTTCCAGGCAACCTAGGCGTCACTCTAGTGAGTTGCTCCACCACATCTAATAGCAACGGCCTTAGACGTCAACGACAGAAGCATAAAATACAATATAAATACAACAGTTTTTCCAACGTATAAAACGAATAATTGCAACCAGTGTGAAAGTTATGGTCATTTCTACGTTCGGGCAACCTGGGCTTCACTCTAGGGCGTTGCTCCACCAGATCAAACAGCTAGGGCCTTAGAAGTCAACGCCCGAAGCATAAAATACAATATAAATATAACAGTTTTTCCATCGTATAGAACGAATAATAGCAACCAGTGTGAAAGTTAACGTCATTTCTACTTTCCGGGCAACCTAGGCTTCACCCTAGGGCGTTGCTCCAACAGATTGAATAGTTAGGGCCTTAGAAGTCAACGCCCGATGCATAAAATACAAAATAAATAGAACAGTTTTTCCATCGTGTAAAACGAATAATTGCTACCGGTGTGAAATTTATGGTCATTTCTACGTTCCGGTCAACCTAGGCTTCACCATAGGGCGTTACTCCACCAGATCAAACAGTTAGTTCCTTAGAAGTCAACGCCCGAAGCATAAAATACAAAATAAATAGAACAGTTTTTCCATCGTATAAAACTAATAATTTCAACCAGTGTGAAAGTAATGGGCATTTCTACGTTCCGGACAACCTGGGCTTCACTCTAGGGCGTTGCTCCACCACATCGAATAGCTACGGCCTTAGAAGTCAACGCCAGAAGCATAAAATACAATAAATATACAAGAGTTTTTCCATCGTATATCAGGAATAATTGCAACCAGTGTGAAAGTGATGGTCATTTCTACGTTCCGGGCAACGTAGGCTTCACTCTAGGGCGTTGTTCCAACAGATCGAACACTTAGGGCCTAAGAAGGCACCGCCAGGAGCATAAAATAGAATATAAATATAACAGTTTTTCCATCGTATAAAACGAATAATAGCAATCAGTGTGAAAGTTATGGTCATTTCTAAGTTCCGGGCAACCTAGGCTTCATCCTGGGGCGTCGCTCCAACAGATTGAATAGTTAGGGCCTTAGAAGTCAACGCCCGACGCATAAAATGCAATAAAAATACAACAGTTTTTCCATCGTATAAAAGGATTAATTGCAACCAGTTTGAAAGTGATGGTCATTTCTACGTACCGGGCAACCTAGGCGACACTCTAGTGCGTTGCTCCACCACATCTAATAGCTACGGCCTTAGACGTCAACGACAGAAGCATAAAATACAATATAAATACAACATTTTTTCAATCATATAAAACGAATAATTGCAACCAGTAAGAAAGCTATGGTCATTTCTACTTTACGGGCAACCTAGGGTACACCCTAGGGCGTTGCTCCTACAGATTGAATAGTTAGGGCCTTAGAAGTCAATGCCCGAATCATAAAATGCAATAAAAATACAACAGTTTTTCCATCATATAACAGGAGTATTTGCAACCAGTTTGAAAGTGATGGTATTTGCTACGTTCCGGGCAACCTAGGCTTCACTCTAGGGCGTTGCTCCACCAGATCCAATAGTTAGTGCCTCACAAGTCAACGCCAGAAGCATAAAATACAATATAAATACAACAGTTTTTCCAACGTATAAAACGAATAATTGCAACCAGTATGAAAGTTATGGTCATTTCTACGTTCCGGGCAACCTAGGGTACACCCTAGGGCGTTGCTCCTACAGATTGAATAGTTAGGGCCTTAGAAGTCAATGCCCGAATCATAAAATGCAATAAAAATACAACAGTTTTTCCATCATATAACAGGAGTATTTGCAACCAGTTTGAAAGTGATGGTATTTGCTACGTTCCGGGCAACCTAGGCTTCACTCTAGGGCGTTGCTCCACCAGATCCAATAGTTAGTGCCTCAGAAGTCAACGCCAGAAGCATAAAATACAATATAAATACAACAGTTTTTCCAACGTATAAAACGAATAATTGCAACCAGTATGAAAGTTATGGTCATTTCTACGTTCCGGGCAACCTAGGCCTCACTCTAGGGCGTTGTTCCACCAGATTGAATAGTTAGGGCCTTAGAAGTCAACGCCCGAAGCATAAAATACAATATAAATATAACAGTTTTTCCATCGTATAGAACGAATAATAGCAACCAGTGCTAAAGTTAACGTCATTTCTACTTTCCAGGCAACCAAGGCTTCACCATAGGGCGTTGCTCCAGCTGTTTGAATAGTTAGGGCCTTAGAAGTCAATGCCCGAAGCATAAAATGCAATAAAAATACAACAGTTTTTCCATCATATAACAGGAATAATTGCAACCAGTTTGAAAGTGATGGTCATTTCTACGTTCCGGGAAACCTCGGCTTCACTCTAGGGCGTTGCTCCGCCATATCGAATAGTTAGTGCATTAGAAGTCAACGCCAGAAGCATAAAATACAATATAAATACAACAGTTTTTCCATCGTATAAAAGGATTAATTGCAACCAGTTTGAAAGTGATGGTCATTTCTACGTTCCGGGCAACCTAGGCTTCACTGTAGGGCGTTGTTCCGCCAGATGGAGTAGTGAGGGCATAAGAAGTCAACCCCGACGCATAAAATGCAATAAAAATGCAACAGTTTTTCCATCGTATAAAAGGATTAATTGCAACCAGTTTGAAAGTGATGGTCATTTCTACGTTCCGGGCAACCTAGGCTTCACCCTAGGGCGTTGTTCCACCAGATGGAATAGTTAGGCCATAAGAAGTCAACGCCAGAAGCATAAAATAAGGTATAAATACAACAGCTTTTCCATCGTATAAAATGTATAATTGCAAACATTGCGAAAGTAATGGTCATTTCTACGTTCCGGGCAACCTAGGCGTCACTCTAGTGCGTTGCTCCACCACATCTAATAGCTACGGCCTTAGACGTCAACGACAGAAGCATAAAATACAATATAAATACAACATTTTTTCCATCATATAAAACGAATAATTGCAACCAGTATGAAAGCTATGGTCATTTCTACTTTACGGGCAACATGGACTACACCCTAGGGCGTTGCTCCTACAGATTGAATAGTTAGGGCCTTAGAAGTCAATGCCCGAAGCATAAAATGCAATAAAAATACAACAGTTTTTCCATCATATAACAGGAGTATTTGCATCCAGTTTGAAAGTGATGGTATTTGCTACGTTCCGGGCAACTTAGGCTTAACTCTAGGGCGTTGCTCCACCAGATCGAATAGTTAGTGCCTTAGAAGTCAATGCCAGAAGCATAAAATACAATATAAATACAACAGTTTTTCCATCGTATAAAACGAATAATTGCAACCAGTATGAAAGATAACGTCATTTCTACTTTCCGGGCAACCTATGCATCACCCTCGGGCGTTGCTTCAACAGATTGAATATTTAGGGCCTTAGAAGTCAACGCCCGAAGCACAAAATACAAAATAAATAGAACAGTTTTTCCATCGTATAAAACGAATAATTGCTACCGGTGTGAAAGTTATGGTCATTTATACGTTCCGGGCAACCTAGGCTTCACCATAGGGCGTTACTCCACCAGGTCGATTAGTTAGGGCCTAAGAAGAGGACCCCAGAAGCATAAAATACAATATAAATACAACAGTTTTTCATCATAAAAAACGAATTATTGCAACCAGTATGAAAGCTAGGGTCATTTCTACTTTACGGGAAACCTAGGCTACACCCTAGGGCGTTGCTCTTACAGATTGAATAGTTAGGGCCTTAGAAGTTAAATGCCCGAAGCATAAAATGCAATAAAAATACAACAGTTTTTCCATCGTATAAAAGGATTAATTGCAACCAGTTTGAAAGTGATGGTCATTTCTACGTTCCGGGCAACCTAGGCTTCACTCTACGGCGTTGCTCCACCAGATCGAATAGCTAGGGCCTTAGAAGTCAACGCCCGAAGCATAAAATACAAAATAAATAGTACAGTTTTTCCATTGTATAAAACGTATAATTGCTACCGGTGTGAAAGTTATGGTCATTTCTACGTTCCGGGCAACCTAGGCTTCACCGTAGGTCGTTGTTCCACCAGATGGAATAGTTAGGGCCTTAGAAGTCAACGCCCGAAGTATAAAATACAAAATAAATAGAACAGTTTTTCCATCGTATAAAACTAATAATTTCAACCAGTGTGAAAGTAATGGGCATTTCTACGTTCCGGACAACCTAGGCTTCACTCTAGGGCGTTGCTCCACCACATCGAATAGCTACGGCCTTAGAAGTCAACGCCAGAAGCATAAAATACAATAAATATACAAGCGTTTTTCCATCGTATATCAGGAATAATTGCAACCAGTGTGAAAGTGATGGTCATTTCTACGTTCCGGACAACGTAGGCTTCACTCTAGGGGTTGTTCGAACAGATCGAACACTTACGGCGTAAGAAGGCACCGCCAGAAGCATATAATACAATATAAATATAACAGTTTTTCCATCGTATAAAACGAATAATAGCAATCAGTGTGAAAGTTATGGTCATTTCTATGTTCCGGGCAACCTAGGCTTCACCCTAGGGCGTCGCTCCAACAGATCGAATAGTTAGAGCCTTAGAAGTCAACGCCCGACGAATAAAATGCAATAAAAATGCAACAGTTTTTCCATCGTATAAAAGGATTAATTGCAACCAGTTTGAAAGTGATGGTCATTTCTACGTTCCGGGCAACCTAGGCTTCACCCTAGGGCGTTGTTCCGCCAGATGGAGTAGTTACGGCATAAGAAGTCAACCCCCGACGCATAAAACGCAATAAAAATGCAACAGTTTTTCCATCGTATAAAAGGATTAATTGCAACCAGTTTGCAAGTGATGGTCATTTCTACGTTCCGGGCAACCTAGGCTTCACCCTAGGGCGTTGTTCCGCCAGATGGAGTAGTTAGGGCATAAGAAGTCAACCCCCGACGCATAAAATGCAATAATAATACATCAGTTTTTCCATCGTATAAAAGGATTAATTGCAAACAGTTTGAAAGTGATGGTCACTTCTACGTTCCGGGCAACCTAGGCTTTACTCTAGGGCGCTGCTCCACCAGACCGAATAGCTAGTGCCTTAGAAGTCAACACCAGAAGCATAAAATACAATATAAACACAACAGTTTTTCCATCGTATAAAACGAATAATTGCTACCAGTATGGAAGTGATGGTCATTTCTACGTTCCGGGCAACCTAGGCCTCACTCTAGGGCGTTGTTCCACCAGATTGAATAGCTAGGGCCTAAGAAATCAACGCCAGAAGCATAAAATACAATATAAATATAACAGTTTTTCCATCGTATAAAACGAATAATTTCAACCAGTGTGAATGTTATGGTCATTTCTACATTCCGAGCAACCTAGGCTACACTCTAGGGCGTTGATCGTCCAGAGAGAATAGTTAGGGCCTTAGAAGTCAACGCCAGAAGCATAAAATTCAATAAAGATGCAACAGTTTTTCCATCGTATAGCAGGAATAATTGCAAACAGTGTGAAAGTACCGGTCATTTTTACTTTCCGGGTAACCCAGGCTTCACTCTAGGGCGTTGTTCCACCAGATCGAACAGTTAGGGCATACGAAGGCAACGCCAGAAGCATAAAATGCAATATAAATACAACAGTTTTTCCATCATATAAAACGAATAATTGCAACCAGTATGAAAGTTATGGTCATTTCTACGTTCCGGGCAACCTAGGCTTCACTCTATGGCGTTCTTCCACCACATCGAATAGCTACAGACTCAGAAGTCAACGCCTGAAGCATAAAATACGATAAAAATACAACAGTCTTTCCATCCTATAACTGGAATAGTTGCAACCCGTGTGGAAGTGATGGTCATTTGTACGTTCCAGGCAACCTAGGCTTCACTCTAGGGCGTTGTTCCACCAGATAGAATTGTTAGGGCCTAAGAAGTCAACGCCAGAAGCATAAGATACAATATAAATATAACAATTTTTCCATCGTATAGAACGAATAATAGCAACCAGTATGAAAGTTATGGTCATTTCTACTTTCCGGGCAACCTAGGCTACATCATGGGGCGTTGCTCCAGCAGTTTGAATTGTTAGGGCCTTAGAAGTCAATGCTCGAAGCATAAAATGCAATAAAAATACAACAGTTTTTCCATCATATAACAGGAATAATTGCAACCAGTTTGAAAGTGATGGTCATTTCTACGTTCCGTTAAACCTCGGCTTCACTCTAGGGCGTTGCTCCGCCACATCGAATAGCTAGTGCATTAGAAGTCAACGCCAGAAGCATAAAATACAATATAAATACAACAGTTTTTCCATCGTATAAAACGAATAATTGCAACCAGTATGAAAGTTAACGTCATTTCTACTTTCCGGGCAACCTAGGCTTCACCCTTGCCCGTTGCTCCAACAGATTGAATAGTTAGGGCCTTAGAAGTCAACGCCGGAAGCATAAAATGCAATAAAAATACAACAGTTTTTCCATCGTACAAAAGGATTACTTGCAACCAGTTTGAAAGTGATGGTCATTTCTACGTTCCGGGCAACCTAGGCTTCACCCTAGGGCGTTGCTCCAACAGATCGAATAGTTAGTGCCTTAGAAGTCAACGCCAGAAGCTTAAAATACAATATAAATACAACAGTTTTTCCATCGTATAAAACGAATAATTGCTACCAGTATGGAAGTGATGCTCATTTCTACGTTCCGGGCTACCTAGGCCTCACTCTAGGGCGTTGTTCCTCCAGATTGAATAGTTAGGACCTAAGAAATCAACGGCAGAAGCATAAAATACAATATAAATATAACTGTTTTTCCATTGTGTAAAACGAATAATTTCAACCAGTGTGAATGTTATGGTCATTTCTACATTCCGAGCAACCTAGGCTTCACTCTAGGTCGCTGATCCACCAGATAGAATAGTGAGGGCCTTAGAAGTCAACGCCAGAAGCATAAAATTCAATAAAGATGCAACAGTTTTTCCATCATATAAAACGAATAATTGCAACCAGTATGAAAGCTATGGTCATTTCTACTTTACGGGCAACCTAGGCTACACGCTAGGGCGATGCTCCTACAGATTGAATTGTTAGGGCCTTAGAAGTCAATGCCCGAAGAATCAAATGCAATAAAAATACAACAGTTTTTCCATCATATAACAGTAATATTTGCAACCAGTTTGAAAGTGATGGTCACTTCTACGTTCCGGGCAACCTACGCTTCACTCTAGGGCGTTGCTCCACCAGATCGAATAGCTAGGGCCTTAGAAGTCAACGCCCGAAGCATAAAATACAAAATAAATAGTACAGTTTTTCCATTGTATAAAACGTATAATTGCTACCGGTGTGAAAGTTATGGTCATTTCTACGTTGCGGGCAACCTAGGCTTCACCCTAGGTCGTTGTTCCACCAGATGGAATAGTTAGGGCCTTAGAAGTCAACGCCCGGCGCATAAAATGCAATAAATATGCAACAGTTTTTCCATCGTATAAAAGGATTAATTGCAACCAGTTTGAAAGTGATGGTCATTTCTACGTTCCGGGCAACCTAGGCTTCACCCTAGGGCGTTGTTCCGCCAGATGGAGTAGTTAGGGCATAAGAAGTCAACCCCGACGCATAAAATGCAATAAAAATGCAACAGTTTTTCCATCGTATAAAAGGATTAATTGCAACCAGTTTGAAAGTGATGGTCATTTCTACGTTCCGGGCAACCT
Source organism: Calliopsis andreniformis (assembly GCF_051401765.1). NCBI lineage: Eukaryota > Metazoa > Arthropoda > Insecta > Hymenoptera > Andrenidae > Calliopsis > Calliopsis andreniformis. The sequence goes on along the minus strand of NW_027480442.1, from coordinate 1,075,596 downwards.
AGGCTCCGCCCTAGGGCGTTGTTCCACCAGATGGAATAGCTGGGCCATAAGAAGTCAACGCCAGAAGCATAAAATACGGTATAAATACAACAGCTTTTCCATCGTATAAAATGTATAATTGCAAACATTGCGAAAGTAATGGTCATTTCTACGTTCCGGGCAACCTAGGCGTCACTCTAGTGCGTTGCTCCACCACATCTAATAGCTACGGCCTTAGACGTCAACGACAGAAGCATAAAATACAATATAAATACAACATTTTTTCCATCATATAAAACGAATAATTGCAACCAGTATGAAAGCTATGGTCATTTCTACTTTACGGGCAACCTAGACTACACCCTAGGGCGTTGCTCCTACAGATTGAATAGTTAGAGCCTCAGAAGTCAACGCCCGAAGTATAAAATGCAATAAAAATACAACAGTTTTTCCATCATATAACAGGAGTATTTGCAACCAGTTTGAAAGTGATGGTATTTGCTACGTTCCTGGCAACTTAGGCTTAACTCTAGGGCGTTGCTCCACCAGATCGAATAGTTAGTGCCTTAGAAGTCAATGCCAGAAGCATAAAATACAATATAAATACAACAGTTTTTCCATCGTATAAAACGAATAATTGCAGCCAGTATGAAAGATAACGTCATTTCTACTTTCCGGGCAACCTAGGCATCACCCTAGGGCGTTGCTTCAACAGATTGAATATTTAGGGCCTTAGAAGCCAACGCCCGAAGCATAAAATACAAAATAAATAGAACAGTTTTTCCATCGTATAAAACGAATAATTGCTACCGGTGTGAAAGTGATGGTCATTTCTACGTTCCGGGCAACCTAGGCTTCACTCTAGGGCGTTGCTCCACCAGATCGAATAGTTAGGGCCTTAGAAGTCAACGCCAGAATCATAAAATACAATGAAGATGCAACAGCTTTTCCATCGTATTAAACGAATAATTTCAACCAGTGTGAATGTTATGGTCATTTCTACATTCCGAGCAACCTAGGCTTCACTCTAGGGCGTTGATCGAACAGATTGAATAGTTAGGGCCTTAGCAGTCAACGCCCGAAGCATAAAATACAGTATAAATACAACAGTTTTTCCATCATATAACAGGAATAATTGCAACCAGTTTGAAAGTGATGGTCATTTATACGTTCCGGGCAACCTAGGCTTCACTCTAGGGCGTTGCTCCACCAGATCGAATAGTTAGTGCCTCAGAAGTCAACGCCAGAAGCATAAAATACAATATAAATACAACAGTTTTTCTATCATATAAAACGAGTAATTGCAACCAGTATGAAGGTTGTGGTCATTTCTACTTTCCGGGCAACCTAGGCTACACACTAGGGCCTTGCTCCAACAGATTGAATAGTTAGGGCCTTAGAAGTGAGTGGCCGAAGCATAAAATGCAATAAAAATGCAACAGTTTTTCCATCGTATAAAAGGATTAGTTGCAACCGGCTTGAAAGTGATGGTCATTTCTACGTTCCGGGCAACCTAGGCTTCACTCTAGGGCGTTGCTCCACCAGATCGAATAGTTAGGGCCTTAGAAGTCAACGCCAGAATCATAAAATACAATGAAGATGCAACAGCTTTTCCATCGTATTAAACGAATAATTTCAACCAGTGTGAATGTTATGGTCATTTCTACATTCCGAGCAACCTAGGCTTCACTCTAGGGCGTTGATCCAACAGATTGAATAGTTAGGGCCTTAGCAGTCAACGCCCGAAGCATAAAATACAGTATAAATACAACAGTTTTTCCATCATATAACAGGAATAATTGCAACCAGTTTGAAAGTGATGGTCATTTATACGTTCCGGGCAACCTAGGCTTCACTCTAGGGCGTTGCTCCACCAGATCGAATAGTTAGTGCCTCAGAAGTCAACGCCAGAAGCATAAAATACAATATAAATACAACAGTTTTTCCAACGTATAAAACGAATAATTGCAACCAGTATGAAAGTTATGGTCATTTCTACGTTCCGGGCAACCTAGGCCTCACTCTAGGGCGTTGTTCCACCAGATTGAATAGTTAGGGCCTTAGAAGTCAACGCGGGAAGCATAAAATGCAATAAAAATACATCAGCTTTTCCATCGTATAAAACGAATAATAGCAACCAGTGTGAAAGTTATGGTCATTTCTACGTTCTGGCAACCTGGGCTTCACTCTAGGGCGTTGCTCCACCAGATCAAACAGCTAGGGCCTTAGGAGTCAACGCCCGAAGCATAAAATACAATATAAATATAACAGTTTTTCCATCGTATAGAACGAATAATAGCAACCAGTGTGAAGGTTAACGTCATTTCTACTTTCCGGGCAACCTAGGCTTCACCCTAGGGCATTGCTCCAACAGATTGAATAGTTAGGGCCTTAGAAGTCAACGCCCGATGCATAAAATACAAAATATACAGAACAGTTTTTCCATCGTGTAAAACGAATAATTACTACCGGTGTGAAAATTATGGTCATTTCTACGTTCCGGTCAACCTAGGCTTCACAATAGGGCGTTACTCCACCAGATCAAACAGTTAGTTCCTTAGAAGTCAACGCCCGAAGCATAAAATACAAAATAAATAGAACAGTTTTTCCATCGTATAAAGCGAATAATAGCAACCAGTGTGAAAGTTGTGGTCATTTCTACTTTCCGGGCAACCTAGGCTACACCCTAGGGCGTTGCTCCAACAGATTGAATAGTTAGGGCCTTAGAAGTCAATGCCCGAAGCATAAAATGCAATAAAAATACAACAGTTTTTCCATCGTATAAAAGGATTAATTGCAACCAGTTTGAAAGTGATGGTCATTTCTACGTTCCGGGCAACCTAGGCTTCACTCTAGGGCGTTGCTCCACGAGATCGAATAGTTAGTGCCTTAGAAGTCAACGCCAGAAGCATAAAATACAATATAAATACAACAGTTTTTCCATCGTATAAAACGAATAATTGCTACCAGTATGGAAGTGATGCTCATTTCTACGTTCCGGGCTACCTAGGCCTCACTCTAGGGCGTTGCTCCTCCAGACTGAATAGTTAGGACCTAAGAAATCAACGGCAGAAGCATAAAATACATTATAAATGTAACTGTTTTTCCATCGTGTAAAACGAATAATTTCAACCAGTGTGAATGTTATGGTCATTTCTACATTCCGAGCAACCTAGGCTTCACTCTAGGTCGCTGATCCACCAGATAGAATAGTGAGGGCCTAAGAAGGCACCGCCAGCAGCATAAAATACAATATAAATATAACAGTTTTTCCATCGTATAAAACGAATAATAGCAATAAGTGTGAAAGTTATGGTCATTTCTAAGTTCCGGGCAACCTAGGCTTCACCCTAGGGCGTCGCTCCAACAGATTGAATAGTTAGGGCCTTAGAAGTCAACGCCCGGCGCATAAAATGCAATAAAAATGCAACAGTTTTTCCATCGTATAAAAGGATTAATTGCAACCAGTTTGAAACTGATGGTCATTTCTACGTTCCGGGCAACCTAGGCTTCACCCTAGGGCGTTGTTCCGCCAGATGGACTAGTTAGGGCATAAGAAGTCAACCCCGACGCATAAAATGCAATAAAAATGCAACAGTTTTTCCATCGTATAAAAGGATTAATTGCAACCAGTTTGAAAGTGATGGTCATTTCTACGTTCCGGGCAACCTAGGCTTCGCCCTAGGGCGTTGTTCCACCAGATGGAATAGCTGGGCCATAAGAAGTCAACGCCAGAAGCATAAAATACGGTATAAATACAACAGCTTTTCCATCGTATAAAATGTATAATTGCAAACATTGCGAAAGTAATTGTCATTTCTACGTTCCGGGCAACCTAGGCTTCACTCTAGGGCGTTGCTCCACCAGATCGAATAGTTAGTGCCTCAGAAGTCAACGCCAGAAGCATAAAATACAATATAAATACAACAGTTTTTCTATCATATAAAACGAGTAATTGCAACCAGTATGAAGGTTGTGGTCATTTCTACTTTCCGGGCAACCTAGGCTACACACTAGGGCCTTGCTCCAACAGATTGAATAGTTAGGGCCTTAGAAGTGAGTGGCCGAAGCATAAAATGTAATAAAAATGCAACAGTTTTTCCATCGTATAAAAGGATTAGTTGCAACCGGCTTGAAAGTGATGGTCATTTCTACGTTCCGGGCAACCTAGGCTTCACTCTAGGGCGTTGCTCCACCAGATCGAATAGTTAGGGCCTTAGAAGTCAACGCCAGAATCATAAAATACAATGAAGATGCAACAGCTTTTCCATCGTATTAAACGAATAATTTCAACCAGTGTGAATGTTATGGTCATTTCTACATTCCGAGCAACCTAGGCTTCACTCTAGGGCGTTGATCCAACAGATTGAATAGTTAGGGCCTTAGCAGTCAACGCCCGAAGCATAAAATACAGTATAAATTCAACAGTTTTTCCATCATATAACAGGAATAATTGCAACCAGTTTGAAAGTCATGGTCATGTATACGTTCCGGGCAACCTAGGCCTCACTCTAGGGCGTTGTTCCACCAGATTGAATAGTTAGGGCCTTAGAAGTCAACGCGGGAAGCATAAAATACAATATAAATACAACAGTTTTTCCAACGTATAAAACGAATAATTGCAACCAGTATGAAAGTTATGGTCATTTCTACGTTCCGGGCAACCTAGGCCTCACTCTAGGGCGTTGTTCCACCAGATTGAATAGTTAGGGCCTTAGAAGTCAACGCGGGAAGCATAAAATGCAATAAAAATACATCAGCTTTTCCATCGTATAAAACGAATAATAGCAACCAGTGTGAAAGTTATGGTCATTTCTACGTTCTGGCAACCTGGGCTTCACTCTAGGGCATTGCTCCAACAGATTGAATAGTTAGGGCCTTAGAAGTCAACGCCCGATGCATAAAATACAAAATATACAGAACAGTTTTTCCATCGTGTAAAACGAATAATTACTACCGGTGTGAAAATTATGGTCATTTCTACGTTCCGGTCAACCTAGGCTTCACCATCGGGCGTTACTCCACCAGATCAAACAGTTAGTTCCTTAGAAGTCAACGCCCGAAGCATAAAATACAAAATAAATAGAACAGTTTTTCCATCGTATAAAGCGAATAATAGCAACCAGTGTGAAAGTTGTGGTCATTTCTACTTTCCGGGCAACCTAGGCTACACCCTAGGGCGTTGCTCCAACAGATTGAATAGTTAGGGCCTTAGAAGTCAATGCCCGAAGCATAAAATGCAATAAAAATACAACAGTTTTTCCATCGTATAAAAGGATTAATTGCAACCAGTTTGAAAGTGATGGTCATTTCTACGTTCCGGGCAACCTAGGCTTCACTCTAGGGCGTTGCTCCACCAGATCGAATAGTTAGTGCCTCAGAAGTCAACGCCAGAAGCATAAAATACAATATAAATACAACAGTTTTTCTATCATATAAAACGAGTAATTGCAACCAGTATGAAGGTTGTGGTCATTTCTACTTTCCGGGCAACCTAGGCTACACACTAGGGCCTTGCTCCAACAGATTGAATAGTTAGGGCCTTAGAAGTGAGTGGCCGAAGCATAAAATGCAATAAAAATGCAACAGTTTTTCCATCGTATAAAAGGATTAGTTGCAACCGGCTTGAAAGTGATGGTCATTTCTACGTTCCGGGCAACCTAGGCTTCACTCTAGGGCGTTGCTCCACCAGATCGAATAGTTAGGGCCTTAGAAGTCAACGCCAGAATCATAAAATACAATGAAGATGCAACAGCTTTTCCATCGTATTAAACGAATAATTTCAACCAGTGTGAATGTTATGGTCATTTCTACGTTCCGGTCAACCTAGGCTTCACCATCGGGCGTTACTCCACCAGATCAAACAGTTAGTTCCTTAGAAGTCAACGCCCGAAGCATAAAATACAAAATAAATAGAACAGTTTTTCCATCGTATAAAGCGAATAATAGCAACCAGTGTGAAAGTTGTGGTCATTTCTACTTTCCGGGCAACCTAGGCTACACCCTAGGGCGTTGCTCCAACAGATTGAATAGTTAGGGCCTTAGAAGTCAATGCCCGAAGCATAAAATGCAATAAAAATACAACAGTTTTTCCATCGTATAAAAGGATTAATTGCAACCAGTTTGAAAGTGATGGTCATTTCTACGTTCCGGGCAACCTAGGCTTCACTCTAGGGCGTTTCTCCACGAGATCGAATAGTTAGTGCCTTAGAAGTCAACGCCAGAAGCATAAAATACAATATAAATACAACAGTTTTTCCATCGTATAAAACGAATAATTGCTACCAGTATGGAAGTGATGCTCATTTCTACGCTCCGGGCTACCTAGGCCTCACTCTAGGGCGTTGCTCCTCCAGACTGAATAGTTAGGACCTAAGAAATCAACGGCAGAAGCATAAAATACAATATAAATGTAACTGTTTTTCCATCGTGTAAAACGAATAATTTCAACCAGTGTGAATGTTATGGTCATTTCTACATTCCGAGCAACCTAGGCTTCACTCTAGGTCGCTGATCCACCAGATAGAATAGTGAGGGCCTAAGAAGGCACCGCCAGCAGCATAATATACAATATAAATATAACAGTTTTTCCATCGTATAAAACGAATAATAGCAATAAGTGTGAAAGTTATGGTCATTTCTAAGTTCCGGGCAACCTAGGCTTCACCCTAGGGCGTCGCTCCAACAGATTGAATAGTTAGGGCCTTAGAAGTCAACGCCCGGCGCATAAAATGCAATAAAAATGCAACAGTTTTTCCATCGTATAAAAGGATTAATTGCAACCAGTTTGAAACTGATGGTCATTTCTACGTTCCGGGCAACCTAGGCTTCACCCTAGGGCGTTGTTCCGCCAGATGGAGTAGTTAGGGCATAAGAAGTCAACCCCGACGCATAAAATGCAATAAAAATACAACAGTTTTTCCATCGTATAAAAGGATTAATTGCAACCAGTTTGAAAGTGATGGTCATTTCTACGTTCCGGGCAACCTAGGCTTCGCCCTAGGGCGTTGTTCCACCAGATGGAATAGCTGGGCCATAAGAAGTCAACGCCAGAAGCATAAAATACGGTATAAATACAACAGCTTTTCCATCGTATAAAATGTATAATTGCAAACATTGCGAAAGTAATTGTCATTTCTACGTTCCGGGCAACCTAGGCGTCACTCTAGTGCGTTGCTCCACCACATCTAATAGCTACGGCCTTAGACGTCAACGACAGAAGCATAAAATACAATATAAATACAACATTTTTTCCATCATATAAAACGAATAATTGCAACCAGTATGAAAGCTATGGTCATTTCTACTTTACGGGCAACCTAGACTACACCCTAGGGCGTTGCTCCTACAGATTGAATAGTTAGAGCCTCAGAAGTCAACGCCCGAAGTATAAAATGCAATAAAAATACAACAGTTTTTCCATCATATAACAGGAGTATTTGCAACCCGTGTGAAAGTGATGGTCATTTGTACATTCCAGGCAACCTAGGCTTCACTCTAGGGCGTTGTTCCACCAGATCGAATTGTTAGGGCCTCAGAAGTCAACGCCAGAAGCATAAGATACAATATAAATATAACAGTTTTTCCATCGTATAAAATGAATAATTGCAAACATTGCGAAACTAATGGTCATTCCACGTTCCGGGCAACCTAGGCGTCACTCTAGTGCGTTGCTCCACCACATCTAACAGCTACGGCCTTAGACGTCGACGACAGAAGCATAAAATACAATAAAGATGCAACAGCTTTTCCATCGTATAAAACGAATAATTGCACCCAGTGTGAAAGTTATTGTCATTTCTACTTTCCGCGCAACCTAGGCTTCACCCTAGGGCGTTGCTCCAACAGATTGAATAGCTAGGACCTTAGAAGTCAATGCCCGAAGCATAAAATGCAAGAAAAATACAACAGTTTTTCCATCGTATAACAGGAATAATTGCAACCAGTTTGAAAGTGATGGTCGTTTCTACGTTCCGGGCAACCTAGGCTTCACCCCAGGTCGTTGTTCCACCAGATCGAATAGTTAGGGCCTAAGAAGTGAACGCCAGCAGCATAAAATACAATATAAATACAACAGTTCTTCCATCATATAAAACGAATAATTGCAACCAGTATGAAAGTTATGGCAATTTCTACGTTCCGGGCAACCCAGGCTTCACTCTGTGGCGTTCTTCCACCACATCGAATAGCTACGGCCACAGAAGTCAACGCCAGAAGCTTAAAATACAATATAAACACAACAGTTTTTCCATCGTATAAAACGAATAATTGCTACCAGTATGGAAGTGATGGTCATTTCTACGTTCCGGGCAACCTAGGCCTCACTATATGGCGTTGTTCCACCAGATTGAATAGTTAGGGCCTAAGAAATCAACGCCAGAAGCATAAAATACAATATAAATACAACAGTTCTTCCATCATATAAAACGAATAATTTCAACCAGTATGAAAGTTATGGTCATTTCTACGTTCCGGGCAACCTAGGCTTCACTCTATAGCGTTCTTACACCACATCGAATAGCTACGGCCTCAGAAGTCAACGCCTGAAGCATAAAATACAATAAAAATACAACAGTCTTTCCGTCCTATAACAGGAATAATTGCAACCCGTGTGAAAGTGATGGTCATTTGGACGTTCCAGGCAACCTAGACTTCACCCTAGGGCGTTGTTCCACCAGATTGAATAGTTAGGGCCTAAGAAATCAACGCCAGAAGCATAACATACAATATAAATATAACAGTTTTTCCATCGTATAAAAGGATTAATTGCAAACAGTTTGAAAGTGATGGTCACTTCTACGATCCGGGCAACCTAGGCTTCACTCTAGGGCGTTGCTCCACCAGATCGAATAGCTAGGGCCTTAGAAGTCAACGCCCGAAGTATAAAATACAAAATAAATAGAACAGTTTTTCCATCGTATAAAACTAATAATTTCAACCAGTGTGACAGTAATGGGCATTTCTACGTTTCGGGCAACCTAGGCTTCACTCTAGGGCGTTGCTCCACCACATCGAATAGCTAAGGCCTTAGAAGTCAACGCCAGAAGCATAAAGTACAGTATAAATACAACAGTTTTTCCATTGTATAGCATGACCAATTGCAACCAGTGCGAAAGTAACGATCATTTCGACGTTTCGGGCATCCTAGACTTAACTCTGAGGCGTTGCTCCACCAGATCGGAGAGTTAGGGTCTAAGAAGTCAACACCGGAAGCATAAAATACAATATAAAAACAACAGCTTTTCCATCGTAGAAAACGAATAATTGCAACCTGTGTGAAGGTTATGGTCATATCTAAGTTCCGGGCAACCTAGGCTTCACCCTAGGGCGTCGCTCCAACAGATTCAATAGTTAGGGCCTTAGAAGTCAACGCCCAACGCATAAAATGCAATAAAAATGCAACAGTTTTTCCATCGTATAAAAGGATTAATTGCAACCAGTTTGAAAGTGATGGTCATTTCTACGTTCCGGGCAACCTAGGCTTCACCTTAGGGCGTTGTTCCACCAGATGTAATAGTTAGGGCATAAGATGTCAACGCAAGAATCATAAAATACGGTATAAATACAACAGCTTTTCCATCGTATAAAACAAATAATAGCAACCAGTGTGAAAGTTATGGGCATTTCTACGTTCCGGGCAACCTACGCTTCACTCTACGGCGTTGTTCCACCATAACGAATAGTTAGGGCCTAAGAAGTCAGCGCCAGAAGCATAAAATACAATATAAATATAACAGTTTTTCCATCGTATAAAACGAATAATAGCAACCAGTGTGAAAGTTATGGTCATTTCTACGTTCCGGGTAACCTAGGCTTCACCCTAGGGCGTTGCTCCAACAGATCGAATAGTTAGTGCCTTAGAAGACAGCGGCCGAAGCATAAAATACAAAATAAATAGAACTGTTTTTCCATCGTATAAAACGACTAATTGCTACCGGTGTGAAAGTTATTTCCATTTCTACGTTCCGGGCAACCTAGGCTTCACCCTAGGGCGTTGTTCCACCAGATGGAATAGTTAGGGCATAAGAAGTCAACGCCAGAAGCATAAAAGACGATATAAGTACAACAGTTTTTCTATCATATAAAACGAGTAATTGCAACCAGTATGAAAGTTGTGGTCATTTCTACTTTCCGGGCAACCTAGGCTACACCCTAGGGCGTTGCTTCCACAGATTGAATAGTTAGGGCCTTAGAAGTCAATGGCCGAAGCGTAAAATGCAATAAAAATACAACAGTTTTTCCATCGTATAAAAGGATTAATTGCAACCAGCTTGAAAGTGATGGTCATTTCTACGTTCCGGGCAGCCTAGGCTTCACTCTAGGGCGTTGCTCCACCAGATCGAATAGTTAGGGCCTTAGAAGTCAACGCCAGAATCATAAAATACAGTGAAGGTGCAACAGCTTTTCCATCGTATTAAACGAATAATTTCAACCAGTGTGAATGTTATGGTCATTTCTACATTCCGAGCAACCTAGGCTTCACTCTAGGGCGTTGATCCAACAGATTGAATAGTTAGGGCCTTAGCAGTCAACGCCCGAAGCAGAAAATACAATATAAATACAACAGTTTTTCCATCATATAACAGGAATAATTGCAACCAGTTTGAAAGTGATGGTCATTTCTACGTTCCGGGCAACCTAGGCTTCACTCTAGGGCGTTGCTCCACCAGATCGAATAGTTAGTGCCTCAGAAGTCAACGCCAGAAGCATAAAATACAATATAAATACAACAGTTTTTCCGACGTATAAAACGAATAATTGCAACCAGTATGAAAGTTATGGCCATTTCTACGTTTCGGGCAACCTAGGCTTCACTCTATGGCGTTCCTCCACTACATCGAATAGCAGCGGCCTCAGAAGACAACGCCTGAAGCATAAAATACCAAAAAAATACAACAGTCTTTCCGTCCTATAACAGGAATAATTGCAACCCGTGTGAAAGTGATGGTCATTTGTACATTCCAGGCAACCTAGGCTTCACTCTAGGGCGTTGTTCCACCAGATCGAATTGTTAGGGCCTAAGAAGTCAACGCCAGAAGCATAAGATACAATATAAATATAACAGTTTTTCCATCGTATAGAACGAATAATAGCAACCAGTGTGAAAGTTATGGTCACTTCTACGTTCCGGGCAACCTAGGTTTCACTCTAGGGCGTTGCTCCTCCAGATCAAACAGTTAGGTCCTTAGAAGTCAACGACCGAAGCATAAAATACAAAATAAATAGAACAGTTTTTCCATTCTATAAAACGAATAATAGCAACCAGTGTGATAGTTATGGTCATTTCTACGTTCGGGCAACCTGGGCTTCACTCTAGGGCGTTGCACCACCAGATCAAACAGCTAGGGCCTTAGAAGTCAACGCCCGAAGCATAAAATACAATATAAATATAACAGTTTTTCCATCGTGTAGAACGAATAATAGCAACCAGTGTGAAAGTTAACGTCATTTCTACATTCCGGGCAACCTAGGTTTCACCCTAGGGCGTTGCTCCAACAGACTGAATAGTTAGGGCCTTAGAAGTCAACGCCCGATGCATAAAATACAAAATAAATAGAACAGTTTTACCATCGTGTAAAACGAATAATTGCTACCGGTGTGAAAATTATGGTCATTTCTACGTTCCGGTCAACCTAGGCTTCACCATAGGGCGTTACTCCACCAGATCGAATAGTTAGGGCCTAAGAAGTGAACGCCAGAAGCATAAAATACAATATAAATACAACAGTTTTTCCATCATACAAAACGAATAATTGCAACCAGTATGAAAGCTAGGGTCATTTCTACTTTACGGGCAACCTGGGCTACAACCTAGGGCGTTTCTCTTACAGATTGAATAGTTAGGGCCTTAGAAGCTAATGCCCGAAGCATAAAATGCAATAAAAATACAACAGTTTTTCCATCGTATAAAAGGATTAATTGCAACCAGTTTGAAAGTGATGGTCATTTCTACGTTCCGGGCAACCTAGGCTTCACTCGAGGGCGTTCTTCCACCACATCGAATAGCTACGGCCACAGAAGTCAACGCCAGAATCATAAAATACGGTATAAATACAACAGCTTTTCCATCGTATAAAACGAATAATAGCAACCAGTGTGAAAGTTATGGGCATTTCTACGTTCCGGGCAACCTAGGCTTCACTCTACGGCGTTGTTCCACCAGATCGAATAGTTAGGGCCTAAGAAGTCAGCGCCAGAAGCATAAAATACAATATAAATATAACAGTTTTTCCATCGTATAAAACGAATAATAGCAACCAGTGTGAAAGTTATGGTCATTTCTACGTTCCGGGCAACCTAGGCTTCACCCTAGGGCGTTGCTCCAACAGATCGAATAGTTAGTGCCTAAGAAGTCAGCGGCCGAAGCATAAAATACAAAATAAATAGAACTGTTTTTCCATCGTATAAAACGACTAATTGCTACCGGTGTGAAAGTTATTTCCATGTCTACGTTCCGGGCAACCTAGGCTTCACCCTAGGGCGTTGTTCCACCAGATGGAATAGTTAGGGCATAAGAAGTCAACGCCAGAAGCATAAAAGACGATATAAGTACAACAGTTTTTCTATCATATAAAACGAGTAATTGCAACCAGCTTGAAAGTAATGGTCATTTCTACGTTCCGGGCAACCTAGGCTTCACTCTAGGGCGTTGCTCCACCAGATCGAATAGTTAGGGCCTTAGAAGTCAACGCCAGAATCATAAAATACAATGAAGGTGCAACAGCTTTTCCATCGTATTAAACGAATAATTTCATCCAGCGTGAATGTTATGGTCATTTCTACATTCCGAGCAACCTAGGCTTCACTCTAGGGCGTTGATCCAACAGATTGAATAGTTAGGGCCTTAGCAGTCAACGCCCGAAGCAGAAAATACAATATAAATACAACAGTTTTTCCATCATATAACAGGAATAATTGCAACCAGTTTGAAAATGATGGTCATTTCTACGTTCCGGGCAACCTAGGCCTCACTCTAGGGCGTTGTTCCACCAGATTGAATAGTTAGGGCCTAAGAAATCAACGCCAGAAGCATAAAATACAATATAAATATAGCAGTTTTTCCATCGCATAAAACGAATAATTTCAACCAGTGTGAATGTTATGGTCATTTCTACATTCCGAGCAATCTAGACTACACTCTAGAGCGTTGATCCACCACATCGAATAGCTACGGCCTCAGAAGTCAACGCCTGAAGCATAAAATACAATAAAAATACAACAGTCTTTCCATCCTATAACAGGAATAATTGCAACCCGTGTGGTAGTGATGGTCATTTGTACGTTCCAGGCAAGCTAGGCTTCACTCTAGGGCGTTGTTCCACCAGATCGAATTGTTAGGGCCTAAGAAGTCAACGCCGGAAGCATAAGATACAAAATAAATAGAACAGTTTTTCCATCGTATAAAACGAATAATAGCAACCAGTGTGAAAGTTATGATCATTTCTACGTTCCGGCAACCTAGGCTTCACCCTAGGTCGTTGTTCCTCCAGATGGAATAGTTAGGGCCTTAGAAGTCAACGCCCGAAGCATAAAATACAAAATAAATTGAACAGCTTTCCATCGCATGAAACTAATAATTGCAACCAGTGTGAAAGTAATGGGCATTTCAACGTTCCGGGCAACCTAGGCTTCACTCTAGGGCGTTCCTCCACCACATCGGATAGCTACGACTTTAGAAGTCAACGCCAGAAGCATAAAATACAGTATAAATGCAACAGATTTTCCATTGTATAGCATGACCAATTGCAACCAGTGCGAAAGTAACGATCATTTCGACGTTTCGGGCATCCTAGACTTAACTCTGTGGCGTTGCTCCACCAGATCGAAGAGTTAGGGTCTAAGAAGTCAACACCGGAAGCATAAAATGCAATATAAATACAACAGTTTTTCCATCGTAGAAAACGAATAATTGCAACCTGTGTGAAGGTTATGGTCATATCTACGTTCCGGGCAACCGTGGCTTCACTGTAGGGTGTTGCTCCACCAGATCGAATAGGTAGGGCCATAGAAGTCTACGCCCGAAGTATAAAATACAATAAAAATACAACCGTCTTTCCATCCTATAACAGGAATAATTGCAACCCTTGTGAAAGTGATGGTCATTTCTACGTTCCGGGCAACCTAGGCCTCACTCTAGCGCGTTGTTCCACCAGGTAGAATAGTTAGGGCCTTAGAAGTCAACGCCAGAAGCATAAAATTCAATAAAGATGCAACAGTTTTTCCATCGGATAGCAGGAATAACTGCAAACAGTGTGAAAGTACTGGTCATTTCTACGTTCCGGGTAACCTAGGCTTCACACTAGGGCGTTGTTCCACCAGATCGAACAGTTAGGGCCTAAGAAGGCAACGCCAGAAGCATAAAATGCAATATAAATATCACAGTTTTTCCGTCGTATAAAACGAATAATAGCAACCAGTGTGAAAGTTATGGTCATTTCTACGTTCCGGGCAACCTAGGCTTCACCCCAGGTCGTTGTTCCACCAGATCGAATAGTTAGGGCCTAAGAAATGAACGCCAGCAGCATAAAATGCAATAAAAATACAACAGTGTTTCCATCATATAACAGGAATAATTGCAACCAGTTTGAAAGTGATGTCCAATACTACGTTCCGCGCAACCTAGGCTTTACTCCAGGGCGTTGCTCCACCAGATCGAAAAGTTACGGCCTAAGAAGTCAACGCCAGAAGCATAAAATACGATATAAATACAACAGCTTTTCCATCGTATAAAACGAATAATTGCAACCAGTGTGAAAGTTATGGTCATTTCTACGTTCCGGGCAACCTAGGCTTCACCCCAGGTCGTTGTTCCACCAGATCGAATAGTTAGGGCCTAAGAAGTGAACGCCAGCAGCATAAAATACAATATAAATACAACAGTTCTTCCATCATATAAAACGAATAATTGCAACCAGTATGAAAGTTATGGCAATTTCTACGTTTCGGGCAACCCAGGCTTCAGTCTATGGCGTTCTTCCACCACATCGAATAGCTACGGCCACAGAAGTCAACGCCAGAAGCTTAAAATACAATAAAAGTACTACAGTCTTTCCGTCCTATAACAGGAATAATTGCAACCCGTGTGAAAGTGATGGTCATTTGGACGTTCCAGGCAACCTAGGCTTCACTCTATGGCGTTCTTCCACCACATCGAATAGCTACGGCCTCAGAAGTCAACGCCTGAAGCATAAAATACAATAAAAATACAACAGTCTTTCCGTCCTATAACAGGAATAATTGCAACCCGTGTGAAAGTGATGGTCATTTGGACGTTCCAGGCAACCTAGGCTTCACTCTAGGGCGTTGTTCCACCAGATAGAATTGTTAGGGCCTAAGAAGTGAACACCAGAAGCATAAGATACAATATAAATATAACAGTTTTTCCATCGTATAGAACGAATAATAGCAACCAGTGTGAAAGTTATGGTCACTTCTACGTTCCGGGCAACCTAGGCTTCACTCTAGGGCGTTGCTCCACCAGATCAATCAGCTAGGGCCTTAGAAGTCAACGCCCGAAGCATAAAATACAATATAAATATAACAGTTTTTCCATCGTACAGAACTAATAATAGCATCCAGTGTGAAAGTTAACGTCATTTCTACTTTGCGGGCAACCTAGGCTTCACCCTAGGGCGTTGCTCCAACAGATTGAGTAGTTAGGTCCTTAGAAGTCAACGCCCGATGCATAAAATACAAAATAAATAGAACAGTTTTTCCATCGTGTAAAACGAATAATTGCTACCGGTGTGAAAATTATGGTCATTTCTACGTTCCGGTCAACCTAGGCTTCACCATAGGGCGTTACTCCACCAGAACGAATAGTTTGGGCCTAAGAAGTGAACGCCAGAAGCATAAAATACAATATAAATACAACAGTTTTTCCATCATACAAAACGAATAATTGCAACCAGTATGAAAGCTAGGGTCACTTCTACTTTACGGGCAACCTAGGCTACACCCTAGGGCGTTGCTCTTACAGATTGAATAGTTAGGGCCTTATAAGTTAATGCCCGAAGCATAAAATGCAATAAAAATACAACAGTTTTTACATCGTATAAAAGGATTAATTGCAACCAGTTTGAAAGTGACGGTCATTTCTTCGTTCCGGGCAACCTAGGCTTCACTGTAGGGCGTTGCTCCACCAGGTCGAATAGTTAGGGCCTTAGAAGTCAACGCCAGAAGCATAAAATACAATATAAGTACAACAGTTTTTCCATCGTATAAAATGAATAATTGCAAACATTGCGAAAGTAATGGTCATTCCACGTTCCGGGCAACCTAGGCGTCACTCTAGTGCGTTGCTACACCACATCTAATAGCTACGGCCTTAGACGTCAACGACAGAAGCATAAAATACAATAAAGATGCAACAGCTTTTCCTTCGTATAAAACGAATAATTGCACCCAGTGTGAAAGTTATTGTCATTTCTACTTTCCGCGCAACCTAGGCTTCACCCTGGGGCGTTGCTCCAACAGATTGAATAGTTAGGACCTTAGAAGTCAATGCCTGAAGCATAAAATGCAATAAAAATACAACAGTTTTTCCATCATATAACAGGAATAATTGCAACCAGTTTGAAAGTGATGGTCATTTCTACGTTCCGGGCAACCTAGGCTTCACTCTAGGGCGGTGCTCCACCAGATCGAATAGTTAGGGCCTTAGAAGTCAACGCCCGAAGCATAAAATGCAATAAAAATACAACAGTGTTTCCATCGTATAACAGGAATAATTGCAACCAGTTTGAAAGTGATGGCCAATTCTACGTTCTGCGCAACCTAGGCTTCACTCCAGGGCGTTGCTCCACCAGATCGAAAAGTTACGGCCTAAGAAGTCAACGCCAGAAGCATAAAATACAATATAAATACAACAGTTTTTCCGTCGTATAAAAGGATTAATTGCAACCAGTTTGAAAGTGATGGTCACTTCTACGTTCCGGGCAACCTAGGCTTCACTCTAGGGCGTTGCTCCACCAGATCAAATAGCTAGGGCCTTATAAGTCAACGCCCGAAGTATATAATACAAAATAAATAGAACAGTTTTTCCATCGTATAAAACTAATAATTTCAACCAGTGTGAAAGTAATGGGCATTTCTACGTTTCGGGCAACCTAGGCTTCACTCTAGGGCGTTGCTCCACCACATCGAATAGCTACGGCCTTAGAAGTCAACGCCAGAAGCATAAAATACAGTATAAATACAACAGTTTTTCCATTGTATAGCATGACCAATTGCAACCAGTGCGAAAGTAACGATCATTTCGACGTTTCGGGCATCCTAGACTTAACTCTGAGGCGTTGCTCCACCAGATCGGAGAGTTAGGGTCTAAGAAGTCAACACCGGAAGCATAAAATACAATATAAAAACAACAGCTTTTCCATCGTAGAAAACGAATAATTGCAACCTGTGTGAAGGTTATGGTCATATCTAAGTTCCGGGCAACCTAGGCTTCACCCTAAGGCGTCGCTCCAACAGATTCAATAGTTAGGGCCTTAGAAGTCAACGCCCGACGCATAAAATGCAATAAAAATGCAACAGTTTTTCCATCGTATAAAAGGATTAATTGCAACCAGTTTGAAAGTGATGGTCATTTCTACGTTCCGGGCAACCTAGGCTTCACCTTAGGGCGTTGTTCCACCAGATGGAATAGTTAGGGCATAAGATGTCAACGCCAGAATCATAAAATACGGTATAAATACAACAGCTTTTCCATCGTATAAAACGAATAATAGCAACCAGTGTGAAAGTTATGGGCATTTCTACGTTGCGGGCAACCTAGGCTTCACTCTACGGCGTTGTTCCACCAGATCGAATAGTTAGGGCCTAAGAAGTCAGCGCCAGAAGCATAAAGTACAATATAAATATAACAGTTTTTCCATCGTATAAAACGAATAATAGCAACCAGTGTGAAAGTTATGGTCATTTCTACGTTCCGGGCAACCTAGGCTTCACCCTAGGGCGTTGCTCCAACAGATCGAATAGTTAGTGCCTTAGAAGTCAGCGGCCGAAGCATAAAATACAAAATAAATAGAACTGTTTTTCCATCGTATAAAACGACTAATTGCTACCGGTGTGAAAGTTATTTCCATTTCTACGTTCCGGGCAACCTAGGCTTCACCCTAGGGCGTTGTTCCACCTGATGGAATAGTTAGGGCATAAGAAGTCAACGCCAGAAGCATAAAAGACGATATAAATACAACAGTTTTTCTATCATATAAAACGAGTAATTGCAACCAGTATGAAAGTTGTGGTCATTTCTACTTTCCGGGCAACCTAGGCTACACTCTAGGGCGTTGCTCCAGCAGATCGAATAGTTAGTGCCTCAGAAGTCAACGCCAGAAGCATAAAATACAATATAAATACAACAGTTTTTCCGACGTATAAAACGAATAATTGCAACCAGTATGAAAGTTATGGTCATTTCTACGTTTCGGGCAACCTAGGCTTCACTCTATGGCGTTCTTCCACTACATCGAATAGCAGCGGCCTCAGAAGTCAACGCCTGAAGCATAAAATACAAAAAAAATACAACAGTCTTTCCGTCCTATAACAGGAATAATTGCAACCCGTGTGAAAGTGATGGTCATTTGTACATTCCAGGCAACCTAGGCTTCACTCTAGGGCGTTGTTCCACCAGATCGAATTGTTAGGGCCTAAGAAGTCAACGCCCGAAGCATAAGATACAATATAAATATAACAGTTTTTCCATCGTACAGAACTAATAATAGCAACCAGTGTGAAAGTTAACGTCATTTCTACTTTGCGGGCAACCTAGGCTTCACCCTAGGGCGTTGCTCCAACAGATTGAGTAGTTAGGTCCTTAGAGGTCAACGCCCGATGCATAAAATACAAAATAGATAGAACAGTTTTTCCATCGTATAAAACTAATAATTTCAACCAGTGTGAAAGTAATGGGCATTTCTACGTTTCGGGCAACCTAGGCTTCACTCTAGGGCGTTGCTCCACCACATCGAATAGCTACGGCCTTAGAAGTCAACGCCAGAAGCATAAAATACAGTATAAATACAACAGTTTTTCCATTGTATAGCATGACCAATTGCAACCAGTGCGAAAGTAACGATCATTTCGACGTTTCGGGCATCCTAGACTTAACTCTGAGGCGTTGCTCCACCAGATCGGAGAGTTAGGGTCTAAGAAGTCAACACCGGAAGCATAAAATACAATATAAAAACAACAGCTTTTCCATCGTAGAAAACGAATAATTGCAACCTGTGTGAAGGTTATGGTCATATCTAAGTTCCGGGCAACCTAGGCTTCACCCTAAGGCGTCGCTCCAACAGATTCAATAGTTAGGGCCTTAGAAGTCAACGCCCGACGCATAAAATGCAATAAAAATGCAACAGTTTTTCCATCGTATAAAAGGATTAATTGCAACCAGTTTGAAAGTGATGGTCATTTCTACGTTCCGGGCAACCTAGGCTTCACCTTAGGGCGTTGTTCCACCAGATTGAATAGTTAGGGCCTTATAAGTTAATGCCCGAAGCATAAAATGCAATAAAAATACAACAGTTTTTACATCGTATAAAAGGATTAATTGCAACCAGTTTGAAAGTGACGGTCATTTCTTCGTTCCGGGCAACCTAGGCTTCACTGTAGGGCGTTGCTCCACCAGGTCGAATAGTTAGGGCCTTAGAAGTCAACGCCAGAAGCATAAAATACAATATAAGTACAACAGTTTTTCCATCGTATAAAATGAATAATTGCAAACATTGCGAAAGTAATGGTCATTCCACGTTCCGGGCAACCTAGGCGTCACTCTAGTGCGTTGCTACACCACATCTAATAGCTACGGCCTTAGACGTCAACGACAGAAGCATAAAATACAATAAAGATGCAACAGCTTTTCCTTCGTATAAAACGAATAATTGCACCCAGTGTGAAAGTTATTGTCATTTCTACTTTCCGCGCAACCTAGGCTTCACCCTGGGGCGTTGCTCCAACAGATTGAATAGCTAGGACCTTAGAAGTCAATGCCTGAAGCATAAAATGCAATAAAAATACAACAGTTTTTCCATCATATAACAGGAATAATTGCAACCAGTTTGAAAGTGATGGTCATTTCTACGTTCCGGGAAACCTAGGCTTCACTCTAGGGCGGTGCTCCACCAGATCGAATAGTTAGGGCCTTAGAAGTCAACGCCTGAAGCATAAAATACAAAAAAAATACAACGGTCTTTCCGTCCTATAACAGGAATAATTGCAACCCGTGTGAAAGTGATGGTCATTTGTACATTCCAGGCAACCTAGGCTTCACTCTAGGGCGTTGTTCCACCAGATCGAATTGTTAGGGCCTAAGAAGTCAACGCCCGAAGCATAAGATACAATATAAATATAACAGTTTTTCCATCGTACAGAACTAATAATAGCAACCAGTGTGAAAGTTAACGTCATTTCTACTTTGCGGGCAACCTAGGCTTCACCCTAGGGCGTTGCTCCAACAGATTGAGTAGTTAGGTCCTTAGAGGTCAACGCCCGATGCATAAAATACAAAATAGATAGAACAGTTTTTCCATCGTATAAAACTAATAATTTCAACCAGTGTGAAAGTAATGGGCATTTCTACGTTTCGGGCAACCTAGGCTTCACTCTAGGGCGTTGCTCCACCACATCGAATAGCTACGGCCTTAGAAGTCAACGCCAGAAGCATAAAATACAGTATAAATACAACAGTTTTTCCATTGTATAGCATGACCAATTGCAACCAGTGCGAAAGTAACGATCATTTCGACGTTTCGGGCATCCTAGACTTAACTCTGAGGCGTTGCTCCACCAGATCGGAGAGTTAGGGTCTAAGAAGTCAACACCGGAAGCATAAAATACAATATAAAAACAACAGCTTTTCCATCGTAGAAAACGAATAATTGCAACCTGTGTGAAGGTTATGGTCATATCTAAGTTCCGGGCAACCTAGGCTTCACCCTAAGGCGTCGCTCCAACAGATTCAATAGTTAGGGCCTTAGAAGTCAACGCCCGACGCATAAAATGCAATAAAAATGCAACAGTTTTTCCATCGTATAAAAGGATTAATTGCAACCAGTTTGAAAGTGATGGTCATTTCTACGTTCCGGGCAACCTAGGCTTCACCTTAGGGCGTTGTTCCACCAGATTGAATAGTTAGGGCCTTATAAGTTAATGCCCGAAGCATAAAATGCAATAAAAATACAACAGTTTTTACATCGTATAAAAGGATTAATTGCAACCAGTTTGAAAGTGACGGTCATTTCTTCGTTCCGGGCAACCTAGGCTTCACTGTAGGGCGTTGCTCCACCAGGTCGAATAGTTAGGGCCTTAGAAGTCAACGCCAGAAGCATAAAATACAATATAAGTACAACAGTTTTTCCATCGTATAAAATGAATAATTGCAAACATTGCGAAAGTAATGGTCATTCCACGTTCCGGGCAACCTAGGCGTCACTCTAGTGCGTTGCTACACCACATCTAATAGCTACGGCCTTAGACGTCAACGACAGAAGCATAAAATACAATAAAGATGCAACAGCTTTTCCTTCGTATAAAACGAATAATTGCACCCAGTGTGAAAGTTATTGTCATTTCTACTTTCCGCGCAACCTAGGCTTCACCCTGGGGCGTTGCTCCAACAGATTGAATAGCTAGGACCTTAGAAGTCAATGCCTGAAGCATAAAATGCAATAAAAATACAACAGTTTTTCCATCATATAACAGGAATAATTGCAACCAGTTTGAAAGTGATGGTCATTTCTACGTTCCGGGAAACCTAGGCTTCACTCTAGGGCGGTGCTCCACCAGATCGAATAGTTAGGGCCTTAGAAGTCAACGCCCGAAGCATAAAATGCAGTAAAAATACAACAGTGTTTCCATCGTATAACAGGAATAATTGCAACCAGTTTGAAAGTGATGGCCAATTCTACGTTCTGCGCAACCTAGGCTTCACTCCAGGGCGTTGCTCCACCAGATCGAAAAGTTACGGCCTAAGAAGTCAACGCCAGAAGCATAAAATACAATATAAATACAACAGTTTTTCCGTCGTATAAAAGGATTAATTGCAACCAGTTTGAAAGTGATGGTCACTTCTACGTTCCGGGCAACCTAGGCTTCACTCTAGGGCGTTGCTCCACCAGATCAAATAGCTAGGGCCTTATAAGTCAACGCCCGAAGTATATAATACAAAATAAATAGAACAGTTTTTCCATCGTATAAAACTAATAATTTCAACCAGTGTGAAAGTAATGGGCATTTCTACGTTTCGGGCAACCTAGGCTTCACTCTAGGGCGTTGCTTCACCACATCGAGTAGCTACGGCCTTAGAAGTCAACGCCAGAAGCATAAAATACAGTATAAATACAACAGTTTTTCCATTGTATAGCATGACCAATTGCAACCAGTGCGAAAGTAACGATCATTTCGACGTTTCGGGCATCCTAGACTTAACTCTGAGGCGTTGCTCCACCAGATCGGAGAGTTAGGGTCTAAGAAGTCAACACCGGAAGCATAAAATACAATATAAAAACAACAGCTTTTCCATCGTAGAAAACGAATAATTGCAACCTGTGTGAAGGTTATGGTCATATCTAAGTTCCGGGCAACCTAGGCTTCACCCTAAGGCGTCGCTCCAACAGATTCAATAGTTAGGGCCTTAGAAGTCAACGCCCGACGCATAAAATGCAATAAAAATGCAACAGTTTTTCCATCGTATAAAAGGATTAATTGCAACCAGTTTGAAAGTGATGGTCATTTCTACGTTCCGGGCAACATAGGCTTCACCTTAGGGCGTTGTTCCACCAGATGGAATAGTTAGGGCATAAGATGTCAACGCCAGAATCATAAAATACGGTATAAATACAACAGCTTTTCCATCGTATAAAACGAATAATAGCAACCAGTGTGAAAGTTATGGGCATTTCTACGTTCCGGGCAACCTAGGCTTCACTCTACGGCGTTGTTCCACCAGATCGAATAGTTAGGGCCTAAGAAGTCAGCGCCAGAAGCATAAAATACAATATAAATATAACAGTTTTTCCATCGTATAAAACGAATAATAGCAACCAGTGTGAAAGTTATGGTCATTTCTACGTTCCGGGCAACCTAGGCTTCACCCTAGGGCGTTGCTCCAACAGATCGAATAGTTAGTGCCTTAGAAGTCAGCGGCCGAAGCATAAAATACAAAATAAATAGAACTGTTTTTCCATCGTATAAAACGACTAATTGCTACCGGTGTGAAAGTTATTTCCATTTCTACGTTCCGGGCAACCTAGGCTTCACCCTAGGGCGTTGTTCCACCTGATGGAATAGTTAGGGCATAAGAAGTCAACGCCAGAAGCATAAAAGACGATATAAATACAACAGTTTTTCTATCATATAAAACGAGTAATTGCAACCAGTATGAAAGTTGTGGTCATTTCTACTTTCCGGGCAACCTAGGCTACACTCTAGGGCGTTGCTCCAGCAGATCGAATAGTTAGTGCCTCAGAAGTCAACGCCAGAAGCATAAAATACAGTATAAATACAACAGTTTTTCCGACGTATAAAACGAATAATTGCAACCAGTATGAAAGTTATGGTCATTTCTACGTTTCGGGCAACCTAGGCTTCACTCTATGGCGTTCTTCCACTACATCGAATAGCAGCGGCCTCAGAAGTCAACGCCTGAAGCATAAAATACAAAAAAAATACAACAGTCTTTCCGTCCTATAACAGGAATAATTGCAACCCGTGTGAAAGTGATGGTCATTTGTACATTCCAGGCAACCTAGGCTTCACTCTAGGGCGTTGTTCCACCAGATCGAATTGTTAGGGCCTAAGAAGTCAACGCCTGAAGCATAAGATACAATATAAATATAACAGTTTTTCCATCGTATAGAACGAATAATAGCAACCAGTGTGAAAGTTATGGTCACTTCTACGTTCCGGGCAACCTAGGCTTCACTCTAGGGCGTTGCTCCTCCAGATCAAACAGCTAGGGCCTTAGAAGTCAACGCCCGAAGCATAAAATACAATATAAATATAACAGTTTTTCCATCGTGTAGAACGAATAATAGCAACCAGTGTGAAAGTTAACGTCATTTCTACTTTCCGGGCAACCTAGGCTTCACCCTACGGCGTTGCTCCAACAGATTGAATAGTTAGGGCCTTAGAAGTCAACGCCCGATTAATAAAATACAAAATAAATAGAACAGTTTTACCATCGTATAAAACGAATAATTGCAACCAGTATGAAAGTTATGGTCATTTCTACGTTCCGGGCAACCTAGGCTTCACTCTGGGGCGTTGCTCCACCAGATCGAATAGTTAGGGCCTTAGAAGTCAACGCCAGAATCATAAAATACAATAAAGATGCAACAGCTTTTCCATCGTATTAAACGAATAATTTCAACCAGTGTGAATGTTATGGTCATTTCTACATTCCGAGCAACCTAGGCTTCACTCTAGGGCGTTGATCAAACAGATTGAATAGTTAGGGCCTTAGCAGTCAACGCCCGAAGCATAAAATACAATATAAATACAACAGTTTTTCCATCATATAACAGGAATAATTGCAACCAGTTTGAAGGTGATGGTCATTTCTACGTTCCGGGCAACCTAGGCTCCACTCTAGAGTGTTGCTCCACCAGATCGAATAGTTAGTGCATTAGAAGTAAACGCCAGAAGCATAAAATACAATATGAATACAACAGCTTTTCCATCGTATAAAACGAATAATTGCAACCAGTATGAAAGTTATGGTCATTTCTACTTTCCGAGCAACCTAGGCTTCACCCTAGGGCGTTGCACTAACAGATTGAATAGTTGGGGCCTTAGAAGTCAACGCCCGAAGCAAAAAATGCAATAAAAATACAACAGTGTTTTCATCGTGTAAAACGAATAATTGCAACCAGTATGAAACATATGGTCATTTCTACGTCCCGCGCAACCTAGGCTTCACTCTAGGGCGTTGCTCCACCAGATCGAATAGTTAGTGCCTTAGAAGTCAACGCCAGAAGCATAAAATACAATATAAATACAACAGCTTTTCCAACGTATAAAACGAATAATTGCAAGCAGTATGAAACTTATGGTCATTTCTACTTTCCGAGCAACCTAGGCTTCACCCTAGGGCGTTGCTCCAACAGATTGAATAGTTAGGGCCTTAGAAGTCTAAGCCCAAACCATAAAATGCAAAAAAAATACAACAGTGTTTCAATCATATAACAGGAATAATTGCGACCAGTTTGAAAGTGATGGCCAATTCTACGTTCCGGGCAACCTAGGCTTCACTCTAGGGCGTTGCTCCACCAGATCGAATAGTTAGCGCCTTAGAAGTCAACGCCAGAAGCATAAAATACAATATAAATACAACAGTTTTTCCATCGTATGAAACAAATAATTGCAACCAGTATGAAACTTATGGTCATTTCTACTTTCCGAGCAACCTAGGCTTCACCGTAGGGCGTTGCTCCAACGGATTGAATACTTAGGGCCTTAGAAGTCAACGCCCGAACCATAAAATGCAAAAAAAATACAACAGTGTTTCCCTCATATAACAGGAATAATTGCAACCAGTTTGAAAGTGATGGTCAATTCTACGTTCCGGGCAACATAGGCTTCTCTCTAGTGCGTTGCTCCACCAGATCGAATAGATAGTGCCTTAGAAGTCAACGCTAGAAGCATAAAATACAATATAAATACAACAGTTTTTCCATCGTATAAAACGAATAATTGCAACCAGTATGAAACTTATGGTCATTTCTACTTTCCGAGCAACCTAGGCTTCACCCTAGGGCATTGCTCCAACAGATTGAATAGTTAGGGCCTTAGAAGTCAACGCCCGAACCATAAAATGCAAAAAAAATACAACAGTGTTTCCATCATATATCAGGAATAATTGCAACCAGTTTGAAAGTGATGGCCAATTCTACGTTCCGGGCAACCTAGGCTTCACTCTAGGGCGTTGCTCCACCAGACCGAATAGCTACGGCCTAAGAAGTCAACGCCAGAAGCATAAAACACGATATAAATACAACAGTTTTTCCATCGTATAAAACGAAAAATTGCAACCAGTATGAAATTTATGGTCATTTCTACTTTCCGAGTAACCTAGGCTTCACCCTAGGGCGTTGCTCCAACAGATTGAATAGTTAGGGCCTTAGAAGTCTACGCCCGAACCATAAAATGCAAAAAAAATACAAGAGTGTTTCCATCATATAACAGGAATAATTTCGACCAGTTTGAAAGTGGTGGCCAATTCTACGTTCCGGGCAACCTAGGCTTCACTGTAGGGCGTTGCTCCACCAGATCGAATAGTTAGTGCCTTAGAAGTCAACGCCAGAAGCATAAAATACAATATAAATACAACAGTTTTTCCATCGTATGAAACAAATAATTGCAACCAGTATGAAGCATATCCTCATTTCTACTTTCCGAGCAACCTAGGCTTCACCCTAGGGCGTTGCTCCTACGGATTGAATAGTTAGGGCCTTAGAAGTCAACGCCCGAACCATAAAATGCAAAAAAAATACAACAGTGTTTCCATCATATAACAGGAATAATTGCAACCAGTTTGAAAGTGATGGCCAATTCTACGTTCCGGGCAACCTAGGTTTCACTCCAGGGCGTTGGTCCACCAGACCGAATAGTTACGGCCTAAGAAGTCAACGCCAGAAGCATAAAATACGATATAAATACAACAGCTTTTCCATCGTATAAAACGAATAATTGCAACCAGTGTGAAAGTAATGGTCATTTCTACGTTCCGGGCAACCTAGGCTTCTCTCTAGGGCGTTGCTATACCAGATCGAATAGATAGTGCCTTAGAAGTCAACGCCAGAAGCATAAAATACAATATAAATGCAACAGTTTTTCCATCGTATAAAACGAATAATTGCAACCAGTGTGAAAGTTATGGTCATTTCCACATTCCGAGCAACCTGGGCTTCACTCTAGGGCGTTGCTCCACCAGATCGAATAGTTAGGTCCTTAGAAGTAAACGCCAGAAGCATAAAATACGATATAAATACAACAGCTTTTCCATCGTATAAAAGGATTAAGTGCAACCAGTTTGAACGTGATGGTCATTTCTCCTTCCCGGCAACCTAGGCTTCACTCTAGGGCGTTGCTCCACTAGATCGAACAGCTAGGTCCTTAGAAGTCAACGCCAGAAGCATAAAATACAATATAAATACAACAGTTCTTCCATCGTATAAAACGAATAATTGCAACCAGTATGAAACTTATGGTCATTTCTACTTTCCGAGCAACCTAGGCTTTACCCTAGGGCGTTGCTCCAACAAATTGAATAGTTAGGGCCTTAGAAGTCAACGCCCGAACCATAAAATGCAAAAAAAATACAACAGTGTTTCCATCATATATCAGGAATAATTGCAACCTGTTTGAAAGTGATGGCCAATTCTACGTTCCGGGCAACCTAGGATTCACTCCAGGGCGTTGCTCCACCAGACCGAATAGCTACGGCCTAAGAAGTCAACGCCAGAAGCATAAAACACGATATAAATACAACAGCTTTTCCATCGTATAAAACGAATAATTGCAACCAGTATGAAACTTATGGTCATTTCTACTTTCCGAGCAACCTTGGCTTTACCCTAGGGCGTTGCTCCAACAAATTGAATAGTGAGGGCCTTAGAAGTCAACGCCCGAACCATAAAATGCAAAAAAAATACTACAGTGTTTCCATCATATAACAGGAATAATTGCAACCAGTTTGAAAGTGATGGCCAATTCTACGTTCCGGGCAACCTAGGTTTCACACCAGGGCGTTGCTCCACCAGACGGAATAGTTACGGCCTAAGAAGTCAACGCCAGAAGCAAAAAGTACGATATAAATACAACAGCTTTTCCATCGTATAAAACGTATAATTGCAACCAGTGTGAAAGTAATCATCATTTCTACGTTCCGAGCACCCTAGGCGTCACTCTAGGGCGTTGCTCCACCACATCTAATAGCTACGGCCTTAGAAGTCAACGCCAGAGGCATAAAATACAATATAAATACAACAGCGTTTCCATCGTATAAAACGAGTAATTGCAACAAGTGTGAAAGTTATGGTCATTTCCATATTCCGAGCAACCTAGGCTCCACTCTAGGGCGTTGCTCCACCAGATCGAATAGTTAGGTCCTTAGAAGTAAACGCCAGAAGCATAAAATACGATATAAACACAACAGCTTTTCCATGGTATAAAAGGATTAATTGCAACCAGTTTGAACGTGATGGTCATTTCTCCTTTCCGGGCAACCTAGGCTTCACTCTAGGCCGTTGCTCCACTAGATCGAACAGCTAGGGCCTTAGAAGTCAACGCCAGAAGCATAAAATACAATATAAATACAACAGTTTTTCCATCGTATAAAACGAATAATTGCAACCAGTATGAAACTTATTGTCATTTCAACTTCCCGAGCAACCTAGGCTTCACCCTAGGGCGTTGGTCCAACAGATTGAATAGTTAGTGCCTTAGAAGTCTACGCCCGAACCATAAAATGCAAAAAAAGTACGACAGTGTTGCCATCATATAACAGGAATAATTGCGACCAGTTTGAAAGTGATGGCCAATTCTACGTTCCGGGCAACCTAGGCTTCACTCTAGGGTGTTGCTCCACCAGATCGAATAGTTAGTGCCTTAGAAGTCAACGCCAGAAGCATAAAATAAAATATAAATACAACAGTTTTTCCATCGTATAAAACGAATAATAGCTACCAGTGTGAAAGTTATGATCATTTCTACTTTCCGAGCAACCTAGGCTTCACCCTAGGGCGGTGCTCCAACAGATTGAATAGTTAGGGCCTTAGAAGTCTACGCCCGAACCATAAAATGCAAAAAAAATACAACAGTGCTTCCATCATATAACAGGAATAATTTCGACCAGTTTGAAAGTGATGGCCAATTCTACGTTCCGGGCAACCTAGGCTTCACTCTAGGGCGTTGCTCCACCAGATCGAATAGTTAGTGCCTTAGAAGTCAACGCCAGAAGCATAAAATACAATATAAATACAACAGCGTTTCCATCGTATAAAACGAATAATTGCAACCAGTGTGAAAGTTATGGTCAGTTCTACATTCCGAGCAACCTAGGAATCACTCTAGGGCGTTGCTCCACCAGATCGAATAGTTAGGTCCTTAGAAGTAAACGCCAGAAGCATAAAATACGATATAAATACAACAGCATTTCTATCGTATAAAAGGAATAATTGCAAACAGTGTGAAAGTAATGGTCATTTCTACGTTCCGGGCAAGCTAGGCTTCACCCTAGGCCCTTGTTCCACCAGATCGAATAGTTAGGGCCTAAGAAGTGAACGCCAGAAGCATAAAATGCAATAAAAATACAACAGTTTTTCCATCGTATAACAGGATTAATTGCAACCAGTTTGAAAGTGATGGTCATTCCTCCTTTCCGGGCAACCTAGGCTTCACTCTAGGGTGTTGCTCCAACAGATCGAATAGCTAGGGCCTTAGAACTCCACGCCAGAAGCATAAAATAAAATATAAATACAACAGTTTTTCCATCGTATAAAACGAATAATTGCAGCCAGTATGAAACTGATGGTCATTTCTACTTTCCGAGCAACCTAGGCTTCACCCTAGGGCGTTGCTCCAACAGATTGAATAGTTAGGGCTTTAGAAGTCAACGCCCGAGGCATAAAATGCAATAAAAATACAACAGTGTTTCCATCGTGTATAACGAATAATTGCAACCAGTTTGAAAGTGATGGCCAATTCTACGTTACGGGCAACCTAGGTTTCAATCCAGGGTATTGCTCCACCAGATCGAATAGATAGTGCCTTAGAAGTCAAGGCTAGAAGCATAAAATACAATATAAATACAACAGTTTTTCCATCGTATAAAACGAATAATTGCAACCAGTATGAAACTTATGGTCATTTCTACTTTCCGAGCAACCTAGGCTTGACCCTAGGGCGGTGCTCCAACAGATTGAATAGTTAGGGCCTTAGAAGTCAACGCCCGAACCATAAAATGCAAAAAAAATACAACAGTGTTTCCATCATATAACAGGAATAATTGCAACCAGTTTGAAAGTGATGGCCAATTCTACGTTCCGGGCAACCTAGGTTTCACACCAGGGCGTTGCTCCACCAGACGGAATAGTTACGGCCGTAGAAGTCAACGCCAGAGGCATAAAATACAATATAAATACAACAGCGTTTCCATCGTATAAAACGAATAATTGCAACCAGTGTGAAAGTTATGGTCATTTCCACATTCCGAGCATCCTAGGCTTCACTCCAGGGCGTTGCTCCACCAGATCGGATAGTTAGGTCCTTAGAAGTAAACGCCAGAAGCATAAAATACGATATAAATACAACAGCTTTTCCATCGTATAAAAGGATTAATTGCAACCAGTTTGAACGTGATAGTCATTTCTCCTTTCCGGGCAACCTAGGCTTCACTCTAGGGCGTTGCTCCACTAGATCGAACAGCTAGGGCCTTAGAAGTCAACGCCAGAAGCATAAAATACAATATAAATACAACAGTTTTTCCATCGTATAAAACGAATAATTGCAACCAGTATGAAACTTATGGTCATTTCTACTTTCCGAGCAACCTAGGCTTCACCCTAGGGCGTTGTTTCAACAGATTGAATAGTTAGGGCATTAGAAGTCAACGCCAGAAGCATAAAATACAATATAAATACAACAGTTTTTCCATCGTATAAAACGAATAATTGCTACCAGTATGAAAGTTATGGTCATTTCTACGTTCCGGGCAACCTAGGCTTCACTCTATGGCGTTCTTCCACCACATCGAATAGCTACGGCCTCAGAAGTCAACGCCTGAAGCATAAAATACAATAAAAATACAACAGTCCTTCCAACCTATAACAGGAATAATTGCAACCCGTGTGAAAGTGATGGTCATTTGTACGTTCCAGGCAACCTAGGCTTAACTATAGGGCTTTGGTCCACCAGATCGAATTGTTAGTGCCTAAGAAGTCAACGCCAGAAGCATAAGATACAATATAAATACAACAGCTTTTCCATCGTATAAAACGAATAATTGCAACCAGAATGAAACTTATGGTCATTTCTACATTCCGAGCAACCTAGGATTCACTCTAGGGCGTTGCTCCACCAGATCGAATAGATAGTGCCTTAGAAGTCAACGCTAGAAGCATAAAATACCATATAAATACAACAGTTTTTCCATCGTATAAAACGAATAATTGCAACCAGTATGAAACTTATGGTCATTTCTACTTTCCGAGCAACCTAGGCTTCACCCTAGGGCATTGCTCCAACAGATTGAATAGTTAGGGCCTTAGAAGTCAACGCCCGAACCATAAAATGCAAAAAAAATACAACAGTGTTTCCATCATATAACAGGAATAATTGCAACCAGTTTGAAAGTGATGGCCAATTCTACGTTCCGGGCAACCTAGGTTTCACTCCAGGGCGTTGGTCCACCAGACCGAATAGTTACGGCCTAAGAAGTCAACGCCAGAAGCATAAAATACGATATAAATACAACAGCTTTTCCATCGTATAAAACGAATAATTGCAACCAGTGTGAAAGTAATGGTCATTTCTACGTTCCGGGCAACCTAGGCTTCTCTCTAGGGCGTTGCTATACCAGATCAAACAGATAGTGCCTTAGAAGTCAACGCCAGAAGCATAAAATACAATATAAATGCAACAGTTTTTCCATCGTGTAAAACGAATAATTGCTACCAGTATGAAAGTTATGGTCATTTCTACGTTCCGGGCAACCTAGGCTTCACTCTAGGGCGTTGCTCCACCAGATCGAATAGTTAGTGCCTTAGAAGTCAACGCCAGAAGCATAAAATACAATATAAATACAACAGCGTTTCCATCGTAAAAACGAATAATTGCAACCAGTGTGAAAGTTATGGTCAGTTCTACATTCCGAGCAACCTAGGAATCACTCTAGGGCGTTGCTCCACCAGATCGAATAGTTAGGTCCTTAGAAGTAAACGCCAGAAGCATAAAATACGATATAAATACAACAGCTTTTCTATCGTATAAAAGGAATAATTGCAAACAGTGTGAAAGTAATGGTCATTTCTACGTTCCGGGCAAGCTAGGCTTCACCCTAGGCCCTTGTTCCACCAGATCGAATAGTTAGGGCCTAAGAAGTGAACGCCAGAAGCATAAAATGCAATAAAAATACAACAGTTTTTCCATCGTATAACAGGATTAATTGCAACCAGTTTGAAAGTGATGGTCATTCCTCCTTTCCGGGCAACCTAGGCTTCACTCTAGGGTGTTGCTCCAACAGATCGAATAGCTAGGGCCTTAGAACTCAACGCCAGAAGCATAAAATAAAATATAAATACAACAGTTTTTCCATCGTATAAAACGAATAATTGCAACCAGTATGAAACTTGTGGTCATTTCTACTTTCCGAGCAACCTAGGCTTCACCCTAGGGCGTTGTTTCAACAGATTGAATAGTTAGGGCATTAGAAGTCAACGCCAGAATCATAAAATACAATATAAATACAACAGTTTTTCCATCGTATAAAACGAATAATTGCTACCAGTATGAAAGTTATGGTCATTTCTACGTTCCGGGCAACCTAGGCTTCACTCTATGGCGTTCTTCCACCACATCGAATAGCTACGGCCTCAGAAGTCAACGCCTGAAGCATAAAATACAATAAAAATACAACAGTCTTTCCATCCTATAACAGGAATAATTGCAACCCGTGTGAAAGTGATGGTCATTTGTACGTTCCAGGCAACCTAGGCTTAACTATAGGGCTTTGGTCCACCAGATCGAATTGTTAGTGCCTAAGAAGTCAACGCCAGAAGCATAAGATACAATATAAATATAACAGTTTTTCCATCGTATAATACGAATAATTGCAACCAGTATGAAGGTTATGGTCATTTCTACTTTCCGGGCAACCTAGGCTTCACCCTAGGGCGTTGTTCCAACAGATTGAATAGTTAGGGCCTTAGAAGTCAACGCCCGAAGCATGAAATACAAAATAAATAGAACAGTTTTTCCATCTTATAAAACGAATAATTGCAACCAGTATGAAAGTTGATGTCATTCCTACTTTCCGGGCAACCTAGGCTTCACCCTAGGGCGTTGCTCCACCAGATCGAATAGTTAGTGCCTTAGAAGTCAAAGCCAGAAGCATAAAATACAATATAAATACAACAGCTTTTCCATCGTATAAAACGAGTAATTGCAACCAGAATGAAACTTATGGTCATTTCTACATTCCGAGCAACCTAGGATTCACTCTAGGGCGTTGCTCCACCAGATCGAATAGATAGTGCCTTAGAAGTCAACGCTAGAAGCATAAAATACCATATAAATACAACAGTTTTTCCATCGTATAAAACGAATAATTGCAACCAGTATGAAACTTATGGTCATTTCTACTTTCCGAGCAACCTAGGCTTCACCCTAGGGCATTGCTCCAACAGATTGAATAGTTAGGGCCTTAGAAGTCAACGCCCGAACCATAAAATGCAAAAAAAATACAACAGTGTTTCCATCATATATCAGGAATAATTGCAACCAGTTTGAAAGTGATGGCCAATTCTACGTTCCGGGAAACCTAGGCTTCACTCTAGGGCGTTGCTCCACCAGACCGAATAGCTACGGCCTAAGAAGTCAACGCCAGAAGCATAAAACACGATATAAATACAACAGTTTTTCCATCGTATAAAACGAAAAATTGCAACCAGTATGAAAATTATGGTCATTTCTACTTTCCGAGTAACCTAGGCTTCACCCTAGGGCGTTGCTCCAACAGATTGAATAGTTAGGGCCTTAGAAGTCTACGCCCGAACCATAAAATGCAAAAAAAATACAAGAGTGTTTCCATCATATAACAGGAATAATTTCGACCAGTTTGAAAGTGATGGCCAATTCTACGTTCCGGGCAACCTAGGCTTCACTGTAGGGCGTTGCTCCACCAGATCGAATAGTTAGTGCCTTAGAAGTCAACGCCAGAAGCATAAAATACAATATAAATACAACAGTTTTTCCATCGTATGAAACAAATAATTGCAACCAGTATGAAGCATATGCTTATTTCTACTTTCCGAGCAACCTAGGCTTCACCCTAGGGCGTTGCTCCAACGGATTGAATAGTTAGGGCCTTAGAAGTCAACGCCCGAACCATAAAATGCAAAAAAAATACAACAGTGTTTCCATCATATAACAGGAATAATTGCAACCAGTTTGAAAGTGATGGCCAATTCTACGTTCCGGGCAACCTAGGTTTCACTCCAGGGCGTTGGTCCACCAGACCGAATAGTTACGGCCTAAGAAGTCAACGCCAGAAGCATAAAATACGATATAAATACAACAGCTTTTCCATCGTATAAAGCGAATAATTGCAACCAGTATGAAAGTAATGGTCATTTCTACGTTCCGGGCAACCTAGGCTTCTCTCTAGGGCGTTGCTATACCAGATCGAATAGATAGTGCCTTAGAAGTCAACGCCAGAAGCATAAAATACAATATAAATGCAACAGTTTTTACATCGTATAAAACGAATAATTGCTACCAGTATGAAAGATATGGTCATTTCTACGTTCCGGGCAACCTAGGCTTCACTCTAGGGCGTTGCTCCACCAGATCGAATAGTTAGTGCCTTAGAAGTCAACGCCAGAAACATAAAATACAATATAAATACAACAGCGTTTCCATCGTATAAAACGAATAATTGCAACCAGTGTGAAAGTTATGGTCAGTTCTACATTCCGAGCAACCTAGGAATCACTCTAGGGCGTTGCTCCACCAGATCGACTAGTTAGGTCCTTAGAAGTAAACGCCAGAAGCATAAAATACGATATAAATACAACAGCTTTTCTATCGTATAAAAGGAATAATTGCAAACAGTGTGAAAGTAATGGTCATTTCTACGTTCCGGGCAAGCTAGGCTTCACCCTAGGCCCTTGTTCCACCAGATCGAATAGTTAGGGCCTAAGAAGTGAACGCCAGAAGCATAAAATGCAATAAAAATACAACAGTTTTTCCATCGTATAACAGGATTAATTGCAACCAGTTTGAAAGTGATGGTCATTCCTCCTTTCCGGGCAACCTAGGCTTCACTCTAGGGTGTTGCTCCAACAGATCGAATAGCTAGGGCCTTAGAACTCAACGCCAGAAGCATAAAATAAAATATAAATACAACAGTTTTTCCATCGTATAAAACGAATAATTGCAGCCAGTATGAAACTGATGTTCATTTCTACTTTCCGAGCAACCTAGGCTTCACCCTAGGGCGTTGCTCCAACAGATTGAATAGTTAGGGCTGTAGAAGTCAACGCCCGATGCATAAAATGCAATAAAAATACAACTGTGTTTCCATCGTGTATAACGAATAATTGCAACCAGTTTGAAAGTGATGGCCAATTCTACGTTCCGGGCAACCTAGGTTTCAATCCAGGGTATTGCTCCACCAGATCGAATAGATAGTGCCTTAGAAGTCAAGGCTAGAAGCATAAAATACAATATAAATACAACAGGTTTTCCATCGTATAAAACGAATAATTGCAACCAGTATGAAACTTATGGTCATTTCTACTTTCCGAGCAACCTAGGCTTGACCCTAGGGCGGTGGTCCAACAGATTGAATGGTTAGGGCCTTAGAAGTCAACGCCCGAACCATAAAATGCAAAAAAAATACAACAGTGTTTCCATCATATAACAGGAATAATTGCAACCAGTTTGAAAGTGATGGCCAATTCTACGTTCCGGGCAACCTAGGTTTCACACCAGGGCGTTGCTCCACCAGACGGAATAGTTACGGCCGTAGAAGTCAACGCCAGAGGCATAAAATACAATATAAATACAACAGCGTTTCCATCGTATAAAACGAATAATTGCAACCAGTGTGAAAGTTATTGTCATTTCCACATTCCGAGCATCCTAGGCTTCACTCCAGGGCGTTGCTCCACCAGATCGGATAGTTAGGTCCTTAGAAGTCAACGCCAGAAGCATAAAATACAATATAAATACAACAGTTTTTCCATCGTATAAAACGAATAATTGCAACCAGTATGAAACTTGTGGTCATTTCTACTTTCCGAGCAACCTAGGCTTCACCCTAGGGCGTTGTTTCAACAGATTGAATAGTTAGGGCATTAGAAGTCAACGCCAGAATCATAAAATACAATATAAATACAACATTTTTTCCATCGTATAAAACGAATAATTGCTACCAGTATGAAAGTTATGGTCATTTCTACGTTCCGGGCAACCTAGGCTTCACTCTATGGCGTTCTTCCACCACATCGAATAGCTACGGCATCAGAAGTCAGCGCCTGAAGCATAAAATACAATAAAAATACAACAGTCTTTCCATCCTATAACAGGAATAATTGCAACCCGTGTGAAAGTGATGGTCATTTGTACGTTCCAGGCAACCTAGGCTTAACTATAGGGCTTTGGTCCACCAGATCGAATTGTTAGTGCCTAAGAAGTCAACGCCAGAAGCATAAGATACAATATAAATATAACAGTTTTTCCATCGTATAATACGAATAATTGCAACCAGTATGAAGGTTATGGTCATTTCTACTTTCCGGGCAACCTAGGCTTCACCCTAGGGCGTTGTTCCAACAGATTGAATAGTTAGGGCCTTAGAAGTCAACGCCCGAAGCATGAAATACAGAATAAATAGAACAGTTTTTCCATCTTATAAAACGAATAATTGCAACCAGTATGAAAGTTGACGTCATTCCTACTTTCCGGGCAACCTAGGCTTCACCCTAGGGCGTTGCTCCACCAGATCGAATAGTTAGTGCCTTAGAAGTCAAAGCCAGAAGCATAAAATACAATATAAATACAACAGCTTTTCCATCGTATAAAACGAATAATTGCAACCAGAATGAAACTTATGGTCATTTCTACATTCCGAGCAACCTAGGATTCACTCTAGGGCGTTGCTCCACCAGATCGAATAGATAGTGCCTTAGAAGTCAACGCTAGAAGCATAAAATACCATATAAATACAACAGTTTTTCCATCGTATAAAACGAATAATTGCAACCAGTATGAAACTTATGGTCATTTCTACTTTCCGAGCAACCTAGGCTTCACCCTAGGGCATTGCTCCAACAGATTGAATAGTTAGGGCCTTAGAAGTCAACGCCCGAACCATAAAATGCAAAAAAAATACAACAGTGTTTCCATCATATATCAGGAATAATTGCAACCAGTTTGAAAGTGATGGCCAATTCTTCGTTCCGGGAAACCTAGGCTTCACTCTAGGGCGTTGCTCCACCAGACCGAATAGCTACGGCCTAAGAAGTCAACGCCAGAAGCATAAAACACGATATAAATACAACAGTTTTTCCATCGTATAAAACGAAAAATTGCAACCAGTATGAAAATTATGGTCATTTCTACTTTCCGAGTAACCTAGGCTTCACCCTAGGGCGTTGCTCCAACAGATTGAATAGTTAGGGCCTTAGAAGTCTACGCCCGAACCATAAAATGCAAAAAAAATACAAGAGTGTTTCCATCATATAACAGGAATAATTTCGACCAGTTTGAAAGTGATGGCCAATTCTACGTTCCGGGCAACCTAGGCTTCACTGTAGGGCGTTGCTCCACCAGATCGAATAGTTAGTGCCTTAGAAGTCAACGCCAGAAGCATAAAATACAATATAAATACAACAGTTTTTCCATCGTATGAAACAAATAA
This sequence comes from Calliopsis andreniformis, assembly GCF_051401765.1. Taxonomy (NCBI): domain Eukaryota; kingdom Metazoa; phylum Arthropoda; class Insecta; order Hymenoptera; family Andrenidae; genus Calliopsis; species Calliopsis andreniformis. The sequence continues at coordinate 1,037,975 of NW_027480442.1, read as the reverse complement.
TTGCAACCAGTATGAAGCATATGCTCATTTCTACTTTCCGAGCAACCTAGGCTTCACCCTAGGGCGTTGCTCCAACGGATTGAATAGTTAGGGCCTTAGAAGTCAACGCCCGAACCATAAAATGCAAAAAAAATACAACAGTGTTTCCATCATATAACAGGAATAATTGCAACCAGTTTGAAAGTGATGGCCAATTCTACGTTCCGGGCAACCTAGGTTTCACTCCAGGGCGTTGGTCCACCAGACCGAATAGTTACGGCCTAAGAAGTCAACGCCAGAAGCATAAAATACGATATAAATACAACAGCTTTTCCATCGTATAAAACGAATAATTGCAACCAGTGTGAAAGTAATGGTCATTTCTACGTTCCGGGCAACCTAGGCTTCTCTCTAGGGCGTTGCTATACCAGATCGAATAGATAGTGCCTTAGAAGTCAACGCCAGAAGCATAAAATACAATATAAATGCAACAGTTTTTCCATCGTATAAAACGAATAATTGCTACCAGTATGAAAGTTATGGTCATTTCTACGTTCCGGGCAACCTAGGCTTCACTCTAGGGCGTTGCTCCACCAGATCGAATAGTTAGTGCCTTAGAAGTCAACGCCAGAAGCATAAAATACAATATAAATACAACAGCGTTTCCATCGTATAAAACGAATAATTGCAACCAGTGTGAAAGTTATGGTCAGTTCTACATTCCGAGCAACCTAGGAATCACTCTAGGGCGTTGCTCCACCAGATCGAATAGTTAGGTCCTTAGAAGTAAACGCCAGAAGCATAAAATACGATATAAATACAACAGCTTTTCTATCGTATAAAAGGAATAATTGCAAACAGTGTGAAAGTAATGGTCATTTCTACGTTCCGGGCAAGCTAGGCTTCACCCTAGGCCCTTGTTCCACCAGATCGAATAGTTAGGGCCTAAGAAGTGAACGCCAGAAGCATAAAATGCAATAAAAATACAACAGTTTTTCCATCGTATAACAGGATTAATTGCAACCAGTTTGAAAGTGATGGTCATTCCTCCTTTCCGGGCAACCTAGGCTTCACTCTAGGGTGTTGCTCCAACAGATCGAATAGCTAGGGCCTTAGAACTCAACGCCAGAAGCATAAAATAAAATATAAATACAACAGTTTTTCCATCGTATAAAACGAATAATTGCAGCCAGTATGAAACTGATGTTCATTTCTACTTTCCGAGCAACCTAGGCTTCACCCTAGGGCGTTGCTCCAACAGATTGAATAGTTAGGGCTGTAGAAGTCAACGCCCGATGCATAAAATGCAATAAAAATACAACTGTGTTTCCATCGTGTATAACGAATAATTGCAACCAGTTTGAAAGTGATGGCCAATTCTACGTTCCGGGCAACCTAGGTTTCAATCCAGGGTATTGCTCCACCAGATCGAATAGATAGTGCCTTAGAAGTCAAGGCTAGAAGCATAAAATACAATATAAATACAACAGGTTTTCCATCGTATAAAACGAATAATTGCAACCAGTATGAAACTTATGGTCATTTCTACTTTCCGAGCAACCTAGGCTTGACCCTAGGGCGGTGCTCCAACAGATTGAATGGTTAGGGCCTTAGAAGTCAACGCCCGAACCATAAAATGCAAAAAAAATACAACAGTGTTTCCATCATATAACAGGAATAATTGCAACCAGTTTGAAAGTGATGGCCAATTCTACGTTCCGGGCAACCTAGGTTTCACACCAGGGCGTTGCTCCACCAGACGGAATAGTTACGGCCGTAGAAGTCAACGCCAGAGGCATAAAATACAATATAAATACAACAGCGTTTCCATCGTATAAAACGAATAATTGCAACCAGTGTGAAAGTTATGGTCATTTCCACATTCCGAGCATCCTAGGCTTCACTCCAGGGCGTTGCTCCACCAGATCGGATAGTTAGGTCCTTAGAAGTAAACGCCAGAAGCATAAAATACGATATAAATACAACAGCTTTTCCATCGTATAAAAGGATTAATTGCAACCAGTTTGAACGTGATAGTCATTTCTCCTTTCCGGGCAACCTAGGCTTCACTCTAGGGCGTTGCTCCACTAGATCGAACAGCTAGGGCCTTAGAAGTCAACGCCAGAAGCATAAAATACAATATAAATACAACAGTTTTTCCATCGTATAAAACGAATAATTGCAACCAGTATGAAACTTGTGGTCATTTCTACTTTCCGAGCAACCTAGGCTTCACCCTAGGGCGTTGTTTCAACAGATTGAATAGTTAGGGCATTAGAAGTCAACGCCAGAATCATAAAATACAATATAAATACAACAGTTTTTCCATCGTATAAAACGAATAATTGCTACCAGTATGAAAGTTATGGTCATTTCTACGTTCCGGGCAACCTAGGCTTCACTCTATGGCGTTCTTCCACCACATCGAATAGCTACGGCCTCAGAAGTCAACGCCTGAAGCATAAAATACAATAAAAATACAACAGTCTTTCCATCCTATAACAGGAATAATTGCAACCCGTGTGAAAGTGATGGTCATTTGTACGTTCCAGGCAACCTAGGCTTAACTATAGGGCTTTGGTCCACCAGATCGAATTGTTAGTGCCTAAGAAGTCAACGCCAGAAGCATAAGATACAATATAAATATAACAGTTTTTCCATCGTATAATACGAATAATTGCAACCAGTATGAAGGTTATGGTCATTTCTACTTTCCGGGCAACCTAGGCTTCACCCTAGGGCGTTGTTCCAACAGATTGAATAGTTAGGGCCTTAGAAGTCAGCGCCCGAAGCATGAAATACAGAATAAATAGAACAGTTTTTCCATCTTATAAAACGAATAATTGCAACCAGTATGAAAGTTGACGTCATTCCTACTTTCCGGGCAACCTAGGCTTCACCCTAGGGCGTTGCTCCACCAGATCGAATAGTTAGTGCCTTAGAAGTCAAAGCCAGAAGCATAAAATACAATATAAATACAACAGCTTTTCCATCGTATAAAACGAATAATTGCAACCAGAATGAAACTTATGGTCATTTCTACATTCCGAGCAACCTAGGATTCACTCTAGGGCGTTGCTCCACCAGATCGAATAGATAGTGCCTTAGAAGTCAACGCTAGAAGCATAAAATACCATATAAATACAACAGTTTTTCCATCGTATAAAACGAATAATTGCAACCAGTATGAAACTTATGGTGATTTCTACTTTCCGAGCAACCTAGGCTTCACCCTAGGGCATTGCTCCAACAGATTGAATAGTTAGGGCCTTAGAAGTCAACGCCCGAACCATAAAATGCAAAAAAAATACAACAGTGTTTCCATCATATATCAGGAATAATTGCAACCAGTTTGAAAGTGATGGCCAATTCTACGTTCCGGGAAACCTAGGCTTCACTCTAGGGCGTTGCTCCACCAGACCGAATAGCTACGGCCTAAGAAGTCAACGCCAGAAGCATAAAACACGATATAAATACAACAGTTTTTCCATCGTATAAAACGAAACATTGCAACCAGTATGAAAATTATGGTCATTTCTACTTTCCGAGTAACCTAGGCTTCACCCTAGGGCGTTGCTCCAACAGATTGAATAGTTAGGGCCTTAGAAGTCTACGCCCGAACCATAAAATGCAAAAAAAATACAATAGTGTTTCCATCATATAACAGGAATAATTTCGACCAGTTTGAAAGTGATGGCCAATTCTACGTTCCGGGCAACCTAGGCTTCACTGTAGGGCGTTGCTCCACCAGATCGAATAGTTAGTGCCTTAGAAGTCAACGCCAGAAGCATAAAATACAATATAAATACAACAGTTTTTCCATCGTATGAAACAAATAATTGCAACCAGTATGAAGCATATGCTCATTTCTACTTTCCGAGCAACCTAGGCTTCACCCTAGGGCGTTGCTCCAACGGATTGAATAGTTAGGGCCTTAGAAGTCAACGCCCGAACCATAAAATGCAAAAAAAATACAACAGTGTTTCCATCATATAACAGGAATAATTGCAACCAGTTTGAAAGTGATGGCCAATTCTACGTTCCGGGCAACCTAGGTTTCACTCCAGGGCGTTGGTCCACCAGACCGAATAGTTACGGCCTAAGAAGTCAACGCCAGAAGCATAAAATACGATATAAATACAACAGCTTTTCCATCGTATAAAACGAATAATTGCAACCAGTGTGAAAGTAATGGTCATTTCTACGTTCCGGGCAACCTAGGCTTCTCTCTAGGGCGTTGCTATACCAGATCGAATAGATAGTGCCTTAGAAGTCAACGCCAGAAGCATAAAATACAATATAAATGCAACAGTTTTTCCATCGTATAAAACGAATAATTGCTACCAGTATGAAAGTTATGGTCATTTCTACGTTCCGGGCAACCTAGGCTTCACTCTAGGGCGTTGCTCCACCAGATCGAATAGTTAGTGCCTTAGAAGTCAACGCCAGAAGCATAAAATACAATATAAATACAACAGCGTTTCCATCGTATAAAACGAATAATTGCAACCAGTGTGAAAGTTATGGTCAGTTCTACATTCCGAGCAACCTAGGAATCACTCTAGGGCGTTGCTCCACCAGATCGAATAGTTAGGTCCTTAGAAGTAAACGCCAGAAGCATAAAATACGATATAAATACAACAGCTTTTCTATCGTATAAAAGGAATAATTGCAAACAGTGTGAAAGTAATGGTCATTTCTACGTTCCGGGCAAGCTAGGCTTCACCCTAGGCCCTTGTTCCACCAGATCGAATAGTTAGGGCCTAAGAAGTGAACGCCAGAAGCATAAAATGCAATAAAAATACAACAGTTTTTCCATCGTATAACAGGATTAATTGCAACCAGTTTGAAAGTGATGGTCATTCCTCCTTTCCGGGCAACCTAGGCTTCACTCTAGGGTGTTGCTCCAACAGATCGAATAGCTAGGGCCTTAGAACTCAACGCCAGAAGCATAAAATAAAATATAAATACAACAGTTTTTCCATCGTATAAAACGAATAATTGCAGCCAGTATGAAACTGATGTTCATTTCTACTTTCCGAGCAACCTAGGCTTCACCCTAGGGCGTTGCTCCAACAGATTGAATAGTTAGGGCTGTAGAAGTCAACGCCCGATGCATAAAATGCAATAAAAATACAACTGTGTTTCCATCGTGTATAACGAATAATTGCAACCAGTTTGAAAGTGATGGCCAATTCTACGTTCCGGGCAACCTAGGTTTCAATCCAGGGTATTGCTCCACCAGATCGAATAGATAGTGCCTTAGAAGTCAAGGCTAGAAGCATAAAATACAATATAAATACAACAGGTTTTCCATCGTATAAAACGAATAATTGCAACCAGTATGAAACTTATGGTCATTTCTACTTTCCGAGCAACCTAGGCTTGACCCTAGGGCGGTGCTCCAACAGATTGAATGGTTAGGGCCTTAGAAGTCAACGCCCGAACCATAAAATGCAAAAAAAATACAACAGTGTTTCCATCATATAACAGGAATAATTGCAACCAGTTTGAAAGTGATGGCCAATTCTACGTTCCGGGCAACCTAGGTTTCACACCAGGGCGTTGCTCCACCAGACGGAATAGTTACGGCCGTAGAAGTCAACGCCAGAGGCATAAAATACAATATAAATACAACAGCGTTTCCATCGTATAAAACGAATAATTGCAACCAGTGTGAAAGTTATGGTCATTTCCACATTCCGAGCATCCTAGGCTTCACTCCAGGGCGTTGCTCCACCAGATCGGATAGTTAGGTCCTTAGAAGTAAACGCCAGAAGCATAAAATACGATATAAATACAACAGCTTTTCCATCGTATAAAAGGATTAATTGCAACCAGTTTGAACGTGATAGTCATTTCTCCTTTCCGGGCAACCTAGGCTTCACTCTAGGGCGTTGCTCCACTAGATCGAACAGCTAGGGCCTTAGAAGTCAACGCCAGAAGCATAAAATACAATATAAATACAACAGTTTTTCCATCGTATAAAACGAATAATTGCAACCAGTATGAAACTTGTGGTCATTTCTACTTTCCGAGCAACCTAGGCTTCACCCTAGGGCGTTGTTTCAACAGATTGAATAGTTAGGGCATTAGAAGTCAACGCCAGAATCATAAAATACAATATAAATACAACAGTTTTTCCATCGTATAAAACGAATAATTGCTACCAGTATGAAAGTTATGGTCATTTCTACGTTCCGGACAACCTAGGCTTCACTCTATGGCGTTCTTCCACCACATCGAATAGCTACGGCCTCAGAAGTCAACGCCTGAAGCATAAAATACAATAAAAATACAACAGTCTTTCCATCCTATAACAGGAATAATTGCAACCCGTGTGAAAGTGATGGTCATTTGTACGTTCCAGGCAACCTAGGCTTAACTATAGGGCTTTGGTCCACCAGATCGAATTGTTAGTGCCTAAGAAGTCAACGCCAGAAGCATAAGATACAATATAAATATAACAGTTTTTCCATCGTATAATACGAATAATTGCAACCAGTATGAAGGTTATGGTCATTTCTACTTTCCGGGCAACCTAGGCTTCACCCTAGGGCGTTGTTCCAACAGATTGAATAGTTAGGGCCTTAGAAGTCAACGCCCGAAGCATGAAATACAAAATAAATAGAACAGTTTTTCCATCTTATAAAACGAATAATTGCAACCAGTATGAAAGTTGACGTCATTCCTACTTTCCGGGCAACCTAGGCTTCACCCTAGGGCGTTGCTCCACCAGATCGAATAGTTAGTGCCTTAGAAGTCAAAGCCAGAAGCATAAAATACAATATAAATACAACAGCTTTTCCATCGTATAAAACGAATAATTGCAACCAGAATGAAACTTATGGTCATTTCTACATTCCGAGCAACCTAGGATTCACTCTAGGGCGTTGCTCCACCAGATCGAATAGATAGTGCCTTAGAAGTCAACGCTAGAAGCATAAAATACCATATAAATACAACAGTTTTTCCATCGTATAAAACGAATAATTGCAACCAGTATGAAACTTATGGTCATTTCTACTTTCCGAGCAACCTAGGCTTCAACCTAGGGCATTGCTCCAACAGATTGAATAGTTAGGGCCTTAGAAGTCAACGCCCGAACCATAAAATGCAAAAAAAATACAACAGTGTTTCCATCATATATCAGGAATAATTGCAACCAGTTTGAAAGTGATGGCCAATTCTACGTTCCGGGAAACCTAGGCTTCACTCTAGGGCGTTGCTCCGCCAGACCGAATAGCTACGGCCTAAGAAGTCAACGCCAGAAGCATAAAACACGATATAAATGCAACAGTTTTTCCATCGTATAAAACGAAAAATTGCAACCAGTATGAAACTTATGGTCATTTCTACTTTCCGAGTAACCTACGCTTCACCCTAGGGCGTTGCTCCAACAGATTGAATAGTTAGGGCCTTAGAAGTCTACGCCCGAACCACAAAATGCAAAAAAAATACAAGAGTGTTTCCATCATATAACAGGAATAATTTCGACCAGTTTGAAAGTGATGGCCAATTCTACGTTCCGGGCAACCTAGGCTTCACTGTAGGGCGTTGCTCCACCAGATCGAATAGTTAGTGCCTTAGAAGTCAACGCCAGAAGCATAAAATACAATATAAATACAACAGTTTTTCCATCGTATGAAACAAATAATTGCAACCAGTATGAAGCATATGCTCATTTCTACTTTCCGAGCAACCTAGGCTTCACCCTAGGGCGTTGCTCCAACGGATTGAATAGTTAGGGCCTTAGAAGTCAACGCCCGAACCATAAAATGCAAAAAAAATACAACAGTGTTTCCATCATATAACAGGAATAATTGCAACCAGTTTGAAAGTGATGGCCAATTCTACGTTCCGGGCAACCTAGGTTTCACTCCAGGGCGTTGGTCCACCAGACCGAATAGTTACGGCCTAAGAAGTCAACGCCAGAAGCATAAAATACGATATAAATACAACAGCTTTTCCATCGTATAAAACGAATAATTGCAACCAGTGTGAAAGTAATGGTCATTTCTACGTTCCGGGCAACCTAGGCTTCTCTCTAGGGCGTTGCTATACCAGATCGAATAGATAGCGCCTTAGAAGTCAACGCCAGAAGCATAAAATACAATATAAATGCAACAGTTTTTCCATCGTATAAAACGAATAATTGCAACCAGTGTGAAAGTTATGGTCATTTCCACATTCCGAGCAACCTGGGCTTCACTCTAGGGCGTTGCTCCACCAGATCGAATAGTTAGGTCCTTAGAAGTAAACGCCAGAAGCATAAAATACGATATAAATACAACAGCTTTTCTATCGTATAAAAGGAATAATTGCAACCAGTATGAAACTTATGGTCATTTCTACTTTCCGAGCAACCTAGGCTTCACCTTCGGGCGTTGTTTCAACAGATTGAATAGTTAGGGCATTAGAAGTCAACGCCAGAAGCATAAAATACAATATAAATACAACAGTTTTACCATCGTATAAAACGAATAATTGCTACCAGTATGAAAGTTATGGTCATTTCTACGTTCCGGGCAACCTAGGCTTCACTCTATGGCGTTCTTCAACCACATCGAATAGCTACGGCCTCAGAAGTCAACGCCTGAAGCATAAAATACAATAAAAATACAACAGTCTTTCCATCCTATAACAGGAATAATTGCAACCCGTGTGAAAGTGATGGTCATTTGTACGTTCCAGGCAACCTAGGCTTAACTATAGGGCTTTGGTCCACCAGATCGAATTGTTAGTGCCTAAGAAGTCAACGCCAGAAGCATAAGATACAATATAAATATAACAGTTTTTCCATCGTGTAATACGAATAATTGCAATCAGTATGAAGGTTATGGTCATTTCTACTTTCCGGGCAACCTAGGCTTCACCCTAGGGCGTTGTTCCAACAGATTGAATAGTTAGGGCCTTAGAAGTCAACGCCCGAAGCATGAAATACAAAATAAATAGAACAGTTTTTCCATCTTATAAAACGAATAATTGCAACCAGTATGAAAGTTGACGTCATTCCTACTTTCCGGGCAACCTAGGCTTCACCCTAGGGCGTGGCTCTAACAGATTGAATAGTTAGGACCTTATAAGTCAATGACCGAAGCATAAAATGCAATAAAAATACAACAGTTTTTCCATCATATAACAGGAATAATTGCAACCCATGTGAAAGTGATGGTCATTTGTACGTTCCAGGCAACCTAGGCTTCACCCCAGGTCGTTGTTCCACCAGATCGAATAGTTAGGGCTTAAGAAGTGAACGCCAGCAGCATAAAGTACAATATAAATACAACAGTTCTTCCATCATATAAAACGAATAATTGCAACCAGTATGAAAGTTATGGTCATTTCTACGTTCCGGGCAACCCAGGCTTCACTCTATGGCGTTCTTCCACCACATCGAATAGCTACGGCCTCAGAAGTCAACGCCTGAAGCATAAAATACAATAAAAATACAACCGTCTTTCCATCCTATAACAGGAATAATTGCAACCAGTTTGAAAGTGATGGTCATTTCTACGTTCCGAGCAACCTAGGCTTCACTCTAGGGCGTTGCTCCACCAGATCGAATAGTTAGTGCCTTAGAAGTCAACGCCAGATGCATAAAATACAATATAAACACAACAGTTTTTCCATCGTATAAAACGAATAATTGCTACCAGTATGGAAGTGATGGTCATTTCTACGTTCCGGGCAACCTAGGCCTCACTCTAGGGCGTTGTTCCACCAGATTGGATAGTTAGGGCCTAAGAAATCAACGTCAGAAGCATAAAATTCAATATAAATATAACAGTTTTTCCATCGTATAAAACGAATAATTTCAACCAGTGTGAATGTTATGGTCATTTCTACATTCCGAACAACCCAGGCTTCACTCTAGGGCGTTGATCCACCAGATAGAATAGTTAGGGCCTTAGAAGTCAGCGCCAGAAGCATAAAATACAATATAAATACAACTGTTTTTCCATCTTATAAAACGAATAATTGCAACCAGTATGAAAGTTAACGTCATTCCTACTTTCCGGGCAACCTAGGCTTCACCCTAGGGCGTTGCTCTAACAGATTGAATGGTTAGGGCCTTAGAAGTCAACGCCCGAACCATAAAATGCAAAAAAAATACAACAGTGTTTCCATCATATAACAGGAATAATTGCAACCAGTTTGAAAGTGATGGCCAATTCTACGTTCCGGGCAACCTAGGTTTCACACCAGGGCGTTGCTCCACCAGACGGAATAGTTACGGCCGTAGAAGTCAACGCCAGAGGCATAAAATACAATATAAATACAACAGCGTTTCCATCGTATAAAACGAATAATTGCAACCAGTGTGAAAGTTATGGTCATTTCCACATTCCGAGCATCCTAGGCTTCACTCCAGGGCGTTGCTCCACCAGATCGGATAGTTAGGTCCTTAGAAGTAAACGCCAGAAGCATAAAATACGATATAAATACAACAGCTTTTCCATCGTATAAAAGGATTAATTGCAACCAGTTTGAACGTGATAGTCATTTCTCCTTTCCGGGCAACCTAGGCTTCACTCTAGGGCGTTGCTCCACTAGATCGAACAGCTAGGGCCTTAGAAGTCAACGCCAGAAGCATAAAATACAATATAAATACAACAGTTTTTCCATCGTATAAAACGAATAATTGCAACCAGTATGAAACTTGTGGTCATTTCTACTTTCCGAGCAACCTAGGCTTCACCCTAGGGCGTTGTTTCAACAGATTGAATAGTTAGGGCATTAGAAGTCAACGCCAGAATCATAAAATACAATATAAATACAACAGTTTTTCCATCGTATAAAACGAATAATTGCTACCAGTATGAAAGTTATGGTCATTTCTACGTTCCGGGCAACCTAGGCTTCACTCTATGGCGTTCTTCCACCACATCGAATAGCTACGGCCTCAGAAGTCAACGCCTGAAGCATAAAATACAATAAAAATACAACAGTCTTTCCATCCTATAACAGGAATAATTGCAACCCGTGTGAAAGTGATGGTCATTTGTACGTTCCAGGCAACCTAGGCTTAACTATAGGGCTTTGGTCCACCAGATCGAATTGTTAGTGCCTAAGAAGTCAACGCCAGAAGCATAAGATACAATATAAATATAACAGTTTTTCCATCGTATAATACGAATAATTGCAACCAGTATGAAGGTTATGGTCATTTCTACTTTCCGGGCAACCTAGGCTTCACCCTAGGGCGTTGTTCCAACAGATTGAATAGTTAGGGCCTTAGAAGTCAGCGCCCGAAGCATGAAATACAGAATAAATAGAACAGTTTTTCCATCTTATAAAACGAATAATTGCAACCAGTATGAAAGTTGACGTCATTCCTACTTTCCGGGCAACCTAGGCTTCACCCTAGGGCGTTGCTCCACCAGATCGAATAGTTAGTGCCTTAGAAGTCAAAGCCAGAAGCATAAAATACAATATAAATACAACAGCTTTTCCATCGTATAAAACGAATAATTGCAACCAGAATGAAACTTATGGTCATTTCTACATTCCGAGCAACCTAGGATTCACTCTAGGGCGTCGCTCCACCAGATCGAATAGATAGTGCCTTAGAAGTCAACGCTAGAAGCATAAAATACCATATAAATACAACAGTTTTTCCATCGTATAAAACGAATAATTGCAACCAGTATGAAACTTATGGTGATTTCTACTTTCCGAGCAACCTAGGCTTCACCCTAGGGCATTGCTCCAACAGATTGAATAGTTAGGGCCTTAGAAGTCAACGCCCGAACCATAAAATGCAAAAAAAATACAACAGTGTTTCCATCATATATCAGGAATAATTGCAACCAGTTTGAAAGTGATGGCCAATTCTACGTTCCGGGAAACCTAGGCTTCACTCTAGGGCGTTGCTCCACCAGACCGAATAGCTACGGCCTAAGAAGTCAACGCCAGAAGCATAAAACACGATATAAATACAACAGTTTTTCCATCGTATAAAACGAAACATTGCAACCAGTATGAAAATTATGGTCATTTCTACTTTCCGAGTAACCTAGGCTTCACCCTAGGGCGTTGCTCCAACAGATTGAATAGTTAGGGCCTTAGAAGTCTACGCCCGAACCATAAAATGCAAAAAAAATACAATAGTGTTTCCATCATATAACAGGAATAATTTCGACCAGTTTGAAAGTGATGGCCAATTCTACGTTCCGGGCAACCTAGGCTTCACTGTAGGGCGTTGCTCCACCAGATCGAATAGTTAGTGCCTTAGAAGTCAACGCCAGAAGCATAAAATACAATATAAATACAACAGTTTTTCCATCGTATGAAACAAATAATTGCAACCAGTATGAAGCATATGCTCATTTCTACTTTCCGAGCAACCTAGGCTTCACCCTAGGGCGTTGCTCCAACGGATTGAATAGTTAGGGCCTTAGAAGTCAACGCCCGAACCATAAAATGCAAAAAAAATACAACAGTGTTTCCATCATATAACAGGAATAATTGCAACCAGTTTGAAAGTGATGGCCAATTCTACGTTCCGGGCAACCTAGGTTTCACTCCAGGGCGTTGGTCCACCAGACCGAATAGTTACGGCCTAAGAAGTCAACGCCAGAAGCATAAAATACGATATAAATACAACAGCTTTTCCATCGTATAAAACGAATAATTGCAACCAGTGTGAAAGTAATGGTCATTTCTACGTTCCGGGCAACCTAGGCTTCTCTCTAGGGCGTTGCTATACCAGATCGAATAGATAGTGCCTTAGAAGTCAACGCCAGAAGCATAAAATACAATATAAATGCAACAGTTTTTCCATCGTATAAAACGAATAATTGCTACCAGTATGAAAGTTATGGTCATTTCTACGTTCCGGGCAACCTAGGCTTCACTCTAGGGCGTTGCTCCACCAGATCGAATAGTTAGTGCCTTAGAAGTCAACGCCAGAAGCATAAAATACAATATAAATACAACAGCGTTTCCATCGTATAAAACGAATAATTGCAACCAGTGTGAAAGTTATGGTCAGTTCTACATTCCGAGCAACCTAGGAATCACTCTAGGGCGTTGCTCCACCAGATCGAATAGTTAGGTCCTTAGAAGTAAACGCCAGAAGCATAAAATACGATATAAATACAACAGCTTTTCTATCGTATAAAAGGAATAATTGCAAACAGTGTGAAAGTAATGGTCATTTCTACGTTCCGGGCAAGCTAGGCTTCACCCTAGGCCCTTGTTCCACCAGATCGAATAGTTAGGGCCTAAGAAGTGAACGCCAGAAGCATAAAATGCAATAAAAATACAACAGTTTTTCCATCGTATAACAGGATTAATTGCAACCAGTTTGAAAGTGATGGTCATTCCTCCTTTCCGGGCAACCTAGGCTTCACTCTAGGGTGTTGCTCCAACAGATCGAATAGCTAGGGCCTTAGAACTCAACGCCAGAAGCATAAAATAAAATATAAATACAACAGTTTTTCCATCGTATAAAACGAATAATTGCAGCCAGTATGAAACTGATGTTCATTTCTACTTTCCGAGCAACCTAGGCTTCACCCTAGGGCGTTGCTCCAACAGATTGAATAGTTAGGGCTGTAGAAGTCAACGCCCGATGCATAAAATGCAATAAAAATACAACTGTGTTTCCATCGTGTATAACGAATAATTGCAACCAGTTTGAAAGTGATGGCCAATTCTACGTTCCGGGCAACCTAGGTTTCAATCCAGGGTATTGCTCCACCAGATCGAATAGATAGTGCCTTAGAAGTCAAGGCTAGAAGCATAAAATACAATATAAATACAACAGGTTTTCCATCGTATAAAACGAATAATTGCAACCAGTATGAAACTTATGGTCATTTCTACTTTCCGAGCAACCTAGGCTTGACCCTAGGGCGGTGCTCCAACAGATTGAATGGTTAGGGCCTTAGAAGTCAACGCCCGAACCATAAAATGCAAAAAAAATACAACAGTGTTTCCATCATATAACAGGAATAATTGCAACCAGTTTGAAAGTGATGGCCAATTCTACGTTCCGGGCAACCTAGGTTTCACACCAGGGCGTTGCTCCACCAGACGGAATAGTTACGGCCGTAGAAGTCAACGCCAGAGGCATAAAATACAATATAAATACAACAGCGTTTCCATCGTATAAAACGAATAATTGCAACCAGTGTGAAAGTTATGGTCATTTCCACATTCCGAGCATCCTAGGCTTCACTCCAGGGCGTTGCTCCACCAGATCGGATAGTTAGGTCCTTAGAAGTAAACGCCAGAAGCATAAAATACGATATAAATACAACAGCTTTTCCATCGTATAAAAGGATTAATTGCAACCAGTTTGAACGTGATAGTCATTTCTCCTTTCCGGGCAACCTAGGCTTCACTCTAGGGCGTTGCTCCACTAGATCGAACAGCTAGGGCCTTAGAAGTCAACGCCAGAAGCATAAAATACAATATAAATACAACAGTTTTTCCATCGTATAAAACGAATAATTGCAACCAGTATGAAACTTGTGGTCATTTCTACTTTCCGAGCAACCTAGGCTTCACCCTAGGGCGTTGTTTCAACAGATTGAATAGTTAGGGCATTAGAAGTCAACGCCAGAATCATAAAATACAATATAAATACAACAGTTTTTCCATCGTATAAAACGAATAATTGCTACCAGTATGAAAGTTATGGTCATTTCTACGTTCCGGACAACCTAGGCTTCACTCTATGGCGTTCTTCCACCACATCGAATAGCTACGGCCTCAGAAGTCAACGCCTGAAGCATAAAATACAATAAAAATACAACAGTCTTTCCATCCTATAACAGGAATAATTGCAACCCGTGTGAAAGTGATGGTCATTTGTACGTTCCAGGCAACCTAGGCTTAACTATAGGGCTTTGGTCCACCAGATCGAATTGTTAGTGCCTAAGAAGTCAACGCCAGAAGCATAAGATACAATATAAATATAACAGTTTTTCCATCGTATAATACGAATAATTGCAACCAGTATGAAGGTTATGGTCATTTCTACTTTCCGGGCAACCTAGGCTTCACCCTAGGGCGTTGTTCCAACAGATTGAATAGTTAGGGCCTTAGAAGTCAACGCCCGAAGCATGAAATACAAAATAAATAGAACAGTTTTTCCATCTTATAAAACGAATAATTGCAACCAGTATGAAAGTTGACATCATTCCTACTTTCCGGGCAACCTAGGCTTCACCCTAGGGCGTTGCTCCACCAGATCGAATAGTTAGTGCCTTAGAAGTCAAAGCCAGAAGCATAAAATACAATATAAATACAACAGCTTTTCCATCGTATAAAACGAATAATTGCAACCAGAATGAAACTTATGGTCATTTCTACATTCCGAGCAACCTAGGATTCACTCTAGGGCGTTGCTCCACCAGATCGAATAGATAGTGCCTTAGAAGTCAACGCTAGAAGCATAAAATACCATATAAATACAACAGTTTTTCCATCGTATAAAACGAATAATTGCAACCAGTATGAAACTTATGGTCATTTCTACTTTCCGAGCAACCTAGGCTTCAACCTAGGGCATTGCTCCAACAGATTGAATAGTTAGGGCCTTAGAAGTCAACGCCCGAACCATAAAATGCAAAAAAAATACAACAGTGTTTCCATCATATATCAGGAATAATTGCAACCAGTTTGAAAGTGATGGCCAATTCTACGTTCCGGGAAACCTAGGCTTCACTCTAGGGCGTTGCTCCGCCAGACCGAATAGCTACGGCCTAAGAAGTCAACGCCAGAAGCATAAAACACGATATAAATGCAACAGTTTTTCCATCGTATAAAACGAAAAATTGCAACCAGTATGAAACTTATGGTCATTTCTACTTTCCGAGTAACCTAGGCTTCACCCTAGGGCGTTGCTCCAACAGATTGAATAGTTAGGGCCTTAGAAGTCTACGCCCGAACCACAAAATGCAAAAAAAATACAAGAGTGTTTCCATCATATAACAGGAATAATTTCGACCAGTTTGAAAGTGATGGCCAATTCTACGTTCCGGGCAACCTAGGCTTCACTGTAGGGCGTTGCTCCACCAGATCGAATAGTTAGTGCCTTAGAAGTCAACGCCAGAAGCATAAAATACAATATAAATACAACAGTTTTTCCATCGTATGAAACAAATAATTGCAACCAGTATGAAGCATATGCTCATTTCTACTTTCCGAGCAACCTAGGCTTCACCCTAGGGCGTTGCTCCAACGGATTGAATAGTTAGGGCCTTAGAAGTCAACGCCCGAACCATAAAATGCAAAAAAAATACAACAGTGTTTCCATCATATAACAGGAATAATTGCAACCAGTTTGAAAGTGATGGCCAATTCTACGTTCCGGGCAACCTAGGTTTCACTCCAGGGCGTTGGTCCACCAGACCGAATAGTTACGGCCTAAGAAGTCAACGCCAGAAGCATAAAATACGATATAAATACAACAGCTTTTCCATCGTATAAAACGAATAATTGCAACCAGTGTGAAAGTAATGGTCATTTCTACGTTCCGGGCAACCTAGGCTTCTCTCTAGGGCGTTGCTATACCAGATCGAATAGATAGCGCCTTAGAAGTCAACGCCAGAAGCATAAAATACAATATAAATGCAACAGTTTTTCCATCGTATAAAACGAATAATTGCAACCAGTGTGAAAGTTATGGTCATTTCCACATTCCGAGCAACCTGGGCTTCACTCTAGGGCGTTGCTCCACCAGATCGAATAGTTAGGTCCTTAGAAGTAAACGCCAGAAGCATAAAATACGATATAAATACAACAGCTTTTCTATCGTATAAAAGGAATAATTGCAACCAGTATGAAACTTATGGTCATTTCTACTTTCCGAGCAACCTAGGCTTCACCTTCGGGCGTTGTTTCAACAGATTGAATAGTTAGGGCATTAGAAGTCAACGCCAGAAGCATAAAATACAATATAAATACAACAGTTTTACCATCGTATAAAACGAATAATTGCTACCAGTATGAAAGTTATGGTCATTTCTACGTTCCGGGCAACCTAGGCTTCACTCTATGGCGTTCTTCAACCACATCGAATAGCTACGGCCTCAGAAGTCAACGCCTGAAGCATAAAATACAATAAAAATACAACAGTCTTTCCATCCTATAACAGGAATAATTGCAACCCGTGTGAAAGTGATGGTCATTTGTACGTTCCAGGCAACCTAGGCTTAACTATAGGGCTTTGGTCCACCAGATCGAATTGTTAGTGCCTAAGAAGTCAACGCCAGAAGCATAAGATACAATATAAATATAACAGTTTTTCCATCGTGTAATACGAATAATTGCAATCAGTATGAAGGTTATGGTCATTTCTACTTTCCGGGCAACCTAGGCTTCACCCTAGGGCGTTGTTCCAACAGATTGAATAGTTAGGGCCTTAGAAGTCAACGCCCGAAGCATGAAATACAAAATAAATAGAACAGTTTTTCCATCTTATAAAACGAATAATTGCAACCAGTATGAAAGTTGACGTCATTCCTACTTTCCGGGCAACCTAGGCTTCACCCTAGGGCGTGGCTCTAACAGATTGAATAGTTAGGACCTTATAAGTCAATGACCGAAGCATAAAATGCAATAAAAATACAACAGTTTTTCCATCATATAACAGGAATAATTGCAACCCATGTGAAAGTGATGGTCATTTGTACGTTCCAGGCAACCTAGGCTTCACCCCAGGTCGTTGTTCCACCAGATCGAATAGTTAGGGCTTAAGAAGTGAACGCCAGCAGCATAAAGTACAATATAAATACAACAGTTCTTCCATCATATAAAACGAATAATTGCAACCAGTATGAAAGTTATGGTCATTTCTACGTTCCGGGCAACCCAGGCTTCACTCTATGGCGTTCTTCCACCACATCGAATAGCTACGGCCTCAGAAGTCAACGCCTGAAGCATAAAATACAATAAAAATACAACCGTCTTTCCATCCTATAACAGGAATAATTGCAACCAGTTTGAAAGTGATGGTCATTTCTACGTTCCGAGCAACCTAGGCTTCACTCTAGGGCGTTGCTCCACCAGATCGAATAGTTAGTGCCTTAGAAGTCAACGCCAGATGCATAAAATACAATATAAACACAACAGTTTTTCCATCGTATAAAACGAATAATTGCTACCAGTATGGAAGTGATGGTCATTTCTACGTTCCGGGCAACCTAGGCCTCACTCTAGGGCGTTGTTCCACCAGATTGGATAGTTAGGGCCTAAGAAATCAACGTCAGAAGCATAAAATTCAATATAAATATAACAGTTTTTCCATCGTATAAAACGAATAATTTCAACCAGTGTGAATGTTATGGTCATTTCTACATTCCGAACAACCCAGGCTTCACTCTAGGGCGTTGATCCACCAGATAGAATAGTTAGGGCCTTAGAAGTCAGCGCCAGAAGCATAAAATACAATATAAATACAACTGTTTTTCCATCTTATAAAACGAATAATTGCAACCAGTATGAAAGTTAACGTCATTCCTACTTTCCGGGCAACCTAGGCTTCACCCTAGGGCGTTGCTCTAACAGATTGAATAGTTAGGACCTTATAAGTCAATGCCCGAGGCATAAAATGCAATAAAAATACAACAGTTTTTCCATCATATAACAGGAATAATTGCAACCCGTGTGAAAGTGATGGTCATTTGAACGTTCCAGGCAACCTAGGCTTCACCCCAGGTCGTTGTTCCACCAGATCGAATAGTTAGGGCCTAAGAAGTGAACGCCAGCAGCATAAAATACAATATAAATACAACAGTTCTTCCATCATATAAAACGAATAATTGCAACCAGTATGAAAGTTATGGTCATTTCTACGTTCCGGGCAACCCAGGCTTCACTCTATGGCGTTCTTCCACCACATCGAATAGCTACGGGCTCAGAAGTCAACGCCTGAAGCATAAAATACAACAAAAATACAACAGTCTTTCCATCCTATAACAGGAATAATTGCAACCAGTTTGAAAGTGATGGTCATTTCTACGTTCCGGGCAACCTAGGCTTCACTCTAGGGCGTTGCTCCACCACATCGAATAGTTAGTGCCTTAGAAGTCAACGCCAGATGCATAAAATACAATATAAACACAACAGTTTTTCCATCGTATAAAACGAATAATTGCTACCAGTACGGAAGTGATGGTCATTTCTACGTTCCGGGCAACCTAGGCCTCACTCTAGGGCGTTGTTCCACCAGATTGAATAGCTGGGCCTAAGAAATCAACGCCAGAAGCATAAAATTCAATATAAATATAACAGTTTTTCCATCGTATAAAACGAATAATTTCAACCAGCGTGAATGCTTATGGTCATTTCTACATTCCGAGCAACCTAGGCTTCACTCTAGGGCGTTGATCCACCAGATAGAATAGTTAGAGCCTTAGAAGTCAGCGCCAGAAGCATAAAATTCAATAAATATGCAACAGTTTTTCCATCGTATAGCAGGAATAACTGCAAACAGTGTGAAAGTACTGGTCATTTCTACGTTCCGGATAACCTAGGCTTCACTCTAGGGCGCTGTTCCACCAGATCGAACAGTTAGGGCCTAAGAAGGCAACGCCAGAAGCATTAAATACAATATAAATACAACTGTTTTTCCATCTTATAAAACGAATAATTGTAACCAGTATGAAAGTTAACGTCATTCCTACTTTCCGGGCAACCTAGGCTTCACCCTAGGGCGTTGCTCTAACAGCTTGAATAGTTAGGACCTTATAAGTCAATGCCCGAGGCATAAAATGCAATAAAAATACAACAGTTTTTCCATCACATAACAGGAATAATTGCAACCCGTGTGAAAGTGATGGTCATTTGTACGTTCCAGGCAACCTAGGCTTCACCCCAGGTCGTTGTTCCACCAGATCGAATAGTTAGGGCCTAAGAAGTGAACGCCAGCAGCATAAAATACAATATAAATACAACAGTTCTTCCATCATATAAAACGAATAATTGCAACCAGTATGAAAGTTATGGTCATTTCTACGTTCCGGGCAACACAGGCTTCACTCTATGGCGTTCTTCCACCACATCGAATAGCTACGGGCTCAGAAGTCAACGCCTGAAGCATAAAATACAACAAAAATACAACAGTCTTTCCATCCTATAACAGGAATAATTGCAACCAGTTTGAAAGTGATGGTCATTTCTACGTTCCGGGCAACCTAGGCCTCACTCTAGGGCGTTGTTCCACCAGATTGAATAGCTGGGCCTAAGAAATCAACGCCAGAAGCATAAAATTCAATATAAATATAACAGTTTTTCCATCGTATAAAACGAATAATTTCAACCAGCGTGAATGCTTATGGTCATTTCTACATTCCGAGCAACCTAGGCTTCACTCTAGGGCGTTGATCCACCAGATAGAATAGTTAGAGCCTTAGAAGTCAGCGCCAGAAGCATAAAATTCAATAAATATGCAACAGTTTTTCCATCGTATAGCAGGAATAACTGCAAACAGTGTGAAAGTACTGGTCATTTCTACGTTCCGGGCAACCCAGGCTTCACTCTATGGCGTTCTTCCACCACATCGAATAGCTACGGGCTCAGAAGTCAACGCCTGAAGCATAAAATACAACAAAAATACAACAGTCTTTCCATCCTATAACAGGAATAATTGCAACCCGTGTGAAAGTGATGGTCATTTGAACGTTCCAGGCAACCTAGGCTTCACCCCAGGTCGTTGTTCCACCAGATCGAATAGTTAGGGCCTAAGAAGTGAACGCCAGCAGCATCAAATACAATATAAATACAACAGTTCTTCCATCATATAAAACGAATAATTGCAACCAGTACGAAAGTTATGGTCATTTCTACGTTCCGGGCAACCCAGGCTTCACTCTATGGCGTTCTTCCACCACATCGAATAGCTACGGGCTCAGAAGTCAACGCCTGAAGCATAAAATACAACAAAAATACAACAGTCTTTCCATCCTATAACAGGAATAATTGCAACCAGTTTGAAAGTGATGGTCATTTCTACGTTCCGGGCAACCTAGGCTTCACTCTAGGGCGTTGCTCCACCACATCGAATAGTTAGTGCCTTAGAAGTCAACGCCAGATGCATAAAACACAATATAAACACAACAGTTTTTCCATCGTATAAAACGAATAATTGCTACCAGTACGGAAGTGATGGTCATTTCTACGTTCCGGGCAACCTAGGCCTCACTCTAGGGCGTTGTTCCACCAGATTGAATAGCTGGGCCTAAGAAATCAACGCCAGAAGCATAAAATTCAATATAAATATAACAGTTTTTCCATCGTATAAAACGAATAATTTCAACCAGCGTGAATGCTTATGGTCATTTCTACATTCCGAGCAACCTAGGCTTCACTCTAGGGCGTTGATCCACCAGATAGAATAGTTAGAGCCTTAGAAGTCAGCGCCAGAAGCATAAAATTCAATAAATATGCAACAGTTTTTCCATCGTATAGCAGGAATAACTGCAAACAGTGTGAAAGTACTGGTCATTTCTACGTTCCGGATAACCTAGGCTTCACTCTAGGGCGCTGTTCCACCAGATCGAACAGTTAGGGCCTAAGAAGGCAACGCCAGAAGCATTAAATACAATATAAATACAACAGTTCTTCCATCATATAAAACGAATAATTGCAACCAGTATGAAAGTTATGGTCATTTCTACGTTCCGGGCAACCCAGGCTTCACTCTATGGCGTTTTTCCACCACATCGAATAGCTACGGGCTCAGAAGTCAACGCCTGAAGCATAAAATACAACAAAAATACAACAGTCTTTCCATCCTATAACAGGAATAATTGCAACCAGTTTGAAAGTGATGGTCATTTCTACGTTCCGGGCAACCTAGGCCTCACTCTAGGGCGTTGTTCCACCAGATTGAATAGCTGGGCCTAAGAAATCAACGCCAGAAGCATAAAATTCAATATAAATATAACAGTTTTTCCATCGTATAAAACGAATAATTTCAACCAGCGTGAATGCTTATGGTCATTTCTACATTCCGAGCAACCTAGGCTTCACTCTAGGGCGTTGATCCACCAGATAGAATAGTTAGAGCCTTAGAAGTCAGCGCCAGAAGCATAAAATTCAATAAATATGCAACAGTTTTTCCATCGTATAGCAGGAATAACTGCAAACAGTGTGAAAGTACTGGTCATTTCTACGTTCCGGGCAACCCAGGCTTCACTCTATGGCGTTCTTCCACCACATCGAATAGCTACGGGCTCAGAAGTCAACGCCTGAAGCATAAAATACAACAAAAATACAACAGTCTTTCCATCCTATAACAGGAATAATTGCAACCAGTTTGAAAGTGATGGTCATTTCTACGTTCCGGGCAACCTAGGCCTCACTCTAGGGCGTTGTTCCACCAGATTGAATAGCTGGGCCTAAGAAATCAACGCCAGAAGCATAAAATTCAATATAAATATAACAGTTTTTCCATCGTATAAAACGAATAATTTCAACCAGCGTGAATGCTTATGGTCATTTCTACATTCCGCGCAACCTAGGCTTCACTCTAGGGCGTTGATCCACCAGATAGAATAGTTAGAGCCTTAGAAGTCAGCGCCAGAAGCATAAAATTCAATAAATATGCAACAGTTTTTCCATCGTATAGCAGGAATAACTGCAAACAGTGTGAAAGTACTGGTCATTTCTACGTTCCGGGTAACCTAGGCTTCACTCTAGGGCGTTGTTCCACCAGAACGAATAGTTAGGCCCTAAGATGTGAACGCCAGCTGCATAAAATACAATATAAATACAACAGTTCTTCCATCATATAAAACGAATAATTGCTACCAGTATGAAAGTTATGGTCATTTCTACGTTCCGAGCAACCTAGGCTTCAGTCTATGGCGTTTTTCCACCACATCGAATAGCTACGGCCTCAGAAGTCAACGCCTGAAGCATAAAATACAATAAAAATACAACAGTCTTTCCATCCTATAACAGGAATAATTGCAACCCGTGTGAAAGTGATGGTCATTTCTACGTTCCGGGCAACCTAGGCTTCACTCTAGGGCGTTGCTCCACCAGATCGAATAGTTAGTGCCTTAGAAGTCAACGCCAGATGCATAAAATACAATATAAACACAACAGTTTTTCCATCGTATAAAACGAATAATTGCTACCAGTATGGAAGTGATGGTCATTTCTACGTTCCGGGCAACCTAGGCCTGACTCTAGGGCGTTGTTCCACCAGATTGAATAGTTAGGGCCTAAGAAATCAACGCCAGAAGCATAAAATTCAATATAAATATAACAGTTTTTCCATCGTATAAAACGAATAATTTCAACCAGTGTGAATGTTATGGTCATTTCTACATTCCGAGCAACCCAGGCTTCACTCTAGGGCGTTGATCCACCAGATAGAATAGTTAGGGCCTTAGAAGTCAGCGCCAGAAGCATAAAATTCAATAAAGATGCAACAGTTTTTCCATCGTATAGCAGGAATAACTGCAAACAGTGTGAAAGTACTGGTCATTTCTACGTTCCGGATAACCTAGGCTTCACTCTAGGGCGCTGTTCCACCAGATCGAACAGTTAGGGCCTAAGAAGGCAACGCCAGAAGCATAAAATACAATATAAATACAACTGTTTTTCCATCTTATAAAACGAATAATTGCAACCAGTATGAAAGTTAACGTCATTCCTACTTTCCGGGCAACCTAGGATTCACCCTAGAGCGTTGCTCTAACAGATTGAATAGTTAGGACCTTA
Source organism: Calliopsis andreniformis (assembly GCF_051401765.1). Lineage (NCBI taxonomy): Eukaryota > Metazoa > Arthropoda > Insecta > Hymenoptera > Andrenidae > Calliopsis > Calliopsis andreniformis. The sequence continues at coordinate 1,014,305 of NW_027480442.1, read as the reverse complement.
TAAGTCAATGCCCGAGGTATAAAATGCAATAAAAATAGAACAGTTTTTCCATCATATAACAGGAATAATTGCAACCCGTGTGAAAGTGATGGTCATTTCTACGTTCCGGGCAACCCAGGCTTCACTCTATGGCGTTCTTCCACCACATCGAATAGCTACGGCCTCAGAAGTCAACGCCTGAAGCATAAAATACAATAAAAATACAACCGTCTTTCCATCCTATAACAGGAATAATTGCAACCAGTTTGAAAGTGATGGTCATTTCTACGTTCCGGGCAACCTAGGCCTCACTCTAGGGCGTTGTTCCACCAGATTGAATAGCTGGGCCTAAGAAATCAACGCCAGAAGCATAAAATTCAATATAAATATAACAGTTTTTCCATCGTATAAAACGAATAATTTCAACCAGCGTGAATGCTTATGGTCATTTCTACATTCCGAGCAACCTAGGCTTCACTCTAGGGCGTTGATCCACCAGATAGAATAGTTAGAGCCTTAGAAGTCAGCGCCAGAAGCATAAAATTCAATAAATATGCAACAGTTTTTCCATCGTATAGCAGGAATAACTGCAAACAGTGTGAAAGTACTGGTCATTCCTACGTTCCGGATAACCTAGGCTTCACTCTAGGGCGCTGTTCCACCAGATCGAACAGTTAGGGCCTAAGAAGGCAACGCCAGAAGCATAAAATACAATATAAATACAACTGTTTTTCCATCTTATAAAACGAATAATTGCAACCAGTATGAAAGTTAACGTCATTCCTACTTTCCGGGCAACCTAGGATTCACCCTAGGGCGTTGCTCTAACAGATTGAATAGTTAGGACCTTATAAGTCAATGCCCGAGGTATAAAATGCAATAAAAATACAACAGTTTTTCCATCATATAACAGGAATAATTGCAACCCGTGTGAAAGTGATGGTCATTTCTACGTTCCGGGCAACCCAGGCTTCACTCTATGGCGTTCTTCCACCACATCGAATAGCTACGGCCTCAGAAGTCAACGCCTGAAGCATAAAATACAATAAAAATACAACCGTCTTTCCATCCTATAACAGGAATAATTGCAACCAGTTTGAAAGTGATGGTCATTTCTACGTTCCGGGCAACCTAGGCTTCACTCTAGGGCCTTGCTCCACCAGATCGAATAGTTAGTGCCTTAGAAGTCAACGCCAGATGCATAAAATACAATATAAACACAACAGTTTTTCCATCGTATAAAACGAATAATTGCTACCAGTATGGAAGTGATGGTCATTTCTACGTTCCGGGCAACCTAGGCCTCACTCTAGGGCGTTGTTCCACCAGATTGAATAGTTAGGGCCTAAGAAATCAACGCCAGAAGCATAAAATTCAATATAAATATAACAGTTTTTCCATCGTATAAAACGAATAATTTCAACCAGCGTGAATGTTATGGTCATTTCTACATTCCGAGCAACCCAGGCTTCACTCTAGGGCGTTGATCCACCAGATAGAATAGTTAGGGCCTTAGAAGTCAGCGCCAGAAGCATAAAATTCAATAAAGATGCAACAGTTTTTCCATCGTATAGCAGGAATAACTGCAAACAGTGTGAAAGTACTGGTCATTTCTACGTTCCGGATAACCTAGGCTTCACTCTAGGGCGCTGTTCCACCAGATCGAACAGTTAGGGCCTAAGAAGGCAACGCCAGAAGCATAAAATACAATATAAATACAACTGTTTTTCCATCTTATAAAACGAATAATTGCAACCAGTATGAAAGTTAACGTCATTCCTACTTTCCGGGCAACCTAGGCTTCACCCTAGGGCGTTGCTCTAACAGATTGAATAGTTAGGACCTTATAAGTCAATGCCCGAGGCATAAAATGCAATAAAAATACAACAGTTTTTCCATCATATAACAGGAATAATTGCAACCCGTGTGAAAGTGATGGTCATTTGTACGTTCCAGGCAACCTAGGCTTCACCCCAGGTCGTTGTTCCACCAGATCGAATAGTTAGGGCCTAAGAAGTGAACGCCAGCAGCATAAAATACAATATAAATACAACAGTTCTTCCATCATATAAAACGAATAATTGCAACCAGTATGAAAGTTATGGTCATTTCTACGTTCCGGGCAACCCAGGCTTCACTCTATGGCGTTCTTCCACCACATCGAATAGCTACGGGCTCAGAAGTCAACGCCTGAAGCATAAAATACAACAAAAATACAACAGTCTTTCCATCCTATAACAGGAATAATTGCAACCAGTTTGAAAGTGATGGTCATTTCTACGTTCCGGGCAACCTAGGCTTCACTCTAGGGCGTTGCTCCACCACATCGAATAGTTAGTGCCTTAGAAGTCAACGCCAGATGCATAAAATACAATATAAACACAACAGTTTTTCCATCGTATAAAACGAATAATTGCTACCAGTATGGAAGTGATGGTCATTTCTACGTTCCGGGCAACCTAGGCCTCACTCTAGGGCGTTGTTCCACCAGATTGAATAGTTAGGGCCTAAGAAATCAACGCCAGAAGCATAAAATTCAATATAAATATAACAGTTTTTCCATCGTATAAAACGAATAATTTTAACCAGTGTGAATGTTATGGTCATTTCTACATTCCGAGCAACCCAGGCTTCACTCTAGGGCGTTGATCCACCAGATAGAATAGTTAGGGCCTTAGAAGTCAGCGCCAGAAGCATAAAATTCAATAAAGATGCAACAGTTTTTCCATCGTATAGCAGGAATAACTGCAAACAGTGTGAAAGTACTGGTCATTTCTACGTTCCGGATAACCTAGGCTTCACTCTAGGGCGCTGTTCCACCAGATCGAACAGTTAGGGCCTAAGAAGGCAACGCCAGAAGCATAAAATACAATATCAATACAACTGTTTTTCCATCTTATAAAACGAATAATTGCAACCAGTATGAAAGTTAACGTCATTCCTACTTTCCGGGCAACCTAGGCTTCACCCTAGGGCGTTGCTCTAACAGATTGAATAGTTAGGACCTTATAAGTCAATGCCCGAGGCATAAAATGCAATAAAAATACAACAGTTTTTCCATCATATAACAGGAATAATTGCAACCCGTGTGAAAGTGATGGTCATTTGTACGTTCCAGGCAACCTAGGCTTCAACCCAGGTCGTTGTTCCACCAGATCGAATAGTTAGGGCCTAAGAAGTGAACGCCAGCAGCATAAAATACAATATAAATACAACTGTTTTTCCATCTTATAAAACGAATAATTGCAACCAGTATGAAAGTTAACGTCATTCCTACTTTCCGGGCAACCTAGGCTTCACCCTAGGGCGTTGCTCTAACAGATTGAATAGTTAGGACCTTATAAGTCAATGCCCGAGGCATAAAATGCAATAAAAATACAACAGTTTTTCCATCATATAACAGGAATAATTGCAACCCGTGTGAAAGTGATGGTCATTTGTACGTTCCAGGCAACCTAGGCTTCACCCCAGGTCGTTGTTCCACCAGATCGAATAGTTAGGGCCTAAGAAGTGAACGCCAGAAGCATAAAATACAATATCAATACAACTGTTTTTCTATCTTATAAAACGAATAATTGCAACCAGTATGAAAGTTAACGTCATTCCTACTTTCCGGGCAACCTAGGCTTCACCCTAGGGCGTTGCTCTAACAGATTGAATAGTTAGGACCTTATAAGTCAATGCCCGAGGCATAAAATGCAATAAAAATACAACAGTTTTTCCATCATATAACAGGAATAATTGCAACCCGTGTGAAAGTGATGGTCATTTGTACGTTCCAGGCAACCTAGGCTTCACTCTAGGGCGCTGTTCCACCAGATCGAACAGTTAGGGCCTAAGAAGGCAACGCCAGAAGCATAAAATACAATATAAATACAACAGTTCTTCCATCATATAAAACGAATAATTGCAACCAGTATGAAAGTTATGGTCATTTCTACGTTCCGGGCAACCCAGGCTTCACTCTATGGCGTTCTTCCACCACATCGAATAGCTACGGGCTCAGAAGTCAACGCCTGAAGCATAAAATACAACAAAAATACAACAGTCTTTCCATCCTATAACAGGAATAATTGCAACCAGTTTGAAAGTGATGGTCATTTCTACGTTCCGGGCAACCTAGGCTTCACTCTAGGGCGTTGCTCCACCACATCGAATAGGTAGTGCCTTAGAAGTCAACGCCAGATGCATAAAATACAATATAAACACAACAGTTTTTCCATCGTATGAAACGAATAATTGCTACCAGTATGGAAGTGATGGTCATTTCTACGTTCCGGGCAACCTAGGCCTCACTCTAGGGCGTTTTTTCACCAGATTGAATAGTTAGGGCCTAAGAAATCAACGCCTGAAGCATAAAATTCAATATAAATATAACAGTTCTTCCATCGTATAAAACGAATAATTTCAACCAGTGTGAATGTTATGGTCATTTCTACATTCCGAGCAACCCAGGCTTCACTCTAGGGCGTTGATCCACCAGATAGAATAGTTAGGTCCTTAGAAGTCAGCGCCAGAAGCATAAAATTCAATAAATATGCAACAGTTTGTCCATCGTATAGCAGGAATAACTGCAAACAGTGTGAAAGTACTGGTCATTTCTACGTTCCGGGTAACCTAGGCTTCACTCTAGGGCGTTGTTCCACCAGAACGAATAGTTAGGCCCTAAGATGTGAACGCCAGCTGCATAAAATACAATATAAATACAACAGTTTTTCCATCTTATAAAACGAATAATTGCTACCAGTATGAAAGTTATGGTCATTTCTACGTTCCGAGCAACCTAGGCTTCAGTCTATGGCGTTTTTCCACCACATCGAATAGCTACGGCCTCAGAAGTCAACGCCTGAAGCATAAAATACAATAAAAATACAACAGTCTTTCCATCCTATAACAGGAATAATTGCAACCCGTGTGAAAGTGATGGTCATTTCTACGTTCCGGGCAACCTAGGCTTCACTCTAGGGCGTTGCTCCACCAGATCGAATAGTTAGTGCCTTAGAAGTCAACGCCAGATGCATAAAATACAATATAAACACAACAGTTTTTCCATCGTATAAAACGAATAATTGCTACCAGTATGGAAGTGATGGTCATTTCTACGTTCCGGGCAACCTAGGCCTGACTCTAGGGCGTTGTTCCACCAGATTGAATAGTTAGGGCCTAAGAAATCAACGCCAGAAGCATAAAATTCAATATAAATATAACTGTTTTTCCATCGTATAAAACGAATAATTTCAACCAGTGTGAATGTTATGGTCATTTCTACATTCCGAGCAACCCAGGCTTCACTCTAGGGCGTTGATCCACCAGATAGAATAGTTAGGGCCTTAGAAGTCAGCGCCAGAAGCATAAAATTCAATAAAGATGCAACAGTTTTTCCATCGTATAGCAGGAATAACTGCAAACAGTGTGAAAGTACTGGTCATTTCTACGTTCCGGATAACCTAGGCTTCACTCTAGGGCGCTGTTCCACCAGATCGAACAGTTAGGGCCTAAGAAGGCAACGCCAGAAGCATAAAATACAATATAAATACAACTGTTTTTCCATCTTATAAAACGAATAATTGCAACCAGTATGAAAGTTAACGTCATTCCTACTTTCCGGGCAACCTAGGATTCACCCTAGAGCGTTGCTCTAACAGATTGAATAGTTAGGACCTTATAAGTCAATGCCCGAGGTATAAAATGCAATAAAAATACAACAGTTTTTCCATCATATAACAGGAATAATTGCAACCCGTGTGAAAGTGATGGTCATTTCTACGTTCCGGGCAACCCAGGCTTCACTCTATGGCGTTCTTCCACCACATCGAATAGCTACGGCCTCAGAAGTCAACGCCTGAAGCATAAAATACAATAAAAATACAACCGTCTTTCCATCCTATAACACGAATAATTGCAACCAGTTTGAAAGTGATGGTCATTTCTACGTTCCGGGCAACCTAGGCCTCACTCTAGGGCGTTGTTCCACCAGATTGAATAGCTGGGCCTAAGAAATCAACGCCAGAAGCATAAAATTCAATATAAATATAACAGTTTTTCCATCGTATAAAACGAATAATTTCAACCAGCGTGAATGCTTATGGTCATTTCTACATTCCGAGCAACCTAGGCTTCACTCTAGGGCGTTGATCCACCAGATAGAATAGTTAGAGCCTTAGAAGTCAGCGCCAGAAGCATAAAATTCAATAAATATGCAACAGTTTTTCCATCGTATAGCAGGAATAACTGCAAACAGTGTGAAAGTACTGGTCATTTCTACGTTCCGGATAACCTAGGCTTCACTCTAGGGCGCTGTTCCACCAGATCGAACAGTTAGGGCCTAAGAAGGCAACGCCAGAAGCATTAAATACAATATAAATACAACTGTTTTTCCATCTTATAAAACGAATAATTGCAACCAGTATGAAAGTTAACGTCATTCCTACTTTCCGGGCAACCTAGGCTTCACCCTAGGGCGTTGCTCTAACAGATTGAATAGTTAGGACCTTATAAGTCAATGCCCGAGGCATAAAATACAATAAAAATACAACCGTCTTTCCATCCTATAACAGGAATAACTGCAAACAGTGTGAAAGTACTGGTCATTTCTACGTTCCGGGTAACCTAGGCTTCACTCTAGGGCGCTGTTCCACCAGAACGAATAGTTAGGCCCTAAGATGTGAACGCCAGCTGCATAAAATACAATATAAATACAACAGTTCTTCCATCATATAAAACGAATAATTGCAACCAGTATGAAAGTTATGGTCATTTCTACGTTCCGGGCAACCCAGGCTTCACTCTATGGCGTTCTTCCACCACATCGAATAGCTACGGCCTCAGAAGTCAACGCCTGAAGCATAAAATACAATAAAAATACAACCGTCTTTCCATCCTATAACAGGAATAATTGCAACCAGTTTGAAAGTGATGGTCATTTCTACGTTCCGAGCAACCTAGGCTTCACTCTAGGGCGTTGCTCCACCAGATCGAATAGTTAGTGCCTTAGAAGTCAACGCCAGATGCATAAAATACAATATAAACACAACAGTTTTTCCATCGTATAAAACGAATAATTGCTACCAGTATGGAAGTGATGGTCATTTCTACGTTCCGGGCAACCTAGGCTTCACTCTAGGGCGTTGCTCCACCAGATCGAATAGTTAGTGCCTTAGAAGTCAACGCCAGATGCATAAAATACAATATAAACACAACAGTTTTTCCATCGTATAAAACGAATAATTGCTACCAGTATGGAAGTGATGGTCATTTCTACGTTCCGGGCAACCTAGGCCTCACTCTAGGGCGTTGTTCCACCAGATTGAATAGTTAGGGCCTAAGAAATCAACGCCAGAAGCATAAAATTCAATATAAATATAACAGTTTTTCCATCGTATAAAACGAATAATTTCAACCAGCGTGAATGTTATGGTCATTTCTACATTCCGAGCAACCCAGGCTTCACTCTAGGGCGTTGATCCACCAGATAGAATAGTTAGGGCCTTAGAAGTCAGCGCCAGAAGCATAAAATTCAATAAAGATGCAACAGTTTTTCCATCGTATAGCAGGAATAACTGCAAACAGTGTGAAAGTACTGGTCATTTCTACGTTCCGGATAACCTAGGCTTCACTCTAGGGCGCTGTTCCACCAGATCGAACAGTTAGGGCCTAAGAAGGCAACGCCAGAAGCATAAAATACAATATAAATACAACTGTTTTTCCATCTTATAAAACGAATAATTGCAACCAGTATGAAAGTTAACGTCATTCCTACTTTCCGGGCAACCTAGGCTTCACCCTAGGGCGTTGCTCTAACAGATTGAATAGTTAGGACCTTATAAGTCAATGCCCGAGGCATAAAATGCAATAAAAATACAACAGTTTTTCCATCATATAACAGGAATAATTGCAACCCGTGTGAAAGTGATGGTCATTTGTACGTTCCAGGCAACCTAGGCTTCACCCCAGGTCGTTGTTCCACCAGATCGAATAGTTAGGGCCTAAGAAGTGAACGCCAGCAGCATAAAATACAATATAAATACAACAGTTCTTCCATCATATAAAACGAATAATTGCAACCAGTATGAAAGTTATGGTCATTTCTACGTTCCGGGCAACCCAGGCTTCACTCTATGGCGTTCTTCCACCACATCGAATAGCTACGGCCTCAGAAGTCAACGCCTGAAGCATAAAATACAATAAAAATGCAACAGTCTTTCCATCCTATAACAGGAATAATTGCAACCCGTGTGAAAGTGATGGTCATTTCTACGTTCCGGGCAACCTAGGCTTCACTCTAGGGCGTTGCTCCACCAGATCGAATAGTTAGTGCCTTAGAAGTCAACGCCAGATGCATAAAATACAATATAAACACAACAGTTTTTCCATCGTATAAAACGAATAATTGCTACCAGTATGGAAGTGATGGTCATTTCTACGTTCCGGGCAACCTAGGCCTCACTCTAGGGCGTTGTTCCACCAGATTGAATAGTTAGGGCCTAAGAAATCAACGCCAGAAGCATAAAATTCAATATAAATATAACAGTTTTTCCATCGTATAAAACGAATAATTTCAACCAGTGTGAATGTTATGGTCATTTCTACATTCCGAGCAACCCAGGCTTCAATCTAGGGCGTTGATCCACCAGATAGAATAGTTAGGGCCTTAGAAGTCAGCGCCAGAAGCATAAAATTCAATAAAGATGCAACAGTTTTTCCATCGTATAGCAGGAATAACTGCAAACAGTGTGAAAGTACTGGTCATTTCTACGTTCCGGATAACCTAGGCTTCACTCTAGGGCGCTGTTCCACCAGATCGAACAGTTAGGGCCTAAGAAGGCAACGCCAGAAGCATAAAATACAATATAAATACAACTGTTTTTCCATCTTATAAAACGAATAATTGCAACCAGTATGAAAGTTAACGTCATTCCTACTTTCCGGGCAACCTAGGATTCACCCTAGGGCGTTGCTCTAACAGATTGAATAGTTAGGACCTTATAAGTCAATGCCCGAGGTATAAAATGCAATAAAAATACAACAGTTTTTCCATCATATAACAGGAATAATTGCAACCCGTGTGAAAGTGATGGTCATTTCTACGTTCCGGGCAACCCAGGCTTCACTCTATGGCGTTCTTCCACCACATCGAATAGCTACGGCCTCAGAAGTCAACGCCTGAAGCATAAAATACAATAAAAATACAACCGTCTTTCCATCCTATAACAGGAATAATTGCAACCAGTTTGAAAGTGATGGTCATTTCTACGTTCCGGGCAACCTAGGCTTCACTCTAGGGCCTTGCTCCACCAGATCGAATAGTTAGTGCCTTAGAAGTCAACGCCAGATGCATAAAATACAATATAAACACAACAGTTTTTCCATCGTATAAAACGAATAATTGCTACCAGTATGGAAGTGATGGTCATTTCTACGTTCCGGGCAACCTAGGCCTGACTCTAGGGCGTTGTTCCACCAGATTGAATAGTTAGGGCCTAAGAAATCAACGCCAGAAGCATAAAATTCAATATAAATATAACAGTTTTTCCATCGTATAAAACGAATAATTTCAACCAGTGTGAATGTTATGGTCATTTCTACATTCCGAGCAACCCAGGCTTCACTCTAGGGCGTTGATCCACCAGATAGAATAGTTAGGGCCTTAGAAGTCAGCGCCAGAAGCATAAAATTCAATAAAGATGCAACAGTTTTTCCATCGTATAGCAGGAATAACTGCAAACAGTGTGAAAGTACTGGTCATTTCTACGTTCCGGATAACCTAGGCTTCACTCTAGGGCGCTGTTCCACCAGATCGAACAGTTAGGGCCTAAGAAGGCAACGCCAGAAGCATAAAATACAATATAAATACAACTGTTTTTCCATCTTATAAAACGAATAATTGCAACCAGTATGAAAGTTAACGTCATTCCTACTTTCCGGGCAACCTAGGATTCACCCTAGAGCGTTGCTCTAACAGATTGAATAGTTAGGACCTTATAAGTCAATGCCCGAGGTATAAAATGCAATAAAAATACAACAGTTTTTCCATCATATAACAGGAATAATTGCAACCCGTGTGAAAGTGATGGTCATTTCTACGTTCCGGGCAACCCAGGCTTCACTCTATGGCGTTCTTCCACCACATCGAATAGCTACGGCCTCAGAAGTCAACGCCTGAAGCATAAAATACAATAAAAATACAACCGTCTTTCCATCCTATAACACGAATAATTGCAACCAGTTTGAAAGTGATGGTCATTTGTACGTTCCAGGCAACCTAGGCTTCACCCCAGGTCGTTGTTCCACCAGATCGAATAGTTAGGGCATAAGAAGTGAACGCCAGCAGCATAAAATACAATATAAATACAACAGTTCTTCCATCATATAAAACGAATAATTGCAACCAGTATGAAAGTTATGGTCATTTCTACGTTCCGGGCAACCCAGGCTTCACTCTATGGCGTTCTTCCACCACATCGAATAGCTACGGCCTCAGAAGTCAACGCCTGAAGCATAAAATACAATAAAAATACAACAGTCTTTCCATCCTATAACAGGAATAATTGCAACCCGTGTGAAAGTGATGGTCATTTCTACGTTCCGGGCAACCTAGGCTTCACTCTAGGGCGTTGCTCCACCAGATCGAATAGTTAGTGCCTTAGAAGTCAACGCCAGATGCATAAAATACAATATAAACACAACAGTTTTTCCATCGTATAAAACGAATAATTGCTACCAGTATGGAAGTGATGGTCATTTCTACGTTCCGGGCAACCTAGGCCTCACTCTAGGGCGTTGTTCCACCAGATTGAATAGTTAGGGCCTAAGAAATCAACGCCAGAAGCATAAAATTCAATATAAATATAACAGTTTTTCCATCGTATAAAACGAATAATTTCAACCAGTGTGAATGTTATGGTCATTTCTACATTCCGAGCAACCCAGGCTTCAATCTAGGGCGTTGATCCACCAGATAGAATAGTTAGGGCCTTAGAAGTCAGCGCCAGAAGCATAAAATTCAATAAAGATGCAACAGTTTTTCCATCGTATAGCAGGAATAACTGCAAACAGTGTGAAAGTACTGGTCATTTCTACGTTCCGGATAACCTAGGCTTCACTCTAGGGCGCTGTTCCACCAGATCGAACAGTTAGGGCCTAAGAAGGCAACGCCAGAAGCATAAAATACAATATAAATACAACTGTTTTTCCATCTTATAAAACGAATAATTGCAACCAGTATGAAAGTTAACGTCATTCCTACTTTCCGGGCAACCTAGGATTCACCCTAGGGCGTTGCTCTAACAGATTGAATAGTTAGGACCTTATAAGTCAATGCCCGAGGTATAAAATGCAATAAAAATACAACAGTTTTTCCATCATATAACAGGAATAATTGCAACCCGTGTGAAAGTGATGGTCATTTCTACGTTCCGGGCAACCCAGGCTTCACTCTATGGCGTTCTTCCACCACATCGAATAGCTACGGCCTCAGAAGTCAACGCCTGAAGCATAAAATACAATAAAAATACAACCGTCTTTCCATCCTATAACAGGAATAATTGCAACCAGTTTGAAAGTGATGGTCATTTCTACGTTCCGGGCAACCTAGGCTTCACTCTAGGGCCTTGCTCCACCAGATCGAATAGTTAGTGCCTTAGAAGTCAACGCCAGATGCATAAAATACAATATAAACACAACAGTTTTTCCATCGTATGAAACGAATAATTGCTACCAGTATGGAAGTGATGGTCATTTCTACGTTCCGGGCAACCTAGGCCTCACTCTAGGGCGTTTTTTCACCAGATTGAATAGTTAGGGCCTAAGAAATCAACGCCTGAAGCATAAAATTCAATATAAATATAACAGTTCTTCCATCGTATAAAACGAATAATTTCAACCAGTGTGAATGTTATGGTCATTTCTACATTCCGAGCAACCCAGGCTTCACTCTAGGGCGTTGATCCACCAGATAGAATAGTTAGAGCCTTAGAAGTCAGCGCCAGAAGCATAAAATTCAATAAATATGCAACAGTTTTTCCATCGTATAGCAGGAATAACTGCAAACAGTGTGAAAGTACTGGTCATTTCTACGTTCCGGGTAACCTAGGCTTCACTCTAGGGCGTTGTTCCACCAGAACGAATAGTTAGGCCCTAAGATGTGAACGCCAGCTGCATAAAATACAATATAAATACAACAGTTTTTCCATCTTATAAAACGAATAATTGCTACCAGTATGAAAGTTATGGTCATTTCTACGTTCCGAGCAACCTAGGCTTCAGTCTATGGCGTTTTTCCACCACATCGAATAGCTACGGCCTCAGAAGTCAACGCCTGAAGCATAAAATACAATAAAAATACAACAGTCTTTCCATCCTATAACAGGAATAATTGCAACCCGTGTGAAAGTGATGGTCATTTCTACGTTCCGGGCAACCTAGGCTTCACTCTAGGGCGTTGCTCCACCAGATCGAATAGTTAGTGCCTTAGAAGTCAACGCCAGATGCATAAAATACAATATAAACACAACAGTTTTTCCATCGTATAAAACGAATAATTGCTACCAGTATGGAAGTGATGGTCATTTCTACGTTCCGGGCAACCTAGGCCTGACTCTAGGGCGTTGTTCCACCAGATTGAATAGTTAGGGCCTAAGAAATCAACGCCAGAAGCATAAAATTCAATATAAATATAACAGTTTTTCCATCGTATAAAACGAATAATTTCAACCAGTGTGAATGTTATGGTCATTTCTACATTCCGAGCAACCCAGGCTTCACTCTAGGGCGTTGATCCACCAGATAGAATAGTTAGGGCCTTAGAAGTCAGCGCCAGAAGCATAAAATTCAATAAAGATGCAACAGTTTTTCCATCGTATAGCAGGAATAACTGCAAACAGTGTGAAAGTACTGGTCATTTCTACGTTCCGGATAACCTAGGCTTCACTCTAGGGCGCTGTTCCACCAGATCGAACAGTTAGGGCCTAAGAAGGCAACGCCAGAAGCATAAAATACAATATAAATACAACTGTTTTTCCATCTTATAAAACGAATAATTGCAACCAGTATGAAAGTTAACGTCATTCCTACTTTCCGGGCAACCTAGGATTCACCCTAGAGCGTTGCTCTAACAGATTGAATAGTTAGGACCTTATAAGTCAATGCCCGAGGTATAAAATGCAATAAAAATACAACAGTTTTTCCATCATATAACAGGAATAATTGCAACCCGTGTGAAAGTGATGGTCATTTCTACGTTCCGGGCAACCCAGGCTTCACTCTATGGCGTTCTTCCACCACATCGAATAGCTACGGCCTCAGAAGTCAACGCCTGAAGCATAAAATACAATAAAAATACAACCGTCTTTCCATCCTATAACACGAATAATTGCAACCAGTTTGAAAGTGATGGTCATTTCTACGTTCCGGGCAACCTAGGCCTCACTCTAGGGCGTTGTTCCACCAGATTGAATAGCTGGGCCTAAGAAATCAACGCCAGAAGCATAAAATTCAATATAAATATAACAGTTTTTCCATCGTATAAAACGAATAATTTCAACCAGCGTGAATGCTTATGGTCATTTCTACATTCCGAGCAACCTAGGCTTCACTCTAGGGCGTTGATCCACCAGATAGAATAGTTAGAGCCTTAGAAGTCAGCGCCAGAAGCATAAAATTCAATAAATATGCAACAGTTTTTCCATCGTATAGCAGGAATAACTGCAAACAGTGTGAAAGTACTGGTCATTTCTACGTTCCGGATAACCTAGGCTTCACTCTAGGGCGCTGTTCCACCAGATCGAACAGTTAGGGCCTAAGAAGGCAACGCCAGAAGCATTAAATACAATATAAATACAACTGTTTTTCCATCTTATAAAACGAATAATTGCAACCAGTATGAAAGTTAACGTCATTCCTACTTTCCGGGCAACCTAGGCTTCACCCTAGGGCGTTGCTCTAACAGATTGAATAGTTAGGACCTTATAAGTCAATGCCCGAGGCATAAAATACAATAAAAATACAAACGTCTTTCCATCCTATAACAGGAATAACTGCAAACAGTGTGAAAGTACTGGTCATTTCTACGTTCCGGGTAACCTAGGCTTCACTCTAGGGCGTTGTTCCACCAGAACGAATAGTTAGGCCCTAAGATGTGAACGCCAGCTGCATAAAATACAATATAAATACAACAGTTCTTCCATCATATAAAACGAATAATTGCAACCAGTATGAAAGTTATGGTCATTTCTACGTTCCGGGCAACCCAGGCTTCACTCTATGGCGTTCTTCCACCACATCGAATAGCTACGGCCTCAGAAGTCAACGCCTGAAGCATAAAATACAATAAAAATACAACCGTCTTTCCATCCTATAACAGGAATAATTGCAACCAGTTTGAAAGTGATGGTCATTTCTACGTTCCGGGCAACCTAGGCTTCACTCTAGGGCCTTGCTCCACCAGATCGAATAGTTAGTGCCTTAGAAGTCAACGCCAGATGCATAAAATACAATATAAACACAACAGTTTTTCCATCGTATAAAACGAATAATTGCTACCAGTATGGAAGTGATGGTCATTTCTACGTTCCGGGCAACCTAGGCCTCACTCTAGGGCGTTGTTCCACCAGATTGAATAGTTAGGGCCTAAGAAATCAACGCCAGAAGCATAAAATTCAATATAAATATAACAGTTTTTCCATCGTATAAAACGAATAATTTCAACCAGCGTGAATGTTATGGTCATTTCTACATTCCGAGCAACCCAGGCTTCACTCTAGGGCGTTGATCCACCAGATAGAATAGTTAGGGCCTTAGAAGTCAGCGCCAGAAGCATAAAATTCAATAAAGATGCAACAGTTTTTCCATCGTATAGCAGGAATAACTGCAAACAGTGTGAAAGTACTGGTCATTTCTACGTTCCGGATAACCTAGGCTTCACTCTAGGGCGCTGTTCCACCAGATCGAACAGTTAGGGCCTAAGAAGGCAACGCCAGAAGCATAAAATACAATATAAATACAACTGTTTTTCCATCTTATAAAACGAATAATTGCAACCAGTATGAAAGTTAACGTCATTCCTACTTTCCGGGCAACCTAGGCTTCACCCTAGGGCGTTGCTGTAACAGATTGAATAGTTAGGACCTTATAAGTCAATGCCCGAGGCATAAAATGCAATAAAAATACAACAGTTTTTCCATCATATAACAGGAATAATTGCAACCCGTGTGAAAGTGATGGTCATTTGTACGTTCCAGGCAACCTAGGCTTCACCCCAGGTCGTTGTTCCACCAGATCGAATAGTTAGGGCCTAAGAAGTGAACGCCAGCAGCATAAAATACAATATAAATACAACAGTTCTTCCATCATATAAAACGAATAATTGCAACCAGTATGAAAGTTATGGTCATTTCTACGTTCCGGGCAACCCAGGCTTCACTCTATGGCGTTCTTCCACCACATCGAATAGCTACGGGCTCAGAAGTCAACGCCTGAAGCATAAAATACAACAAAAATACAACAGTCTTTCCATCGTATAAAACGAATAATTGCTACCAGTATGGAAGTGATGGTCATTTCTACGTTCCGGGCAACCTAGGCCTCACTCTAGGGCGTTGTTCCACCAGATTGAATAGTTAGGGCCTAAGAAATCAACGCCAGAAGCATAAAATTCAATATAAATATAACAGTTTTTCCATCGTATAAAACGAATAATTTTAACCAGTGTGAATGTTATGGTCATTTCTACATTCCGAGCAACCCAGGCTTCACTCTAGGGCGTTGATCCACCAGATAGAATAGTTAGGGCCTTAGAAGTCAGCGCCAGAAGCATAAAATTCAATAAAGATGCAACAGTTTTTCCATCGTATAGCAGGAATAACTGCAAACAGTGTGAAAGTACTGGTCATTTCTACGTTCCGGATAACCTAGGCTTCACTCTAGGGCGCTGTTCCACCAGATCGAACAGTTAGGGCCTAAGAAGGCAACGCCAGAAGCATAAAATACAATATAAATACAACTGTTTTTCCATCTTATAAAACGAATAATTGCAACCAGTATGAAAGTTAACGTCATTCCTACTTTCCGGGCAACCTAGGCTTCACCCTAGGGCGTTGCTCTAACAGATTGAATAGTTAGGACCTTATAAGTCAATGCCCGAGGCATAAAATGCAATAAAAATACAACAGTTTTTCCATCATATAACAGGAATAATTGCAACCCGTGTGAAAGTGATGGTCATTTGTACGTTCCAGGCAACCTAGGCTTCACCCCAGGTCGTTGTTCCACCAGATCGAATAGTTAGGGCCTAAGAAGTGAACGCCAGCAGCATAAAATACAATATAAATACAACAGTTCTTCCATCATATAAAACGAATAATTGCAACCAGTATGAAAGTTATGGTCATTTCTACGTTCCGGGCAACCCAGGCTTCACTCTATGGCGTTCTTCCACCACATCGAATAGCTACGGCCTCAGAAGTCAACGCCTGAAGCATAAAATACAATAAAAATACAACAGTCTTTCCATCCTATAACAGGAATAATTGCAACCCGTGTGAAAGTGATGGTCATTTCTACGTTCCGGGCAACCTAGGCTTCACTCTAATGCGTTGCTCCACCAGATCGAATAGTTAGTGCCTTAGAAGTCAACGCCAGATGCATAAAATACAATATAAACACAACAGTTTTTCCATCGTATAAAACGAATAATTGCTACCAGTATGGAAGTGATGGTCATTTCTACGTTCCGGGCAACCTAGGCCTCACTCCAGGGCGTTGTTCCACCAGATTGAATAGTTAGGGCCTAAGAAATCAACGCCAGAAGCATAAAATTCAATATAAATATAACAGTTTTTCCATCGTATAAAACGAATAATTTCAACCAGTGTGAATGTTATGGTCATTTCTACAATCCGAGCAACCCAGGCTTCAATCTAGGGCGTTGATCCACCAGATAGAATAGTTAGGGCCTTAGAAGTCAGCGCCAGAAGCATAAAATTCAATAAAGATGCAACAGTTTTTCCATCGTATAGCAGGAATAACTGCAAACAGTGTGAAAGTACTGGTCATTTCTACGTTCCGGATAACCTAGGCTTCACTCTAGGGCGCTGTTCCACCAGATCGAACAGTTAGGGCCTAAGAAGGCAACGCCAGAAGCATAAAATACAATATAAATACAACTGTTTTTCCATCTTATAAAACGAATAATTGCAACCAGTATGAAAGTTAACGTCATTCCTACTTTCCGGGCAACCTAGGATTCACCCTAGGGCGTTGCTCTAACAGATTGAATAGTTAGGACCTTATAAGTCAATGCCCGAGGTATAAAATGCAATAAAAATACAACAGTTTTTCCATCATATAACAGGAATAATTGCAACCCGTGTGAAAGTGATGGTCATTTCTACGTTCCGGGCAACCCAGGCTTCACTCTATGGCGTTCTTCCACCACATCGAATAGCTACGGGCTCAGAAGTCAACGCCTGAAGCATAAAATACAACAAAAATACAACAGTCTTTCCATCGTATAAAACGAATAATTGCTACCAGTATGGAAGTGATGGTCATTTCTACGTTCCGGGCAACCTAGGCCTCACTCTAGGGCGTTGTTCCACCAGATTGAATAGTTAGGGCCTAAGAAATCAACGCCAGAAGCATAAAATTCAATATAAATATAACAGTTTTTCCATCGTATAAAACGAATAATTTTAACCAGTGTGAATGTTATGGTCATTTCTACATTCCGAGCAACCCAGGCTTCACTCTAGGGCGTTGATCCACCAGATAGAATAGTTAGGGCCTTAGAAGTCAGCGCCAGAAG
The DNA here is from genome assembly GCF_051401765.1 of Calliopsis andreniformis. Classification (NCBI taxonomy): domain Eukaryota; kingdom Metazoa; phylum Arthropoda; class Insecta; order Hymenoptera; family Andrenidae; genus Calliopsis; species Calliopsis andreniformis. The sequence goes on along the minus strand of NW_027480442.1, from coordinate 996,526 downwards.
CATAAAATTCAATAAAGATGCAACAGTTTTTCCATCGTATAGCAGGAATAACTGCAAACAGTGTGAAAGTACTGGTCATTTCTACGTTCCGGATAACCTAGGCTTCACTCTAGGGCGCTGTTCCACCAGATCGAACAGTTAGGGCCTAAGAAGGCAACGCCAGAAGCATAAAATACAATATCAATACAACTGTTTTTCCATCTTATAAAACGAATAATTGCAACCAGTATGAAAGTTAACGTCATTCCTACTTGCCGGGCAACCTAGGCTTCACCCTAGGGCGTTGCTCTAACAGATTGAATAGTTAGGACCTTATAAGTCAATGCCCGAGGCATAAAATGCAATAAAAATACAACATTTTTTCCATCATATAACAGGAATAATTGCAACCCGTGTGAAAGTGATGGTCATTTGTACGTTCCAGGCAACCTAGGCTTCAACCCAGGTCGTTGTTCCACCAGATCGAATAGTTAGGGCCTAAGAAGTGAACGCCAGCAGCATAAAATACAATATAAATACAACAGTTCTTCCATCATATAAAACGAATAATTGCAACCAGTATGAAAGTTATGGTCATTTCTACGTTCCGGGCAACCCAGGCTTCACTCTATGGCGTTCTTCCACCACATCGAATAGCTACGGGCTCAGAAGTCAACGCCTGAAGCATAATATACAACAAAAATACAACAGTCTTTCCATCCTATAACAGGAATAATTGCAACCAGTTTGAAAGTGATGGTCATTTCTACGTTCCGGGCAACCTAGGCTTCACTCTAGGGCGTTGCTCCACCACATCGAATAGTTAGTGCCTTAGAAGTCAACGCCAGATGCATAAAATACAATATAAACACAACAGCTTTTCCATCGTATAAAACGAATAATTGCTACCATTACGGAAGTGATGGTCATTTCTACGTTCCGGGCAACCTAGGCCTCACTCTAGGGCGTTGTTCCACCAGATTGAATAGCTGGGCCTAAGAAATCAACGCCAGAAGCATAAAATTCAATATAAATATAACAGTTTTTCCATCGTATAAAACGAATAATTTCAACCAGCGTGAATGCTTATGGTCATTTCTACATTCCGAGCAACCTAGGCTTCACTCTAGGGCGTTGATCCACCAGATAGAATAGTTAGAGCCTTAGAAGTCAGCGCCAGGAGCATAAAATTCAATAAATATGCAACAGTTTTTCCATCGTATAGCAGGAATAACTGCAAACAGTGTGAAAGTACTGGTCATTTCTACGTTCCGGATAACCTAGGCTTCACTCTAGGGCGCTGTTCCACCAGATCGAACAGTTAGGGCCTAAGAAGGCAACGCCAGAAGCATAAAATACAATATAAATACATCTGTTTTTCCATCTTATAAAACGAATAATTGCAACCAGTATGAAAGTTAACGTCATTCCTACTTTCCGGGCAACCTAGGCTTCACCCTAGGGCGTTGCTCTAACAGATTGAATAGTTAGGACCTTATAAGTCAATGCCCGAGGTATAAAATGCAATAAAAATACAACAGTTTTTCCATCATATAACAGGAATAATTGCAACCCGTGTGAAAGTGATGGTCATTTGTACGTTCCAGGCAACCTAGGCTTCACCCCAGGTCGTTGTTCCACCAGATCGAATAGTTAGGGCCTAAGAAGTGAACGCCAGCAGCATAAAATACAATATAAATACAACAGTTCTTCCATCATATAAAACGAATAATTGCAACCAGTATGAAAGTTATGGTCATTTCTACGTTCCGGGCAACCTAGGCTTCAGTCTATGGCGTTTTTCCACCACATCGAATAGCTACGGCCTCAGAAGTCAACGCCTGAAGCATAAAATACAATAAAAATACAACAGTCTTTCCATCGTATAACAGGAATAATTGCAACCCGTGTGAAAGTGATGGTCATTTCTACGTTCCGGGCAACCTAGGCTTCACTCTACGGCGTTGCTCCACCAGATCGAATAGTTAGTGCCTTAGAAGTCAACGCCAGATGCATAAAATACAATATAAACACAACAGTTTTTCCATCGTATGAAACGAATAATTGCTACCAGTATGGAAGTGATGGTCATTTCTACGTTCCGGGCAACCTAGGCCTCACTCTAGGGCGTTTTTTCACCAGATTGAATAGTTAGGGCCTAAGAAATCAACGCCAGAAGCATAAAATTCAATATAAATATAACAGTTCTTCCATCGTATAAAACGAATAATTTCAACCAGTGTGAATGTTATGGTCATTTCTACATTCCGAGCAACCCAGGCTTCACTCTAGGGCGTTGATCCACCAGATAGAATTGTTAGGGCCTTAGAAGAAAGCGCCAGAAGCATAAAATTCAATAATGATGCAACAGCTTTCCCATCGTATAGCAGGAATAACTGCAAACAGTGTGAAAGTACTGGTCATTTCTACGTTCCGGATAACCTAGGCTTCACTCTAGGGCGCTGTTCCACCAGATCGAACAGTTAGGGCCTAAGAAGGCAACGCCAGAAGCATAAAATACAATATAAATACAACAGTTTTTCCATCTTATAAAACGAATAATTGCAACCAGTATGAAAGTTAACGTCATTCCTACTTTCCGGGCAACCTAGGATTCACCCTAGGGCGTTGCTCTAACAGATTGAATAGTTAGGACCTTATAAGTCAATGCCCGAGGTATAAAATGCAATAAAAATACAACAGTTTTTCCATCATATAACAGGAATAATTGCAACCCGTGTGAAAGTGATGGTCTTTTCTACGTTCCGGGCAACCTAGGCTTCACCCCAGATCGTTGTTCCACCAGATCGAATAGTTAGGGCCTAAGAAGCGAACGCCAGCAGCATAAAATACAATATAAATACAACAGTTCTTCCATCATATAAAACGAATAATTGCAACCAGTATGAAAGTTATGGTCATTTCTACGTTCCGGGCAACCCAGGCTTCACTCTATGGCGTTCTTCCACCACATCGAATAGCTACGGGCTCAGAAGTCAACGCCTGAAGCATAAAATACAACAAAAATACTACAGTCTTTCCATCCGATAACAGGAATAATTGCACCCAGTTTGAAAGTGATGGTCATTTCTACGTTCCGGGCAACCTAGGCTTCACTCTAGGGCGTTGCTCCACCAGATCGAATAGTTAGTGCCTTAGAAGTCAACGCCAGATGCATAAAATACAATATAAACACAACAGTTTTTCCATCGTATAAAACGAATAATTTCAACCAGCGTGAATGTTATGGTCATTTCTACATTCCGAGCAACCTAGGCTTCACTCTAGGGCGTTGATCCACCAGATAGAATAGTTAGAGCCTTAGAAGTCAGCGCCAGAAGCATAAAATTCAATAAATATGCAACAGTTGTTCCATCGTATAGCAGGAATGACTGCAAACAGTGTGAAAGTACTGGTCATTTCTACGTTCCGGGTAACCTAGGCTTCACTCTAGTGCGTTGTTCCACCAGATCGAACAGTTAGGGCCTAAGAAGGCAACGCCAGAAGCATAAAATACAATATAAATATAACACTTTTTCCATCGTATAAAACGAATAATAGCAACCAGTGTGAAAGTTATGGTCATTTCTACGTTCCGGGCAACCTAGGCTTCACCCCAGATCGTTGTTCCACCAGATCGAATAGTTAGGGCCTAAGAAGCGAACGCCAGCAGCATAAAATACAATATAAATACAACAGTTCTTCCATCATATAAAACGAATAATTGCAACCAGTATGAAAGTTATGGTCATTTCTACGTTCCGGGCAACCTAGGCCTCACTCTAGGGCGTTGTTCCACCAGATTGAATAGTTAGGGCCTAAGAAATCAACGCCAGAAGCATAAAATACAATATAAATATAACAGTTTTTCCATCGTATAAAACGAATAATTTCAACCAGTGTGAATGTTATGGTCATTTCTACATTCCGAGCAACCCAGGCTTCACTCTAGGGCGTTGATCCACCAGATAGAATAGTTAGGGCCTTAGAAGTCAGCGCCAGAAGCATAAAATTCAATAAAGATGCAACAGTTTTTCCATCGTATAGCAGGAATAACTGCAAACAGTGTGAAAGTACTGGTCATTTCTACGTTCCGGATAACCTAGGCTTCACTCTAGGGCGCTGTTCCACCAGATCGAACAGTTAGGGCCTAAGAAGGCAACGCCAGAAGCATAAAATACAATATAAATACAACTGTTTTTCCATCTTATAAAACGAATAATTGCAACCAGTATGAAAGTTAACGTCATTCCTACTTTCCGGGCAACCTAGGATTCACCCTAGGGCGTTGCTCTAACAGATTGAATAGTTAGGACCTTATAAGTCAATGCCCGAGGTATAAAATGCAATAAAAATACAACAGTTTTTCCATCATATAACAGGAATAATTCCAACCCGTGTGAAAGTGATGGTCATTTCTACGTTCCGGGCAACCCAGGCTTCACTCTATGGCGTTCTTCCACCACATCGAATAGCTGCGGCCTCAGAAGTCAACGCCTGAAGCATAAAATACAATAAAAATACAACCGTCTTTCCATCCTATAACAGGAATAATTGCAACCAGTTTGAAAGTGATGGTCATTTCTACGTTCCGGGCAACCTAGGCTTCACTCTAGGGCGTTGCTCCACCAGATCGAATAGTTAGGGCCTAAGAAGTGAACGCCAGCAGCATAAAATACAATAAAGATGCAACAGTTTTTCCATCGTATAGCAGGAATAACTGCAAACAGTGTGAAAGTACTGGTCATTTCTACGTTCCGGATAACCTAGGCTTCACTCTAGGGCGCTGTTCCACCAGATCGAACAGTTAGGGCCTAAGAAGGCAACGCCAGAAGCATAAAATACAATATAAATACAACTGTTTTTCCATCTTATAAAACGAATAATTGCAACCAGTATGAAAGTTAACGTCATTCCTACTTTCCGGGCAACCTAGGCTTCACCCTAGGGCGTTGCTCTAACAGATTGAATAGTTAGGACCTTATAAGTCAATGCCCGAGGCATAAAATGCAATAAAAATACAACAGTTTTTCCATCATATAACAGGAATAATTGCAACCAGTGTGAAAGTGATGGTCATTTGTACGTTCCAGGCAACCTAGGCTTCAACCCAGGTCGTTGTTCCACCAGATCGAATAGTTAGGGCCTAAGAAGTGAACGCCAGCAGCATAAAATACAATATAAATACAACAGTTCTTCCATCATATAAAACGAATAATTGCAACCAGTATGAAAGTTATGGTCATTTCTACGTTCCGGGCAACCCAGGCTTCACTCTATGGCGTTCTTCCACCACATCGAATAGCTACGGGCTCAGAAGTCAACGCCTGAAGCATAAAATACAACAAAAATACAACAGTCTTTCCATCCTATAACAGGAATAATTGCAACCAGTTTGAAAGTGATGGTCATTTCTACGTTCCGGGCAACCTAGGCTTCACTCTAGGGCGTTGCTCCACCACATCGAATAGTTAGTGCCTTAGAAGTCAACGCCAGATGCATAAAATACAATATAAACACAACAGTTTTTCCATCGTATAAAACGAATAATTGCTACCAGTACGGAAGTGATGGTCATTTCTACGTTCCGGGCAACCTAGGCCTCACTCTAGGGCGTTGTTCCACCAGATTGAATAGCTGGGCCTAAGAAATCAACGCGAGAAGCATAAAATTCAATATAAATATAACAGTTTTTCCATCGTATAAAACGAATAATTTCAACCAGCGTGAATGCTTATGGTCATTTCTACATTCCGAGCAACCTAGGCTTCACTCTAGGGCGTTGATCCACCAGATAGAATAGTTAGAGCCTTAGAAGTCAGCGCCAGAAGCATAAAATTCAATAAATATGCAACAGTTTTTCCATCGTATAGCAGGAATAACTGCAAACAGTGTGAAAGTACTGGTCATTTCTACGTTCCGGGTAACCTAGGCTTCACTCTAGGGCGTTGTTCCACCAGATCGAACAGTTAGGGCCTAAGAAGGCAACGCCAGAAGCATAAAATACAATGTAAATATAACACTTTTTCCATCGTATAAAACGAATAATAGCAACCAGTGTGAAAGTTATGGTCATTTCTACGTTCCGGGCAACCTAGGCTTCACCCCAGGTCGTTGTTCCACCAGAACGAATAGTTAGGCCCTAAGATGTGAACGCCAGCTGCATAAAATACAATATAAATACAACAGTTCTTCCATCATATAAAACGGATAATTGCTACCAGTATGAAAGTTATGGTCATTTCTACGTTCCGGGCAACCTAGGCTTCAGTCTATGGCGTTTTTCCACCACGTCGAATAGCTACGGCCTCAGAAGTCAACGCCTGAAGCATAAAATACAATAAAAATACAACAGTCTTTCCATCCTATAACAGGAATAATTGCAACCCGTGTGAAAGTGATGGTCATTTCTACGTTCCGGGCAACCTAGGCTTCACCCCAGGTCGTTGTTCCACCAGAACGAATAGTTAGGCCCTAAGAAATCAACGCCAGAAGCATAAAATTCAATATAAATATAACAGTTTTTCCATCGTATAAAACGAATAATTACAACCAGTGTGAATGTTATGGTCATTTCTACATTCCGAGCAACCCAGGCTTCACTCTAGGGCGTTGATCCACCAGATAGAATAGTTAGGGCCTTAGAAGTCAGCGCCAGAAGCATAAAATTCAATAATGATGCAACAGTTTTTCCATCGTATAGCAGGAATAACTGCAAACAGTGTGAAAGTACTGGTCATTTCTACGTTCCGGGTAACCTAGGTTTCACTCTAGGGCGATGCTCCACCAGATGATATAGCTAGGGACTTAGAATTCAACGCAATAAGTACAAAATACAATATAAATATAACAGATTTTCCACCGTATAAAACGAATATTAGCAACCAGTGTGAAAGTTATGGTCATTTCAACTTTCCGGGCAATCTATGCTTCACTCTAGGGCGTTGCTCCTCCAGATCAATCAGTTACGGCCTTAGAAGTCAACGCCAGAAGCATAAAATACAATAAAGATGCAACAGTTTTTCCATCGTATAACAGGAATAACTGCAAACAGTGTGAAAGTACTGGTCATTTCTACGTTCCGGGTATCCTAGGTTTCACTCTAGGGCGTTGCTCCACCAGATCAAATAGCTAGGGACTTAGAATTCAACGCCATAAGTATAAAATACAATATAAATATAACAGTTTTTCCATCATATAAAACGAATATTAGCAAACAGTGTGAAAGTACTGGTCATTTCTACGATCCGGGCAACCTAGGCTTCGCTTTAGGGCGTTGCTCCACAAGATCAAATAGTTAGGGCCTAAGAAGTCAACGCCAGAAGCATAAAATGCAGCATAAATACAACAGATTTTCCATCGTATATAATGTATATTTGCAAACAGTGTGAAAGTAATGGACATTTCTACGTACCGGGCAACCTAGGCCCCATTCTAGGGCGTTGCTCCACCAAATCGAATAGCTAGCGCGTCAGAAGTTAACGCCAGAAGCATAAAATACAATAAAGATGCAACAGTTTTTCCATCTTATATCAGGAATAGCTGCAACCAGTGTGAAAGTTATGGTCATTTCTACATTCCGAGCAACCTAGGTTTCACTCTAGGGCGTTGCTCCACCAGATCGAATAGTTAGGTCCTTAGAAGTCAACGCCAGAAGCATAAAATACGGTATAAATACAACAGCTTTTCCATCGTATAAAAGGAATAATTGCAAACAGTGTGAAAGTAATGGTCATTTCTACGTTCCGGACAACCTAGGCTCCACTCTACGGCGTTGTTCCACCAGATCGAATAGTTAGGGCCTAAGAAGTCAACACCAGAAGCATAAAATACAATATAAATACAACAGCATTGCCATCGTATATAATGTATATTTGCAAACAGTGTGAAAGTAATGGACATTTCTACGTACCGGGCAACCTAGGCCCCATTCTAGGGCGTTGCTCCACCAAACCGAATAGCTAGCGCCTTAGAAGTCAACGCCAGAAGCATAAAATACAATATAGATGCAAAAGTTTTTCCATCGTATAACAGGAATAACTGCAAACAGTATGAAAGTACTGGTCATTTCTACGTTCCGGGTAACCTAGGTTTCACTCTAGGGCGTTGCTCCTCCATATCGAATAGCTAGGGACTTAGAATTCAACGCCATAAGAATAAAATACAATATAAGTACAACAGTTTTTCCATCGTATAAAATGAATAATTGCAACCAGTGTGAAAGTTATGGTCATTTCTACATTTGGAGCAACCTAGGTTTCACTCTAGGGCGTTGCTCCACCTGATCGAATAGTTAGGGCCTTAGAAGTCAACGCCAGAAGCATAAAATACAATAAAGATGCAACAGTTTTTCCATCGTATAACAGGAATGACTGCAAACAGTGTGAAAGTACTGGTCATTTCTACGTTCCGGGTAACCTAGGTTTCACTCTAGGGCGATGCTCCACCAGATGATATAGCTAGGGACTTAGAATTCAACGCAATAAGTACAAAATACAATATAAATATAACAGATTTTCCATCGTATAAAACGAATATTAGCAACCAGTGTGAAAGTTATGGTCATTTCAACTTTCCGGGCAATCTATGCTTCACTCTAGGGCGTTGCTCCTCCAGATCAATCAGTTACGGCCTTAGAAGTCAACGCCAGAAGCATAAAATACAATAAAGATGCAACAGTTTTTCCATCGTATAACAGGAATAACTGCAAACAGTGTGAAAGTACTGGTCATTTCTACGTTCCGGGTATCCTAGGTTTCACTCTAGGGCGTTGCTCCACCAGATCAAATAGCTAGGGACTTAGAATTCAACGCCATAAGTATAAAATACAATATAAATATAACAGTTTTTCCATCATATAAAACGAATATTAGCAAACAGTGTGAAAGTACTGGTCATTTCTACGATCCGGGCAACCTAGGCTTCGCTTTAGGGCGTTGCTCCACCAGATCAAATAGTTAGGGCCTAAGAAGTCAACGCCAGAAGCATAAAATGCAACATAAATACAACAGATTTTCCATCGTATATAATGTATATTTGCAAACAGTGTGAAAGTAATGGACATTTCTACGTACCGGGCAACCTAGGCCCCATTCTAGGGCGTTGCTCCACCAAATCGAATAGCTAGCGCGTCAGAAGTTAACGCCAGAAGCATAAAATACAATAAAGATGCAACAGTTTTTCCATCTTATATCAGGAATAGCTGCAAACAGTGTGAAAGTACTGGTCATTTCTACGTTCCGGGTAACCTAGGATTCACACTAGGGCGTTGCTCCACCAGATCAAATAGCTAGGGACTTAGAATTCAACGCCATAATTATAAAATACTATATATATATAACAGTTTTTCCATCGTATAAAACGAATATTAGCAACCAGTGTGAAAGTTATGGTCATTTCAACGTTCCGGGCAATCTAGGCTTCACACTAGGGCGTTGCTCCTCCAGATCAATCAGTTAGGGCCTTAGAAGTCAACGCCCGAAGCATAAAACGCAAAATAAATACAACAGTTTTTCCATTGTATAAAAAGATTGATAGCAACCAGTGTGGAAGTTATGGTCACTTCTACGTTCCGGGCAACCTAGGCTTCGCTTTAGGGCGTTGCTCCACCAGATCAAATAGTTAGGGCCTAAGAAGTCAACGCCAGAAGCATAAAATGCAACATAAATACAACAGATTTTCCATCGTATATAATGTATATTTGCAAACAGTGTGAAAGTAATGGACATTTCTACGTACCGGGCAACCTAGGCCCCATTCTAGGGCGTTGCTCCACCAAACCGAATAGCTAGCGCCTTAGAAGTGAACGCCAGAAGCATAAAATACAATATAGATGCAAAAGTTTTTCCATCGTATAACAGGAATAACTGCAAACAGTATGAAAGTACTGGTCATTTCTACGTTCCGGGTAACCTAGGTTTCACTCTAGGGCGTTGCTCCTCCATATCGAATAGCTAGGGACTTAGAATTCAACGCCATAAGAATAAAATACAATATAAGTACAACAGTTTTTCCATCGTATAAAATGAATAATTGCAACCAGTGTGAAAGTTATGGTCATTTCTACATTTCGAGCAACCTAGGTTTCACTCTAGGGCGTTGCTCCACCTGATCGAATAGTTAGGGCCTTAGAAGTCAACGCCAGAAGCATAAAATACAATACAGATGCAACAGTTTTTCCATCGTATAACAGGAATAACTGCAAACAGTGTGAACGTACTGGTGATTTCAACGTTCCGGGCAATCTAGGCTTCACTCTAGGGCGTTGCTCCTCCAGACCAATCAGTTAGGGCCTTAGAAGTCAACGCCCGAAGCATAAAATATAAATTAAATAGAACAGTTTTTCCATCGTATAAAACGAATAATTGCTACCAGTGTGAAAGTTATGGTCATTTCTACTTTCCGGGCAACCTAGGCTTCACCCTAGGGCGCTGTTTCACCGGATGGAATAGTTAGGGCCTAAGAAGTCAACGCCAGAAGCATAAAATACGATATAAATACAACAGCTTTCCAATCGTATAAAACGAATAATTGCAACCAGTGCGAAAGTTATGGTCATTTCTACGTTCCGGGCATCCTAGGCTTCACCCTAGGGCGTTGTTCCACCAGATGGAATAGTTAGGGCCTAAGAAGTCAGCGCCAGAAGCATAAAATACGATATAAATACAACAGCTTTTCCATCATATTAAATGAGTAATTGCAAACAGTGTGAAAGAAGTGGTCATTTCTACGTTCCGAGCAACCTAGGCTTCACTCTAGGGCGTTGCTCCAACAGATTGAATAGTTAGGGCCTTAGAAGTCGATGCCCGAAGCATAAAACGCAATAAAAATACAACAGTTTTTCCATCGTATAGCAGAAATAATTTGCAACCAGTGTGATAGTAGTGGTCATTTCTACGTTCCGCGCAACCTTGGTTTTTCTCCTGGGCGTTGCTCCACCAGATAGAATAGTTACGGCCTAAGAAGTGAACGCCAGAAGCATAAAATACAATATAAATACAACAGTTTTTCCATCATATAAAACGAATGATAGCAACCAGTGTGGAAGTTATGGTCACTTCAACGTTCCGGGCAACCTAGGCTTCACTTTAGGGCGTTGCTCCACCAGATCAGATAGTTAGGGCCTAAGAAGTCAACGCCAGAAGCATAAAACACAACATAAATACAACAGATTTTCCATCGTACATAATGTATATTTGCAAACAGTGTGAAAGTAATGGACATTTCTTCGTACCGGGCAACCTAGGCCCCACTCTAGGGCGTTGCTCCACCAAATCGAATAGCTAGGGCCTTAGAAGTCAACGCCATAAGAACAAAATACCATATAAGTACAACAGTTTTTCCATGGTATAAAATGAATAATTGCAACCAGTGTGAAAGTTATGGTCATTTCTACATTTCGAGCAACCTAGGTTTCACTCTAGGGCGTTGCTCCACCCGATCGAATAGCTACGGCCACAGAAGTCAACGCCTGAAGTATAAAATACAATAAAAATACAACAGTCTTTCCATCCTATAACAGGAATAGTTGCAACCCGTGTGAAAGTGATGGTCATTTCTACGTTCCAGGCAACCTAGGCTTCACTCTAGGGCGTTGTTGCACCAGATCGAATAGTTCGGGCCTAAGAAGTCAACGCCAGAAGCATAAAATACAATATAAATATAACAGTTTTTCCATCGTATAAAACGAATAATAGAAACCAGTGTGAAAGTTATGGTCATTTCTACGTTCCGGGCAACCTAGGCTTCACTCCAGGGCGTTCTCCACCAGATCAAACAGTTAGGGCCTTAGAAGTCAACGCCCGAAGCATAAAATACAAAATAAATAGAACGGTTTTTCCATTGTATAAAACGAATAAATGCTACCAGTGTAAAAGTTATGGTCTTTTCTACGTTCCGGGCAACCTAGGCTTCAATCTAGGGCGTTGCTCCTCCAGACCAATCAGTTAGGGCCTTAGAAGTCAACGCCCGAAGCATAAAATATAAAATAAATAGAACAGTTTTTCCATCGTATAAAACGAATAATTGCTACCAGTGTGAAAGTTATGGTCATTTCTACTTTCCGGGCAACCTAGGGTTCACCCTAGGGCGCTGTTTCACCGGATGGAATAGTTAGGGAATAAGAAGTCAACGCCAGAAGCATAAAATACGATATAAATACAACAGCTTTCCCATCGTATAAAACGAATAATTGCAACTAGTGGGAAAGTTATGGTCATTTCTACGTTCCGGGCATCCTAGGCTTCACCCTAGGGCGTTGTTCCACCAGATGGAATAGTTAGGGCCTAAGAAGTCAACGCCAGAAGCATAAAATACGATATAAATACAACAGCTTTTCCATCATATTAAATGAGTAATTGCAAACAGTGTGAAAGAAGTGGTCATTTCTACGTTCCGAGCAACCTAGGCTTCACTCTAGGGCGTTGCTCCAACAGATTGAATAGTTAGGGCCTTAGAAGTCGATGCCCGAAGCATAAAACGCAATAAAAATACAACAGTCTTTCCATCCTATAACAGGAATAGTTGCAACCCGTGTGAAAGTGATGGTCATTTCTACGTTACAGGCAACCTAGGCTTCACTCTAGGGCGTTGTTGCACCAGATCGAATAGTTCGGGCCTAAGAAGTCAACGCCAGAAGCATAAAATACAATATAAATATAACAGTTTTTCCATCGTATAAAGCGAATAATTGCTACCAGTGTGAAATGAATGGTCATTTCTACGTTCCGGGCAACCTAGGCTTCACTCTAGGGCGTTGCTCCACCAAATCGAATAGCTATGGCCTTAGAAGTCAACGCCAGAAGCATAAAATACAATAAAGACGCAAAGGTTTTTCCATCGTATAACAGGAATAACTGCAAACAGTATGAAAGTACTGGTCATTTCTACGTTCCGGGTAACCTAGGTTTCACTCTAGGGCGTTGCTCCACCAGATCGAATAGCTGGGGAATTAGAATTCAACGCCATAAGAATAAAATACAATATAAGTCCAACAGTTTTTCCATCGTACAAAATGAATAATTGCAACCAGTGTGAAAGTGATGGTCATTTCTACATTTCGAGCAACCTAGTCTTCACTCTAGGGCGTTGCTCCACCTGATCGAATAGTTAGGGCCTTAGAAGTCAACGCCAGAAGCATAAAATACAATAAAGGTGCAACAGTTTTTCCATCGTATAACAGGAATAACTGCAAACAGTGTTAAAGTACTGGTCATTTCTACGTTCCGGGTAACCTAGGTTTCGCTCTAGGGCGTTGCTCCACCAGATCGAATAGCTAGGGACTTAGAATTCAACGCCATAAGAATAAAATGCAATATAAATATAACAGTTTTTCCATCGTATAAAACGAATATTAGCAACCAGAGTGAAAGTTATGGTCATTTCAACGTTCCGGGCAATCTGGGCTTCACAGTAGGGCGTTGCTCCTCCAGATCAATCAGTTAGGGCCTTAGAAGTAAACGCCCGAAGCATAAAATGCAAAATAAATAGAACAGTTTTTCCATTGTATAAAACGAATAATTGCTACCAGTGTAAAAGTTATGGTCATTTCTACGTTCCGGACAACCTAGGCTTCACCCTAGGGCGTTCTTCCACCAGATCGAATAGTCAGGGCCTAAGAAGTGAACGCCTGAAGCATAAAATACATTATAAATGCAACAGGTTTTCCATCGTATAAAACGAATAATTGCAACCAGTATGAAACTTATGGTCATTTCTACTTTCCGGGCAACCTAGGCTTCACTCTATGGCGTTCTACCACCACATCGAATAGCTACGGCCACAGAAGTCAACGCCTGAAGTATAAAATACAATAAAAATACAACAGTCTTTCCATCCTATAACAGGAATAGTTGCAACCCGTGTGAAAGTGATGGTCATTTCTACGTTCCAGGCAACCTAGGCTTCACTCTAGGGCGTTGTTGCACCAGATCGAATAGTTCGGGCCTAAGAAGTTAACGCCAGAAGCATAAAATACAATATAAATATAACAGTTTTTCCATCGTATAAAACGAATAATAGAAACCAGTGTGAAAGTTATGGTCATTTCTACGTTCCGGGCAACCTAGGCTTCACTCCAGGGCGTTCTCCACCAGATCAAACAGTTAGGGCCTTAGAAGTCAACGCCCGAAGCATAAAATACAAAATAAATAGAACGGTTTTTCCATTGTATAAAACGAATAAATGCTACCAGTGTAAAAGTTATGGTCTTTTCTACGTTCTGGGCAACCTAGGCTTCAATCTAGGGCGTTGCTCCACCAAATCGAATAGTTAGGGCCTTAGAAGTCAACGCCCGAAGCATAAAATACAAAATAATTGAAACAGTTCTTCCATCGTATAAAACGAATAATTGCTACCAGTGTGAAAGTAATGGTCATTTCTACGTACCGGGCAACCTAGGCTCCACTCTAGGGCGTTCCTCCACCAAACCGAATAGCTAGGGCCATAGAAGTCAACGCCAGAAGCATAAAATATAAAATAAAAAGAACAGTTTTTCCATCGTATACAACGAATAATTGCTACCAGTGTGAAAGTTATGGTTATTTCTACTTTCCGGGCAACCTAGGCTTCACCCTATGGCGTTGTTCCACCAGATGGAATAGTTAGGGCCTAAGAAGTCAACGCCAGAAGCATAAAATACGATATAAATACAACAGCTTTTCCATCGTATAAGACGAATAATTGCAACCAGAATGAAAGTGATGGTCTTTTCGTCGTACCGGGCAACCTAGGCTTCACTCTAGGGCGTTGCTCCACCTGATCGAATAGTTAGGGCCTTAGAAGTCAACGCCCGAAGCATAAAATACAAAATAAATAGAACAGTTTTTCCATCGTATAAAACGAATAATTGCTACCAGTGTGAAAGTTATGGTCATTTCTACTTTCCGGGCAAACTACGCTTCACCCTAGGGCGTTGTTCCACCAGATGGAATAGTTAGGGCCTAATAAGTCAACGCCAGAAGCATAAAATACGATATAAATACAACAGCTTTTCCATCGTATAAAACGAATAATTGCAACCAGTGTGAAAGTTATGGTCATTTCTACGTTCCGGGCAACCTAGGCTTCACCCAATGGCGTTGCTCCAACAGATTGAATAGTTAGGTCCTTAGAAGTCAATGCCCGAAGCATAAAATGCGATAAATATACAACAGCATTGCCATCGTATAAAAGTAATAATTGCAAACAGTGTGAAAGATATGGACATTTCTACGTTCCGGGCAACCTAGGCTTCACTCTATGGCGTTCATCCACCACATCGAATAGCTACGGCCTCAGAAGTCAACGCGTGAAGCATAAAATACAATAAAAATACAACAGTCTTTCCATCCTATAACAGGAATAATTGCAACCCGTGTGAAAGTGATGGTCATTTCTACGTTCCAGGCAACCTAGGCTTCACTCTAGGGTGTTGTTCCACCAGATCGAATAGTTAGGGCCTAAGAAGTTAACGCCAGAAGCATAAAATACAATATAAATATAACAGTTTTTCCATCGTATAAAACGAATAATAGCAACCAGTGTGAAAGTTATGGTCATTTCTACGTTCCGGGCAACCTAGGCTTCACCCAATGGCGTTGCTCCAACAGATTGAATAGTTAGGTCCTTAGAAGTCAATGCCCGAAGCATAAAATGCAATAAATATACAACAGCATTGCCATCGTATAAAAGTAATAATTGCAAACAGTGTGAAAGATATGGACATTTCTACGTTCCGGGCAACCTAGGCTTCACTCTATGGCGTTCATCCACCACATCGAATAGCTACATCCTCAGAAGTCAACGCGTGAAGCATAAAATACAATAAAAATACAACAGTCTTTCCATCCTATAACAGGAATAATTGCAACCCGTGTGAAAGTGATGGTCATTTCTACGTTCCAGGCAACCTAGGCTTCACTCTAGGGTGTTGTTCCACCAGATCGAATAGTTAGGGCCTAAGAAGTTAACGCCAGAAGCATAAAATACGATATAAATACAACAGCTTTTCCATCGTATAAAACGAATAATTGCAACCAGTGTGAAAGTTATGGTCATTTCTACGTTCCGGGCAACCTAGGCTTCACCCAATGGCGTTGCTCCAACAGATTGAATAGTTAGGTCCTTAGAAGCCAATGCCCGAAGCATAAAATGCAATAAATATACAACAGCATTGCCATCGTATAAAAGTAATAATTGCAAACAGTGTGAAAGATATGGACATTTCTACGTTCCGGGCAACCTAGGCTTCACTCTATGGCGTTCATCCACCACATCGAATAGCTACGGCCTCAGAAGTCAACGCGTGAAGCATAAAATACAATAAAAATACAACAGTCTTTCCATCCTATAACAGGAATAATTGCAACCCGTGTGAAAGTGATGGTCATTTCTACGTTCCAGGCAACCTAGGCTTCACTCTAGGGTGTTGTTCCACCAGATCGAATAGTTAGGGCCTAAGAAGTTAACGCCAGAAGCATAAAATACAATATAAATATAACAGTTTTTCCATCGTATAAAACGAATAATAGCAACCAGTGTGAAAGTTATGGTCATTTCTACGTTCCGGGCAACCTAGGCTTCACTCTAGGGCGTTGCTCCACCAGATCAAACAGTTAGGGCCTTAGATGTCAACGCCAGAAGCATAAAATACAATAAATGTGCAACAGTTTTTCCATCGTATAACAGGAATAACTGCAACCAGTGTGAAAGTACTGGTCATTTCTACGTTCCGGGTAACCTAGGTTTCACTCTAGGGCGTTGCTCCACGAGATCGAAAAGCTAGGGACTTAGAATTCAACGCCAGAAGAATAAAATACAATATAAGTACAACAGTTTTTCCATCGTATAAAATGAATATTCGCATACATTGTGAAAGTAATGGTCATTTCTACGTTCCGGGCAACCTATGCGACACTCTAGAGCGTTGCTCCACCACATCTAATAGCTACGGCCTTAAAAGTCAACGCCAGAAGAATAAAATGCAATATAAATACAACTGCATTTCCATCGTATAAAATGAATAATTGCAAACAGTGTGAAAGTAATGGTCATTTGTACGTTCCGGGCAACCTAGGCTTCACTCTAGGGCGTTGCTCCACCTGATCGAATAGTTAGGGCCTTAGAAGTCAACGCCAGAAGCATAAAATACAATAAAGATGCAACAGTTTTTCCATCGTATAACAGGAATAACTGCAAACAGTGTGAAAGTACTGGGCATTTCTACGTCCCGGGTAACCTAGGTTTCACTTTAGGGCGTTGCTCCACCAGGTCAAATAGCTTGGGACTTAGAATTCAACGCCATAAGTATAAAATACAATATAAATATAACAGTTTTTCCATCGTATAAGACGAATATTAGCAAACAGTGTGAAATTTATGGTCATTTCGACGTTCCGGGCAATCTAGGCTTCACTCTAGGGCGTTGCTCCTCCAGATCAATCAGTTAGGGCCTTAGAAGTCAACGCCCGAAGCATAAAATGCAAAATAAATAGAACAGCTTTTCCATTGTATAAAACGAATAAATGCTAGCAGTGTAAAAGTTATGGTCATTTCTACGTTCCGGGCAACCTAGGCTTCACCCTAGGGCGTTGTTCCACCAGATCGAATAGTTAGGGCCAAAGAAGTGAACGCCAGAAGCATAAAACACAATATAAATACAACAGTTTATCCATCATATAAAACGAATGATAGCAACCAGTGTGAAAGTTATGGTCATTTCTACGTTCCGGGCAACCTAGGCTTCACTCTAGGCCGTTGTTCCATCAGATCGAATAGTTAGGGCCTAAGAAGTGAACGCCAGAAGCATAAAATACAATATAAATACAACAGTTTTTCCATCATATAAAACGAATGATAGCAACCAGTGTGAAAGTTATGGTCATTTCTACGTGCCGGGCAACCTAGGCTTCACTCTAGGGCGTTGCTCCACCAGATCGAATAGTTAGGGCCTTAGAAGTCAACGCCCGAAGCATAAAATACAAAATAAATAAAACAGATTTTCCATCATATAAAACAAATAATTGCTACCAGTGTGAAAGATATCGTCATTTCTACGCTCCGCGCAACCTAGGCTTCACTCTAGGGCGTTACTCCGCCAGATCGAATAGTTAGGGCCTTAGAAGTCAACGCCCGAAGCATAAAATACAAAATAAATAAAACAGTTTTTCCATCGTATAAAACGAATAATTGCTACCAGTGTGAAATGAATGGTCATTTCTACGTTCCGGGCAACCTAGGCTTCACTCTAGGGCGTTGCTCCACCAAATCGAATAGCTATGGCCTTAGAAGTCAACGCCAGAAGCATAAAATACAATAAAGACGCAAAGGTTTTTCCATCGTATAACACGAATAACTGCAAACAGTATGAAAGTACTGGTCATTTCTACGTTCCGGGTAACCTAGGTTTCACTCTAGGGCGTTGCTCCACCAGATCGAATAGCTAGGGAATTAGAATTCAACGCCATAAGAATAAAATACAATATAAGTCCAACAGTTTTTCCATCGTATAAAATGAATAATTGCAACCAGTGTGAAAGTGATGGTCATTTCTACATTTCGAGCAACCTAGTCTTCACTCTAGGGCGTTGCTCCACCTGATCGAATAGTTAGGGCCTTAGAAGTCAACGCCAGAAGCATAAAATACAATAAAGGTGCAACAGTTTTTCCATCGTATAACAGGAATAACTGCAAACAGTGTTAAAGTACTGGTCATTTCTACGTTCCGGGTAACCCAGGTTTCGCTCTAGGGCGTTGCTCCACCAGATCGAATAGCAAGGGACTTAGAATTCAACGCCATAAGAATAAAATGCAATATAAATATAACAGTTTTTCCATCGTATAAAACGAATATTAGCAACCAGAGTGAAAGTTATGGTCATTTCAACGTTCCGGGCAATCTGGGCTTCACAGTAGGGCGTTGCTCCTCCAGATCAATAAGTTAGGGCCTTAGAAGTAAACGCCCGAAGCATAAAATGCAAAATAAATAGAACAGTTTTTCCATTGTATAAAACGAATAATTGCTACCAGTGTAAAAGTTATGGTCATTTCTACGTTCCGGACAACCTAGGCTTCACCCTAGGGCGTTCTTCCACCAGATCGAATAGTTAGAGCCTAAGAAGTGAACGCCTGAAGCATAAAATACAATATAAATGCAACAGGTTTTCCATCGTATAAAACGAATAATTGCAACCAGTATGAAACTTATGGTCATTTCTACTTTCCGGGCAACCTAGGCTTCACTCTATGGCGTTCTACCACCACATCGAATAGCTACGGCCACAGAAGTCAACGCCTGAAGTATAAAATACAATAAAAATACAACAGTCTTTCCATCCTATAACAGGAATAGTTGCAACCCGTGTGAAAGTGATGGTCATTTCTACGTTCCAGGCAACCTAGGCTTCACTCTAGGGCGTTGTTGCACCAGATCGAATAGTTCGGGCCTAAGAAGTCAACGCCAGAAGCATAAAATACAATATAAATATAACAGTTTTTCCATCGTATAAAACGAATAATAGAAACCAGTGTGAAAGTTATGGTCATTTCTACGTTCCGGGCAACCTAGGCTTCACTCCAGGGCGTTCTCCACCAGATCAAACAGTTAGGGCCTTAGAAGTCAACGCCCGAAGCATAAAATACAAAATAAATAGAACGGTTTTTCCATTGTATAAAACGAATAAATGCTACCAGTGTAAAAGTTATGGTCTTTTCTACGTTCCGGGCAACCTAGGCTTCAATCTAGGGCGTTGCTCCACCAGATCGAATAGTTAGGGCCTTAGAAGTCAACGCCCGAAGCATAAAATACAAAATAATTGAAACAGTTCTTCCATCGTATAAAACGAATAATTGCTACCAGTGTGAAAGTTATGGTCATTTCTACGTTCCGCGCAACCTACGCTTCACTCTAGGGCGTTGCTCCACCAGGTCGAATAGTTAGGGCCTTAGAAGTCAACGCCCGAAGCATAAAATACAAAATAAATAAAACAGTTTTTCCATCGTATAAAACGAATAATTGCTGCCAGTGTGAAATGAATGGTCATTTCTACGT
Organism: Calliopsis andreniformis; assembly: GCF_051401765.1. Taxonomy (NCBI): domain Eukaryota; kingdom Metazoa; phylum Arthropoda; class Insecta; order Hymenoptera; family Andrenidae; genus Calliopsis; species Calliopsis andreniformis. Next base: position 976,521 of record NW_027480442.1, on the reverse strand, counting down.
TCCGGGCAACCTAGGCTTCACGCTAGGGCGGTGCTCCACCAGATCAAATAGTTAGGGCCTAAGAAGTCAACGCCAGGAGCATAAAATTCAACATAAATACAACAGACTTTCCATCGTATATAATGTATATTTGCAAACAGTGTGAAAGTAATGGTCATTTCTACGTACCGGGCAACCTAGGCTCCACTCTAGGGCGTTGCTCCACCAAATCGAATAGCTAGGGCCATAGAAGTCAACGCCAGAAGCATAAAATACAAAATAAATAGAACAGTTTTTCCATCGTATAAAACGAATAATTGCTACCAGTGTGAAAGTTATGGTCATTTCTACTTTCCGGGCAAACTACGCTTCACCCTAGGGCGTTGTTCCACCAGATGGAATAGTTAGGGCCTAAGAAGTCAACGCCAGAAGCATAAAATACGATATAAATACAACAGCTTTTCCATCGTATAAAACGAATAATTGCAACCAGTGTGAAAGTTATGGTCATTTCTACGTTCCGGGCAACCTAGGCTTCACCCAATGGCGTTGCTCCAACAGATTGAATAGTTAGGTCCTTAGAAGTCAATGCCCGAAGCATAAAATGCAATAAATATACAACAGCATTGCCATCGTATAAAAGTAATAATTGCAAACAGTGTGAAAGATATGGACATTTCTACGTTCCGGGCAACCTAGGCTTCACTCTATGGCGTTCATCCACCACATCGAATAGCTGCGGCCTCAGAAGTCAACGCGTGAAGCATAAAATACAATAAAAATACAACAGGCTTTCCATCCTATAACAGGAATAATTGCAACCCGTGTGAAAGTGATGGTCATTTCTACGTTCCAGGCAACCTAGGCTTCACTCTAGGGTGTTGTTCCACCAGATCGAATAGTTAGGGCCTAAGAAGTTAACGCCAGAAGCATAAAATACGATATAAATACAACAGCTTTTCCATCGTATAAAACGAATAATTGCAACCAGTGTGAAAGTTATGGTCATTTCTACGTTCCGGGCAACCTAGGCTTCACCCAATGGCGTTGCTCCAACAGATTGAATAGTTAGGTCCTTAGAAGTCAATGCCCGAAGCATAAAATGCAATAAATATACAACAGCATTGCCATCGTATAAAAGTAATAATTGCAAACAGTGTGAAAGATATGGACATTTCTACGTTCCGGGCAACCTAGGCTTCACTCTATGGCGTTCATCCACCACATCGAATAGCTACGGCCTCAGAAGTCAACGCGTGAAGCATAAAATACAATAAAAATACAACAGTCTTTCCATCCTATAACAGGAATAATTGCAACCCGTGTGAAAGTGATGGTCATTTCTACGTTCCAGGCAACCTAGGCTTCACTCTAGGGTGTTGTTCCACCAGATCGAATAGTTAGGGCCTAAGAAGTTAACGCCAGAAGCATAAAATACAATATAAATATAACAGTTTTTCCATCGTATAAAACGAATAATAGCAACCAGTGTGAAAGTTATGGTCATTTCTACGTTCCGGGCAACCTTGGCTTCACTCTAGGGCGTTGCTCCACCAGATCAAACAGTTAGGTCCTTAGATGTCAACGCCAGAAGCATAAAATACAATAAAGGTGCAACAGTTTTTCCATCGTATAACAGGAATAACTGCAACCAGTGTGAAAGTACTGGTCATTTCTACGTTCCGGGTAACCTAGGTTTCACTCTAGGGCGTTGCTCCACGAGATCGAAAAGCTAGGGACTTAGAATTCAACGCCAGAAGAATAAAATACAATATAAGTTCAACAGTTTTTCCATCGTATAAAATGAATATTCGCATACATTGTGAAAGTAATGGTCATTTCTACGTTCCGGGCAACCTATGCGACACTCTAGAGCGTTGCTCCACCACATCTAATAGCTACGGCCTTAAAAGTCAACGCCAGAAGAATAAAATGCAATATAAATACAACTGCATTTCCATCGTATAAAATGAATAATTGCAAACAGTGTGAAAGTAATGGTCATTTGTACGTTCCGGGCAACCTAGGCTTCACTATAGGGCGTTGCTCCACCAGATCGAATAGTTGAGGGCCTTAGAAGTCAACGCCAGAAGCATAAAGTACGATATAAATACAACAGCTTTTCCATCGTATAAAACGAATAATAGCAACCAGTGTGAAAGTTATGGTCATTTCTACGTTCCGGGCAACCTAGGCTTCACTCCAGGGCGTTGCTCCACCAGATCAAAACAGTTAGGGCCTTAGAAGTCAACACCCGAAGCATAAAATACAAAATAAATAGAACGGTTTTTCCATTGTATAAAACGAATAAATGCTACCAGTGTAAAAGTTATGGTCATTTCTACGTTCCGGACAACCTAGGCTTCACCCTAGGGCGTTCTTCCACCAGATCGAATAGTTAGGGCCTAAGAAGTGAACGCCTGAAGCATAAAATACAATATAAATGCAACAGGTTTTCCATCGTATAAAACGAATAATTGCAACCAGTATGAAACTTATGGTCATTTCTACTTTCCGGGCAACCTAGGCTTCACTCTATGGCGTTCTACCACCACATCGAATAGCTACGGCCACAGAAGTCAACGCCTGAAGTATAAAATACAGTAAAAATACAACAGTCTTTCCATCCTATAACAGGAATAGTTGCAACCCGTGTGAAAGTGATGGTCATTTCTACGTTCCAGGCAACCTAGGCTTCACTCTAGGGCGTTGTTGCACCAGATCGAATAGTTCGGGCCTAAGAAGTCAACGCCAGAAGCATAAAATACAATATAAATATAACAGTTTTTCCATCGTATAAAACGAATAATAGAAACCAGTGTGAAAGTTATGGTCATTTCTACGTTCCGGGCAACCTAGGCTTCACTCCAGGGCGTTCTCCACCAGATCAAACAGTTAGGGCCTTAGAAGTCAACGCCCGAAGCATAAAATACAAAATAAATAGAACGGTTTTTCCATTGTATAAAACGAATAAATGCTACCAGTGTAAAAGTTATGGTCTTTTCTACGTTCCGGGCAACCTAGGCTTCAATCTAGGGCGTTGCTCCACCAGATCGAATAGTTAGGGCCTTAGAAGTCAACGCCCGAAGCATAAAATACAAAATAATTGAAACAGTTCTTCCATCGTATAAAACGAATAATTGCTACCAGTGTGAAAGTTATGGTCATTTCTACGTTCCGCGCAACCTAGGCTTCACTCTAGGGCGTTGCTCCACCAGGTCGAATAGTTAGGGCCTTAGAAGTCAACGCCCGAAGCATAAAATACAAAATAAATAAAACAGTTTTTCCATCGTATAAAACGAATAATTGCTGCCAGTGTGAAATGAATGGTCATTTCTACGTTCCGGGCAACCTAGGCTTCACGCTAGGGCGGTGCTCCACCAGATCAAATAGTTAGGGCCTAAGAAGTCAACGCCAGGAGCATAAAATTCAACATAAATACAACAGACTTTCCATCGTATATAATGTATATTTGCAAACAGTGTGAAAGTAATGGTCATTTCTACGTACCGGGCAACCTAGGCTCCACTCTAGGGCGTTGCTCCACCAAATCGAATAGCTAGGGCCATAGAAGTCAACGCCAGAAGCATAAAATACAAAATAAATAGAACAGTTTTTCCATCGTATAAAACGAATAATTGCTACCAGTGTGAAAGTTATGGTCATTTCTACTTTCCGGGCAAACTACGCTTCACCCTAGGGCGTTGTTCCACCAGATGGAATAGTTAGGGCCTAAGAAGTCAACGCCAGAAGCATAAAATACGATATAAATACAACAGCTTTTCCATCGTATAAAACGAATAATTGCAACCAGTGTGAAAGTTATGGTCATTTCTACGTTCCGGGCAACCTAGGCTTCACCCAATGGCGTTGCTCCAACAGATTGAATAGTTAGGTCCTTAGAAGTCAATGCCCGAAGCATAAAATGCAATAAATATACAACAGCATTGCCATCGTATAAAAGTAATAATTGCAAACAGTGTGAAAGATATGGACATTTCTACGTTCCGGGCAACCTAGGCTTCACTCTATGGCGTTCATCCACCACATCGAATAGCTGCGGCCTCAGAAGTCAACGCGTGAAGCATAAAATACAATAAAAATACAACAGGCTTTCCATCCTATAACAGGAATAATTGCAACCCGTGTGAAAGTGATGGTCATTTCTACGTTCCAGGCAACCTAGGCTTCACTCTAGGGTGTTGTTCCACCAGATCGAATAGTTAGGGCCTAAGAAGTTAACGCCAGAAGCATAAAATACGATATAAATACAACAGCTTTTCCATCGTATAAAACGAATAATTGCAACCAGTGTGAAAGTTATGGTCATTTCTACGTTCCGGGCAACCTAGGCTTCACCCAATGGCGTTGCTCCAACAGATTGAATAGTTAGGTCCTTAGAAGTCAATGCCCGAAGCATAAAATGCAATAAATATACAACAGCATTGCCATCGTATAAAAGTAATAATTGCAAACAGTGTGAAAGATATGGACATTTCTACGTTCCGGGCAACCTAGGCTTCACTCTATGGCGTTCATCCACCACATCGAATAGCTACGGCCTCAGAAGTCAACGCGTGAAGCATAAAATACAATAAAAATACAACAGTCTTTCCATCCTATAACAGGAATAATTGCAACCCGTGTGAAAGTGATGGTCATTTCTACGTTCCAGGCAACCTAGGCTTCACTCTAGGGTGTTGTTCCACCAGATCGAATAGTTAGGGCCTAAGAAGTTAACGCCAGAAGCATAAAATACAATATAAATATAACAGTTTTTCCATCGTATAAAACGAATAATAGCAACCAGTGTGAAAGTTATGGTCATTTCTACGTTCCGGGCAACCTTGGCTTCACTCTAGGGCGTTGCTCCACCAGATCAAACAGTTAGGTCCTTAGATGTCAACGCCAGAAGCATAAAATACAATAAAGGTGCAACAGTTTTTCCATCGTATAACAGGAATAACTGCAACCAGTGTGAAAGTACTGGTCATTTCTACGTTCCGGGTAACCTAGGTTTCACTCTAGGGCGTTGCTCCACGAGATCGAAAAGCTAGGGACTTAGAATTCAACGCCAGAAGAATAAAATACAATATAAGTTCAACAGTTTTTCCATCGTATAAAATGAATATTCGCATACATTGTGAAAGTAATGGTCATTTCTACGTTCCGGGCAACCTATGCGACACTCTAGAGCGTTGCTCCACCACATCTAATAGCTACGGCCTTAAAAGTCAACGCCAGAGGAATAAAATGCAATATAAATACAACTGCATTTCCATCGTATAAAATGAATAATTGCAAACAGTGTGAAAGTAATGGTCATTTGTACGTTCCGGGCAACCTAGGCTTCACTATAGGGCGTTGCTCCACCAGATCGAATAGTTGAGGGCCTTAGAAGTCAACGCCAGAAGCATAAAGTACGATATAAATACAACAGCTTTTCCATCGTATAAAACGAATAATAGCAACCAGTGTGAAAGTTATGGTCATTTCTACGTTCCGGGCAACCTAGGCTTCACTCCAGGGCGTTGCTCCACCAGATCAAAACAGTTAGGGCCTTAGAAGTCAACACCCGAAGCATAAAATACAAAATAAATAGAACGGTTTTTCCATTGTATAAAACGAATAAATGCTACCAGTGTAAAAGTTATGGTCATTTCTACGTTCCGGACAACCTAGGCTTCACCCTAGGGCGTTCTTCCACCAGATCGAATAGTTAGGGCCTAAGAAGTGAACGCCTGAAGCATAAAATACAATATAAATGCAACAGGTTTTCCATCGTATAAAACGAATAATTGCAACCAGTATGAAACTTATGGTCATTTCTACTTTCCGGGCAACCTAGGCTTCACTCTATGGCGTTCTACCACCACATCGAATAGCTACGGCCACAGAAGTCAACGCCTGAAGTATAAAATACAATAAAAATACAACAGTCTTTCCATCCTATAACAGGAATAGTTGCAACCCGTGTGAAAGTGATGGTCATTTCTACGTTCCAGGCAACCTAGGCTTCACTCTAGGGCGTTGTTGCACCAGATCGAATAGTTCGGGCCTAAGAAGTCAACGCCAGAAGCATAAAATACAATATAAATATAACAGTTTTTCCATCGTATAAAACGAATAATAGAAACCAGTGTGAAAGTTATGGTCGCTTCTACGTTCCGGGCAACCTAGGCTTCACTCCAGGGCGTTCTCCACCAGATCAAACAGTTAGGGCCTTAGAAGTCAACGCCCGAAGCATAAAATACAAAATAAATAGAACGGTTTTTCCATTGTATAAAACGAATAAATGCTACCAGTGTAAAAGTTATGGTCTTTTCTACGTTCTGGGCAACCTAGGCTTCAATCTAGGGCGTTGCTCCACCAGATCGAATAGTTAGGGCCTTAGAAGTCAACGCCCGAAGCATAAAATACAAAATAATTGAAACAGTTCTTCCATCGTATAAAACGAATAATTGCTACCAGTGTGAAAGTAATGGTCATTTCTACGTACCGGGCAACCTAGGCTCCACTCTAGGGCGTTGCTCCACCAAATCGAATAGCTAGGGCCATAGAAGTCAACGCCAGAAGCATAAAATATAAAATAAAAAGAACAGTTTTTCCATCGTATACAACGAATAATTGCTACCAGTGTGAAAGTTATGGTTATTTCTACTTTCCGGTCAACCTAGGCTTCACCCTATGGCGTTGTTCCACCAGATGGAATAGTTAGGGCCTAAGAAGTCAACGCCAGAAGCATAAAATACGATATAAATACAACAGCTTTTCCATCGTATAAGACGAATAATTGCAACCAGTTTGAAAGTGATGGTCATTTCGTCGTACCGGGCAACCTAGGCTTCACTCTAGGGCGTTGCTCCACCTGATCGAATAGTTAGGGCCTTAGAAGTCAACGCCCGAAGCATAAAATACAAAATAAATAGAACAGTTTTTCCATCGTATAAAACGAATAATTGCTACCAGTGTGAAAGTTATGGTCATTTCTACTTTCCGGGCAAACTACGCTTCACCCTAGGGCGTTGTTCCACCAGATGGAATAGTTAGGGCCTAAGAAGTCAACGCCAGAAGCATAAAATACGATATAAATACAACAGCTTTTCCATCGTATAAAACGAATAATTGCAACCAGTGTGAAAGTTATGGTCATTTCTACGTTCCGGGCAATCTAGGCTTCACCCAATGGCGTTGCTCCAACAGATTGAATAGTTAGGTCCTTAGAAGTCAATGCCCGAAGCATAAAATGCAATAAATATACAACAGCATTGCCATCGTATAAAAGTAATAATTGCAAACAGTGTGAAAGATATGGACATTTCTACGTTCCGGGCAAACTAGGCTTCACTCTATGGCGTTCATCCACCACATCGAATAGCTACGGCCTCAGAAGTCAACGCGTGAAGCATAAAATACAATAAAAATACAACAGTCTTTCCATCCTATAACAGGAATAATTGCAACCCGTGTGAAAGTGATGGTCATTTCTACGTTCCAGGCAACCTAGGCTTCACTCTAGGGCGTTGTTCCACCAGATCGAATAGTTAGGGCCTAAGAAGTTAACGCCAGAAGCATAAAATACAATATAAATATAACAGTTTTTCCATCGTATAAAACGAATAATAGCAACCAGTGTGAAAGTTATGGTCATTTCTACGTTCCGGGCAACCTAGGCTTCACGCTAGGGCGGTGCTCCACCAGATCAAATAGTTAGGGCCTAAGAAGTCAACGCCCGAAGCATAAAATACAAAATAAATAAAACAGTTTTTCCATCGTATAAAACGAATAATTGCTACCAGTGTGAAATGAATGGTCATTTCTACGTTCCGGGCAACCTAGGCTTCACTCTAGGGCGTTGCTCCACCAAATCGAATAGCTATGGCCTTAGAAGTCAACGCCAGAAGCATAAAATACAATAAAGACGCAAAGGTTTTTCCATCGTATAACAGGAATAACTGCAAACAGTATGAAAGTACTGGTCATTTCTACGTTCCGGGTAACCTAGGTTTCACTCTAGGGCGTTGCTCCACCAGATCGAATAGCTAGGGAATTAGAATTCAACGCCATAAGAATAAAATACAATATAAGTCCAACAGTTTTTCCATCGTATAAAATGAATAATTGCAACCAGTGTGAAAGTGATGGTCATTTCTACATTTCGAGCAACCTAGTCTTCACTCTAGGGCGTTGCTCCACCTGATCGAATAGTTAGGGCCTTAGAAGTCAACGCCAGAAGCATAAAATACAATAAAGGTGCAACAGTTTTTCCATCGTATAACAGGAATAACTGCAAACAGTGTTAAAGTACTGGTCATTTCTACGTTCCGGGTAACCCAGGTTTCGCTCTAGGGCGTTGCTCCACCAGATCGAATAGCAAGGGACTTAGAATTCAACGCCATAAGAATAAAATGCAATACAAATATAACAGTTTTTCCATCGTATAAAACGAATATTAGCAACCAGAGTGAAAGTTATGGTCATTTCAACGTTCCGGGCAATCTGGGCTTCACAGTAGGGCGTTGCTCCTCCAGATCAATCAGTTAGGGCCTTAGAAGTAAACGCCCGAAGCATAAAATGCAAAATAAATAGAACAGTTTTTCCATTGTATAAAACGAATAATTGCTACCAGTGTAAAAGTTATGGTCATTTCTACGTTCCGGACAACCTAGGCTTCACCCTAGGGCGTTCTTCCACCAGATCGAATAGTTAGGGCCTAAGAAGTGAACGCCTGAAGCATAAAATACAATATAAATGCAACAGGTTTTCCATCGTATAAAACGAATAATTGCAACCAGTATGAAACTTATGGTCATTTCTACTTTCCGGGCAACCTAGGCTTCACTCTATGGCGTTCTACCACCACATCGAATAGCTACGGCCACAGAAGTCAACGCCTGAAGTATAAAATACAATAAAAATACAACAGTCTTTCCATCCTATAACAGGAATAGTTGCAACCCGTGTGAAAGTGATGGTCATTTCTACGTTCCGGGCAACCTAGGCTTCACTCTAGGGCGTTGTTGCACCAGAACGAATAGTTCGGGCCTAAGAAGTCAACGCCAGAAGCATAAAATACAATATAAATATAACAGTTTTTCCATCGTATAAAACGAATAATTGCAACCAGTGTGAAAGTTATGGTCATTTCTACGTTCCGGGCAACCTAGGCTTCACCCAATGGCGTTGCTCCAACAGATTGAATAGTTAGGTCCTTAGAAGTCAATGCCCGAAGCATAAAATGCAATAAATATACAACAGCATTGCCATCGTATAAAAGTAATAATTGCAAACAGTGTGAAAGATATGGACATTTCTACGTTCCGGGCAACCTAGGCTTCACTCTATGGCGTTCATCCACCACATCGAATAGCTACGGCCTCAGAAGTTAACGCGTGAAGCATAAAATACAATAAAGACGCAAAGGTTTTTCCATCGTATAACAGGAATAACTGCAAACAGTATGAAAGTACTGGTCATTTCTACGTTCCGGGTAACCTGGGTTTCACTCTAGGGCGTTGCTCCACCAGATCGAATAGCTAGGGAATTAGAATTCAACGCCATAAGAATAAAATGCAATATAAATATAACAGCTTTTCCATCGTATAAAACGAATATTAGCAACCAGAGTGAAAGTTATGGTCATTTCAACGTTCCGGGCAATCTGGGCTTCACAGTAGGGCGTTGCTCCTCCAGATCAATCACTTAGGGCCTTAGAAGTAAACGCCCGAAGCATAAAATGCAAAATAAATATAACAGTTTTTCCATTGTATAAAACGAATAAATGCTACCAGTGTAAAAGTTATGGTCTTTTCTACGTTCCGGGCAACCTAGGCTTCAATCTAGGGCGTTGCTCCACCAGATCGAATAGTTAGGGCCTTAGAAGTCAACGCCCGAAGCATAAAATACAAAATAATTGAAACAGTTCTTCCATCGTATAAAACGAATAATTGCTACCAGTGTGAAAGTTATGGTCATTTCTGCGTTCCGCGCAACCTAGGCTTCACTCTAGGGCGTTGCTCCACCAGGTCGAATAGTTAGGGCCTTAGAAGTCAACGCCCGAAGCATAAAATACAAAATAAATAAAACAGTTTTTCCATCGTATAAAACGAATAATTGCTGCCAGTGTGAAATGAATGGTCATTTCTACGTTCCGGGCAACCTAGGCTTCACGCTAGGGCGGTGCTCCACCAGATCAAATAGTTAGGGCCTAAGAAGTCAACGCCAGGAGCATAAAATTCAACATAAATACAACAGACTTTCCATCGTATATAATGTGTATTTGCAAACAGTGTGAAAGTAATGGTCATTTCTACGTACCGGGCAACCTAGGCTCCACTCTAGGGCGTTGCTCCACCAAATCGAATAGCTAGGGCCATAGAAGTCAACGCCAGAAGCATAAAATATAAAATAAAAAGAACAGTTTTTCCATCGTATATAACGAATAATTGCTACCAGTGTGAAAGTTATGGTTATTTCTACTTTCCGGGCAACCTAGGCTTCACCCTATGGCGTTGTTCCACCAGATGGAATAGTTAGGGCCTAAGAAGTCAACGCCCGAAGCATAAAATACAAAATAAATAGAAGAGCTTTTCCATCGTATAAAACGAATAATTGCTACCAGTGTGAAAGTTATGGTCATTTCTACTTTCCGGGCAAACTACGCTTCACCCTAGGGCGTTGTTCCACCAGATGGAATAGTTAGGGCCTAAGAAGTCAACGCCAGAAGCATAAAATACGATATAAATACAACAGCTTTTCCATCGTATAAAACGAATAATTGGAACCAGTGTGAAAGTTATGGTCATTTCTACGTTCCGGGCAACCTAGGCTTGACCCAATGGCGTTGCTCCAACAGATTGAATAGTTAGGTCCTTAGAAGTCAATGCCCGAAGCATAAAATGCAATAAATATACAACAGCATTGCCATCGTATAAAATGAATAATTGCAAACAGTGTGAAAGATATGGACATTTCTACGTTCCGGGCATCCTAGGCTTCACTCTATGGCGTTCATCCACCACATCGAATAGCTACGGCCTCAGAAGTCAACGCGTGAAGCATAAAATACAATAAAAATACAACAGTCTTTCCATCCTATAACAGGAATAATTGCAACCCGTGTGAAAGTGATGGTCATTTCTACGTTCCAGGCAACATAGGCTTCACTCTAGGGTGTTGTTCCACCAGATCGAATAGTTAGGGCCTAAGAAGTTAACGCCAGAAGCATAAAATACAATATAAATATAACAGTTTTTGCATCGTATAAAACGAATAATAGCAACCAGTGTGAAAGTTATGGTCATTTCTACGTTCCGGGCAACCTAGGCTTCACTCTAGGGCGTTGCTCCACCAGATCAAACAGTTAGGGACTTAGAAGTCAACGCCAGAAGCATAAAATACAATAAAGGTGCAACAGTTTTTCCATCGTATAACAGGATTAACTGCAACCAGTGTGAAAGTACTGGTCATTTCTACGTTCCGGGTAACCTAGGTTTCACTCTAGGGCGTTGCTCCACGAGATCGAAAAGCTAGGGACTTAGAATTCAACGCCAGAAGAATAAAATACAATATATGTACAACAGTTTTTCCATCGTATAAAATGAATATTCGCATACATTGTGAAAGTAATGGTCATTTCTACGTTCCGGGCAACCTATGCGACACTCTAGAGCGTTGCTCCACCACATCTAATAGCTACGGCCTTAAAAGTCAACGCCAGAAGAATAAAATGCAATATAAATACAACTGCATTTCCATCGTATAAAATGAATAATTGCAACCAGTGTGAAAGTTATGGTCATTTCTACATTTCGAGCAACCTGGGCTTCACTCTAGGGTGTTGTTCCACCAGATCGAATAGTTAGGGCCTAAGAAGTCAACGCCAGAAGCATAAAATACAATATAAATATAACAGCTTTTCCATCGTATAAACCGAGTAATAGCAACCAGTGTAAAAGTTATGGTCATTTCTACGTCTCGGGCAACCTAGGCTTCACCCTAGGCCGTTGTCCCACCAGATCGAATAGTTAGGGCCTTAGAAGTCAACGACCGAAGCATAAAATGCAAAATAAATAAAACAGTTTTTCCATCGTATAAAACGAATATTAGCAACCAGAGTAAAAGTTTTGGACATTTCAACGTTCCGGGCAATCTGGGCTTCACACTAGGGCGTTGCTCCGCCAGATCAATCAGTTAGGGCCTTAGAAGTCAACGCCCGAAGCATAAAATGCAAAATAAATAGAACCGTTTTTCCATTGTATAAAACGAATAATAGCTACCAGTGTAAAAGTTATGGTCATTTCTACGTTCCGGACAACCTAGGCTACACCCTAGGGCGTTCTTCCACCAGATCGAATAGTTAGGGCCTAAGAAGTGAACGCCAGAAGCATAAAATACAATATAAATACAAGAGTTTTCCATCATATAAAACGAATAATTGCAACCAGTATGAAAGTGATGGTCATTTCTACGTACCGGGCAACCTAGGCTTCACTCTAGGGCGTTGCTCCACCAGATCGAATAGTTAGGGTCTTAGAAGTCAACGCCCGAAGCATAAAATATAAAATAAATAGAACAGTTTTTCCATCGTATAAAACGAATAATTGCTACCAGTGTGAAAGTTAAGGTTATTTCTACTTTCCGGGCAACATAGGCTTCACCCTATGGCGTTGCCCACCAGATGGAATAGTTAGGGCCTAAGAAGTCAACGCCAGAAGCATAAAATACGATATAAATACAACAGCTTTTCCATCGTATAAGACGAATAATTGCAACCAGTTTGAAAGTGATGGTCATTTCTACGTACCGGGCAACCTAGGCTTCACTCTAGGGCGTTGCTCCTCCTGATCGAATAGTTAGGGCCTTAGAAGTCAACGCCCGAAGCATAAAATACAAAATAAACAGAACAGTTTTTCCATCGTATAAAACGAATAATTGCTACCAGTGTGAAAGTTATGGTCATTTCTACTTTCCGGGCAAGCTACGCTTCACCCTAGGGCGTTGTTCCACCAGATGGAATAGTTAGGGCCTAAGAAGTCAACGCCAGAAGCATAAAATACGATATAAATACAACAGCTTTTCCATCGTATAAAACGAATAATTGCAACCAGTGTGAAAGTTATGGTCATTTCTACGTTCCGGGCAACCTAGGCTTACATACAAGGGCGTTGCTCCAACAGATTGAATAGTTAGGTCCTTAGAAGTCAATGCCCGAAGCATAAAATGCAATAAATATATAACAGCATTACCATCGTATAAAATGAATAATTGCAAACAGTGTGAAAGATATGGACATTTCTACGTTCCGGGCAACCTAGACTTCACTCTATGGCGTTCATCCACCACATCGAATAGCTACGGCCTCAGAAGTCAACGCGTGAAGCATAAAATACAATAAAAATACAACAGTCTTTCCATCCTATAACAGGAATAATTGCAACCCTTGTGAAAGTGATGGTCATTTCTACGTTCCAGGCATCCTAGGCTTCACTCTAGGGTGTAGTTCCACCAGATCGAATAGTTAGGACCTAAGAAGTCAACGCCAGAAGCATAAATACAATATAAATATAACAGTTTTTCCATCGTATAAAACGAATAATTGCTACCAGTGTAAAAGTTATGGTCTTTTCTACGTTCCGGGCAACCTAGGCTTCACCCTAGGGCGTTGCTCCAACAGATTGAATAGTTAGGGCCTTAGAAGTCAACGCCCGAAGCATAAAAGGCAACAAAAATACAACAGTTTTTCCATCGTATAACAGGATTAATTGCAACCAGTTTGAAAGTGATGGTCATTTCGACGTTCCGGGCAACCTAGGCTTCACTCTAGGTCGTTACTCCACCAGATCGAATAGTTAGGGCCTTAGAAGTCAACGCCCGAAGCATAAAATGCAAAATAAATAGAACCGTTTTTCCATTGTATAAAACGAATAATTGCTACCAGTGTAAAAGTTATGGTCATTTCTACGTTCCGGACAACCTAGGCTTAACCCTAGGGCGTTCATCCACCAGATCGAATAGTTAGGGCCTAAGAAGTCAACGCCAGAAGCATAAAATACGATATAAATACAACAGCTTATCCATCGTATAAAACGAGTAATTGCAACCAGTGTGAAAGTTACGGTCATTTCTACGTTCCGGGCAACCTAGGCTTCACTCTAGGGCGTTGCTCCACCACATCAAACAGTTAGGGCCTTAGAAGTCAACGCCCGAAGCATAAAATACAAAATAAATATAACAGTTTTTCCATCGTATAAAACGAATAATTGCAACCAGTGTGAAAGTTATGGTCACTTCTACGTTCCGGGCAACCTAGGCTTCACTCTAGGGCGTTGCTCCACCAGATCAAACAGTTAGGGCCTTAGAAGCCAACGCCCGAAGCATTAAATACAAATAAGTAGAACAGTTTTTCCATTGTATAAAACGAATAATTGCTACCAGTGTAAAAGTTATGGTCATTTCTACGTTCCGGGCAACCTAGGCTTCACCCTCGGCCGTTGTTCCACCAGATCGAATAGTTCGGGCCTAAGAAGTGAACGCCAGAAGCATAAAATACAATATAAATACAACAGTTTTTCCATCGTATAAAACGAATAATTGCAACCAGTATGAAACTTATGGTCATTTATATTTTCCGGGCAACCTAGGCTTCACCCTAGGGCATTGCTCCAACAGATTGAATAGTTAGGGGCCTTAGAAGTCAATGCCCGAAACAAAAAATGCAATAAAAATACAACAGTTTTTCAATCATATAACAGGAATAATTGCAACCAGTTTGAGAGTGATGGTCATTTCTACGTACCGGGCAACCTAGGCTTCACTCTACGGCATTGATCCACTAGATCGAATAGTTAGTGCCTTAGAAGTCAACGCCAGATGCATAAAATACAATATAAATACAACAGTTTTTCCATCGTATAAAACGAATAATTGCAACCACTATGAAAGTTAACGTCATTACTACGTTCCGAGCGGCCTAGGCTTCACTCTAGGGCGGTGCTCCACCAGATCAAACAGTTAGGGCCTTAGAAGTCAACGCCCGAAGCATTAAACTCAAAATAAATAGAACAGTTTTTCCATTGAATAAAACGAATAATTGCTACCAGTGTAAAAGTTATGGTCATTTCTACGTCTCGGGCAACCTAGGCTTCACCCTAGCCCGATGTTCCACCAGTTCGAACAGTTAGGGCCTAAGAAGTGAACGCCAGAAGCGTAAAATACAGTATAAATACAACAGCTTTTCCATCACATAAAACGAATGATAGCAACCAGTTTGAAAGTTATGGTCATTTCTACGTTCCGGGCAACGTAGGCTTCACTCTAGGGCGTTGCTCCACCAGATCGTATAGTTAGGACCTTAGATGTCAACGCCCGAAGCATAAAATACAAAATAAATAGAACGGTTTTTCCATTGTATAAAACGAATAAATGCTACCAGTGTAAAAGTTATGGTCTTTTCCACGTTCCGGGCAACCTAGGCTTCACCCTAGGGCGTTGTTCCACCAGATCGAATAGTTAGGGCCTAAGAAGTGAACGCCAGAAGCATAAAATAAAAATAAATACAACAGTTTTTCCATCGTATAAAACGAATAATTGCAACCAGTATGAAACTTATGGTCATTTCTACTTTCCGGGCAACCTAGGCTTCACTCTATGGCGTTCATCCACCACATCGAATAGCTACGGCCTCAGAAGTTAACGCGTGAAGCATAAAATACAATAAAGACGCAAAGGTTTTTCCATCGTATAACAGGAATAACTGCAAACAGTATGAAAGTACTGGTCATTTCTACGTTCCGGGTAACCTGGGTTTCACTCTAGGGCGTTGCTCCACCAGATCGAATAGCTAGGGAATTAGAATTCAGCGCCATAAGAATAAAATGCAATATAAATATAACAGCTTTTCCATCGTATAAAACGAATATTAGCAACCAGAGTGAAAGTTATGGTCATTTCAACGTTCCGGGCAATCTGGGCTTCACAGTAGGGCGTTACTCCTCCAGATCAATCACTTAGGGCCTTAGAAGTAAACGCCCGAAGCATAAAATGCAAAATAAATAGAACAGTTTTTCCATTGTATAAAACGAATAAATGCTACCAGTGTAAAAGTTATGGTCTTTTCTACGTTCCGGGCAACCTAGGCTTCAATCTAGGGCGTTGCTCCACCAGATCGAATAGTTAGGGCCTTAGAAGTCAACGCCCGAAGCATAAAATACAAAATAATTGAAACAGTTCTTCCATCGTATAAAACGAATAATTGCTACCAGTGTGAAAGTTATGGTCATTTCTGCGTTCCGCGCAACCTAGGCTTCACTCTAGGGCGTTGCTCCACCAGGTCGAATAGTTAGGGCCTTAGAAGTCAACGCCCGAAGCATAAAATACAAAATAAATAAAACAGTTTTTCCATCGTATAAAACGAATAATTGCTGCCAGTGTGAAATGAATGGTCATTTCTACGTTCCGGGCAACCTAGGCTTCACGCTAGGGCGGTGCTCCACCAGATCAAATAGTTAGGGCCTAAGAAGTCAACGCCAGGAGCATAAAATTCAACATAAATACAACAGACTTTCCATCGTATATAATGTGTATTTGCAAACAGTGTGAAAGTAATGGTCATTTCTACGTACCGGGCAACCTAGGCTCCACTCTAGGGCGTTGCTCCACCAAATCGAATAGCTAGGGCCATAGAAGTCAACGCCAGAAGCATAAAATATAAAATAAAAAGAACAGTTTTTCCATCGTATACAACGAATAATTGCTACCAGTGTGAAAGTTATGGTTATTTCTACTTTCCGGGCAACCTAGGCTTCACCCTATGGCGTTGTTCCACCAGATGGAATAGTTAGGGCCTAAGAAGTCAACGCCCGAAGCATAAAATACAAAATAAATAGAAGAGCTTTTCCATCGTATAAAACGAATAATTGCTACCAGTGTGAAAGTTATGGTCATTTCTACTTTCCGGGCAAACTACGCTTCACCCTAGGGCGTTGTTCCACCAGATGGAATAGTTAGGGCCTAAGAAGTCAACGCCAGAAGCATAAAATACGATATAAATACAACAGCTTTTCCATCGTATAAAACGAATAATTGGAACCAGTGTGAAAGTTATGGTCATTTCTACGTTCCGGGCAACCTAGGCTTGACCCAATGGCGTTGCTCCAACAGATTGAATAGTTAGGTCCTTAGAAGTCAATGCCCGAAGCATAAAATGCAATAAATATACAACAGCATTGCCATCGTATAAAATGAATAATTGCAAACAGTGTGAAAGATATGGACATTTCTACGTTCCGGGCATCCTAGGCTTCACTCTATGGCGTTCATCCACCACATCGAATAGCTACGGCCTCAGAAGTCAACGCGTGAAGCATAAAATACAATAAAAATACAACAGTCTTTCCATCCTATAACAGGAATAATTGCAACCCGTGTGAAAGTGATGGTCATTTCTACGTTCCAGGCAACATAGGCTTCACTCTAGGGTGTTGTTCCACCAGATCGAATAGTTAGGGCCTAAGAAGTTAACGCCAGAAGCATAAAATACAATATAAATATAACAGTTTTTGCATCGTATAAAACGAATAATAGCAACCAGTGTGAAAGTTATGGTCATTTCTACGTTCCGGGCAACCTAGGCTTCACTCTAGGGCGTTGCTCCACCAGATCAAACAGTTAGGGACTTAGATGTCAACGCCAGAAGCATAAAATACAATAAAGGTGCAACAGTTTTTCCATCGTATAACAGGATTAACTGCAACCAGTGTGAAAGTACTGGTCATTTCTACGTTCCGGGTAACCTAGGTTTCACTCTAGGGCGTTGCTCCACGAGATCGAAAAGCTAGGGACTTAGAATTCAACGCCAGAAGAATAAAATACAATATATGTACAACAGTTTTTCCATCGTATAAAATGAATATTCGCATACATTGTGAAAGTAATGGTCATTTCTACGTTCCGGGCAACCTATGCGACACTCTAGAGCGTTGCTCCACCACATCTAATAGCTACGGCCTTAAAAGTCAACGCCAGAAGAATAAAATGCAATATAAATACAACTGCATTTCCATCGTATAAAATGAATAATTGCAAACAGTGTGAAAGTAATGGTCATTTGTACGTTCCGGGCAACCTAGGCTTCACTCTAGGGCGTTGCTCCACCAGATCGAATAGTTGAGGGCCTTAGAAGTCAACGCCATAAGAATAAAATACAATATAAGTCCAACAGTTTTTCCATCGTATAAAATGAATAATTGCAACCAGTGTGAAAGTTATGGTCATTTCTACATTTCGAGCAACCTGGGCTTCACTCTAGGGCGTTGCTCCACCTGATCGAATAGTTAGGGCCTTAGAAGTCAACGCCAGAAGCATAAAATACAAAATAAATAGAACGGTTTTTCCATTGTATAAAACGAATAAATGCTACCAGTGTAAAAGTTATGGTCTTTTCTACGTTCCGGGCAACCTAGGCTTCACCCTAGGGCGTTGTTCCACCAGATCGAATAGATAGGGCCTAAGAAGTGAACGCCTGAAGCATAAAATACAATATAAATACAACAGTTTTTCCATCGTATTAAACGAATAATTGCAACCAGTATGAAACTTATGGTCATTTCTACTTTCCGGGCAATCTGGGCTTCACACTAGGGCGTTGCTCCACCAGATAAAACAGTTAGGGCCTTAGAAGTCAACGCCCGAAGCATAAAATACAAAATAAATAGAAAGGTTTTTCCATTGTATAAAACGAATAAATGCTACCAGTGTAAAAGTTATGGTCTTTTCTACGTACCGGGCAACCTAGGCTTCACCCTAGGGCGTTGGTCCACCAGATGGAATAGTTATGGCCTAAGAAGTGAACGCCTGAAGCATAAAATACAATATAAATGCAACAGGTTTTCCATCGTATAAAACGAATAATTGCAACCAGTATGAAACTTATGGTCATTTCTACGTTCCAGGCAACATAGGCTTCACTCTAGGGCGTTGTTGCACCAGATCGAATAGTTCGGGCCTAGGAAGTCAACGCCAGAAGCATAAAATACAATATAAATATAACAGTTTTTCCATCGTATAAAACGAATAATAGAAACCAGTGTGAAAGTTATGGTTATTTCTACTTTCCAGGCAACCTAGGCTTCACCCTATGGCGTTGTTCCACCAGATGGAATAGTTAGGGCCTAAGAAGTCAACGCCAGAAGCATAAAATACGATATAAATACAACAGCTTTTCCATCGTATAAGACGAATAATTGCAACCAGTTTGAAAGTGATGGTCATTTCGTCGTACCGGGCAACCTAGGCTTCACTCTAGGGCGTTGCTCCACCTGATCGAATAGTTAGGGCCTTAGAAGTCAACGCCCGAAGCATTAAATGCAAAATAAATAGAACAGTTTTTCCATCGTATAAAACGAATAATTGCTACCAGTGTGAAAGTTACGGTCATTTCTACTTTCCGGGCAACCTACGCTTCACCCTAGGGCGTTGTTCCACCAGATGGAATAGTTAGGGCCTAAGAAGTCAACGCCAGAAGCATAAAATACGATATAAATACAACAGCTTTTCCATCGTATAAAACGAATAATTGCAACCAGTGTGAAAGTTATGGTCATTTCTACGTTCCGGGCAACCTAGGCTTCACCCAATGGCGTTGCTCCAACAGATTGAATAGTTAGGTCCTTAGAAGTCAATGCCCGAAGCATAAAATGCAATAAATATACAACAGCATTGCCATCGTATAAAATGAATAATTGCAAACAGTGTGAAAGATATGGACATTTCTACGTTCCGGGCAACCTAGGCTTCACTCTATGGCGTTCATCCACCACATCGAATAGCTACGGCCTCAGAAGTCAACGCGTGAAGCATAAAATCCAATAAAAATACAACAGTCTTTCCATCCTGTAACAGGAATAATTGCAACCCGTGTGAAAGTGATGGTCATTTCTACGTTCCAGGCAACCTAGGCTTCACTCTAGGGTGTTGTTCCACCAGATCGAATAGTTAGGGCCTAAGAAGTCAACGCCAGAAGCATAAAATACAATATAAATATAACAGCTTTTCCATCGTATAAACCGAGTAATAGCAACCAGTGTAAAAGTTATGGTCATTTCTACGTCTCGGGCAACCTAGGCTTCACCCTAGGCCGTTGTCCCACCAGATCGAATAGTTAGGGCCTTAGAAGTCAACGACCGAAGCATAAAATGCAAAATAAATAAAACAGTTTTTCCATCGTATAAAACGAATATTAGCAACCAGAGTAAAAGTTTTGGACATTTCAACGTTCCGGGCAATCTGGGCTTCACACTAGGGCGTTGCTCCGCCAGATCAATCAGTTAGGGCCTTAGAAGTCAACGCCCGAAGCATAAAATGCAAAATAAATAGAACCGTTTTTCCATTGTATAAAACGAATAATAGCTACCAGTGTAAAAGTTATGGTCATTTCTACGTTCCGGACAACCTAGGCTACACCCTAGGGCGTTCTTCCACCAGATCGAATAGTTAGGGCCTAAGAAGTGAACGCCAGAAGCATAAAATACAATATAAATACAAGAGTTTTCCATCATATAAAACGAATAATTGCAACCAGTATGAAAGTGATGGTCATTTCTACGTACCGGGCAACCTAGGCTTCACTCTAGGGCGTTGCTCCACCAGATCGAATAGTTAGGGTCTTAGAAGTCAACGCCCGAAGCATAAAATATAAAATAAATAGAACAGTTTTTCCATCGTATAAAACGAATAATTGCTACCAGTGTGAAAGTTAAGGTTATTTCTACTTTCCGGGCAACATAGGCTTCACCCTATGGCGTTGCCCACCAGATGGAATAGTTAGGGCCTAAGAAGTCAACGCCAGAAGCATAAAATACGATATAAATACAACAGCTTTTCCATCGTATAAGACGAATAATTGCAACCAGTTTGAAAGTGATGGTCATTTCTACGTACGGGGCAACCTAGGCTTCACTCTAGGGCGTTGCTCCTCCTGATCGAATAGTTAGGGCCTTAGAAGTCAACGCCCGAAGCATAAAATACAAAATAAACAGAACAGTTTTTCCATCGTATAAAACGAATAATTGCTACCAGTGTGAAAGTTATGGTCATTTCTACTTTCCGGGCAAGCTACGCTTCACCCTAGGGCGTTGTTCCACCAGATGGAATAGTTAGGGCCTAAGAAGTCAACGCCAGAAGCATAAAATACGATATAAATACAACAGCTTTTCCATCGTATAAAACGAATAATTGCAACCAGTGTGAAAGTTATGGTCATTTCTACGTTCCGGGCAACCTAGGCTTACATACAAGGGCGTTGCTCCAACAGATTGAATAGTTAGGTCCTTAGAAGTCAATGCCCGAAGCATAAAATGCAATAAATATATAACAGCATTACCATCGTATAAAATGAATAATTGCAAACAGTGTGAAAGATATGGACATTTCTACGTTCCGGGCAACCTAGACTTCACTCTATGGCGTTCATCCACCACATCGAATAGCTACGGCCTCAGAAGTCAACGCGTGAAGCATAAAATACAATAAAAATACAACAGTCTTTCCATCCTATAACAGGAATAATTGCAACCCTTGTGAAAGTGATGGTCATTTCTACGTTCCAGGCATCCTAGGCTTCACTCTAGGGTGTTGTTCCACCAGATCGAATAGTTAGGACCTAAGAAGTCAACGCCAGAAGCATAAATACAATATAAATATAACAGTTTTTCCATCGTATAAAACGAATAATTGCTACCAGTGTAAAAGTTATGGTCTTTTCTACGTTCCGGGCAACCTAGGCTTCACCCTAGGGCGTTGCTCCAACAGATTGAATAGTTAGGGCCTTAGAAGTCAACGCCCGAAGCATAAAAGGCAACAAAAATACAACAGTTTTTCCATCGTATAACAGGATTAATTGCAACCAGTTTGAAAGTGATGGTCATTTCGAAGTTCCGGGCAACCTAGGCTTCACTCTAGGTCGTTACTCCACCAGATCGAATAGTTAGGGCCTTAGAAGTCAACGCCCGAAGCATAAAATGCAAAATAAATAGAACCGTTTTTCCATTGTATAAAACGAATAATTGCTACCAGTGTAAAAGTTATGGTCATTTCTACGTTCCGGACAACCTAGGCTTAACCCTAGGGCGTTCATCCACCAGATCGAATAGTTAGGGCCTAAGAAGTCAACGCCAGAAGCATAAAATACGATATAAATACAACAGCTTATCCATCGTATAAAACGAGTAATTGCAACCAGTGTGAAAGTTACGGTCATTTCTACGTTCCGGGCAACCTAGGCTTCACTCTAGGGCGTTGCTCCACCACATCAAACAGTTAGGGCCTTAGAAGTCAACGCCCGAAGCATAAAATACAAAATAAATATAACAGTTTTTCCATCGTATAAAACGAATAATTGCAACCAGTGTGAAAGTTATGGTCACTTCTACGTTCCGGGCAACCTAGGCTTCACTCTAGGGCGTTGCTCCACCAGATCAAACAGTTAGGGCCTTAGAAGCCAACGCCCGAAGCATTAAATACAAATAAGTAGAACAGTTTTTCCATTGTATAAAACGAATAATTGCTACCAGTGTAAAAGTTATGGTCATTTCTACGTTCCGGGCAACCTAGGCTTCACCCTCGGCCGTTGTTCCACCAGATCGAATAGTTCGGGCCTAAGAAGTGAACGCCAGAAGCATAAAATACAATATAAATACAACAGTTTTTCCATCGTATAAAACGAATAATTGCAACCAGTATGAAACTTATGGTCATTTATATTTTCCGGGCAACCTAGGCTTCACCCTAGGGCATTGCTCCAACAGATTGAATAGTTAGGGGCCTTAGAAGTCAATGCCCGAAACAAAAAATGCAATAAAAATACAACAGTTTTTCAATCATATAACAGGAATAATTGCAACCAGTTTGAGAGTGATGGTCATTTCTACGTACCGGGCAACCTAGGCTTCACTCTACGGCATTGATCCACTAGATCGAATAGTTAGTGCCTTAGAAGTCAACGCCAGATGCATAAAATACAATATAAATACAACAGTTTTTCCATCGTATAAAACGAATAATTGCAACCACTATGAAAGTTAACGTCATTACTACGTTCCGAGCGGCCTAGGCTTCACTCTAGGGCGGTGCTCCACCAGATCAAACAGTTAGGGCCTTAGAAGTCAACGCCCGAAGCATTAAACTCAAAATAAATAGAACAGTTTTTCCATTGAATAAAACGAATAATTGCTACCAGTGTAAAAGTTATGGTCATTTCTACGTCTCGGGCAACCTAGGCTTCACCCTAGCCCGATGTTCCACCAGTTCGAACAGTTAGGGCCTAAGAAGTGAACGCCAGAAGCGTAAAATACAGTATAAATACAACAGCTTTTCCATCACATAAAACGAATGATAGCAACCAGTTTGAAAGTTATGGTCATTTCTACGTTCCGGGCAACGTAGGCTTCACTCTAGGGCGTTGCTCCACCAGATCGTATAGTTAGGACCTTAGATGTCAACGCCCGAAGCATAAAATACAAAATAAATAGAACGGTTTTTCCATTGTATAAAACGAATAAATGCTACCAGTGTAAAAGTTATGGTCTTTTCCACGTTCCGGGCAACCTAGGCTTCACCCTAGGGCGTTGTTCCACCAGATCGAATAGTTAGGGCCTAAGAAGTGAACGCCAGAAGCATAAAATAAAAATAAATACAACAGTTTTTCCATCGTATAAAACGAATAATTGCAACCAGTATGAAACTTATGGTCATTTCTACTTTCCGGGCAACCTAGGCTTCACTCTATGGCGTTCTACCACCACATCGAATAGCTACGGCCACAGAAGTCAACACCTGATGTATAAAATACAATAAAAATACAACAGTCTTTCCATCCTATAACAGGAATAATTGCAACCCGTGTGAAAGTGATGGTCATTTCTACGTTCCAGGCAACCTAGGCTTCACTCTAGGGCGTTGTTGCACAAGATCGAATAGTTCGGGCCTAAGAAGTCAACGCCAGAAGCATAAAATACAATATATATATAACAGTTTTTCCATCGTATAAAACGAATAATAGAAACCAGTGTGAAAGTTATGGTCATTTCTACGTTCCGAGCGGCCTAGGCATCACTCTAGGGCGGTGCTCCACCAGATCAAACAGTTAGGGCCTTAGAAGTCAACGCCCGTAGCATTAAATACAAAATAAATAGAACAGTTTTTCCATTGTATAAAACGAATAATTGCTACCAGTGTAAAAGTTATGGTCATTTCTACGTCTCGGGCAACCTAGGCTTCACCCTAGGCCGTTGTTCCACCAGATCAAACAGTTAGGGCCTTAGAAGCTAACGCCCGAAGCATTAAATACAAATAAGTAGAACAGTTTTTCCATTGTATAAAACGAATAATTGCTACCAGTGTAAAAGTTATGGTCATTTCTACGTTCCGGGCAACCTAGGCTTCACCCTCGGCCGTTGTTCCACCAGATCGAATAGTTCGGGCCTAAGAAGTGAACGCCAGAAGCATAAAATACAATATAAATACAACAGTTTTTCCATCGTATAAAACGAATAATTGCAACCAGTATGAAACTTATGGTCATTTATATTTTCCGCGCAACCTAGGCTTCACCCTAGGGCATCGCTCCAACAGATTGAATAGTTAGGGCCTTAGAAGTCAACGCCAGAAGCATAAAATACAATAAAGATGCAACAGTTTTTCCATCGTATAACAGGAATAACTGCAAACAGTGTGAAAGTACTGGTCATTTCTACGTTCCGGGTAACCTAGGATTCACTCTAGGGCGTTGCTCCACCAGATCGAATAGCTAGGGACTTAGAATTCAACGCCATAAGAATAAAATGCAATATAAATATAACAGTTTTTCCATCGTATAAAACGAATATTAGCAACCAGAGTGAAAGTTATGGTCATTTCAACGTTCCGGGCAATCTGGGCTTCACACTAGGGCGTTGCTCCACCAGATCAAACAGTTAGGGCCTTAGAAGTCAACGCCCGAAGCATAAAATACAAAATAAATAGAACGGTTTTTCCATTGTATAAAACGAATAAATGCTACCAGTGTAAAAGTTATGGTCTTTTCTACGTTCCGGGCAACCTAGGCTTCACCCTAGGGCGTTGTTCCACCAGATCGAATAGTTAGGGCCTAAGAAGTGAACGCCAGAAGCATAAAATACAATATAAATACAACAGTTTTTCCATCGTATAAAACGAATAATTGCAACCAGTATGAAACTTATGGTCATTTCTACTTTCCGGGCAACCTAGGCTTCACACTATGGCGTTCTACCACCACATCGAATAGCTACGGCCACAGAAGTCAACGCCTGAAGTATAAAATACAATAAAAATACAACAGTCTTTCCATCCTATAACAGGAATAATTGCAACCAGAGTGAAAGTTATGGTCATTTCAACGTTCCGGGCAATCTGGGCTTCACAGTAGGGCGTTGCTCCTCCAGATCAATCAGTTAGGGCCTTAGAAGTAAACGCCCGAAGCATAAAATGCAAAATGAATAGAACAGTTTTTCCATTGTATAAAACGAATAATTGCTACCAATGTAAAAGTTATGGTCATTTCTACGTTCCGGACAACCTAGGCTTCACACTAGGGCGTTCTTGTACCAGATCGAATAGTTAGGGCCTAAGAAGTGAACGCCTGAAGCATAAAATACAATATAAATGCAACAGGTTTTCCATCGTATAAAACGAATAATTGCAACCAGTATGAAACTTATGGTCATTTCTACGTTCCGGGCAACCTAGGCTTCACGCTAGGGCGGTGCTCCACCAGATCAAATAGTTAGGGCCTAAGAAGTCAACGCCAGGAGCATAAAATTCAACATAAATACAACAGACTATCCATCGTGTATAATGTATATTTGCAAACAGTGTGAAAGTAATGGTCATTTCTACGTACCGGGCAACCTAGGCTCCACTCTAGGGCGTTGCTCCACCAAATCGAATAGCTAGGGCCTTAGAAGTCAACGCCAGAAGCATAAAATATAAAATAAATTGAACAGTTTTTCCATCGTATAAAACGAATAATTGCTACCAGTGTGAAAGTTATGGTTATTTCTACTTTCCGGGCAACCTAGGCTTCACCCTATGGCGTTGTTCCACCAGATGGAATAGTTAGGGCCTAAGAAGTCAACGCCAGAAGCATAAAATACGATATAAATACAACAGCTTTTCCATCGTATAAGACGAATAATTGCAACCAGTTTGAAAGTGATGGTCATTTCGTCGTACCGGGCAACCTAGGCTTCACTCTAGGGCGTTGCTCCACCTGATCGAATAGTTAGGGCCTTAGAAGTCAACGCCCGAAGCATTAAATGCAAAATAAATAGAACAGTTTTTCCATCGTATAAAACGAATAATTGCTACCAGTGTGAAAGTTATGGTCATTTCAACGTTCCGGGCAATCTGGGCTTCACAGTAGGGCGTTGCTCCTCCAGATCAATCAGTTAGGGCCTTAGAAGTAAACGCCCGAAGCATAAAATGCAAAATAAATAGAACAGTTTTTCCATTGTATAAAACGAATAATAGCTACCAGTGTAAAAGTTATGGTCATTTCTACGTTCCGGACAACCTAGGCTTCACCCTAGGGCGTTCTTCCACCAGATCGAATAGTTAGGGCCTAACAAGTGAACGCCTGAAGCATAAAATACAATATAAATGCAACAGGTTTTCCATCGTATAAAACGAATAATTGCAACCAGTATGAAACTTATGGTCATTTCTACTTTCCGGGCAACCTAGGCTTCACTCTATGGCGTTCTACCACCACATCGAATAGCTACGGCCACAGAAGTCAACGCCTGAAGTATAAAATACAATAAAAATACAACAGTCTTTCCATCCTATAACAGGAATAGTTGCAACCCGTGTGAAAGTGATGGTCATTTCTACGTTCCAGGCAACCTAGGCTTCACTCTAGGGCGTTGTTGCACCAGATCGAATAGTTCGGGCCTAAGAAGTCAACGCCACAAGCATAAAATGCAATATAAATATAACAGCTTTTCCATCGTATAAAACGAATAATAGAAACCAGTGTGAAAGTTATGGTCATTTCTACGTTCCGGGCAACCTAGGCTTCACTCCAGGGCGTTCTCCACCAGATCAAACAGTTAGGGCCTTAGAAGTCAACGCCAGAAGCATAAAATACAATAAAGATGCAACAGTTTTTCCATCGTATAACAGGAATAACTGCAAACAGTGTAAAAGTACTGGTCATTTCTACGTTCCGGGTAACCTAGGATTCACTCTAGGGCGTTGCTCCACCAGATCGAATAGCTAGGGACTTAGAATTCAACACCATAAGAATAAAATGCAATATAAATATAACAGTTTTTCCATCGTATAAAACGAATATTAGCAACCAGAGTGAAAGTTATGGTCATTTCAACGTTCCGGGCAATCTGGGCTTCACACTAGGGCGTTGCTCCACCAGATCAAACAGTTAGGGCCTTAGAAGTCAACGCCCGAAGCATAAAATACAAAATAAATAGAACGGTTTTTCCATTGTATAAAACGAATAAATGCTACCAGTGTAAAAGTTATGGTCTTTTCTACGTTCCGGGCAACCTAGGCTTCACCCTAGGGCGTTGGTCCACCAGATCGAATAGTTAGGGCCTAAGAAGCGAACGCCTGAAGCATAAAATACAATATAAATGCAACAGGTTTTCCATCGTATAAAACGAATAATTGCAACCAGTATGAAACTTATGGTCATTTCTACGTTCCAGGTAACCTAGGCTTCACTCTAGGGCGTTGTTGCACCAGATCGAATAGTTCGGGCCTAAGAAGTCAACGCCAGAAGCATAAAATACAATATAAATATAACAGTTTTTCCATCGTATAAAACGAATAATAGAAACCAGTGTGAAAGTTATGGTTATTTCTACTTTCCGGGCAACCTAGGCTTCACCCTATGGCGTTGTTCCACCAGATGGAATAGTTAGGGCCTAAGAAGTCAACGCCAGAAGCATAAAATACGATATAAATACAACAGCTTTTCCATCGTATAAGACGAATAATTGCAACCAGTTTGAAAGTGATGGTCATTTCGTCGTACCGGGCAACCTATGCTTCACTCTAGGGCGTTGCTCCACCTGATCGAATAGTTAGGGCCTTAGAAGTCAACGCCCGAAGCATAAAATACAAAATAAATAGAACAGTTTTTCCATCGTATAAAACGAATAATTGCTACCAGTGTGAAAGTTATGGTCATTTCTACTTTCCGGGCAACCTACGCTTCACCCTAGGGCGTTGTTCCACCAGATGGAATAGTTAGGGCCTAAGAAGTCAACGCCAGAAT
The DNA here is from genome assembly GCF_051401765.1 of Calliopsis andreniformis. Lineage (NCBI taxonomy): Eukaryota > Metazoa > Arthropoda > Insecta > Hymenoptera > Andrenidae > Calliopsis > Calliopsis andreniformis. Next base: position 948,227 of record NW_027480442.1, on the reverse strand, counting down.
CATAAAATACGATATAAATACAACAGCTTTTCCATCGTATAAAACGAATAATTGCAACCAGTGTGAAAGTTATGGTCATTTCTACGTTCCGGGCAACCTAGGCTTCACCCAATGGCGTTGCGCCAACAGATTGAATTGTTAGGTCCTTAGAAGTCAATGCCCGAAGCATAAAATGCAATAAATATACAACAGCATTGCCATCGTATAAAATGAATAATTGCAAACAGTGTGAAAGATATGGACATTTCTACGTTCCGGGCAACCTAGGCTTCACTCTATGGCGTTCATCCACCACATCGAATAGCTACGGCCTCAGAAGTCAACGCGTGAAGCATAAAATACAATAAAAATACAACAGTCTTTCTATCCTATAACAGGAATAATTGCAACCCGTGTGAAAGTACTGGTCATTTCTACGTTCCGGGTAACCTAGGTTTCACTCCAGGACGTTGCTCCACGAGATCGAAAAGCTAGGGACTTAGAAATCAACGCCAGAAGTATAAAATACAATATAAGTACAACAGTTTTTCCATCGTATAAAATGAATATTCGCATACATTGTGAAAGTAATGGTCATTTCTACGTTCTGGGCAACCTATGCGACACTCTAGAGCGTTGCTCCACCACATCTAATAGCTACGGCCTTAAAAGTCAACGCCAGAAGAATAAAATGCAATATAAGTACAACTGCATTTCCATCGTATAAAATGAATAATTGCAAACAGTGTGAAAGTAATGGTCATTTGTACGTTCCGGGCAACCTAGGCTTCACTCTAGGGCGTTGCTCCACCAGATCGAATAGTTGATGGCCTTAGAAGTCAACGCCAGAAGCATAAAGTACGATATAAATACAACAGCTTTTCCATCGTATAAAACGAATAATAGCAACCAGTGTGAAAGTTATGGTCATTTCTAGGTTCCGGGCAACCTAGGCTTCACTCCAGGGCGTTGCTCCACCAGAGCAAAACAGTTAGGGCCTTAGAAGTCAACGCCCGAAGCATAAAATACAAAATAAATAGAACGGTTTTTCCATTGTATAAAACGAATAAATGCTACCAGTGTAAAAGTTATGGTCTTTTCTACGTTCCGGGCAACCTAGGCTTCACCCTAGGGCGTTGTTCCACCAGATCGAATAGTTAGGGCCTAAGAAGTGAACGCCTGAAGCATAAAATACAAAATAAATAGAACGGTTTTTCCATTGTATAAAACGAATAAATGCTACCAGTGTAAAAGTTATGGTCTTTTCTACGTTCCGGGCAACCTAGGCTTCACCCTAGGGCGTTGGTCCACCAGATCGAATAGTTAGGGCCTAAGAAGCGAACGCCTGAAGCATAAAATACAATATAAATGCAACAGGTTTTCCATCGTATAAAACGAATAATTGCAACCAGTATGAAACTTATGGTCATTTCTACGTTCCAGGTAACCTAGGCTTCACTCTAGGGCGTTGTTGCACCAGATCGAATAGTTCGGGCCTAAGAAGTCAACGCCAGAAGCATAAAATACAATATAAATATAACAGTTTTTCCATCGTATAAAACGAATAATAGAAACCAGTGTGAAAGTTATGGTTATTTCTACTTTCCGGGCAACCTAGGCTTCACCCTATGGCGTTGTTCCACCAGATGGAATAGTTAGGGCCTAAGAAGTCAACGCCAGAAGCATAAAATACGATATAAATACAACAGCTTTTCCATCGTATAAGACGAATAATTGCAACCAGTTTGAAAGTGATGGTCATTTCGTCGTACCGGGCAACCTATGCTTCACTCTAGGGCGTTGCTCCACCTGATCGAATAGTTAGGGCCTTAGAAGTCAACGCCCGAAGCATAAAATACAAAATAAATAGAACAGTTTTTCCATCGTATAAAACGAATAATTGCTACCAGTGTGAAAGTTATGGTCATTTCTACTTTCCGGGCAACCTACGCTTCACCCTAGGGCGTTGTTCCACCAGATGGAATAGTTAGGGCCTAAGAAGTCAACGCCAGAATCATAAAATACGATATAAATACAACAGCTTTTCCATCGTATAAAACGAATAATTGCAACCAGTGTGAAAGTTATGGTCATTTCTACGTTCCGGGCAACCTAGGCTTCACCCAATGGCGTTGCGCCAACAGATTGAATTGTTAGGTCCTTAGAAGTCAATGCCCGAAGCATAAAATGCAATAAATATACAACAGCATTGCCATCGTATAAAATGAATAATTGCAAACAGTGTGAAAGATATGGACATTTCTACGTTCCGGGCAACCTAGGCTTCACTCTATGGCGTTCATCCACCACATCGAATAGCTACGGCCTCAGAAGTCAACGCGTGAAGCATAAAATACAATAAAAATACAACAGTCTTTCTATCCTATAACAGGAATAATTGCAACCCGTGTGAAAGTACTGGTCATTTCTACGTTCCGGGTAACCTAGGTTTCACTCCAGGACGTTGCTCCACGAGATCGAAAAGCTAGGGACTTAGAAATCAACGCCAGAAGTATAAAATACAATATAAGTACAACAGTTTTTCCATCGTATAAAATGAATATTCGCATACATTGTGAAAGTAATGGTCATTTCTACGTTCTGGGCAACCTATGCGACACTCTAGAGCGTTGCTCCACCACATCTAATAGCTACGGCCTTAAAAGTCAACGCCAGAAGAATAAAATGCAATATAAGTACAACTGCATTTCCATCGTATAAAATGAATAATTGCAAACAGTGTGAAAGTAATGGTCATTTGTACGTTCCGGGAAACCTAGGCTTCACTCTAGGGCGTTGCTCCACCAGATCGAATAGTTGATGGCCTTAGAAGTCAACGCCAGAAGCATAAAGTACGATATAAATACAACAGCTTTTCCATCGTATAAAACGAATAATAGCAACCAGTGTGAAAGTTATGGTCATTTCTAGGTTCCGGGCAACCTAGGCTTCACTCCAGGGCGTTGCTCCACCAGAGCAAAACAGTTAGGGCCTTAGAAGTCAACGCCCGAAGCATAAAATACAAAATAAATAGAACGGTTTTTCCATTGTATAAAACGAATAAATGCTACCAGTGTAAAAGTTATGGTCTTTTCTACGTTCCGGGCAACCTAGGCTTCACCCTAGGGCGTTGTTCCACCAGATCGAATAGTTAGGGCCTAAGAAGTGAACGCCTGAAGCATAAAATACAATATAAATACAACAGTTTTTCCATCGTATTAGACGAATAATTGCAACCAGTATGAAACTTATGGTCATTTCTACTTTCCGGGCAACCTAGGCTTCACTCTATGGCGTTCTACAACCACATCGAATAGCTACGGCCACAGAAGTCAACGCCTGAAGTATAAAATACAATAAAAATACAACAGTCTTTCCATCCTATAACAGGAATAGTTGCAACCCGTGTGAAAGTGATGGTCATTTCTACGTTCCAGGCAACCTAGGCTTCACTCTAGGGCGTTGTTGCACCAGATCGAATAGTTCGGGCCTAAGAAGTCAACGCCAGAAGCATAAAATACAATATAAATATAACGGTTTTTCCATCGTATAAAACGAATAATAGAAACCAGTGTGAAAGTTATGGTCATTTGTACGTTCCGGGCAACCTAGGCTTCACTCCAGGGCGTTCTCCACCAGATCAAACAGTTAGGGCCTTAGAAGTCAACGCCCTATGCATAAAATACAAAATAAATAGAACGGTTTTTCCATTGTATAAAACGAATAAGTGCTACCAGTGTAAAAGTTATGGTCTCTTCTACGTTCCGGGCAACCTAGGCTTCAATCTAGGGCGTTGCTCCACCAGATCGAATAGTTAGGGCCTTAGAAGTCAACGCCCGAAGCATAAAATACAAAATAAATGAAACAGTTCTTCCATCGTATAAAACGAATAATTGCTACCAGTGTGAAAGTTATGGTCATTTCCACGTTCCGCGCAACCTAGGCTTCACTCTAGGGCGTTGTTCCACCAGATGGAATAGTTAGGGCCTAAGAAGTCAACGCCAGAAGCATAAAATACGATATAAATACAACAGCTTTTCCATCGTATAAGACGAATAACTGCAACCAGTTTGAAAGTGATGGTCATTTCGTCGTACCGGGCAACCTAGGCTTCACTCTAGGGCGTTGCTCCACCTGATCGAATAGTTAGGGCCTTAGAAGTCAACGCCCGAAGCATTAAATGCAAAATAAATAGAACAGTTTTTCCATCGTATAAAACGAATAATTGCTACCAGTGTGAAAGTTATGGTCATTTCAACGTTCCGGGCAATCTGGGCTTCACAGTAGGGCGTTGCTCCTCCAGATCAATCAGTTAGGGCCTTAGAAGTAAACGCCCGAAGCATAAAATGCAAAATAAATAGAACAGTTTTTCCATTGTATAAAACGAATAATAGCTACCAGTGTAAAAGTTATGGTCATTTCTACGTTCCGGACAACCTAGGCTTCACCCTAGGGCGTTCTTCCACCAGATCGAATAGTTAGGGCCTAACAAGTGAACGCCTGAAGCATAAAATACAATATAAATGCAACAGGTTTTCCATCGTATAAAACGAATAATTGCAACCAGTATGAAACTTATGGTCATTTCTACTTTCCGGGCAACCTAGGCTTCACTCTATGGCGTTCTACCACCACATCGAATAGCTACGGCCACAGAAGTCAACGCCTGAAGTATAAAATACAATAAAAATACAACAGTCTTTCCATCCTATAACAGGAATAGTTGCAACCCGTGTGAAAGTGATGGTCATTTCTACGTTCCAGGCAACCTAGGCTTCACTCTAGGGCGTTGTTGCACCAGATCGAATAGTTCGGGCCTAAGAAGTCAACGCCAGAAGCATAAAATGCAATATAAATATAACAGCTTTTCCATCGTATAAAACGAATAATAGAAACCAGTGTGAAAGTTATGGTCATTTCTACGTTCCGGGCAACCTAGGCTTCACTCCAGGGCGTTCTCCACCAGATCAAACAGTTAGGGCCTTAGAAGTCAACGCCCGAAGCATAAAATACAAAATAAATAGAACGGTTTTTCCATTGTATAAAACGAATAAATGCTACCAGTGTAAAAGTTATGGTCTTTTCTATGTTCCGGGCAACCTAGGCTTCAATCTAGGGCGTTGCTCCACCAGATCGAATAGTTAGGGCCTTAGAAGTCAACGCCCGAAGCATAAAATTAAAAATAATTGAAACAGTTCTTCCATCGTATAAAACGAATAATTGCTACCAATGTGAAAGTTATGGTCATTTCTACTTTCCGCGCAACCTAGGCTGCACTCTAGGGCGTTGCTCCACCAGGTCGAATAGTTAGGGCCTTAGAAGTCAACGCCCGAAGCATAAAATACAAAATAAATAAAACAGTTTTTCCATCGTATAAAACGAATAATTGCTGCCAGTGTGAAATGAATGGTCATTTCTACTTTCCGGGCAAACTACGCTTCACCCTAGGGAGTTGTTCCACCAGATGGAATAGTTAGGGCCTAAGAAGTCAACGCCAGAAGCATAAAATACGATATAAATACAACAGCTTTTCCATCGTATAAAACGAATAATTGCAACCAGTGTTAAAGTTATGGTCATTTCTACGTTCCGGGCAACCTAGGCTTCACCCAATGGCGTTGCTCCAACAGATTGAATAGTTAGGTCCTTAGAAGTCAATGCCCGAAGCATAAAATGCAATAAATATACAACAGCATTGCCATCGTATAAAAGTAATAATTGCAAACAGTGTGAAAGATATGGACATTTCTACGTTACGGGCAACCTAGGCTTCACTCTATCGCGTTCATCCACCACATCGAATAGCTACGGCCTCAGAAGTCAACGCGTGAAGCATAAAATACAATAAAAATACAACAGTCTTTCCATCCTATAACAGGAATAATTGCAACCCGTGTGAAAGTGATGGTCATTTCTACGTTCCAGGCAACCTAGGCTTCACTCTAGGGTGTTGTTCCACCAGATCGAATAGTTAGGGCCTTAGAAGTCAACGACCGAAGCATAAAATACAAAATAAATATAACAGTTTTTCCATCGTATAAAACGAATAATTGCTGCCAGTGTGAAATGAATGGTCATTTCTACGTTCCGGGCAACCTAGGCTTCACGCTAGGGCGGTGCTCCACCAGATCAAATAGTTAGGGCCTAAGAAGTCAACGCCAGGAGCATAAAATTCAACATAAATACAACAGACTTTCCATCGTATATAATGTATATTTGCAAACAGTGTGAAAGTAATGGTCATTTCTACGTACCGGGCAACCTAGGCTCCACTCTAGGGCGTTGCTCCACCAAATCGAATAGCTAGGGCCATAGAAGTCAACGCCAGAAGCATAAAATATAAAATAAAAAGAACAGTTTTTCCATCGTATACAACGAATTATTGCTACCAGTGTGAAAGTTATGGTTATTTCTACTTTCCGGGCAACCTAGGCTTCACCCTATGGCGTTGTTCCACCAGATGGAATAGTTAGGGCCTAAGAAGTCAACGCCAGAAGCATAAAATACAATATAAATACAACAGCTTTTCCATCGTATAAGACGAATAATTGCAACCAGTTTGAAAGTGATGGTCATATCGTCGTACCGGGCAACCTAGGCTTCACTCTAGGGCGTTGCTCCACCTGATCGAATAGTTAGGGCCTTCGAAGTCAACGCCCGAAGCATAAAATACAAAATAAATAGAACAGTTTTTCCATCGTATATAACGAATAATAGCAACCAGTGTGAAAGTTATGGTCATTTCTACGTTCCGGGCAACCTAGGCTTCACTCTTGGGCGTTGCTCCACCAGATCAAACAGTTAGGGCCTTAGAAACCAACGCCCGAAGCATTAAATACAAAATAAATTGAACAGTTTTTCCATCGTATAAAACGAATAATAGCAACCAGTGTGAAAGTTATGGTCACTTCTACGTTCCGGGCAACCTAGGCTTCACTCTAGCGCGTTGCTCCACTAGATCGAATAGCTAGGGACTTAGAATTCAATGCCAGAAGCATAAAATGCAATATATATATATAACAGCTTTTCCATGTATAAAACGAATAATTGCTACCAGTGTGAAAGAGTTGGTCATTTCTGCGTTCCGGGCAACCTAGGCTTCACCCTAGGGCGTTGTTCCACCAGATGGAATAGTTAGCGCCTAAGAAGTCAACGCCAGAAGCATAAAATACAATAAAGATGCAACAGTTTTTCCATCGTATGACAGGAATAATTGCAACCAGTGTAAAGGTAATGGTATGTTCTACGTTCCGGGCAACCAAGGCTTCACTCTAGGGCGTTGCTGCACCAGGTTAAATAGTTACGGCCTAAGAAGTCAACGCCAGAAGCATAAAATACAATATAAATACAACAGCCTTTCCATCGTATACAATGTATATTTGCAAACAGTTTGAAAGTAATGGTCATTTCTACGTTCCTGGCAACCTAGGTTTCACTCTAGGGCGTTGTTCCACCAGATCGAATAGTTAGGGCCTAGGAAGTCAACGCCAGAAGAATAAAATGCAATATAAGTACAACAGTTTACCATCGTATAAAATGAATAATTGCAAACATTGTGAAAGTAATAGTCATTTCTACGTGCCGGGCAACCAAGGCGTCACTCTAGGGCGTTGCTCCACCACATCGAATAGCTACGGCCTTAGAAGTCAACGCCTGAAGCAAAAAATGCAATAAAAATACAACAGTTTTTTCATCGTGTAACAGGAATAATTGCAACAAGCGTGAAGGTAATGATCATTTCTACGTTCCGGGCATCGCAGGCTTCACTCTAGGGCGTTGTTCCACCAGATCGAATAGTTAGGGCCTAAGAAGTCAACGCCAGAAGCATAAAATGCAATATAAATATAACAGTTTTTCCATCGTGTGAAACGAATAATAGGAACCAGTGTGAAGTTATGGTTATTTCTACGTTCCGGGCAACCTAGGCTTCACTCGAGGGCGTTGCTGCACCAGAACGAATGGTTAGGGCCTTAGAAGTCAACGCCAGATGCATAAAATACAAAATAAATATAACAGTCTTTCCATCGTATAAAATGAATAATTGCAACCTGTGTGAAGGTTATGGTCATATCTTCGGTCTGTGCAACCTAGGCTTCACTGTAGGGTGTTGCTCTACCAGATCGAATAGGTAGGGCCATAGAAGTCAACGCCCCAAGCATAAAATACGATAAATATACAAGAGTTTTTCCATCATATAACAGGAATAATTGCAACCAGTTTGATAGTGATGGTCATTTCTATGTACCGGGCAACCTAGGCTTCACTCTAGGGCGTTGATCCACTAGATCGAATAGTTAGTGCCTTAGAAGTCAACGCTAGATGCATAAAATACAATATAAATACAACAGTATTTCCAATGTATAAAACGAATAATTGCAACCAGTATGAAACTTATCGTCATTTCTACTTTCCGAGCAACCTAGGCTTCACCCTAGGGCGTTGCTCCAACAGATTGAATAGTTAGGGCCTTAGAAGTCAATGCCCGCATCATTAAATGAAATAAAAATACAACAGCTTTTCCATTATATAACAGGAATAATTGCAACCAGTGTGAAGGTAATGGTATGTTCTACGTTCCGGGCAACCTAGGCTTCACTCTAGGGCGGTGCTCCACCAGGTTAAATAGTTAGGGCCTAAGAAGTCAACGCCAGAAGCATAAAATGCAATATAAGTACAACAGTTTACCATCGTATAAAATGAATAATTGCAAACATTGTGAAAGTAATGGTCATTTCTACGTGCCGGGCAACCTAGGCCTCACTCTAGGGCGTTGCTCCACCACAGCTAAATGCTACGGCCTTAGAAGTCAACGCCAGAAGCATAAAATACAATAAATATGCAACTGATTTTCCATCGTATAGCATAACTAATTGCAACCAGTGCGAAAGTAATGACCATTTCGACGTTTCGGGCATCCTAGGCTTAACTCTGAGGCATTGCTCCACCAAATCGAAGAGATAGGGCCTTAGAAGTCAACGCCAGAAGCATAAAATACAATATAAATACAACAGCTTTGCCATCGTATAAAATGAATTATTGCAAACAGTGTGAAGGTAATGGTCATTTCTACGTTTCGAGCAACCTAGGCTTCACTGTAGGGTGTTGCTCCGCCAGATCGAATAGGTAGGGCCTTAGAAGTCAACGCCAGAAGCATAAAAAACAAAATAAATAGAACAGTTTTTCCATGTATAATACGAATAATTGCTACCAGTGTGAAAGTTATGGTCATTTCTACGTTCCGGTCAACCTAGGCTTCACTACAGGACTTTGTTCGACCAGATGGAATAGTTACGGCCTAAGAAGTCAACGCCAGAAGCATAAAATACGATATAAATACTACAGCTTTTCCATCGTATAAAACGAATAATTGCTACCAGTGTGAAAGTTATGGTCATTTCTACGTTCCGGGCAACCTAGGCTTCCCTCTGGGCTGTGGCTCCACCACATCGAATAGCTAGGGCCTTAGAAGTCAGCGCCCGAAGCATAAAATACAAAATAAATAGGACAGCTTTTCCATGTATAAAACGAATAATTGCTTCCTGTGTGAAAGTTATGGTCATTTCTACGTTCCGGGCAACCTAGGCTTCACCAGAGGGCGCTGTTCTACCAGATGGAATAGCTGGGACCTAAGAAGTCAACGCCAGAAGCATAAAATAAGATATAAATACAACAGCTTTTGCATCGTATAAAACGAATAATGGTAACCAGTGTGAAAGTTATGGTCATTTCTACGTTCTGGGCAGCCAAGTCTTCACTCTAGGACGATGCTCCACCAGATCCAATAGTTAGAGCCTATAGAAGTCAACGCCAGAAGCATAAAATACAATATAAATACAACAGCTTTGCCATCGTATAAAATGAATTATTGCAAACAGTGTGAAGGTAATGGTCATTTCTACGTTCCGAGCAACCTAGGCTTCACTGTAGGGTGTTGCTCCGCCAGATCGAATAGGTAGGGCCTTAGAAGGCAACGCCAGAAGCATAAAAAACAAAATAAATAGAACAGTTTTTCCATGTATAAAACGAATAATTGCTACCAGTGTGAAAGTTATGGTCATTTCTACGTTCCGGGCAACCTAGGCTTCACTCTAGGACGTTGCTCCACCAGATCGAATAGTTAGGGCCTAAGAAGTCAACGCCAGAAGCATAAAATGCAATAAAGATGCAACAGTTTTTCCATCGTATAACAGGAATAATTGCAACCACTGTGAATGTTATGGTCATTTGTACGTTGCGGGCAACCTAGGCTTCACTCTAGGGCGTTGCTCCACCAGATGGAATGGTTAGTGCCTTAGAAGTCAACGCCCAAAGCATAAAATACAAAATAAATAGAACAGATTTTCCATGTATAAAACGAATAATTGCTTCCAGTGTGAAAGAGTTGGTCATTTCTACGTTCCGGGCAACCCTGGGTTCACCCTAGGGCGTTGTTCCACCAGATCGAATAGGTGGGGCCATAGAAGTCAACACCCCAAGTATAAAATACAATAAATATACAAGAGTTTTTCCATCGTATAACAGGAATTATTGCAACCAGTGTGAAAGTGATGGTCATTTCTACGTTCTGGGCAACCTAGGCTTCACTCTGGGGCGTTGTTCCACCAGATCGAATAGTTAGGGCCTAAGTGAGTCAACGCCAGAAGCATAAAATACAATATAAATATAACAGTTATTCCATTGTATAAAACGAATAATAGCAACCAGTGTGAAAGCTATGGTCATTTCTACGTTCCGGGCAACCTAGGCTTCACTCTAGGCCGTTGCGCCACCCGATCGAATAGTTACGGCCTTAGAAGTCAACGCCCGAAGCATAAAATGCAAAATAAATAGAACAGTTTCTCCACTGTATAAAACGAATAACTGCAACCAGTGTGAAAGTACTGTTCATTTCTACGTTCCGGGTAACCTAGGCTTCACTCTAGTGCGTTGGTCCACCAGATCGAATAGCTAGGGACTTAGAATTCAACGCCAGAAGGATAAAGTACAATATAAGTACAACAGTTTTTCCATCGTATAAAATGAATAATTGCAGACATTCTGAAAGTAATGGTCATTTCTACGGTCCGGTCAACCTAGGCGTCACTCTAGGGCGTTGCTCCACCACTTCTAATAGCTACGGCCTTAGAAGTCAACGCCAGGAGCATAAAATACAATATAAATACAACAGCTTTTCCATCCCATAAAATGAATAATTGCAAACAGTGTGAAAGTAATGGTCATTTCTACGTTCCGGGTAACCTAGGCGTCACTCTAGGGCGTTGCTCCACCATATCTAGTAGCTACGGCCTTAGAAGTCAACGCCAGAAGCACAAAATACAATAAAAATGCAGCAGTTTTTCCATCGTATAGCATGACTAATTGCAACCAGTGCGAAAGTAATGATCATATCGACATTTCGGGCATCCCAGACTTAACTCTGAGGCGTTGCTCCACCAGATCGAAGAGTTAGGGCCTTAGAAGTCAACGCCAGAAGCATAAACTACAAAATAAATACAACAGTCTTTCCATCGTTAAACCAAACGAATAATTGCAACCTGTGTGATGGTTATGGACATATCTACGTTCCGGACTACCTAGGCTTCACTGTAGGGCGTTGCTCCACCACATCGAATAGCTACGGCCTAAGAAGTCCACGCCAGAAGCATAAAATACAATATAAATACAACAGTTTTTCCATCGTATAAAACGAGTAATTGCAACCAGTATGAAACTTATGGTCATTTCTACTTTCCGAGCAACCTAGGCTTCACCCTAGGGCGTCGTTCCACCAGATCGAATAGTTAGGGCCTAAGAAGTGAACGCCAGAAGCATAAAATGCAAAATAAATAAAACAGTTTTTCCATCGTATAAAACGAATAATTGCTACCAGTGTGAAATTTATGGTCATTTCTACGTTCCGGGCAACCTAGGCTTCACCCAAAGGCGTTGCTCCAGCAGATTGAATAGTTAGGTCCTTAGAAGTCAATGCCCGAAGCATAAAATGCAATAAATATACAACAGCATTGCCATCGTATAAAATGAATAATTGCAAACAGTGTGAAAGATATGGACATTTCTACGTTCCGGGCAACCTAGGCTTCACTCTATGGCGTTCATCCACCACATCGAATAGCTACGGCCTCAGAAGTCAACGCGTGAAGCATAAAATACAATAAAAATACAACAGTCTTTCCATCCTATAACAGGAATAATTGCAACCCGTGTGAAAGTGATGGTCATTTCTACGTTCCAGGCAACCTAGGCTTCACTCTAGTGTGTTGTTCCACCAGATCGAATAGTTAGGGCCTAAGAAGTCAACGCCAGAAGCATAAAATGCAATATAAATATAACAGTTTTTCCACCGTATAAAACGAATAAAAGCAACCAGTGTGAAAGTTATGGTCATTTCTACGTTCCGGGCAACCTAGGCTTCACTCTAGGGCGTTGCTCCACCAGATCAAACAGATAGGGCCTTAGATGTCAACGCCAGAAGCATAAAATACAAAATAAATAAAACAGTTTTTCCATCATATAAAACGAATAATTGCTACCAGTGTGAAAGTTGTCGTCATTTCTACGCTCCGCGCAACCTAGGCTTCACTCTAGGGCGTTGCTCCGCCAGATCGAATAGTTAGGGCCTTAGAAGTCAACGCCCGAAGCATAAAATACAAAATAAATAAAACAGTTTTTCCATCGTATAAAACGAATAATTGCTACCAGTGTGAAATGAATGGTCATTTCTACGTTCCGGGCAACCTAGGCTTCACGCTAGGGCGGTGCTCCACCAGATCAAATAGTTACGGCCTAAGAAGTCAACGCCAGGAGCATAAAATACAACATAAATACAACAGACTTTCCGTCGTATATAATGTATATTTGCAAACAGTGTGAAAGTAATGGTCATTTCTACGTACCGGGCAACCTAGGCTCCACTCTAGGGCGTTGCTCCACCAAATCGAATAGCTAGGGCCTTAGAAGTCAACGCCAGAAGCATAAAATACAATAAAGACGCAAAGGTTTTTCCATCGTATAACAGGAATAACTGCAAACAGTCTGAAAGTACTGGTCATTTCTACGTTCCGGGTAACCTAGGTTTCACTCTAGGGCGTTGCTCCACCAGATCGAATAGCTAGGGAATTAGAATTCAACGCCATAAGAATAAAATACAATATAAGTCCAACAGTTTTTCCATCGTATAAAATGAATAATTGCAACCAGTGTGAAAGTTATGGTCATTTCTACATTTCGAGCAACCTAGTCTTCACTCTAGGACGTTGCTCCACCTGATCGAATAGTTAGGGCCTTAGAAGTCAACGCCAGAAGCATAAAATACAATAAAGGTGCAACAGTTTTTCCATCGTATAACAGGAATAACTGCAAACAGTGTTAAAGTACTGGTCATTTCTACGTTCCGGGTGACCTAGGTTTCGCTCTAGGGCGTTGCTCCACCAGATGGAATAGCTAGGGACTTAGAATTCAACGCCATAAGAATAAAATGCAATATAAATATAACAGTTTTTCCATCGTATAAAACGAATATTAGCAACCAGAGTGAAAGTTATGGTCATTTCAACGTTCCGGGCAATCTGGGCTTCACACTAGGGCGTTGCTCCTCCAGATCAATCAGTTAGGGCCTTAGAAGTAAACGCCCGAAGCATAAAATGCAAAATAAATAGAACAGCTTTTCCAATGTATAAAACGAATAAATGCTAGCAGTGTAAAAGTTATGGTCATTTCTACGTTCCGGGCAACCTAGGCTTCACCCTAGGGCGTTGTTCCACCAGATCGAATAGTTAGGGCCTAAGAAGTGAACGCCAGAAGCATAAAACACAATATAAATACAACAGTTTATCCATCATATAAAACGAATGATAGCAACCAGTGTGAAAGTTATGGTCATTTCTACGTTCCGGGCAACTTAGGCTTCACTCTAGGCCGTTGTTCCACCAGATCGAATAGTTAGGGCCTAAGAAGTGAACGCCAGAAGCATAAAATAAATATAAATACAACAGTTTTTCCATCATATAAAACGAATGATAGCAACCAGTGTGAAAGTTGTGGTCATTTCTACGTGCCGGGCAACCTAGGCTTCACTCTAGGGCGTTGCTCCACCAGATCGAACAGTTAGGGCCTTAGAAGTCAACGCCCGAAGCATAAAATACAAAATAAATAAAACAGTTTTTCCATCATATAAAACGAATAATTGCTACCAGTGTGAAAGTTATCGTCATTTCTACGCTCCGCGCAACCTAGGCTTCACTCTAGGGCGTTGCTCCGCCAGATCGAATAGTTAGGGCCTTAGAAGTCAACGCCCGAAGCATAAAATACAAAATAAATAAAACAGTTTTTCCATCGTATAAAACGAATAATTGCTACCAGTGTGAAATGAATGGTCATTTCTACGTTCCGGGCAACCTAGGCTTCACGCTAGGGCGGTGCTCCACCAGATCAAATAGTTGGGGCCTAAGAAGTCAACGCCAGGAGCATAAAATACAACATAAATACAACAGACTTTCCGTCGTATATAATGTATATTTGCAAACAGTGTGAAAGTAATGGTCATTTCTACGTACCGGGCAACCTAGGCTCCACTCTAGGGCGTTGCTCCACCAGATCGAATAGTTAGGGTCTTAGAAGTCAACGCCCGAAGCATAAAATATAAAATAAATAGAACAGTTTTTCCATCGTATAAAACAAATAGTAGCTACCAGTGTGAAAGTTATGGTTATTTCTACTTTCCGTGCAACCTAGGCTTCACCCTGTGGCGTTGTTCCACCAGATGGAATAGTTAGGGCCTAAGAAGTCAACGCCAGAAGCATAAAATACGATATAAATACAACAGCTTTTCCATCGTATAAGACGAATAATTGCAACCAGTTTGAAAGTGATGGTCATTTCTACGTTCCGGGCAACCTACGCTTCACTCCAGGGCGTTCTCCACCAGATCAAACAGTTAGGGCCTTAGAAGTCAACGCCCGAAGCATAAAATACAAAATAAATAGAACGGTTTTTCCATTGTATAAAACGAATAAATGCTACCAGTGTAAAAGTTATGGTCTTTTCTACGTTCCGCGCAACCTAGGCTTCACTCTAGGGCGTTGCTCCACCAGATCGAATAGTTAGGGCCTTAGAAGACAACGCCCGAAGCATAAAATACAAAATAAATAAAACAGTTTTTCCATCGTATAAAACGAATAATTGCTACCAGTGTGAAATGAATGGTCATTTCTACGTTCCGGGCAACCTAGGCTTCACGCTAGGGCGGTGCTCCACCAGATCAAATAGTTAGGGCCTAGGAAGTCAACGCCAGGAGCATAAAATACGATATAAATACAACAGCTTTTCCATCGTATAAAACGAATAATTGCAACCAGTGTGAAATTTATGGTCATTTCTACGTTCCGGGCAACCTAGGCTTCACCCAATGGCGTTGCTCCAACAGATTGAATAGTTAGGTCCTTAGAAGTCAATGCCCGAAGCATAAAATGCAATAAATATACAACAGCATTGCCATCGTATAAAATGAATAATTGTAACCCGTGTGAAAGTGATGGTCATTTCTACGTTCCAGGCAACCTAGGCTTCACTCTAGGGTGTTGTTCCACCAGATCGAATAGTTAGGGCCTAAGAAGTCAACGCCAGAAGCATCAAAATTCAATATAAATATAACAGTTTTTCCATCGTATCAAACGAATAATAGCAACCAGTGTGAAAGTTAGGGTCATTTCTAGGTTCCGGGCAACCTAGGCTTCACTCTAGGGCGTTGCTCCACCAGATCAAACAGATAGGGCCTTAGATGTCAACGCCAGAAGCATAAAATACAATAAAGGTGCAACAGTTTTTCCATCGTATAACAGGAATAACTGCAACCAGTGTGAAAGTACTGGTCATTTCTACGTTCCGGGTAACCTATGTTTCACTCTAGGGCGTTGCTCCACGAGATCGAAAAGCTAGGGACTTAGAATTCAACGCCAGAAGAATAAAATACAATATAAGTACAACAGTTTTTCCATCGTATAAAATGAATATTCGCATACATTGTGAAAGTAATGGTCATTTCTACGTTCCGGGCAACCTATGCGACACTCTAGAGCGTTGCTCCACCACATCTAATAGCTACGGCCTTAAAAGACAACGCCAGAAGAATAAAATGCAATATAAATACAACTGCATTTCCATCGTATAAAATGAATAATTGCAAACAGTGTGAAAGTAATGGTCATTTGTACGTTCCGGGCAACCTAGGCTTCACTCTAGGGCGTTGCTCCACCAGATCGAATAGTTGAGGGCCTTAGAAGTCAACGCCAGAAGCATAAAGTACGATATAAATACAACAGCTTTTCCATCGTATAAAACGAATAATAGCAACCTGTGTGAAAGTTATGGTCATTTCTACGTTCCGGGCAACCTAGGCTTCACACTAGGGCGTTGCTCCTCCAGATCAATCAGTTAGGGCCTTAGAAGTCAACGCCCGAAGCATAAAATGCAAAATAAATAGAACAGTTTTTCCATTGTATAAAACGAATAATTGCTACCAGTGTAAAAGTTATGGTCATTTCTACGTTCCGGACAACCTAGGCTTCACCCTAGGGCGTTCTTCCACCAGATCGAATAGTTAGGGCCTAAGAAGTGAACGCCAGAAGCATAAAATACAATATAAATACAAGAGTTTTTCCATCATATAAAACGAATAATTGCAACCAGTATGAAAGTGATGGTCATTTCTACGTACCGGGCAACCTAGGCTTCACTCTAGGGCGTTGCTCCACCAGATCGAATAGTTAGGGTCTTAGAAGTCAACGCCCGAAGAATAAAATATAAAATAAATAGAACAGTTTTTCCATCGTATAAAACGAATAATTGCTACCAGTGCGAAAGTTATGGTTATTTCTACTTTCCGGGCAACCTAGGCTTCACCCTATGGCGTTGTTCCACCAGATGGAATAGTTAGGGCCTAAGAAGTCAACGCCACAAGCATAAAATACGATATAAATACAACAGCTTTTCCATCGTATAAGACGAATAATTGCAACCAGTTTGAAAGTGATGGTCATTTCTACGTACCGGGCAACCTAGGCTTCACTCTAGGGCGTTGCTCCTCCTGATCGAATAGTTAGGGCCTTAGAAGTCAACGCCCGAAGCACAAAATACAAAATAAATGGAACAGTTTTTCCATCGTATAAAACGAATAATTGCTACCAGTGTGAAAGTTATGGTCATTTCTACTTTCCGGGCAACCTACGCTTTACCCTAGGGCGTTGTTCCACCAGATGGAACAGTTACGGCCTAAGAAGTCAACGCCAGAAGCATAAAATACGATATAAATACAATAGCTTTTCCATCGTATAAAACGAATAATTGCAACCAGTGTGAAAGTTATGGTCATTTCTACGTTCCGGGCAACCTAGGCTTCACCCAAGGGCGTTGCTCCAACAGATTGAATAGTTAGGTCCATAGGAGTCAATGCCCGAAGCATAAAGTGCAATAAATATACAACAGCATTGCCATCGTATAAAATGAATAATTGCAAACAGTGTGAAAGATATGGACATTTCTACGTTCCGGGCAACCTAGGCTTCACTCTATGGCGTCCATCCACCACATCGAATAGCTACGGCCTCAGAAGTCAACGCGTGAAGCATAAAATACAATAAAAATACAACAGTCTTTCCATCCTATAACAGGAATAATTGCAACCCGTGTGAAAGTGATGGTCATTTCTACGTTCCAGGCATCCTAGGCTTCACTCTAGGGTGTTGTTCCACCAGATCGAATAGTTAGGGCCTAAGAAATCAACGCCAGAAGCATAAAATACAATATAAATATAACAGTTTTTCCATCGTATAAAACGAATAATAGCAACCAGTGTGAAAGTTATGGTCATTTCTACGTTCCGGGCAACCTAGGCTTCACTCTAGGGCGTTGCTCCACCAGATCAAACAGTTAGGGCCCTAGATGTCAAGGCCAGAAGCATAAAATACAATAAAGGTGCAACAGTTTTTCCATCATATGACAGGAATAATTGCAACCAGTTTTATAGTGATGGTCATTTCTATGTACCTGGCAACCTAGGCTTCACTCTAGGGCGTTGATCCACTAGATCGAATAGTTAGTGCCTTAGAAGTCAACGCTAGATGCATAAAATACAATATAAATACAACAGTTTTTCCATCGTATAAAACGAATAATTGCAACCACTATGAAAGTTAACGTCATTTCTACATTCAGAGCAACCTAGGCTTCACCCTAGGGCGTTGCTCCAACAGATTGAATAGTTAGGGCCTAAGAAGTCAACGCCGGAAGCATAAAATACAATATATATACAACAGCCTTTCCATCGTATATAATGTATATTTGCAAACAGTGTGAAAGTAATTGTCATTTCTACGTTCCTGGTAACCTAGGCTTCACTCTAGGGCGTTGTTCCACCAGATCGAATAGTTAGGGCCTAAGAAGTCAACGCCAGAAGAATAAAATGCAATATAAGTACAACAGTTTGCTATCGTATAAAATGAATAATTGCAAACATTGTGAAAGTAATGGTCATTTCTACGTGCCGGGCAACCTAGGCGTCACTCTAGGGCGTTGCTCCACCACAGCTAAAAGCTACGGCCTTAGAAGTCAAAGCCAGAAGCATAAAATACAATAAATATGCAACAGCTTTGCCATCGTATAAAATGACTAATTGCAACCAGTGCGAAAGTAATGATCATATCGACATTTCGGGCATCCCAGACTTAACTCTGAGGCGTTGCTCCACCAGATCGAAGAGTTAGGGCCTTAGAAGTCAACGCCAGAAGCATAAACTACAAAATAAATACAACAGTCTTTCCATCGTATAAAACGAATAATTGCAACCTGAGTGATGGTTATGGACATATCTACGTTCCGGACAACCTAGGCTTCACTGTAGGGCGTTGCTCCACCAAATCGAATAGTTAGGGCCTTACAAGTCAACGCCCGAAGCATAAAATACAATATTAGTACAACAGTTGTTCCATCGTATAAGAGGTATAATTGCAACCAGTGTGAAGGTAATGGTATGTTCTACGTTCCGGGCAACCTAGGCTTCACTCTAGGGCAGTGCTCCACCAGATCAAATATTTAGGGCCTAAGGAGTCAACGCCAGTAGCATAAATTACAATATAAGAACAACAGATTTTCCATCGTATATAATGTATATTTGCAAACAGTGTGGAAGTAATGGCCACCTCTACGTTCCGGGCAACCTAGGCTTCACTCTAGGGTGTTGCCCCACCAGATGGGATTGCTAGGGACTTAGAATTCAATGCCAGAAGCATAAAATTCAATATAAATATAACAGGTTTTCCATCGTATAAAACGAATAATAGCAACCAGTGTGAAAGTTATGGTCATTTCTACTTCCCGGGCAACCTAGGCTTCACTCTAGGGCGTTGCTCCACCAGATCGAATAGGTAGGGCCTTAGAAGTCAACGCCCGAAGCATAAAATGCAAAATAAATAGAACAGTTGTTCCATTGTATAAAACGAATAACTGCAACCAGTGTGAAAGTACTGGTCATTTCTACGTTCCGGGTAACCTAGGCTTCACTCTAGGGCGTTGTTCCACCAGACCGAGCAGTTAGGGCCTTAGAAGTCGACGCCCGAAGCATAAAACACAATATAAATACAACAGCTTTTCCATCGTATAAAACGAATAATAGCAACCAGTGTGAAAGTAATGGTCATTTCTACGTTCCGGTCAACCTAGGCGTCACTCTAGGGCGTTGCTCCACCACATCTAATAGCTACGGCCTTAGAAGTCAACGCCAGGAGCATAAAATACAATATAAATACAACAGCTTTTCCATCGTATAAAATGAATAATTGCAAACAGTGTGAAAGTAATGGTCATTTCTACGTTCCGGGTAACCTAGGCGTCACTCTAGGGCGTTGCTCCACCATATCTAGTAGCTACGGCCTTAGAAGTCAACGCCAGAAGCACAAAATACAATAAAAATGCAGCAGTTTTTCCATCGTATAGCATGACTAATTGCAACCAGTGCGAAAGTAATGCTCATATCGACATTTCGGGCATCCTAGACTTAACTCTGAGGCGTTGCTCCACCAGATCGAAGAGTTAGGGCCTTAGAAGTCAACGCCCGAAGCATAAAATACAATATAAGTACAACAGTATTTCCATCGTATAAAATGAATGATTGCGAACATTGTGAAAGTAATGGTCATTCCTACGTTCCGTGCAACCTAGGCTTGACCCTAGGGCGTGGTTCCACCAGATGGAATAGTTAGGGGCTTAGAAGTCAACGCCAGAAGCATAAAATACAATAAAGATGCAATAGTTTTTCCATCGTACAACAGGAATAACTGCAAACAGTGTGAAAGTGCTGGTCATTTCTACGTTCCGGGTAACCTAGGTTTCACTCTAGGGCGTTGCTCCACAAGATCGAATAGCTAGGGCCTTAGAAGTCAACGCCCGAAGCATAAAATACAAAAAAATAGAATAGTTTTTCCATGTGTAAGACGAATAATTGCTACCAGTGTGAAAGTACTGGTCATTTCTACGTTCCGGGTAACCTAGGCTTCACTCTAGTGCGTTGCTCCACCAGATCGAATAGCTAGGGACTTAGAATTCAACGCCAGAAGGATAAAATACAATATAAGTACAACAGTTTTTCCATCGTATAAAATGAATAATTGCAACAAGCGTGAAGGTAATGGTCATTTGTACGTTCCGGGCAACCTAGACATCACTCTTGGGCGTTACTCCACCAGATCGAGTAGTTAGGGCCTTAGAAGTCAACGCCAGAAGCATCAAATACAATATAAATACAACAGTTTTCCATTGTATAAAACGAATAGTTACAACCAGTGTGAGAGTTATGGTAATTTCTACGTTCCGGGCAAGCAAGGCTTCACTCTAGGGCGTTGTTCCAACAGATCGAATAGTTAGGGCCTAAGAAGTCAACGCCAGAAACTTAAAATACAAAAGAAATACAACAGTTTTTCCATTGTATAAAACGAATAATTGCAACCAGTGTGAAAGTTATGTCATTTCTACGTTTCGGGCCTCCTACACTTAACTCTGAGGCATAGCTCCACCAGGTCGGATACATAGGGCCTTAGAAGTCAAATCCAGAAGCATAATGTACAATAAAAATGCAACAGTTTGTCCATCGTATAACAGGAATAATTGCAACCAGTGTGAAAGTGATGGTCATTTCTACGTTCCGGGCAACATAGCCTTCAATCTAAGGCGTTGCCCCACTGGATCGAATAGCTACGACCTTAGAAGTCAACGACTGAAGCATAAAATACAATATAAAGACAACAGCTTTTCCATCGTATAAAATGAATAATTGCAACCAGTGTGAAAGTTATGGTCATTTCTACGTTCCGGGCAACCTAGGCTTCACACTACGGCGTTGCTCCACTGGATCGAATAGTCAGGGCCTTGGAAGCCAACGCCAGAAGCATAAAATACAATATAAATGCAACAGTTTTTCCATCGTATAACAGGAATAATTGCAACCAGTGTGAAAGTAATGTTCATTTCTACGTTTGGGCAACCTAGGCTTCACTTTGGACCGTTGCTCCGCCAGATCGAATAGTTAGGGCCTAAGAGGTCAACGCCGGAAGCATAAAGTACAATATAAATACAACACCTTTTCCATCGTATAAAACGAGTAATTGCAATCAGTATGATAGTTATGGTCATTTCTACGTTTCGGGCATCCTAGACTAAACTCTGAGGCATTGGTCCACTAGATCGGATACGTAGGGCCTTAGAAGTCAACGCCAGAAGCATAAAGTACAGTAAAAATGCAACAGTTTTTCCATCGTATAAAAGGATTAATTGCAACCAGTGTGAAGGTATTGGTCATTTCTACGTTCCGGACAACATAGGCTTCACTCTAGGGCGTTGCTCCTCCACACCGAATACCTACAGCCTTAGAATTCAACGCCTGAAGCATAAAATACAATAAAAATACAAAAGTTTTTACATCGCATAACTGGAATAATTGCCGCAAGGGTGAAGGTAATGGTCATTTCTACGTTCTAGGAAACCTAGGCTTCACTCTAGGGCGTTGCTCCACCAGATCGAACGGTTAGGGCCTTAGAAGTCAACGCCAGAAGCGTTAAATACAATATAAATACAACAGTTTTACATTGTATAAAACTAATAATTGCAACCACTGTGAGAGTTATGGTAAATTCTACGTTCCGGGCAACCTAGGCTTCTCTCTAGGGCGTGGATCCAACAGGTCGAATAGTTAGGGCCTAAGAAGTCAACGCCAGAAGCATAAAATGCTATACAAATAAAACAGTTTTTCCATCGTATAACAGGAATAATTGCAACCAGTGTGAAAGACATTGTCATTTCTACGTTCCGGGCATCCTAGGTTTCACTCTAGGGCGTTGCTCAGCCAGATCGAATAGTTAGGGCCTAAGAAGTCAACGCCCGAAGCATAAAATACACTAAAAATCCAATAGCTATTCCATCGTATAACAGGAATAATTGCAAACAGTGAGAAAGTAATGGTCATTTCCACGTTCCGGGCAACCTGGGCTTCACTCTAGGGCGTTGCTCCACCAGATCGAATAGCTAGGGCCTCAGAAGTCGACGCCCGAAACATTAAGTACACTAAAAATCCAATAGCTTTTCCATCGTATAACAGGAATAATTGCAAACAGTGTGAAAGTAATGGTCATTTCCACGTTCCGGGCAACCTGGGCTTCACTCTAGGGCGTTGCTCCACCAGATCGAGTAGTTAGGGCCTTAGGAGACAACGACCGAAGCTTAAAATACAATAAAAATACAGCAGCTTTTCCATCGTATAAAAGGAATAATTGCAACCAGTGTGAAGCTAATGGTCATTTCTGCGTTCCGGGCAACCTAGGCTCCACTCTAGGGCATTGCTCCACCAGATCGAATAGTTAGGGCGTAAGAAGTCAACGCCAGAAGTATAAAATACGATATATGTACAACAGTTTCTCCTTCGTATAAAACGAATAATTGCAACCAGTGTGAAAGTAATGGCCATTTCTACGTTCCGGGCAACCTAGACTTAACTCTGAGGCATTGCTCTACCAGATCGAATACATAGGGCCTTAGAAGTCAACGCCAGAATCATAAAATGCAATATATATATAACAGATTTTCCATGTATAAAACGAATAATTGCTACCAGTGTGAAAGAGTTGGTCATTTCTACGTTCCGGGCAACCTAGGCTTCACCCTAGGGCGTTGTTCCACCAGATGCAATGGTTAGGACCTAAGAAGTCAACGCCAGAAGCATAAAATACAATAAAGATGCAACAATTTTTCAATCGTATAACAGGAATAATTGCAACCAGTGTGAAGGTAATGGTATGTTCTACGTTCCGGACAACCTAGGCTTCACTCTAGGGCGGTGCTCCACCAGGTTAAATAGTTATGACCTAAGAAGTCAACGCCGGAAGCATAAAATACAATATATATACAACAGCCTTTCCATCGTATATAATGTATATTTGCAAACAGTGTGAAAGTAATGGTCATTTCTACGTTCCTGGTAACCTAGGCTTCACTCCAGGGCGTTGTTCCACCAGATCGAATATTTAGGGCCTAAGAAGTCAACGCCAGAAGAATAAAATGCAATATAAGTACAACAGTTTACCATCGTATAAAATGAATAATTGCAAACATTGTGAAAGTAATGGTCATTTCTACGTGCCGGGCAACCTAGGCGTCACTCTAGGGCGTTGCTCCACCACAGCTAAAAGCTACGGCCTTAGAAGTCAACGCCAGAAGCATAAAATACAATAAATATGCAACTGATTTTCCATCGTATAGCATGACTAATTGCAACCAGTGCGAAAGTAATGACCATTTCGACGTTTCGGGCATCCTAGGCTTAACTCTGAGGCGTTGCTCCACCAAATCGAAGAGATAGGGCCTTAGAAGTCAACGACAGAAGCATAAAATACCATATAAATACAACAGCTTTGCCATCGTATAAAATGAATTATTGCAAACAGTGTGAAGGTAATGGTCATTTCTACGTTCCGAGCAACCTAGGCTTCAGTGTAGGGGGTTGCTCCGCCAGATCGAATTGGTAGGGCTTTAGAAGACAACGCCAGAAGCATAAAATAAAAATAAATAGAACAGATTTTCCATGTATAAAACGAATAATTGCTTCCAGTGTGAAAGAGTTGGCCATTTCTACGTTCCGGGCAACCCTGGCTTCACCCTAGGGCGTTGTTCCACCAGATCGAATAGGTAGGGCCATAGAAGTCAACGCCCCAAGCATAAAATACAATAAATATACAAGAGTTTTTCCATCGTATAACAGGAATTATTGCAACCAGTGTGAAAGTGATGGTCATTTCTACGATCCGGGCAACCTAGGCTTCACTCTGGGGCGTTGTTCCACCAAATCGAATAGTTAGGGCCTAAGAAGTCAACGCCAGAAGCATAAAATACAATATAAATATAACAGTTATTCCATTGTATAAAACGAATAATAGCAACCAGTGTGAAAGCTATGGTCATTTCTACGTTCCGGGCAACCTAGGCTTCACTCTAGGCCGTTGCGCCACCCGATCGAATAGTTACGGCCTTAGAAGTCAACGCCCGAAGCATAAAATGCAAAATAAATAGAACAGTTTTTCCACTGTATAAAACGAATAACTGCAACCAGTGTGAAAGTACTGGTCATTTCTACGTTCCGGGTAACCTAGGCTTCACTCTAGTGCGTTGCTCAACCAGATCGAATAGCTAGGGACTTAGAATTCAACGCCAGAAGGATAAAGTACAATATAAGTACAACAGTTTTTCCATCGTATAAAATGAATAATTGCAGACATTGTGAAAGTAATGGTCATTTCTACGTTCCGGTCAACCTAGGCGTCACTCTAGGGGTTGCTGCACCACATCTAATAGCTACGGCCTTAGAAGTCAACGCCAGAAGCACAAAATACAATAAAAATGAAGCAGTTTTTCCATCGTATAGCATGACTAACTGCAACCAGTGCGAAAGTAATGATCATATCGACATTTCGGGCATCCCAGACTTAACTCTGAGGCGTTGCTCCACCAGATCGAAGAGTTAGGGCCTTAGATGTCAACGCCAGAAGCATAAACTACAAAATAAATACAACAGTCTTTCCATCGTATAAAACGAATAATTGCAACCTGTGTGATGGTTATGGACATATCTACGTTCCGGGCAACCTAGGCTTCACTGTAGGGCGTTGCTCCACCAAATCGAATAGTTAGGGCCTTATAATTCAACGCCCGAAGCATAAAATACAAAATAAATAGAACGGTTTTTCCATTGTATAAATCGAATAAATGCTACCAGTGTAAAAGTTATGGTCATTTCTACGTTCCGGGCAACCTAGGCTTCACCCTAGGGCGTTGTACCACCAGATCGAATAGTTAGGGCCTAAGAAGTGAACGCCAGAAGCATAAAATACAATATAAATACAACAGTTTTTCCATCGTATAAAACGAATAATTGCAACGAGTATGAAACTTATGGTGATTTCCACGTTCCGGGCAACCTAGGCTTCTCTGTATGGCGTTCTTCCACCGCATCGAATAGCTACGGCCTCAGAAGTCAACGCCTGAAGTATAAAATACAATAAAAATACAACAGTACTTCCATCCTATAACAGGAATGATTGCAACCCGTGTGAAAGTGATGGTCATTTCTACGTTCCAGGCAACCTAGGCTTCACTCCAGGGCGTTGTTCCACAAGATCGAATAGTTAGGGGCTAAGAAGTCAACGCCAGAAGCATAAAATACAATATAAATAAAACAGCCTTTCCATCGTATATAATGTATATTTGCAAACAGTGTGAAAGTAATGGTCATTTCTACGTTCCTGGTAACCTAGGCTTCACTCCAGGGCGTTGTTCCACCAGATCGAATATTTAGGGCCTAAGAAGTCAACGCCAGAAGAATAAAATGCAATATAAGTACAACAGTTTACCATCGTATAAAATGAATAATTGCAAACATTGTGAAAGTAATGGTCATTTCTACGTGCCGGGCAACCTAGGCGTCACTCTAGGGCGTTGCTCCACCACAGCTAAAAGCTACGGCCTTAGAAGTCAACGCCAGAAGCATAAAATACAATAAATATGCAACTGATTTTCCATCGTATAGCATGACTAATTGCAACCAGTGCGAAAGTAATGACCATTTCGACGTTTCGGGCATCCTAGGCTTAACTCTGAGGCGTTGCTCCACCAAATCGAAGAGATAGGGCCTTAGAAGTCAACGACAGAAGCATAAAATACCATATAAATACAACAGCTTTGCCATCGTATAAAATGAATTATTGCAAACAGTGTGAAGGTAATGGTCATTTCTACGTTCCGAGCAACCTAGGCTTCAGTGTAGGGGGTTGCTCCGCCAGATCGAATTGGTAGGGCTTTAGAAGACAACGCCAGAAGCATAAAATAAAAATAAATAGAACAGATTTTCCATGTATAAAACGAATAATTGCTTCCAGTGTGAAAGAGTTGGCCATTTCTACGTTCCGGGCAACCCTGGCTTCACCCTAGGGCGTTGTTCCACCAGATCGAATAGGTAGGGCCATAGAAGTCAACGCCCCAAGCATAAAATACAATAAATATACAAGAGTTTTTCCATCGTATAACAGGAATTATTGCAACCAGTGTGAAAGTGATGGTCATTTCTACGATCCGGGCAACCTAGGCTTCACTCTGGGGCGTTGTTCCACCAAATCGAATAGTTAGGGCCTAAGAAGTCAACGCCAGAAGCATAAAATACAATATAAATATAACAGTTATTCCATTGTATAAAACGAATAATAGCAACCAGTGTGAAAGCTATGGTCATTTCTACGTTCCGGGCAACCTAGGCTTCACTCTAGGCCGTTGCGCCACCCGATCGAATAGTTACGGCCTTAGAAGTCAACGCCCGAAGCATAAAATGCAAAATAAATAGAACAGTTTTTCCACTGTATAAAACGAATAACTGCAACCAGTGTGAAAGTACTGGTCATTTCTACGTTCCGGGTAACCTAGGCTTCACTCTAGTGCGTTGCTCAACCAGATCGAATAGCTAGGGACTTAGAATTCAACGCCAGAAGGATAAAGTACAATATAAGTACAACAGTTTTTCCATCGTATAAAATGAATAATTGCAGACATTGTGAAAGTAATGGTCATTTCTACGTTCCGGTCAACCTAGGCGTCACTCTAGGGGTTGCTGCACCACATCTAATAGCTACGGCCTTAGAAGTCAACGCCAGAAGCACAAAATACAATAAAAATGAAGCAGTTTTTCCATCGTATAGCATGACTAACTGCAACCAGTGCGAAAGTAATGATCATATCGACATTTCGGGCATCCCAGACTTAACTCTGAGGCGTTGCTCCACCAGATCGAAGAGTTAGGGCCTTAGATGTCAACGCCAGAAGCATAAACTACAAAATAAATACAACAGTCTTTCCATCGTATAAAACGAATAATTGCAACCTGTGTGATGGTTATGGACATATCTACGTTCCGGGCAACCTAGGCTTCACTGTAGGGCGTTGCTCCACCAAATCGAATAGTTAGGGCCTTATAATTCAACGCCCGAAGCATAAAATACAAAATAAATAGAACGGTTTTTCCATTGTATAAATCGAATAAATGCTACCAGTGTAAAAGTTATGGTCATTTCTACGTTCCGGGCAACCTAGGCTTCACCCTAGGGCGTTGTACCACCAGATCGAATAGTTAGGGCCTAAGAAGTGAACGCCAGAAGCATAAAATACAATATAAATACAACAGTTTTTCCATCGTATAAAACGAATAATTGCAACGAGTATGAAACTTATGGTGATTTCCACGTTCCGGGCAACCTAGGCTTCTCTGTATGGCGTTCTTCCACCGCATCGAATAGCTACGGCCTCAGAAGTCAACGCCTGAAGTATAAAATACAATAAAAATACAACAGTACTTCCATCCTATAACAGGAATGATTGCAACCCGTGTGAAAGTGATGGTCATTTCTACGTTCCAGGCAACCTAGGCTTCACTCCAGGGCGTTGTTCCACAAGATCGAATAGTTAGGGGCTAAGAAGTCAACGCCAGAAGCATAAAATACAATATAAATAAAACAGTTTCTCCATCGTATAAAACGAATAATAGCAACCAGTGTGAAAGTTATGATCATTTCTACGTTCCGGGCAACCTAGGCTTCACCCTTGGGCGTTGCTCCAACAGATTGAATAGTTAGGGCCTTAGAAGTCAACGCCGGAAGCATAAAATGCAATAAAAATACAACAGTTTTTCCATCGTATAAAAGGATTAATTGCAACCAGTTTGAAAGTGATGGGAATTTCTACGTTCCGGGCAACCTAGGCTTCACTCTAGGGCGTTGCTCCACCAGATCGGATGGTTAGGGCCTTAGAAGTCAACGCCAGAATCATAAAATACAATAAAGATGCAACAGCTTTTCCACCGTATTAAACGAATAATTTAAACCAGCGTGAATGTTATGGTCATTTCTACATTCCGAGCAACCTAGGCTTCACTCTAGGGCGTTGATCCAGCAGATTGAATAGTTAGGGCCTTAGCAGTCAACGCCCGAAGCATAAAATACAATATAAATATAACAGTTATTCCATTGTATAAAACGAATAATAGCAACCAGTGTGAAAGCTATGGTCATTTCTACGTTCCGGGCAACCTAGGCTTCACTCTAGGCCGTTGCGCCACCCGATCGAATAGTTACGGCCTTAGAAGTCAACGCCCGAAGCATAAAATGCAAAATAAATAGAACAGTTTTTCCACTGTATAAAACGAATAACTGCAACCAGTGTGAAAGTACTGGTCATTTCTACGTTCCGGGTAACCTAGGCTTCACTCTAGTGCGTTGCTCAACCAGATCGAATAGCTAGGGACTTAGAATTCAACGCCAGAAGGATAAAGTACAATATAAGTACAACAGTTTTTCCATCGTATAAAATGAATAATTGCAGACATTGTGAAAGTAATGGTCATTTCTACGTTCCGGTCAACCTAGGCGTCACTCTAGGGGTTGCTGCACCACATCTAATAGCTACGGCCTTAGAAGTCAACGCCAGAAGCACAAAATACAATAAAAATGAAGCAGTTTTTCCATCGTATAGCATGACTAACTGCAACCAGTGCGAAAGTAATGATCATATCGACATTTCGGGCATCCCAGACTTAACTCTGAGGCGTTGCTCCACCAGATCGAAGAGTTAGGGCCTTAGATGTCAACGCCAGAAGCATAAACTACAAAATAAATACAACAGTCTTTCCATCGTATAAAACGAATAATTGCAACCTGTGTGATGGTTATGGACATATCTACGTTCCGGGCAACCTAGGCTTCACTGTAGGGCGTTGCTCCACCAAATCGAATAGTTAGGGCCTTATAATTCAACGCCCGAAGCATAAAATACAAAATAAATAGAACGGTTTTTCCATTGTATAAATCGAATAAATGCTACCAGTGTAAAAGTTATGGTCATTTCTACGTTCCGGGCAACCTAGGCTTCACCCTAGGGCGTTGTACCACCAGATCGAATAGTTAGGGCCTAAGAAGTGAACGCCAGAAGCATAAAATACAATATAAATACAACAGTTTTTCCATCGTATAAAACGAATAATTGCAACGAGTATGAAACTTATGGTGATTTCCACGTTCCGGGCAACCTAGGATTCTCTGTATGGCGTTCTTCCACCGCATCGAATAGCTACGGCCTCAGAAGTCAACGCCTGAAGTATAAAATACAATAAAAATACAACAGTACTTCCATCCTATAACAGGAATGATTGCAACCCGTGTGAAAGTGATGGTCATTTCTACGTTCCAGGCAACCTAGGCTTCACTCCAGGGCGTTGTTCCACAAGATCGAATAGTTAGGGGCTAAGAAGTCAACGCCAGAAGCATAAAATACAATATAAATAAAACAGTTTCTCCATCGTATAAAACGAATAATAGCAACCAGTGTGAAAGTTATGATCATTTCTACGTTCCGGGCAACCTAGGCTTCACCCTTGGGCGTTGCTCCAACAGATTGAATAGTTAGGGCCTTAGAAGTCAACGCCGGAAGCATAAAATGCAATAAAAATACAACAGTTTTTCCATCGTATAAAAGGATTAATTGCAACCAGTTTGAAAGTGATGGGAATTTCTACGTTCCGGGCAACCTAGGCTTCACTCTAGGGCGTTGCTCCACCAGATCGGATGGTTAGGGCCTTAGAAGTCAACGCCAGAATCATAAAATACAATAAAGATGCAACAGCTTTTCCACCGTATTAAACGAATAATTTAAACCAGCGTGAATGTTATGGTCATTTCTACATTCCGAGCAACCTAGGCTTCACTCTAGGGAGTTGATCCAGCAGATTGAATAGTTAGGGCCTTAGCAGTCAACGCCCGAAGCATAAAATACAATATAAATACAACAGTTTTTCCATCATATAACAGGAATAATTGCAACCAGTTTGAAAGTGTTGGTCATTTCTACGTTCCGGGCATCCTAGGCTTCACTCTAGGGCGTTGCTCCACCAGATCGAATAGTTAGGGCCTTAGAAGTCAACGCCAGAAGCATAAAATTCAATAAAGATGCAGCAGTTTTTCCATCGTATAACAGGAGTAACTGCAAACAGTGTGAAAGTACTGGTCATTTCTACGTTCCGGGTAACCTAGGCTTCACTCTAGGGCGTTGTTCCACCAGATCGAACAGTTAGGGCCTAAGAAGGCAACGCCAGAAGCATAAAATACAATATAAATATAACAGTTTTTCAAACGTATAAAGCGAATAATAGCAACCAGTGTGAAAGTTACGGTCATTTCTACGTTCCGAGCAACCTAGACCTCACCACAGGGCGTTGTTCCACCAGATCGAATAGTTAGGGCCTAAGAAGTGAACGCCAGCAGCATAAAATACAATATGAATACAACAGCCTTTCCATCGTATATAATGTATATTTGCAAACAGTGTGAAAGTAATTGTCATTTCTACGTTCCTGGTAACCTAGGCTTCACTCTAGGGCGTTGTTCCACCAGATCGAATAGTTAGGGCCTAAGAAGTCAACGCCAGAAGAATAAAATGCAATATAAGTACAACAGTTTGCTATCGTATAAAATGAATAATTGCAAACATTGTGAAAGTAATGGTCATTTCTACGTGCCGGGCAACCTAGGCGTCACTCTAGGGCGTTGCTCCACCACAGCTAAAAGCTACGGCCTTAGAAGTCAAAGCCAGAAGCATAAAATACAATAAATATGCAACAGCTTTGCCATCGTATAAAATGACTAATTGCAACCAGTGCGAAAGTAATGATCATATCGACATTTCGGGCATCCCAGACTTAACTCTGAGGCGTTGCTCCACCAGATCGAAGAGTTAGGGCCTTAGAAGTCAACGCCAGAAGCATAAACTACAAAATAAATACAACAGTCTTTCCATCGTATAAAACGAATAATTGCAACCTGAGTGATGGTTATGGACATATCTACGTTCCGGACAACCTAGGCTTCACTGTAGGGCGTTGCTCCACCAAATCGAATAGTTAGGGCCTTACAAGTCAACGCCCGAAGCATAAAATACAATATTAGTACAACAGTTGTTCCATCGTATAAGAGGTATAATTGCAACCAGTGTGAAGGTAATGGTATGTTCTACGTTCCGGGCAACCTAGGCTTCACTCTAGGGCAGTGCTCCACCAGATCGAATAGTTAGGGCCTAAGAAATCAACGCCAGAAGCATAAAATACAATATAAATCTAACAGTTTTTCCATCGTATAAAACGAATAATAGCAACCAGTGTGAAAGTTATGGTCATTTCTACTTCCCGGGCAACCTAGGCTTCACTCTAGGGCGTTGCTCCACCAGATCGAATAGGTAGGGCCTTAGAAGTCAACGCCCGAAGCATAAAATGCAAAATAAATAGAACAGTTGTTCCATTGTATAAAACGAATAACTGCAACCAGTGTGAAAGTACTGGTCATTTCTACGTTCCGGGTAACCTAGGCTTCACTCTAGGGCGTTGTTCCACCAGACCGAGCAGTTAGGGCCTTAGAAGTCGACGCCCGAAGCATAAAACACAATATAAATACAACAGCTTTTCCATCGTATAAAACGAATAATAGCAACCAGTGTGAAAGTAATGGTCATTTCTACGTTCCGGTCAACCTAGGCGTCACTCTAGGGCGTTGCTCCACCACATCTAATAGCTACGGCCTTAGAAGTCAACGCCAGGAGCATAAAATACAATATAAATACAACAGCTTTTCCATCGTATAAAATGAATAATTGCAAACAGTGTGAAAGTAATGGTCATTTCTACGTTCCGGGTAACCTAGGCGTCACTCTAGGGCGTTGCTCCACCATATCTAGTAGCTACGGCCTTAGAAGTCAACGCCAGAAGCACAAAATACAATAAAAATGCAGCAGTTTTTCCATCGTATAGCATGACTAATTGCAACCAGTGCGAAAGTAATGCTCATATCGACATTTCGGGCATCCTAGACTTAACTCTGAGGCGTTGCTCCACCAGATCGAAGAGTTAGGGCCTTAGAAGTCAACGCCCGAAGCATAAAATACAATATAAGTACAACAGTATTTCCATCGTATAAAATGAATGATTGCGAACATTGTGAAAGTAATGGTCATTCCTACGTTCCGTGCAACCTAGGCTTGACCCTAGGGCGTGGTTCCACCAGATGGAATAGTTAGGGGCTTAGAAGTCAACGCCAGAAGCATAAAATACAATAAAGATGCAATAGTTTTTCCATCGTACAACAGGAATAACTGCAAACAGTGTGAAAGTGCTGGTCATTTCTACGTTCCGGGTAACCTAGGTTTCACTCTAGGGCGTTGCTCCACAAGATCGAATAGCTAGGGCCTTAGAAGTCAACGCCCGAAGCATAAAATACAAAAAAATAGAATAGTTTTTCCATGTGTAAGACGAATAATTGCTACCAGTGTGAAAGTACTGGTCATTTCTACGTTCCGGGTAACCTAGGCTTCACTCTAGTGCGTTGCTCCACCAGATCGAATAGCTAGGGACTTAGAATTCAACGCCAGAAGGATAAAATACAATATAAGTACAACAGTTTTTCCATCGTATAAAATGAATAATTGCAACAAGCGTGAAGGTAATGGTCATTTGTACGTTCCGGGCAATCTAGACATCACTCTTGGGCGTTACTCCACCAGATCGAGTAGTTAGGGCCTTAGAAGTCAACGCCAGAAGCATCAAATACAATATAAATACAACAGTTTTCCATTGTATAAAACGAATAGTTACAACCAGTGTGAGAGTTATGGTAATTTCTACGTTCCGGGCAAGCAAGGCTTCACTCTAGGGCGTTGTTCCAACAGATCGAATAGTTAGGGCCTAAGAAGTCAACGCCAGAAACTTAAAATACAAAAGAAATACAACAGTTTTTCCATTGTATAAAACGAATAATTGCAACCAGTGTGAAAGTTATGTCATTTCTACGTTTCGGGCCTCCTACACTTAACTCTGAGGCATAGCTCCACCAGGTCGGATACATAGGGCCTTAGAAGTCAAATCCAGAAGCATAATGTACAATAAAAATGCAACAGTTTGTCCATCGTATAACAGGAATAATTGCAACCAGTGTGAAAGTGATGGTCATTTCTACGTTCCGGGCAACATAGCCTTCAATCTAAGGCGTTGCCCCACTGGATCGAATAGCTACGACCTTAGAAGTCAACGACTGAAGCATAAAATACAATATAAAGACAACAGCTTTTCCATCGTATAAAATGAATAATTGCAACCAGTGTGAAAGTTATGGTCATTTCTACGTTCCGGGCAACCTAGGCTTCACACTACGGCGTTGCTCCACTGGATCGAATAGTCAGGGCCTTGGAAGCCAACGCCAGAAGCATAAAATACAATATAAATGCAACAGTTTTTCCATCGTATAACAGGAATAATTGCAACCAGTGTGAAAGTAATGTTCATTTCTACGTTTGGGCAACCTAGGCTTCACTTTGGACCGTTGCTCCGCCAGATCGAATAGTTAGGGCCTAAGAGGTCAACGCCGGAAGCATAAAGTACAATATAAATACAACACCTTTTCCATCGTATAAAACGAGTAATTGCAATCAGTATGATAGTTATGGTCATTTCTACGTTTCGGGCATCCTAGACTAAACTCTGAGGCATTGGTCCACTAGATCGGATACGTAGGGCCTTAGAAGTCAACGCCAGAAGCATAAAGTACAGTAAAAATGCAACAGTTTTTCCATCGTATAAAAGGATTAATTGCAACCAGTGTGAAGGTATTGGTCATTTCTACGTTCCGGACAACATAGGCTTCACTCTAGGGCGTTGCTCCTCCACACCGAATACCTACAGCCTTAGAATTCAACGCCTGAAGCATAAAATACAATAAAAATACAAAAGTTTTTACATCGCATAACTGGAATAATTGCCGCAAGCGTGAAGGTAATGGTCATTTCTACGTTCTAGGAAACCTAGGCTTCACTCTAGGGCGTTGCTCCACCAGATCGAACGGTTAGGGCCTTAGAAGTCAACGCCAGAAGCGTTAAATACAATATAAATACAACAGTTTTACATTGTATAAAACTAATAATTGCAACCACTGTGAGAGTTATGGTAAATTCTACGTTCCGGGCAACCTAGGCTTCTCTCTAGGGCGTGGCTCCAACAGGTCGAATAGTTAGGGCCTAAGAAGTCAACGCCAGAAGCATAAAATGCTATACAAATAAAACAGTTTTTCCATCGTATAACAGGAATAATTGCAACCAGTGTGAAAGACATTGTCATTTCTACGTTCCGGGCATCCTAGGTTTCACTCTAGGGCGTTGCTCAGCCAGATGGAATAGTTAGGGCCTAAGAAGTCAACGCCCGAAGCATAAAATACACTAAAAATCCAATAGCTATTCCATCGTATAACAGGAATAATTGCAAACAGTGAGAAAGTAATGGTCATTTCCACGTTCCGGGCAACCTGGGCTTCACTCTAGGGCGTTGCTCCACCAGATCGAATAGCTAGGGCCTCAGAAGTCGACGCCCGAAACATTAAGTACACTAAAAATCCAATAGCTTTTCCATCGTATAACAGGAATAATTGCAAACAGTGTGAAAGTAATGGTCATTTCCACGTTCCGGGCAACCTGGGCTTCACTCTAGGGCGTTGCTCCACCAGATCGAGTAGTTAGGGCCTTAGGAGACAACGACCGAAGCTTAAAATACAATAAAAATACAGCAGCTTTTCCATCGTATAAAAGGAATAATTGCAACCAGTGTGAAGCTAATGGTCATTTCTGCGTTCCGGGCAACCTAGGCTCCACTCTAGGGCATTGCTCCACCAGATCGAATAGTTAGGGCGTAAGAAGTCAACGCCAGAAGTATAAAATACGATATATGTACAACAGTTTCTCCTTCGTATAAAACGAATAATTGCAACCAGTGTGAAAGTAATGGCCATTTCTACGTTCCGGGCAACCTAGACTTAACTCTGAGGCATTGCTCTACCAGATCGAATACATAGGGCCTTAGAAGTCAACGCCAGAATCATAAAATGCAATATATATATAACAGATTTTCCATGTATAAAACGAATAATTGCTACCAGTGTGA
The DNA here is from genome assembly GCF_051401765.1 of Calliopsis andreniformis. NCBI lineage: Eukaryota > Metazoa > Arthropoda > Insecta > Hymenoptera > Andrenidae > Calliopsis > Calliopsis andreniformis. The sequence goes on along the minus strand of NW_027480442.1, from coordinate 912,661 downwards.
AAGAGTTGGTCATTTCTACGTTCCGGGCAACCTAGGCTTCACCCTAGGGCGTTGTTCCACCAGATGCAATGGTTAGGACCTAAGAAGTCAACGCCAGAAGCATAAAATACAATAAAGATGCAACAATTTTTCAATCGTATAACAGGAATAATTGCAACCAGTGTGAAGGTAATGGTATGTTCTACGTTCCGGACAACCTAGGCTTCACTCTAGGGCGGTGCTCCACCAGGTTAAATAGTTATGACCTAAGAAGTCAACGCCGGAAGCATAAAATACAATATATATACAACAGCCTTTCCATCGTATATAATGTATATTTGCAAACAGTGTGAAAGTAATGGTCATTTCTACGTTCCTGGTAACCTAGGGTTCACTCCAGGGCGTTGTTCCACCAGATCGAATATTTAGGGCCTAAGAAGTCAACGCCAGAAGAATAAAATGCAATATAAGTACAACAGTTTACCATCGTATAAAATGAATAATTGCAAACATTGTGAAAGTAATGGTCATTTCTACGTTCCGGGCAACCTAGGCTTCACTCTAGGGCAGTGCTCCACCAGATCAAATATTTAGGGCCTAAGGAGTCAACGCCAGTAGCATAAATTACAATATAAGAACAACAGATTTTCCATCGTATATAATGTATATTTGCAAACAGTGTGGAAGTAATGGCCACCTCTACGTTCCGGGCAACCTAGGCTTCACTCTAGGGTGTTGCCCCACCAGATGGGATTGCTAGGGACTTAGAATTCAATGCCAGAAGCATAAAATTCAATATAAATATAACAGGTTTTCCATCGTATAAAACGAATAATAGCAACCAGTGTGAAAGTTATGGTCATTTCTACTTCCCGGGCAACCTAGGCTTCACTCTAGGGCGTTGCTCCACCAGATCGAATAGGTAGGGCCTTAGAAGTCAACGCCCGAAGCATAAAATGCAAAATAAATAGAACAGTTGTTCCATTGTATAAAACGAATAACTGCAACCAGTGTGAAAGTACTGGTCATTTCTACGTTCCGGGTAACCTAGGCTTCACTCTAGGGCGTTGTTCCACCAGACCGAGCAGTTAGGGCCTTAGAAGTCGACGCCCGAAGCATAAAACACAATATAAATACAACAGCTTTTCCATCGTATAAAACGAATAATAGCAACCAGTGTGAAAGTAATGGTCATTTCTACGTTCCGGTCAACCTAGGCGTCACTCTAGGGCGTTGCTCCACCACATCTAATAGCTACGGCCTTAGAAGTCAACGCCAGGAGCATAAAATACAATATAAATACAACAGCTTTTCCATCGTATAAAATGAATAATTGCAAACAGTGTGAAAGTAATGGTCATTTCTACGTTCCGGGTAACCTAGGCGTCACTCTAGGGCGTTGCTCCACCATATCTAGTAGCTACGGCCTTAGAAGTCAACGCCAGAAGCACAAAATACAATAAAAATGCAGCAGTTTTTCCATCGTATAGCATGACTAATTGCAACCAGTGCGAAAGTAATGCTCATATCGACATTTCGGGAATCCTAGACTTAACTCTGAGGCGTTGCTCCACCAGATCGAAGAGTTAGGGCCTTAGAAGTCAACGCCCGAAGCATAAAATACAATATAAGTACAACAGTATTTCCATCGTATAAAATGAATGATTGCGAACATTGTGAAAGTAATGGTCATTCCTACGTTCCGTGCAACCTAGGCTTGACCCTAGGGCGTGGTTCCACCAGATGGAATAGTTAGGGGCTTAGAAGTCAACGCCAGAAGCATAAAATACAATAAAGATGCAATAGTTTTTCCATCGTACAACAGGAATAACTGCAAACAGTGTGAAAGTGCTGGTCATTTCTACGTTCCGGGTAACCTAGGTTTCACTCTAGGGCGTTGCTCCACAAGATCGAATAGCTAGGGCCTTAGAAGTCAACGCCCGAAGCATAAAATACAAAAAAATAGAATAGTTTTTCCATGTGTAAGACGAATAATTGCTACCAGTGTGAAAGTACTGGTCATTTCTACGTTCCGGGTAACCTAGGCTTCACTCTAGTGCGTTGCTCCACCAGATCGAATAGCTAGGGACTTAGAATTCAACGCCAGAAGGATAAAATACAATATAAGTACAACAGTTTTTCCATCGTATAAAATGAATAATTGCAACAAGCGTGAAGGTAATGGTCATTTGTACGTTCCGGGCAATCTAGACATCACTCTTGGGCGTTACTCCACCAGATCGAGTAGTTAGGGCCTTAGAAGTCAACGCCAGAAGCATCAAATACAATATAAATACAACAGTTTTCCATTGTATAAAACGAATAGTTACAACCAGTGTGAGAGTTATGGTAATTTCTACGTTCCGGGCAAGCAAGGCTTCACTCTAGGGCGTTGTTCCAACAGATCGAATAGTTAGGGCCTAAGAAGTCAACGCCAGAAACTTAAAATACAAAAGAAATACAACAGTTTTTCCATTGTATAAAACGAATAATTGCAACCAGTGTGAAAGTTATGTCATTTCTACGTTTCGGGCCTCCTACACTTAACTCTGAGGCATAGCTCCACCAGGTCGGATACATAGGGCCTTAGAAGTCAAATCCAGAAGCATAATGTACAATAAAAATGCAACAGTTTGTCCATCGTATAACAGGAATAATTGCAACCAGTGTGAAAGTGATGGTCATTTCTACGTTCCGGGCAACATAGCCTTCAATCTAAGGCGTTGCCCCACTGGATCGAATAGCTACGACCTTAGAAGTCAACGACTGAAGCATAAAATACAATATAAAGACAACAGCTTTTCCATCGTATAAAATGAATAATTGCAACCAGTGTGAAAGTTATGGTCATTTCTACGTTCCGGGCAACCTAGGCTTCACACTACGGCGTTGCTCCACTGGATCGAATAGTCAGGGCCTTGGAAGCCAACGCCAGAAGCATAAAATACAATATAAATGCAACAGTTTTTCCATCGTATAACAGGAATAATTGCAACCAGTGTGAAAGTAATGTTCATTTCTACGTTTGGGCAACCTAGGCTTCACTTTGGACCGTTGCTCCGCCAGATCGAATAGTTAGGGCCTAAGAGGTCAACGCCGGAAGCATAAAGTACAATATAAATACAACACCTTTTCCATCGTATAAAACGAGTAATTGCAATCAGTATGATAGTTATGGTCATTTCTACGTTTCGGGCATCCTAGACTAAACTCTGAGGCATTGGTCCACTAGATCGGATACGTAGGGCCTTAGAAGTCAACGCCAGAAGCATAAAGTACAGTAAAAATGCAACAGTTTTTCCATCGTATAAAAGGATTAATTGCAACCAGTGTGAAGGTATTGGTCATTTCTACGTTCCGGACAACATAGGCTTCACTCTAGGGCGTTGCTCCTCCACACCGAATACCTACAGCCTTAGAATTCAACGCCTGAAGCATAAAATACAATAAAAATACAAAAGTTTTTACATCGCATAACTGGAATAATTGCCGCAAGCGTGAAGGTAATGGTCATTTCTACGTTCTAGGAAACCTAGGCTTCACTCTAGGGCGTTGCTCCACCAGATCGAACGGTTAGGGCCTTAGAAGTCAACGCCAGAAGCGTTAAATACAATATAAATACAACAGTTTTACATTGTATAAAACTAATAATTGCAACCACTGTGAGAGTTATGGTAAATTCTACGTTCCGGGCAACCTAGGCTTCTCTCTAGGGCGTGGCTCCAACAGGTCGAATAGTTAGGGCCTAAGAAGTCAACGCCAGAAGCATAAAATGCTATACAAATAAAACAGTTTTTCCATCGTATAACAGGAATAATTGCAACCAGTGTGAAAGACATTGTCATTTCTACGTTCCGGGCATCCTAGGTTTCACTCTAGGGCGTTGCTCAGCCAGATCGAATAGTTAGGGCCTAAGAAGTCAACGCCCGAAGCATAAAATACACTAAAAATCCAATAGCTATTCCATCGTATAACAGGAATAATTGCAAACAGTGAGAAAGTAATGGTCATTTCCACGTTCCGGGCAACCTGGGCTTCACTCTAGGGCGTTGCTCCACCAGATCGAATAGCTAGGGCCTCAGAAGTCGACGCCCGAAACATTAAGTACACTAAAAATCCAATAGCTTTTCCATCGTATAACAGGAATAATTGCAAACAGTGTGAAAGTAATGGTCATTTCCACGTTCCGGGCAACCTGGGCTTCACTCTAGGGCGTTGCTCCACCAGATCGAGTAGTTAGGGCCTTAGGAGACAACGACCGAAGCTTAAAATACAATAAAAATACAGCAGCTTTTCCATCGTATAAAAGGAATAATTGCAACCAGTGTGAAGCTAATGGTCATTTCTGCGTTCCGGGCAACCTAGGCTCCACTCTAGGGCATTGCTCCACCAGATCGAATAGTTAGGGCGTATGAAGTCAACGCCAGAAGTATAAAATACGATATATGTACAACAGTTTCTCCTTCGTATAAAACGAATAATTGCAACCAGTGTGAAAGTAATGGCCATTTCTACGTTCCGGGCAACCTAGACTTAACTCTGAGGCATTGCTCTACCAGATCGAATACATAGGGCCTTAGAAGTCAACGCCAGAATCATAAAATGCAATATATATATAACAGATTTTCCATGTATAAAACGAATAATTGCTACCAGTGTGAAAGAGTTGGTCATTTCTACGTTCCGGGCAACCTAGGCTTCACCCTAGGGCGTTGTTCCACCAGATGCAATGGTTAGGACCTAAGAAGTCAACGCCAGAAGCATAAAATACAATAAAGATGCAACAATTTTTCAATCGTATAACAGGAATAATTGCAACCAGTGTGAAGGTAATGGTATGTTCTACGTTCCGGACAACCTAGGCTTCACTCTAGGGCGGTGCTCCACCAGGTTAAATAGTTATGACCTAAGAAGTCAACGCCGGAAGCATAAAATACAATATATATACAACAGCCTTTCCATCGTATATAATGTATATTTGCAAACAGTGTGAAAGTAATGGTCATTTCTACGTTCCTGGTAACCTAGGCTTCACTCCAGGGCGTTGTTCCACCAGATCGAATATTTAGGGCCTAAGAAGTCAACGCCAGAAGAATAAAATGCAATATAAGTACAACAGTTTACCATCGTATAAAATGAATAATTGCAAACATTGTGAAAGTAATGGTCATTTCTACGTGCCGGGCAACCTAGGCGTCACTCTAGGGCGTTGCTCCACCACAGCTAAAAGCTACGGCCTTAGAAGTCAACGCCAGAAGCATAAAATACAATAAATATGCAACTGATTTTCCATCGTATAGCATGACTAATTGCAACCAGTGCGAAAGTAATGACCATTTCGACGTTTCGGGCATCCTAGGCTTAACTCTGAGGCGTTGCTCCACCAAATCGAAGAGATAGGGCCTTAGAAGTCAACGACAGAAGCATAAAATACCATATAAATACAACAGCTTTGCCATCGTATAAAATGAATTATTGCAAACAGTGTGAAGGTAATGGTCATTTCTACGTTCCGAGCAACCTAGGCTTCAGTGTAGGGGGTTGCTCCGCCAGATCGAATTGGTAGGGCTTTAGAAGACAACGCCAGAAGCATAAAATAAAAATAAATAGAACAGATTTTCCATGTATAAAACGAATAATTGCTTCCAGTGTGAAAGAGTTGGCCATTTCTACGTTCCGGGCAACCCTGGCTTCACCCTAGGGCGTTGTTCCACCAGATCGAATAGGTAGGGCCATAGAAGTCAACGCCCCAAGCATAAAATACAATAAATATACAAGAGTTTTTCCATCGTATAACAGGAATTATTGCAACCAGTGTGAAAGTGATGGTCATTTCTACGATCCGGGCAACCGAGGCTTCACTCTGGGGCGTTGTTCCACCAAATCGAATAGTTAGGGCCTAAGAAGTCAACGCCAGAAGCATAAAATACAATATAAATGTAACAGTTATTCCATTGTATAAAACGAATAATAGCAACCAGTGTGAAAGCTATGGTCATTTCTACGTTCCGGGCAACCTAGGCTTCACTCTAGGCCGTTGCGCCACCCGATCGAATAGTTACGGCCTTAGAAGTCAACGCCCGAAGCATAAAATGCAAAATAAATAGAACAGTTTTTCCACTGTATAAAACGAATAACTGCAACCAGTGTGAAAGTACTGGTCATTTCTACGTTCCGGGTAACCTAGGCTTCACTCTAGTGCGTTGCTCAACCAGATCGAATAGCTAGGGACTTAGAATTCAACGCCAGAAGGATAAAGTACAATATAAGTACAACAGTTTTTCCATCGTATAAAATGAATAATTGCAGACATTGTGAAAGTAATGGTCATTTCTACGTTCCGGTCAACCTAGGCGTCACTCTAGGGGTTGCTGCACCACATCTAATAGCTACGGCCTTAGAAGTCAACGCCAGAAGCACAAAATACAATAAAAATGAAGCAGTTTTTCCATCGTATAGCATGACTAACTGCAACCAGTGCGAAAGTAATGATCATATCGACATTTCGGGCATCCCAGACTTAACTCTGAGGCGTTGCTCCACCAGATCGAAGAGTTAGGGCCTTAGATGTCAACGCCAGAAGCATAAACTACAAAATAAATACAACAGTCTTTCCATCGTATAAAACGAATAATTGCAACCTGTGTGATGGTTATGGACATATCTACGTTCCGGGCAACCTAGGCTTCACTGTAGGGCGTTGCTCCACCAAATCGAATAGTTAGGGCCTTATAATTCAACGCCCGAAGCATAAAATACAAAATAAATAGAACGGTTTTTCCATTGTATAAATCGAATAAATGCTACCAGTGTAAAAGTTATGGTCATTTCTACGTTCCGGGCAACCTAGGCTTCACCCTAGGGCGTTGTACCACCAGATCGAATAGTTAGGGCCTAAGAAGTGAACGCCAGAAGCATAAAATACAATATAAATACAACAGTTTTTCCATCGTATAAAACGAATAATTGCAACGAGTATGAAACTTATGGTGATTTCCACGTTCCGGGCAACCTAGGCTTCTCTGTATGGCGTTCTTCCACCGCATCGAATAGCTACGGCCTCAGAAGTCAACGCCTGAAGTATAAAATACAATAAAAATACAACAGTACTTCCATCCTATAACAGGAATGATTGCAACCCGTGTGAAAGTGATGGTCATTTCTACGTTCCAGGCAACCTAGGCTTCACTCCAGGGCGTTGTTCCACAAGATCGAATAGTTAGGGGCTAAGAAGTCAACGCCAGAAGCATAAAATACAATATAAATAAAACAGTTTCTCCATCGTATAAAACGAATAATAGCAACCAGTGTGAAAGTTATGATCATTTCTACGTTCCGGGCAACCTAGGCTTCACCCTTGGGCGTTGCTCCAACAGATTGAATAGTTAGGGCCTTAGAAGTCAACGCCGGAAGCATAAAATGCAATAAAAATACAACAGTTTTTCCATCGTATAAAAGGATTAATTGCAACCAGTTTGAAAGTGATGGGAATTTCTACGTTCCGGGCAACCTAGGCTTCACTCTAGGGCGTTGCTCCACCAGATCGGATGGTTAGGGCCTTAGAAGTCAACGCCAGAATCATAAAATACAATAAAGATGCAACAGCTTTTCCACCGTATTAAACGAATAATTTAAACCAGCGTGAATGTTATGGTCATTTCTACATTCCGAGCAACCTAGGCTTCACTCTAGGGCGTTGATCCAGCAGATTGAATAGTTAGGGCCTTAGCAGTCAACGCCCGAAGCATAAAATACAATATAAATACAACAGTTTTTCCATCATATAACAGGAATAATTGCAACCAGTTTGAAAGTGTTGGTCATTTCTACGTTCCGGGCATCCTAGGCTTCACTCTAGGGCGTTGCTCCACCAGATCGAATAGTTAGGGCCTTAGAAGTCAACGCCAGAAGCATAAAATTCAATAAAGATGCAGCAGTTTTTCCATCGTATAACAGGAGTAACTGCAAACAGTGTGAAAGTACTGGTCATTTCTACGTTCCGGGTAACCTAGGCTTCACTCTAGGGCGTTGTTCCACCAGATCGAACAGTTAGGGCCTAAGAAGGCAACGCCAGAAGCATAAAATACAATATAAATATAACAGTTTTTCAAACGTATAAAGCGAATAATAGCAACCAGTGTGAAAGTTACGGTCATTTCTACGTTCCGAGCAACCTAGACTTCACCACAGGGCGTTGTTCCACCAGATCGAATAGTTAGGGCCTAAGAAGTGAACGCCAGCAGCATAAAATACAATATGAATACAACAGCTTTTCCATGATATAAAACGAATGATTGCAACCAGTATGAAAGTTAACGTCATTTCTTCTTTCCGGGCAACCTAGGTTTCACCCTTGGGTGTTGCTCCAACAGATTGAATAGTTAAGGCCTTAGAAGTCAACGCCGGAAGCATAAAATGCAATAAAAATTCAACAGTTTTTCCATCGTATAAAACGAATAATTGCAACCAGTGTGAATGTAATTGTCATTTCTACTTTCCGGGCAACCTAGGCTTCACCCTAGGTCGTTGTTCCACCAGATGGAATAGTTACGGCCTAAGAAGTAAACGCCAGAAGCATAAAATACGATATAAATACAACAGCTTTTCCATCGTATAACAGGAATAATTGCAACCAGTGTGAAAGTGATGGTCATTTCTACGTTCCGGGCAACCTAGGCGTCACTCTATGGCGTTGCTCCACCACATCTAATAGCTACGGCCTTAGGAGTCATCGCCAGAAGCAATAAAATACAATATAAGTACAACAGCTTTTCCATCGTATAAAATGAATAATTGCACACAATGTGAATGTAGTGGTCATTTCTACGTTCCGGGCAACCTGGGCTTAACTATATGGCGTTGCTCCACCAGATCGAATAGCTAGGCACTTAGAATTCAACGCCAGAAGGATAAAATACAATATAAATACAACAGTTTTTCCATCGTATATAATGTATATTTGCAAACAGTGTGATCGTAATGGTCAGTGCTACGTTCCGGGCAACCTAGGCTTCACTCTAGGGCGTTGTTCCACGAGATCGAATAGTTAGGGTCTATGAAGTCAACGCCAGAAGAATAAAATACAATATAAGTACAACAGTTTTTCCATGGTATAAAACGATTAATTGCTACCAGTGTGAAAGTTGTGGTCATTTCTACGTTCCGGGCAACGTAGGCTTCACCCTAGGGCGTTGTTCCACCAGATGGAATAGTTAGCGCCTAAGAAGACAACGCCAGAAGCAATAAATACGATATAAATACAACAGCATTTCCATCGTATAAAACGTATAATTGCAACCAATGTGAAAGTAATGATCATTTCGGCGTTTCGTGCATCCTAGACTTAACTCTGAGGCGTTGCTCCACCCGATAGAAGAGTTAGGGCCTTAGAAGTCAACGCCAGAAGCATAAAATACAAAATAAATAGAGACAGTTTTTCCATTGTATACAACGAATAATTGCTACCAGTATGAAAGTTATGATCATTTCTACGTTCCGGGCAACCTAGGCTTCACTCTAGGCCGTTGCTCTACCAGATCGAACAGTTAGGCCCTTAGTAGTCGACGCCAGAAGCACAAAATACAATAAATATGCAACGGTTTTTCCATCTTGTAACAGGAATAACTGCAAACAGTGTGAAAGTACTGGTCATTTCTACGTTCCGGGTAACCTAGGTTTAACTCTAGGGCGTTGCTCCACCACATCGAATAGCTACGTCCTTAGAATTCAACGTCAGAAACATAAAATACAATATAAATACAAAAGTTTTTCCATCGTATAAAACGAATAATTGCAACCAGTGTGAAAATAATGTTCATTTCTACTTTCCGGGCACCCTAGGCTTCACTCTATGGCGCTGCTCAACCAGATCGAATAGTTAAGGCCTAAGAAGTCAACGCCAGAAGCACCAAATACAAAATGAATACAACAGTTTTTCCATCGTATAAAACGAATAATTGCAACCAGTGTGAATGTAATGGTCATTTCTACGTTCCGGGCAACCTAGGCTTCACTCTAGGCCGTTGCTCCACCCGATCGAATAGTTACGGCCTTAGAAGTCAACGCCCGAAGCATAAAATACGATATAAATACAACCGCTTTTCCATCGTATAACAGGAATAATTGCAACCAGTGTGAAAGTGATGGTCATTTCTACGTTCCGGGCAACCTAGGCGTCACTCTATGGCGTTGCTCCACCACATCTAATAGCTACGGCCTTAGGAGTCATCGCCAGAAGCATAAAATACAATATAAGTACAACAGCTTTTCCATCGTATAAAATGAATAATTGCACACAATGTGAATGTAGTGATCATTTCTACGTTCCGGGCAACCTGGGCTTCACTATATGGCGTTGCTCCACCAGATCGAATAGCTAGGCACTTAGAATTCAACGCCAGAAGGATAAAATACAATATAAATACAACAGCTTTTCCATCGTATATAATGTATATTTGCAAACAGTGTGATCGTAATGGTCAGTGCTACGTTCCGGGCAACCTAGGCTTCACTCTAGGGCGCTGTTCCACCAGATCGAATAGTTAGGGTCTGTGAAGTCAACGCCAGAAGAATAAAATACAATATAAGTACAACAGTTTTTCCATGGTATAAAACGACTAATTGCTACCAGTGTGAAAGTTGTGGTCATTTCTACGTTCCGGGCTACCTAGGTTTCACTCTAGGGCGTTGCTCCACCAGCTCGAGTAGCTAGGACCTCAGAAGTCTTCGCTTGAAGCATAAAATACGATATAAATACAACAGTTTTTCCATCGTATAACAGGAATAATTGCAACCAGTGTGAAGGTAAAGGTATGTCCTACGCTCCGGGCAACCTAGGCTTCACTCCAGGCCGTTGCTAAACCAGATCGAAGAGTTAGGGCCGTAGAAGTCAGCGCCAGAAACATAAACTACAAAACAAGTCGAACAGTCTTTCCATCGTATAAAACGAATAATTGCAACCTGTGTGTAGGTTATGGTCATATATACGTTCCGGGCAACCTAGTCTTCACTGTAGGGTGTTGCTCCACCAGATCGAATAGCTAGGGACTTAGAATTAAACGCCAGAAGCATAAAATACAATAAAAGTACAACAGTTTTTCCATCGTATAACAGGAGTAATTGCAGCCAGTGTTAATGTAATGGTATGTCCTACGTTCCGGGCAACCTAGGCTTCAGTCTAGGGCGTTGTTCCACCAGAACGAATAGTTACGGCCTAAGAAGTCAACGCCAGAAGCATAAAATACAATATAAGTATAACAGTTTTTCCATCGTATAAAACGAATAATAGCAACCAGTGTGAAAGTAATGGACATTTCTACGTTCCGGGCAACCTGGGCGTCACTCTACGGCGTTGCTCCACCACATCTAATAGCTACGGCCTTAGAAGTCAACGCCAGAAGCATAAAATCCAATATAAATACAACAGCTTTCCCATCGTATAAAACGAATAATTGCAACCAGTGTGAAAGTAATGGTCATTTCTAGGTTCCGGGCAACCTAGGCTTCACTCTAGGGCGTTGCTCCGCCACATCGAATAGCTACGGCCTTAAAATACAACGTCAGAAGCATAAAATACATAATAAATACAACAGTTTTTCCATCGTATAAAACGAATAATTGCAACCAGTGTGAAAGTAATGGTCATTTCTACGTTCCGTGCAACCTAGGCTTCGCTCTAGGGCGTTGTTCCGCCAGATCGAATAGCTAGGGACTTAGACGTCAGCGCCAGAAGCATAAAATATAATAAAAATACAACAGTTGTTGCATCGTATAACAGGAATAATTGCCACCAGTGTGAAAGTAATGGGCATTTCTACGTTCCGTGCAACCTAGGCTTCACTCTAGGGCGTTTCTCCACCACAACGAATAGCTACGACCTTAGAAGTCAACGCCTAAAGCATAAAATACAATATAGATGCAAAAGTTTTTCCATCGTATAACAGAAATAACTGCAAACAGTATGAAAGTACTGGTCATTTCTACGTTCCGGGTAACCTAGGCTTCACTTTAGGGCGTTGCTCCACCAGACCAAATAGTTAGGGCCCAAGAAGTCAACGCCAGAAGCATAAAATGCAACATAAATATAACAGATTTTCCATCGTATATAATGTATATTTGCAAACAGTGTGAAAGTAATGGACATTTCTACGTACCGGGCGACCTAGGCCCCACTCTAGGGCGTTGCTCCACCAAATCGAATAGCCAGGGCCTTAGAAGTCAACGCCAGAAGCATAAAATACGATATAAATACCACAGCTTTTCCATCGTATAAAAGGAATAATTGCAAACAGTGTGAAAGTAATGGTCATTTCTACGTTCCGGGCAACCTCGACTTCACTCTACGGCGTTGATCCACCAGGTCGAATAGTTAGGGCCTAAGAAGTCAACACCAGACGAATAAAATACAAATTAAACACAACAGCCTTTACACCCTATAAAAGTGAATAATTGCAACCTGTGTGAAGGTTATGGTCATATCTACGTTCCGGGCAACATAGGCTTCACTGTAGGCCGTTGCCCAACCAGATCGAAATGTTAGGGCCTAAGAAGACAACATCCGAAGCATAAAATACGATATAGATACAACAGCTTTTCCATCATATTAAATGAATAATTGCAAACAGTGTGAAAGAAGTGGTCATTTCTACGTTCCGAGCTACCTAGGCTTCACCCTAGGTCGTTGTTCCACCAGATGGAATAGTTAGGGCCTAAGAAGTCAACGCCAGAAGCATAAAATACGATATAAATACAACAGCTTTTCCATCGTATAACAGGAATAATTGCAACCACTGTGAAAGTGATGGTCATTTCTACGTTCCGGGCAACCTAGGCGCCACTCTATGGCGTTGCTCCACCACATCTAATAGCTACGGCCTTAGAAGTCATCGCCAGAAGCATAAAGTACAATATAAATACCACAGCTTTTCCATCGTATATAATGTATATTTGCAAACAGTGTGATCGTAATGGTCAGTGCTACGTTCCGGGCAACCTAGGCTTCACTCTAGGGCGTTGTTCCACCAGATCGGATAGTTAGGGCCTAAGAAGTCAACGCCAGAAGCACCAAATACAAAATGAATACAACAGTTTTTCCATCGTATAAAACGAATAATTGCAACCAGTGTGAATGTAATGGTCATTTCTACGTTCCGGGCAACCTAGGCTTCACTCTAGGCCGTTGCGCCACCCGATCGAATAGTTACGGCCTTAGAAGTCAACGCCCGAAGCATAAAATACGATATAAATACAACCGCTTTTCCATCGTATAACAGGAATAATTGCAACCAGTGTGAAAGTGATGGTCATTTCTACGTTCCGGGCAACCTAGGCGTCACTCTATGGCGTTGCTCCACCACATCTAATAGCTACGGCCTTAGGAGTCATCGCCAGAAGCATAAAATACAATATAAGTACAACAGCTTTTCCATCGTATAAAATGAATAATTGCACACAATGTGAATGTAGTGATCATTTCTACGTTCCGGGCAATCTGGGCTTCACTATATGGCGTTGCTCCACCAGATCGAATAGCTAGGCACTTAGAATTCAACGCCAGAAGGATAAAATACAATATAAATACAACAGCTTTTCCATCGTATATAATGTATATTTGCAAACAGTGTGATCGTAATGGTCAGTGCTACGTTCCGGGCAACCTAGGCTTCACTCTAGGGCGCTGTTCCACCAGATCGAATAGTTAGGGTCTGTGAAGTCAACGCCAGAAGAATAAAATACAATATAAGTACAACAGTTTTTCCATGGTATAAAACGACTAATTGCTACCAGTGTGAAAGTTGTGGTCATTTCTACGTTCCGGGCAACCTAGGTTTCACTCTAGGGCGTTGCTCCACCAGCTCGAGTAGCTAGGACCTCAGAAGTCTTCGCTTGAAGCATAAAATACGATATAAATACAACAGTTTTTCCATCGTATAACAGGAATAATTGCAACCAGTGTGAAGGTAAAGGTATGTCCTACGCTCCGGGCAACCTAGGCTTCACTCCAGGCCGTTGCTAAACCAGATCGAAGAGTTAGGGCCGTAGAAGTCAGCGCCAGAAACATAAACTACAAAACAAGTCGAACAGTCTTTCCATCGTATAAAACGAATAATTGCAACCTGTGTGTAGGTTATGGTCATATATACGTTCCGGGCAACCTAGTCTTCACTGTAGGGTGTTGCTCCACCAGATCGAATAGCTAGGGACTTAGAATTAAACGCCAGAAGCATAAAATACAATAAAAGTACAACAGTTTTTCCATCGTATAACAGGAGTAATTGCAGCCAGTGTTAATGTAATGGTATGTCCTACGTTCCGGGCAACCTAGGCTTCAGTCTAGGGCGTTGTTCCACCAGAACGAATAGTTACGGCCTAAGAAGTCAACGCCAGAAGCATAAAATACAATATAAGTATAACAGTTTTTCCATCGTATAAAACGAATAATAGCAACCAGTGTGAAAGTAATGGACATTTCTACGTTCCGGGCAACCTGGGCGTCACTCTACGGCGTTGCTCCACCACATCTAATAGCTACGGCCTTAGAAGTCAACGCCAGAAGCATAAAATCCAATATAAATACAACAGCTTTCCCATCGTATAAAACGAATAATTGCAACCAGTGTGAAAGTAATGGTCATTTCTAGGTTCCGGGCAACCTAGGCTTCACTCTAGGGCGTTGCTCCGCCACATCGAATAGCTACGGCCTTAAAATACAACGTCAGAAGCATAAAATACATAATAAATACAACAGTTTTTCCATCGTATAAAACGAATAATTGCAACCAGTGTGAAAGTAATGGTCATTTCTACGTTCCGTGCAACCTAGGCTTCGCTCTAGGGCGTTGTTCCACCAGATCGAATAGCTAGGGACTTAGACGTCAGCGCCAGAAGCATAAAATATAATAAAAATACAACAGTTGTTGCATCGTATAACAGGAATAATTGCCACCAGTGTGAAAGTAATGGGCATTTCTACGTTCCGTGCAACCTAGGCTTCACTCTAGGGCGTTTCTCCACCACAACGAATAGCTACGACCTTAGAAGTCAACGCCTAAAGCATAAAATACAATATAGATGCAAAAGTTTTTCCATCGTATAACAGAAATAACTGCAAACAGTATGAAAGTACTGGTCATTTCTACGTTCCGGGTAACCTAGGCTTCACTTTAGGGCGTTGCTCCACCAGACCAAATAGTTAGGGCCCAAGAAGTCAACGCCAGAAGCATAAAATGCAACATAAATATAACAGATTTTCCATCGTATATAATGTATATTTGCAAACAGTGTGAAAGTAATGGACATTTCTACGTACCGGGCGACCTAGGCCCCACTCTAGGGCGTTGCTCCACCAAATCGAATAGCCAGGGCCTTAGAAGTCAACGCCAGAAGCATAAAATACGATATAAATACCACAGCTTTTCCATCGCATAAAAGGAATAATTGCAAACAGTGTGAAAGTAATGGTCATTTCTACGTTCCGGGCAACCTCGACTTCACTCTACGGCGTTGATCCACCAGGTCGAATAGTTAGGGCCTAAGAAGTCAACACCAGACGAATAAAATACAAATTAAACACAACAGCCTTTACACCCTATAAAAGTGAATAATTGCAACCTGTGTGAAGGTTATGGTCATATCTACGTTCCGGGCAACATAGGCTTCACTGTAGGCCGTTGCCCAACCAGATCGAAATGTTAGGGCCTAAGAAGACAACATCCGAAGCATAAAATACGATATAGATACAACAGCTTTTCCATCATATTAAATGAATAATTGCAAACAGTGTGAAAGAAGTGGTCATTTCTACGTTCCGAGCTACCTAGGCTTCACCCTAGGTCGTTGTTCCACCAGATGGAATAGTTAGGGCCTAAGAAGTCAACGCCAGAAGCATAAAATACGATATAAATACAACAGCTTTTCCATCGTATAACAGGAATAATTGCAACCACTGTGAAAGTGATGGTCATTTCTACGTTCCGGGCAACCTAGGCGCCACTCTATGGCGTTGCTCCACCACATCTAATAGCTACGGCCTTAGAAGTCATCGCCAGAAGCATAAAGTACAATATAAATACCACAGCTTTTCCATCGTATATAATGTATATTTGCAAACAGTGTGATCGTAATGGTCAGTGCTACGTTCCGGGCAACCTAGGCTTCACTCTAGGGCGTTGTTCCACCAGATCGGATAGTTAGGGCCTAAGAAGTCAACGCCAGAAGAATAAAATACAATATAAGTACAACAGCTTTTCCATCGAATAAAATGAATAATTGCAAACATTGTGAAAGTACTGGTCATTTCTACGTTCCGGGTAACCTAGGTTTAACTCTAGGGTGTTGCTCCACCACATCGAACAGCTACGGCCGTAGAATTCAACGTCAGAAACATAAAATACAATATAAATACAACAGTTTTTCCATCGTATAAAACGAATAGTTGAACCAGTATGATAGTTATGGTCATTTCTACTTTCCGGGCAACCTTGGCTTCACTCTAGGGCGTTGCTCCACCGCATCTAATTGTTACGGACTTAGAAGCCAAAGCCAGAAGCATAAAATACAATAAGAAATGCAACAGCTTTTTCATCGAGTAACAGGAATAATTGCAACAAGCGTGAAGGTAATGGTCATTTCTACGTTCCGGGCAACCTAGGCGTCACTCTAGGGCGTTGCTCCACCACAGCCAATAGCTACGGCCTTAGAAGTAAACGCCAGTAGCATAAAATACAATATAAATACGACAGTTCTTCCATTGTATAAAACGAATAATTGCAACCAGTGTGAAAGTTATGGTCATTTCTACGTTCCGGACAACCTAGGGTTCACCCTAGGGCGTTGTTCCACCAGATGGAATAGTTAGCGCCTAAGAAGTCAACGCCAGAAGCATGAAATACGATATAGATACAACAGCTTTTCCATCGTATAAAACGAATAATTGCAAACAGTGTGAAAGTAATGGCCATTTCTACGTTCCGGCCAACCTAGGCTTCACTCTAGGGCGTTGCTCCGCCACATCGAATAGCTACGGCCTTAGAAGTCAACGCCTGAAGCATAAAACGCAATATGAAGTGCAACAGCTTTTTCATCGAGTAACAGGAATAATTGCAACAAGCGTGAAGGTAATGGTCATTTCTACGTACCGGGCAACCTAGGTTTCACTCTAGGGCGTTGCTCCACCAGCTCGAGTAGCTAGGACCTCAGAAGTCTACGCTTGAAGCATAAAATACGATATAAATACAACAGTTTTTCCATCGTATAACAGGAATAATTGCAACCAGTGTGAAGGTAAAGGTATGTCCTACGCTCCGGGCAACCTAGGCTTCACTCCAGGCCGTTGCTAAACCAGATCGAAGAGTTAGGGCCGTAGAAGTCAGCGCCAGAAACATAAACTACAAAACAAGTCGAACAGTCTTTCCATCGTATAAAACGAATAATTGCAACCTGTGTGTAGGTTATGGTCATATATACGTTCCGGGCAACCTAGTCTTCACTGTAGGGTGTTGCTCCACCAGATCGAATAGCTAGGGACTTAGAATTAAACGCCAGAAGCATAAAATACAATAAAAGTACAACAGTTTTTCCATCGTATAACAGGAGTAATTGCAGCCAGTGTTAATGTAATGGTATGTCCTACGTTCCGGGCAACCTAGGCTTCAGTCTAGGGCGTTGTTCCACCAGAACGAATAGTTACGGCCTAAGAAGTCAACGCCAGAAGCATAAAATACAATATAAGTATAACAGTTTTTCCATCGTATAAAACGAATAATAGCAACCAGTGTGAAAGTAATGGACATTTCTACGTTCCGGGCAACCTGGGCGTCACTCTACGGCGTTGCTCCACCACATCTAATAGCTACGGCCTTAGAAGTCAACGCCAGAAGCATAAAATCCAATATAAATACAACAGCTTTCCCATCGTATAAAACGAATAATTGCAACCAGTGTGAAAGTAATGGTCATTTCTAGGTTCCGGGCAACCTAGGCTTCACTCTAGGGCGTTGCTCCGCCACATCGAATAGCTACGGCCTTAAAATACAACGTCAGAAGCATAAAATACATAATAAATACAACAGTTTTTCCATCGTATAAAACGAATAATTGCAACCAGTGTGAAAGTAATGGTCATTTCTACGTTCCGTGCAACCTAGGCTTCGCTCTAGGGCGTTGTTCCACCAGATCGAATAGCTAGGGACTTAGACGTCAGCGCCAGAAGCATAAAATATAATAAAAATACAACAGTTGTTGCATCGTATAACAGGAATAATTGCCACCAGTGTGAAAGTAATGGGCATTTCTACGTTCCGTGCAACCTAGGCTTCACTCTAGGGCGTTTCTCCACCACAACGAATGGCTACGACCTTAGAAGTCAACGCCTAAAGCATAAAATACAATATAGATGCAAAAGTTTTTCCATCGTATAACAGAAATAACTGCAAACAGTATGAAAGTACTGGTAATTTCTACGTTCCGGGTAACCTAGGCTTCACTTTAGGGCGTTGCTCCACCAGACCAAATAGTTAGGGCCCAAGAAGTCAACGCCAGAAGCATAAAATGCAACATAAATATAACAGATTTTCCATCGTATATAATGTATATTTGCAAACAGTGTGAAAGTAATGGACATTTCTACGTACCGGGCGACCTAGGCCCCACTCTAGGGCGTTGCTCCACCAAATCGAATAGCCAGGGCCTTAGAAGTCAACGCCAGAAGCATAAAATACGATATAAATACCACAGCTTTTCCATCGTATAAAAGGAATAATTGCAAACAGTGTGAAAGTAATGGTCATTTCTACGTTCCGGGCAACCTCGACTTCACTCTACGGCGTTGATCCACCAGGTCGAATAGTTAGGGCCTAAGAAGTCAACACCAGACGAATAAAATACAAATTAAACACAACAGCCTTTACACCCTATAAAAGTGAATAATTGCAACCTGTGTGAAGGTTATGGTCATATCTACGTTCCGGGCAACATAGGCTTCACTGTAGGCCGTTGCCCAACCAGATCGAAATGTTAGGGCCTAAGAAGACAACATCCGAAGCATAAAATACGATATAGATACAACAGCTTTTCCATCATATTAAATGAATAATTGCAAACAGTGTGAAAGAAGTGGTCATTTCTACGTTCCGAGCAACCTAGGCTTCACCCTAGGTCGTTGTTCCACCAGATGGAATAGTTAGGGCCTAAGAAGTCAACGCCAGAAGCATAAAATACGATATAAATACAACAGCTTTTCCATCGTATAACAGGAATAATTGCAACCACTGTGAAAGTGATGGTCATTTCTACGTTCCGGGCAACCTAGGCGCCACTCTATGGCGTTGCTCCACCACATCTAATAGCTACGGCCTTAGAAGTCATCGCCAGAAGCATAAAGTACAATATAAATACCACAGCTTTTCCATCGTATATAATGTATATTTGCAAACAGTGTGATCGTAATTGTCAGTGCTACGTTCCGGGCAACCTAGGCTTCACTCTAGGGCGTTGTTCCACCAGATCGGATAGTTAGGGCCTAAGAAGTCAACGCCAGAAGAATAAAATACAATATAAGTACAACAGCTTTTCCATCGAATAAAATGAATAATTGCAAACATTGTGAAAGTACTGGTCATTTCTACGTTCCGGGTAACCTAGGTTTAACTCTAGGGCGTTGCTCCACCACATCGAACAGCTACGGCCTTAGAATTCAACGTCAGAAACATAAAATACAATATAAATACAACAGTTTTTCCATCGTATAAAACGAATAATTGAACCAGTATGATAGTTATGGTCATTTCTACTTTCCGGGCAACCTTGGCTTCACTCTAGGGCGTTGCTCCACCGCATCTAATTGTTACGGACTTAGAAGCCAAAGCCAGAAGCATAAAATACAATAAGAAATGCAAAAGCTTTTTCATCGAGTAACAGGAATAATTGCAACAAGCGTGAAGGTAATGGTCATTTCTACGTTCCGGGCAACCTAGGCGTCACTCTAGGGCGTTGCTCCACCACAGCCAATAGCTACGGCCTTAGAAGTAAACGCCAGTAGCATAAAATACAATATAAATACGACAGTTCTTCCATTGTATAAAACGAATAATTGCAACCAGTGTGAAAGTTATGGTCATTTCTACGTTCCGGACAACCTAGGGTTCACCCTAGGGCGTTGTTCCACCAGATGGAATAGTTAGGGCCTAAGAAGTCAACGCCAGAAGCATGAAATACGATATAGATACAACAGCTTTTCCATCGTATAAAACGAATAATTGCAAACAGTGTGAAAGTAATGGCCATTTCTACGTTCCGGCCAACCTAGGCTTCACTCTAGGGCGTTGCTCCGCCACATCGAATAGCTACGGCCTTAGAAGTCAACGCCTGAAGCATAAAACGCAATAAGAAGTGCAACAGCTTTTTCATCGAGTAACAGGAATAATTGCAACAAGCGTGAAGGTAATGGTCATTTCTACGTACCGGGCAACCTAGGCTTCACTCTAGGGCGTTGCTACACCAGATCGAATAGTAAGGGGCTTAGAAGTCAACGTCAGAAGCATAAAATACAATAAAGATGCAACAGCCTTTCCATCGTATAAAATGAATAATTGCAAACAGTGTGAAAGTAATGGTCATTTCTACGTTCCGGGCAACCTAGGCGTCACTCTAGGGCGTTGCTCCACCACATCCAACAGCTACGGCCTTAGAAGTCAACGCCAGAAGCATAAAATACAATATAAATACGACAGTTTTTCCATTATATAAAACGAATAATTGCAACCAGTGTGAAAGTTATGGTCATTTCCACGTTCCGGACAACCTAGCGTTCACCCTAGGGCGTTGTTCCACCAGATGGAATAGTTAGGGCCTAAGAAGTCAACGCCAGAAGCATAAAATACTATATAGATACAACAGCTTTTCCATCGTATAACAGGAATAATTGCAACCAGTGTGAAAGTGATGGTCATTTCTATGTTCCCGGCAACCTAGGCTTCACTCTAGGGCGTTGCTCCACCAGATCGAATGATTAGGGCCTTAGAGGTCAACACCAGACGCATAAAATACAGTATAAATGTAACAGTTCTTTCATTGTAGAAAACGATTAATTGCTACCAGTGTGAAAGTTATGGTCATTTCTACGTTCCGGGCAACCTAGGCTTCACCATAGGGCGTTGTTCCACCAGATGGAATAGTTACGGCCTAAGAAGTCAACGCCAGAAGCATAAAATACGATATAAACACAACAGCTTTTCCATCGTATAAAACGTATAATTGCAACCAATGTGAAAGTAATGATCATTTCTACGTCCAGGGCAACCTAGGCTTCACTCTAGGGCGTTGCTCCACCAGATCGAATAGTTAGGGCCTAAGAAGTCTACGCCAGAAGCATCAAATACAAAATAAGTACAACAGTTTTTCCATTGTATAAAACGAATAATTGCAACCAGTGTAAAAGTAATGTTCATTTCTACGTCCAGGGCAACCTAGGCTTCACTCTAGGGCGTTGTTCCATCGGATGGTATAGTTAAGGCCTAAGAAGTCAACGCCAGAAGCATAAAATACGATATAAACACAACAGCTTTTCCATCGTATAACAGGAATTACTGCAACCAGTGTGAAAGCGGTGGTCATTTCCACGTTCCGGGCAACCTAGGCTTCACTCTAGGGCGTTGTTCCACCAGATCGAAAAGTTAGGGCCTTAGAAGTCAATACCAGAAGTATAAAATACAATACAAATATAACAGTTCTTCCATCGTATAAAACGAATAATTGCAAACAGTGTGAAAGTAATGGCCATTTCTACGTTCCGGCCAACCTAGGCTTCACTCTAGGGCGTTGCTCCGCCACATCGAATAGCTACGGCCTTAGAAGTCAACGCCTGAAGCATAAAACGCAATAAGAAGTGCAACAGCTTTTTCATCGAGTAACAGGAATAATTGCAACAAGCGTGAAGGTAATGGTCATTTCTACGTACCGGGCAACCTAGGCTTCACTCTAGGGCGTTGCTACACCAGATCGAATAGTAAGGGGCTTAGAAGTCAACGTCAGAAGCATAAAATACAATAAAGATGCAACAGCCTTTCCATCGTATAAAATGAATAATTGCAAACAGTGTGAAAGTAATGGCCATTTCTACGTTCCGGGCAACCTAGGCGTCACTCTAGGGCGTTGCTTCACCACATCCAATAGCTACGGCCTTAGAAGTCAACGCCAGAAGCATAAAATACAATATAAATACGACAGTTTTTCCATTATATAAAACGAATAATTGCAACCAGTGTGAAAGTTATGGTCATTTCCACGTTCCGGACAACCTAGGGTTCACCCTAGGGCGTTGTTCCACCAGATGGAATAGTTAGGGCCTAAGAAGTCAACGCCAGAAGCATAAAATACTATATAGATACAACAGCTTTTCCATCGTATAACAGGAATAATTGCAACCAGTGTGAAAGTGATGGTCATTTCTATGTTCCCGGCAACCTAGGCTTCACTCTAGGGCGTTGCTCCACCAGATCGAATGATTAGGGCCTTAGAGGTCAACACCAGACGCATAAAATACAGTATAAATGTAACAGTTCTTCCATTGTAGAAAACGATTAATTGCTACCAGTGTGAAAGTTATGGTCATTTCTACGTTCCGGGCAACCTAGGCTTCACCATAGGGCGTTGTTCCACCAGATGGAATAGTTACGGCCTAAGAAGTCAACGCCAGAAGCATAAAATACGATATAAACACAACAGCTTTTCCATCGTATAAAACGTATAATTGCAACCAATGTGAAAGTAATGATCATTTCTACGTCCAGGGCAACCTAGGCTTCACTCTAGGGCGTTGCTCCACCAGATCGAATAGTTAGGGCCTAAGAAGTCTACGCCAGAAGCATCAAATACAAAATAAGTACAACAGTTTTTCCATTGTATAAAACGAATAATTGCAACCAGTGTAAAAGTAATGTTCATTTCTACGTCCAGGGCAACCTAGGCTTCACTCTAGGGCGTTGTTCCATCGGATGGTATAGTTAAGGCCTAAGAAGTCAACGCCAGAAGCATAAAATACGATATAAACACAACAGCTTTTCCATCGTATAACAGGAATTATTGCAACCAGTGTGAAAGCGGTGGTCATTTCCACGTTCCGGGCAACCTAGGCTTCACTCTAGGGCGTTGTTCCACCAGATCGAAAAGTTAGGGCCTTAGAAGTCAATACCAGAAGTATAAAATACAATACAAATATAACAGTTCTTCCATCGTATAAAACGAATAATTGCTATCAGTGTGAAAGATATGGTCATTTCTACGTTCCGGGCAACCTAGGCTTCACCCTAGGGCGTTGTTCCACCAGATGGAATAGTTAGGGCCTAAGAAGTCAACGCTAGAAGCATCAAATACAAAATAAGTACAACAGTTTTTCCATTGTGTAAAACGAATAATTGCAACCAGTGTGAAAGTAATGTTCATTTCTACGTCCAGGGCAACCTAGGCTTCACCCTAGGGCGTTGTTCCATCAGATGGTATAGTTAGAGGCTAAGAAGTCGACGCCAGAAGCATAAAATACGATATAAATACAACAGCTTTTCCATCGTATAAAATGAATAATTGCAAACAATGTGAAAGTAATGGTCATAACAGGAATAATTGCAACCAGTGTGAATGTAATGGTCATTTCTACGTTCCGAGTAACCTACGTTTCACTCTAAGGCGTTGCTCCACCCGATCGAATAGTAAGGGCCTAAGAAGTCAACGCTAGAAGCATCAAATAGAAAATAAGTACAACAGTTTTTCCATTGTATAAAACGAATAATTGCAACCAGTGTGAAAGTAATGTTCATTTCTACGTCCAGGGCAACCTAGGCTTCACCCTAGGGCGTTGTTCCATCAGATGGTATAGTTAGAGGCTAAGAAGTCGACGCCAGAAGCATAAAATACGATATAAATACAACAGCTTTTCCATCGTATAACAGGAATAATTGCAACCAGTGTGAAAGCGATGGTCATTTCCACGTTCCCGGCAACCTAGGCTTCACTCTAGGGCGTTGCTCCACCAGATCGAATAGTTAGGGCCTTAGAAGTCAACACCAGAAGTATAAAGTACAATACAAATATAACAGTTCTTCCATCGTATAAAACGAATAATTGCTACCAGTGTGAAAGTTATGGTCATTTCTACGTTCCGGGCAACCTAGGCTTCACCCTAGGGCGTTGTTCCACCAGATGGAATAGTTAGGGCCTAAGAAGTCAACGCCAGAAGCATAAAATACGATATAAATACAACAGCTTTTCCATCGTATTAAACGTATAATTGCAACCAATGTGAAAGTAATGACCATTTCAGCGTTTCGGGCATCCTAGACTTAACTCTGAGGCGTTGCTCCACCACATCGAAGGGTTAGGGCCTTAGAAGTGAACGCCAGAACCATAAAATACAATACAAATACAACAGTTTTTCCATCGTATAAGACGAATAATAGCAACCAGTATTAAAGTTATGGACATTTCTACTTTCCGGGCAACCTGGGCTTCACCCTAGGTCGTTGCTCCAACAAATCTAATAGTTAGGGCCTTAGAAGTCAACGCCCGAAACATAAAATGCAATAAAAATACAACACTTTTTCCATCATATAACAGGAATAAAGCAACCAGTTTGAAAGTGATGGTCATTTCTATGTTCCGGGCACCCTAGGCTTCACTTCAGGACGTTGGTCCACCAGAGCGAATAGTTAGTGCCTTAGAATTCAACGCCAGAAGCATAAAATACAATATAAATACAACAGTTCTTCCATCGTATAAAACGATTAATTGCTACCAGTGTGAAAGTGTTGGTCATTTCTACGTTCCGGGCAACCTAGGCTTCACCCTAGGGCGTTGTTCCACCAGATGGAATAGTTAGGGCCTAAGAAGTCAACGCCAGAAGCATAAAATACGATATAAATACAACAGCTTTTCCATCGTATAAAACGTATAATTGCAGCGAATGTGAAAGTAATGATCATTTCGGCGTTTCGGGCATGCTAAACTTAATTCTGAGGCGTTGCTCCACCAGATCGAAGAGTTAGGGCCTTAGAAGTGAACGCCAGACGCATAAAATACAGTATAAATGTAACAGTTTTTCCATTGTATAAAACGAATAATTGCAACCAGTGTAAAAGTAATGTTCATTTCTACGTCCAGGGCAACCTAGGCTTCACTCTAGGGCGTTGTTCCATCGGATGGTATAGTTAAGGCCTAAGAAGTCAACGCCAGAAGCATAAAATACGATATAAACACAACAGCTTTTCCATCGTATAACAGGAATTATTGCAACCAGTGTGAAAGCGGTGGTCATTTCCACGTTCCGGGCAACCTAGGCTTCACTCTAGGGCGTTGTTCCACCAGATCGAAAAGTTAGGGCCTTAGAAGTCAATACCAGAAGTATAAAATACAATACAAATATAACAGTTCTTCCATCGTATAAAACGAATAATTGCTATCAGTGTGAAAGATATGGTCATTTCTACGTTCCGGGCAACCTAGGCTTCACCCTAGGGCGTTGTTCCACCAGATGGAATAGTTAGGGCCTAAGAAGTCAACGCTAGAAGCATCAAATACAAAATAAGTACAACAGTTTTTCCATTGTGTAAAACGAATAATTGCAACCAGTGTGAAAGTAATGTTCATTTCTACGTCCAGGGCAACCTAGGCTTCACCCTAGGGCGTTGTTCCATCAGATGGTATAGTTAGAGGCTAAGAAGTCGACGCCAGAAGCATAAAATACGATATAAATACAACAGCTTTTCCATCGTATAAAATGAATAATTGCAAACAATGTGAAAGTAATGGTCATAACAGGAATAATTGCAACCAGTGTGAATGTAATGGTCATTTCTACGTTCCGAGTAACCTACGTTTCACTCTAAGGCGTTGCTCCACCCGATGGAATAGTAAGGGCCTAAGAAGTCAACGCTAGATGCATCAAATAGAAAATAAGTACAACAGTTTTTCCATTGTATAAAACGAATAATTGCAACCAGTGTGAAAGTAATGTTCATTTCTACGTCCAGGGCAACCTAGGCTTCACCCTAGGGCGTTGTTCCGTCAGATGGTATAGTTAGAGGCTAAGAAGTCGACGCCAGAAGCATAAAATACGATATAAATACAACAGCTTTTCCATCGTATAACAGGAATAATTGCAACCAGTGTGAAAGCGATGGTCATTTCCACGTTGCCGGCAACCTAGGCTTCACTCTAGGGCGTTGCTCCACCAGATCGAATAGTTAGGGCCTTAGAAGTCAACACCAGAAGTATAAAGTACAATACAAATATAACAGTTCTTCCATCGTATAAAACGAATAATTGCTACCAGTGTGAAAGTTATGGTCATTTCTACGTTCCGGGCAACCTAGGCTTCACCCTAGGGCGTTGTTCCACCAGATGGAATAGTTAGGGCCTAAGAAGTCAACGCCAGAAGCATAAAATACGATATAAATACAACAGCTTTTCCATCGTATAAAACGTATAATTGCAGCGAATGTGAAAGTAATGATCATTTCGGCGTTTCGGGCATGCTAAACTTAATTCTGAGGCGTTGCTCCACCAGATCGAAGAGTTAGGGCCTTAGAAGTGAACGCCAGAAGCATAAAATACAATACAAATACAACAGTTTTTCCATCGTATAAAACGAATAATAGCAACCAGTGTGAAAGTAATGGTCATTTCTACGTGCCGGGCAACCTAGGCGTCACTCTAGGGCGTTGCTCCACCAGATCGAAAAGTTAGGGCCTTAGAAGTCAATACCAGAAGTATAAAATACAATACAAATATAACAGTTCTTCCATCGTATAAAACGAATAATTGCTATCAGTGTGAAAGATATGGTCATTTCTACGTTCCGGGCAACCTAGGCTTCACCCTAGGGCGTTGTTCCACCAGATGGAATAGTTAGGGCCTAAGAAGACTACGCTAGAAGCATCAAATACAAAATAAGTACAACAGTTTTTCCATTGTGTAAAACGAATAATTGCAACCAGTGTGAAAGTAATGTTCATTTCTACGTCCAGGGCAACCTAGGCTTCACCCTAGGGCGTTGTTCCATCAGATGGTATAGTTAGAGGCTAAGAAGTCGACGCCAGAAGCATAAAATACGATATAAATACAACAGCTTTTCCATCGTATAAAATGAATAATTGCAAACAATGTGAAAGTAATGGTCATAACAGGAATAATTGCAACCAGTGTGAATGTAATGGTCATTTCTACGTTCCGAGTAACCTACGTTTCACTCTAAGGCGTTGCTCCACCCGACTGAATAGTAAGGGCCTAAGAAGTCAACGCTAGATGCATCAAATAGAAAATAAGTACAACAGTTTTTCCATTGTATAAAACGAATAATTGCAACCAGTGTGAAAGTAATGTTCATTTCTACGTCCAGGGCAACCTAGGCTTCACCCTAGGGCGTTGTTCCGTCAGATGGTATAGTTAGAGGCTAAGAAGTCGACGCCAGAAGCATAAAATACGATATAAATACAACAGCTTTTCCATCGTATAACAGGAATAATTGCAACCAGTGTGAAAGCGATGGTCATTTCCACGTTGCCGGCAACCTAGGCTTCACTCTAGGGCGTTGCTCCACCAGATCGAATAGTTAGGGCCTTAGAAGTCAACACCAGAAGTATAAAGTACAATACAAATATAACAGTTCTTCCATCGTATAAAACGAATAATTGCTACCAGTGTGAAAGTTATGGTCATTTCTACGTTCCGGGCAACCTAGGCTTCACCCTAGGGCGTTGTTCCACCAGATGGAATAGTTAGGGCCTAAGAAGTCAACGCCAGAAGCATAAAATACGATATAAATACAACAGCTTTTCCATCGTATTAAACGTATAATTGCAACCAATGTGAAAGTAATGACCATTTCAGCGTTTCGGGCATCCTAGACTTAACTCTGAGGCGTTGCTCCACCACATCGAAGGGTTAGGGCCTTAGAAGTGAACGCCAGAACCATAAAATACAATACAAATACAACAGTTTTTCCATCGTATAAAACGAATAATAGCAACCAGTATGAAAGTTATGGACATTTCTACTTTCCGGGCAACCTGGGCTTCACCCTAGGTCGTTGCTCCAACAAATCTAATAGTTAGGGCCTTAGAAGTCAACGCCCGAAACATAAAATGCAATAAAAATACAACACTTTTTCCATCATATAACAGGAATAAAGCAACCAGTTTGAAAGTGATGGTCATTTCTATGTTCCGGGCACCCTAGGCTTCACTTCAGGACGTTGGTCCACCAGAGCGAATAGTTAGTGCCTTAGAATTCAACGCCAGAAGCATAAAATACAATATAAATACAACAGTTCTTCCATCGTATAAAACGAATAATTGCTACCAGTGTGAAAGTGTTGGTCATTTCTACGTTCCGGGCAACCTAGGCTTCACCCTAGGGCGTTGTTCCACCAGATGGAATAGTTAGGGCCTAAGAAGTCAACGCCAGAAGCATAAAATACGATATAAATACAACAGCTTTTCCATCGTATAAAACGTATAATTGCAGCGAATGTGAAAGTAATGATCATTTCGGCGTTTCGGGCATGCTAAACTTAATTCTGAGGCGTTGCTCCACCAGATCGAAGAGTTAGGGCCTTAGAAGTGAACGCCAGAAGCATAAAATACAATACAAATACAACAGTTTTTCCATCGTATAAAACGAATAATAGCAACCAGTGTGAAAGTAATGGTCATTTCTACGTTCCGGCCAACATAGGCTTCACTCTTGGACGTTGCCCCACCAGATCGAAATGTTAGGGCCTAAGAAGACAACATCCGAAGCATAAAATACGATATAGATACAACAGCTTTTCCATCATATTAAATGAATAATTGCAAACAGTGTGAAAGAAGTGGTCATTTCTACGTTCCGAGCAACCTAGGCTTCACCCTAGGTCGTTGTTCCACCAGATGGAATAGTTAGGGCCTAAGAAGTCAACGCCAGAAGCATAAAATACGATATAAATACAAC
This sequence comes from Calliopsis andreniformis, assembly GCF_051401765.1. NCBI lineage: Eukaryota > Metazoa > Arthropoda > Insecta > Hymenoptera > Andrenidae > Calliopsis > Calliopsis andreniformis. Next base: position 883,708 of record NW_027480442.1, on the reverse strand, counting down.
AGCTTTTCCATCGTATAACAGGAATAATTGCAACCACTGTGAAAGTGATGGTCATTTCTACGTTCCGGGCAACCTAGGCGCCACTCTATGGCGTTGCTCCACCACATCTAATAGCTACGGCCTTAGAAGTCATCGCCAGAAGCATAAAGTACAATATAAATACCACAGCTTTTCCATCGTATATAATGTATATTTGCAAACAGTGTGATCGTAATTGTCAGTGCTACGTTCCGGGCAACCTAGGCTTCACTCTAGGGCGTTGTTCCACCAGATCGGATAGTTAGGGCCTAAGAAGTCAACGCCAGAAGAATAAAATACAATATAAGTACAACAGCTTTTCCATCGAATGAAATGAATAATTGCAAACATTGTGAAAGTACTGGTCATTTCTACGTTCCGGGTAACCTAGGTTTAACTCTAGGGCGTTGCTCCGCCACATCGAATAGCTACGGCCTTAGAAGTCAACGCCTGAAGCATAAAACGCAATAAGAAGTGCAACAGCTTTTTCATCGAGTAACAGGAATAATTGCAACAAGCGTGAAGGTAATGGTCATTTCTACGTACCGGGCAACCTAGGCTTCACTCTAGGGCGTTGCTACACCAGATCGAATAGTAAGGGGCTTAGAAGTCAACGTCAGAAGCATAAAATACAATAAAGATGCAACAGCCTTTCCATCGTATAAAATGAATAATTGCAAACAGTGTGAAAGTAATGGTCATTTCTACGTTCCGGGCAACCTAGGCGTCACTCTAGGGCGTTGCTCCACCACATCCAACAGCTACGGCCTTAGAAGTCAACGCCAGAAGCATAAAATACAATATAAATACGACAGTTTTTCCATTATATAAAACGAATAATTGCAACCAGTGTGAAAGTTATGGTCATTTCCACGTTCCGGACAACCTAGCGTTCACCCTAGGGCGTTGTTCCACCAGATGGAATAGTTAGGGCCTAAGAAGTCAACGCCAGAAGCATAAAATACTATATAGATACAACAGCTTTTCCATCGTATAACAGGAATAATTGCAACCAGTGTGAAAGTGATGGTCATTTCTATGTTCCCGGCAACCTAGGCTTCACTCTAGGGCGTTGCTCCACCAGATCGAATGATTAGGGCCTTAGAGGTCAACACCAGACGCATAAAATACAGTATAAATGTAACAGTTCTTTCATTGTAGAAAACGATTAATTGCTACCAGTGTGAAAGTTATGGTCATTTCTACGTTCCGGGCAACCTAGGCTTCACCATAGGGCGTTGTTCCACCAGATGGAATAGTTACGGCCTAAGAAGTCAACGCCAGAAGCATAAAATACGATATAAACACAACAGCTTTTCCATCGTATAAAACGTATAATTGCAACCAATGTGAAAGTAATGATCATTTCTACGTCCAGGGCAACCTAGGCTTCACTCTAGGGCGTTGCTCCACCAGATCGAATAGTTAGGGCCTAAGAAGTCTACGCCAGAAGCATCAAATACAAAATAAGTACAACAGTTTTTCCATTGTATAAAACGAATAATTGCAACCAGTGTAAAAGTAATGTTCATTTCTACGTCCAGGGCAACCTAGGCTTCACTCTAGGGCGTTGTTCCATCGGATGGTATAGTTAAGGCCTAAGAAGTCAACGCCAGAAGCATAAAATACGATATAAACACAACAGCTTTTCCATCGTATAACAGGAATTACTGCAACCAGTGTGAAAGCGGTGGTCATTTCCACGTTCCGGGCAACCTAGGCTTCACTCTAGGGCGTTGTTCCACCAGATCGAAAAGTTAGGGCCTTAGAAGTCAATACCAGAAGTATAAAATACAATACAAATATAACAGTTCTTCCATCGTATAAAACGAATAATTGCAAACAGTGTGAAAGTAATGGCCATTTCTACGTTCCGGCCAACCTAGGCTTCACTCTAGGGCGTTGCTCCGCCACATCGAATAGCTACGGCCTTAGAAGTCAACGCCTGAAGCATAAAACGCAATAAGAAGTGCAACAGCTTTTTCATCGAGTAACAGGAATAATTGCAACAAGCGTGAAGGTAATGGTCATTTCTACGTACCGGGCAACCTAGGCTTCACTCTAGGGCGTTGCTACACCAGATCGAATAGTAAGGGGCTTAGAAGTCAACGTCAGAAGCATAAAATACAATAAAGATGCAACAGCCTTTCCATCGTATAAAATGAATAATTGCAAACAGTGTGAAAGTAATGGCCATTTCTACGTTCCGGGCAACCTAGGCGTCACTCTAGGGCGTTGCTTCACCACATCCAATAGCTACGGCCTTAGAAGTCAACGCCAGAAGCATAAAATACAATATAAATACGACAGTTTTTCCATTATATAAAACGAATAATTGCAACCAGTGTGAAAGTTATGGTCATTTCCACGTTCCGGACAACCTAGGGTTCACCCTAGGGCGTTGTTCCACCAGATGGAATAGTTAGGGCCTAAGAAGTCAACGCCAGAAGCATAAAATACTATATAGATACAACAGCTTTTCCATCGTATAACAGGAATAATTGCAACCAGTGTGAAAGTGATGGTCATTTCTATGTTCCCGGCAACCTAGGCTTCACTCTAGGGCGTTGCTCCACCAGATCGAATTATTAGGGCCTTAGAGGTCAACACCAGACGCATAAAATACAGTATAAATGTAACAGTTCTTCCATTGTAGAAAACGATTAATTGCTACCAGTGTGAAAGTTATGGTCATTTCTACGTTCCGGGCAACCTAGGCTTCACCATAGGGCGTTGTTCCACCAGATGGAATAGTTACGGCCTAAGAAGTCAACGCCAGAAGCATAAAATACGATATAAACACAACAGCTTTTCCATCGTATAAAACGTATAATTGCAACCAATGTGAAAGTAATGATCATTTCTACGTCCAGGGCAACCTAGGCTTCACTCTAGGGCGTTGCTCCACCAGATCGAATAGTTAGGGCCTAAGAAGTCTACGCCAGAAGCATCAAATACAAAATAAGTACAACAGTTTTTCCATTGTATAAAACGAATAATTGCAACCAGTGTAAAAGTAATGTTCATTTCTACGTCCAGGGCAACCTAGGCTTCACTCTAGGGCGTTGTTCCATCGGATGGTATAGTTAAGGCCTAAGAAGTCAACGCCAGAAGCATAAAATACGATATAAACACAACAGCTTTTCCATCGTATAACAGGAATTATTGCAACCAGTGTGAAAGCGGTGGTCATTTCCACGTTCCGGGCAACCTAGGCTTCACTCTAGGGCGTTGTTCCACCAGATCGAAAAGTTAGGGCCTTAGAAGTCAATACCAGAAGTATAAAATACAATACAAATATAACAGTTCTTCCATCGTATAAAACGAATAATTGCTATCAGTGTGAAAGATATGGTCATTTCTACGTTCCGGGCAACCTAGGCTTCACCCTAGGGCGTTGTTCCACCAGATTGAATAGTTAGGGCCTAAGAAGTCAACGCTAGAAGCATCAAATACAAAATAAGTACAACAGTTTTTCCATTGTGTAAAACGAATAATTGCAACCAGTGTGAAAGTAATGTTCATTTCTACGTCCAGGGCAACCTAGGCTTCACCCTAGGGCGTTGTTCCATCAGATGGTATAGTTAGAGGCTAAGAAGTCGACGCCAGAAGCATAAAATACGATATAAATACAACAGCTTTTCCATCGTATAAAATGAATAATTGCAAACAATGTGAAAGTAATGGTCATAACAGGAATAATTGCAACCAGTGTGAATGTAATGGTCATTTCTACGTTCCGAGTAACCTACGTTTCACTCTAAGGCGTTGCTCCACCCGATCGAATAGTAAGGGCCTAAGAAGTCAACGCTAGAAGCATCAAATAGAAAATAAGTACAACAGTTTTTCCATTGTATAAAACGAATAATTGCAACCAGTGTGAAAGTAATGTTCATTTCTACGTCCAGGGCAACCTAGGCTTCACCCTAGGGCGTTGTTCCATCAGATGGTATAGTTAGAGGCTAAGAAGTCGACGCCAGAAGCATAAAATACGATATAAATACAACAGCTTTTCCATCGTATAACAGGAATAATTGCAACCAGTGTGAAAGCGATGGTCATTTCCACGTTCCCGGCAACCTAGGCTTCACTCTAGGGCGTTGCTCCACCAGATCGAATAGTTAGGGCCTTAGAAGTCAACACCAGAAGTATAAAGTACAATACAAATATAACAGTTCTTCCATCGTATAAAACGAATAATTGCTACCAGTGTGAAAGTTATGGTCATTTCTACGTTCCGGGCAACCTAGGCTTCACCCTAGGGCGTTGTTCCACCAGATGGAATAGTTAGGGCCTAAGAAGTCAACGCCAGAAGCATAAAATACGATATAAATACAACAGCTTTTCCATCGTATTAAACGTATAATTGCAACCAATGTGAAAGTAATGACCATTTCAGCGTTTCGGGCATCCTAGACTTAACTCTGAGGCGTTGCTCCACCACATCGAAGGGTTAGGGCCTTAGAAGTGAACGCCAGAACCATAAAATACAATACAAATACAACAGTTTTTCCATCGTATAAGACGAATAATAGCAACCAGTATGAAAGTTATGGACATTTCTACTTTCCGGGCAACCTGGGCTTCACCCTAGGTCGTTGCTCCAACAAATCTAATAGTTAGGGCCTTAGAAGTCAACGCCCGAAACATAAAATGCAATAAAAATACAACACTTTTTCCATCATATAACAGGAATAAAGCAACCAGTTTGAAAGTGATGGTCATTTCTATGTTCCGGGCACCCTAGGCTTCACTTCAGGACGTTGGTCCACCAGAGCGAATAGTTAGTGCCTTAGAATTCAACGCCAGAAGCATAAAATACAATATAAATACAACAGTTCTTCCATCGTATAAAACGATTAATTGCTACCAGTGTGAAAGTGTTGGTCATTTCTACGTTCCGGGCAACCTAGGCTTCACCCTAGGGCGTTGTTCCACCAGATGGAATAGTTAGGGCCTAAGAAGTCAACGCCAGAAGCATAAAATACGATATAAATACAACAGCTTTTCCATCGTATAAAACGTATAATTGCAGCGAATGTGAAAGTAATGATCATTTCGGCGTTTCGGGCATGCTAAACTTAATTCTGAGGCGTTGCTCCACCAGATCGAAGAGTTAGGGCCTTAGAAGTGAACGCCAGACGCATAAAATACAGTATAAATGTAACAGTTTTTCCATTGTATAAAACGAATAATTGCAACCAGTGTAAAAGTAATGTTCATTTCTACGTCCAGGGCAACCTAGGCTTCACTCTAGGGCGTTGTTCCATCGGATGGTATAGTTAAGGCCTAAGAAGTCAACGCCAGAAGCATAAAATACGATATAAACACAACAGCTTTTCCATCGTATAACAGGAATTATTGCAACCAGTGTGAAAGCGGTGGTCATTTCCACGTTCCGGGCAACCTAGGCTTCACTCTAGGGCGTTGTTCCACCAGATCGAAAAGTTAGGGCCTTAGAAGTCAATACCAGAAGTATAAAATACAATACAAATATAACAGTTCTTCCATCGTATAAAACGAATAATTGCTATCAGTGTGAAAGATATGGTCATTTCTACGTTCCGGGCAACCTAGGCTTCACCCTAGGGCGTTGTTCCACCAGATGGAATAGTTAGGGCCTAAGAAGTCAACGCTAGAAGCATCAAATACAAAATAAGTACAACAGTTTTTCCATTGTGTAAAACGAATAATTGCAACCAGTGTGAAAGTAATGTTCATTTCTACGTCCAGGGCAACCTAGGCTTCACCCTAGGGCGTTGTTCCGTCAGATGGTATAGTTAGAGGCTAAGAAGTCGACGCCAGAAGCATAAAATACGATATAAATACAACAGCTTTTCCATCGTATAACAGGAATAATTGCAACCAGTGTGAAAGCGATGGTCATTTCCACGTTGCCGGCAACCTAGGCTTCACTCTAGGGCGTTGCTCCACCAGATCGAATAGTTAGGGCCTTAGAAGTCAACACCAGAAGTATAAAGTACAATACAAATATAACAGTTCTTCCATCGTATAAAACGAATAATTGCTACCAGTGTGAAAGTTATGGTCATTTCTACGTTCCGGGCAACCTAGGCTTCACCCTAGGGCGTTGTTCCACCAGATGGAATAGTTAGGGCCTAAGAAGTCAACGCCAGAAGCATAAAATACGATATAAATACAACAGCTTTTCCATCGTATTAAACGTATAATTGCAACCAATGTGAAAGTAATGACCATTTCAGCGTTTCGGGCATCCTAGACGTAACTCTGAGGCGTTGCTCCACCACATCGAAGGGTTAGGGCCTTAGAAGTGAACGCCAGAACCATAAAATACAATACAAATACAACAGTTTTTCCATCGTATAAAACGAATAATAGCAACCAGTATGAAAGTTATGGACATTTCTACTTTCCGGGCAACCTGGGCTTCACCCTAGGTCGTTGCTCCAACAAATCTAATAGTTAGGGCCTTAGAAGTCAACGCCCGAAACATAAAATGCAATAAAAATACAACACTTTTTCCATCATATAACAGGAATAAAGCAACCAGTTTGAAAGTGATGTTCATTTCTATGTTCCGGGCACCCTAGGCTTCACTTCAGGACGTTGGTCCACCAGAGCGAATAGTTAGTGCCTTAGAATTCAACGCCAGAAGCATAAAATACAATATAAATACAACAGTTCTTCCATCGTATAAAACGAATAATTGCTACCAGTGTGAAAGTGTTGGTCATTTCTACGTTCCGGGCAACCTAGGCTTCACCCTAGGGCGTTGTTCCACCAGATGGAATAGTTAGGGCCTAAGAAGTCAACGCCAGAAGCATAAAATACGATATAAATACAACAGCTTTTCCATCGTATAAAACGTATAATTGCAGCGAATGTGAAAGTAATGATCATTTCGGCGTTTCGGGCATGCTAAACTTAATTCTGAGGCGTTGCTCCACCAGATCGAAGAGTTAGGGCCTTAGAAGTGAACGCCAGAAGCATAAAATACAATACAAATACAACAGTTTTTCCATCGTATAAAACGAATAATAGCAACCAGTGTGAAAGTAATGGTCATTTCTACGTTCCGGCCAACATAGGCTTCACTCTTGGACGTTGCCCCACCAGATCGAATAGCTAGGACCTTAGAAGTCGAAGCCAGAAGCAGAAAATTCAAAATAAATAGATCAGTTTTTCCATTGTATGAAACGAATAATTGCTACCAGTGTAAAAGTTATGGCCATTTCTACGTTCCTGGCAACCTAGGCTTCACCCAAGGGCGTTGTTCCACCAGATGGAATAGTTAGGGCCTAAGAAGCCAACGCCAGAAGCACTAAATACGATATTAATACAACAGCTTTTCCATCGTATAAAACGAATAATTGCAAGCAGTGTGAAAGTAATGGCCATTTCTACGTTCCGGCCAACCTAGGCTTCACTCTAGGGCGTTGCTCCGCCACATCGAATAGCTACGGCCTTAGAAGTCAACGCCTGAAGCATAAAACGCAATAAGAAGTGCAACAGCTTTTTCATCGAGTAACAGGAATAATTGCAACAAGCGTGAAGGTAATGGTCATTTCTACGTACCGGGCAACCTAGGCTTCACTCTAGGGCGTTGCTACACCAGATCGAATAGTAAGGGGCTTAGAAGTCAACGCCAGAAGCATAAAATACAATAAAGATGCAACAGCCTTTCCATCGTATAAAATGAATAATTGCAAACAGTGTGAAAGTAATGGTCATTTCTACGTTCCGGGCAACCTAGGCGTCACTCTAGGGCGTTGCTCCACCACATCCAATAGCTACGGCCTTAGAAGTCAACGCCAGAAGCATAAAATACAATATAAATACGACAGTTTTTCCATTATATAAAACGAATAATTGCAACCAGTGTGAAAGTTATGGTCATTTCCACGTTCCGGACAACCTAGGGTTCACCCTAGGGCGTTGTTCCACCAGATGGAATAGTTAGGGCCTAAGAAGTCAACGCCAGAAGCATAAAATACTATATAGATACAACAGCTTTTCCATCGTATAACAGGAATAATTGCAACCAGTGTGAAAGTGATGGTCATTTCTATGTTCCCGGCAACCTAGGCTTCACTCTAGGGCGTTGCTCCACCAGATCGAATGATTAGGGCCTTAGAGGTCAACACCAGACGCATAAAATACAGTATAAATGTAACAGTTCTTCCATTGTATAAAACGATTAATTGCTACCAGTGTGAAGGTGTTGGTCATTTCTACGTTCCAGGCAACCTAGGCTTCACCCTAGGGCGTTGTTCCACCAGATGGAATAGTTAGGGCCTAAGAAGTCAACGCCAGAAGCATAAAATACGATATAAATACAACAGCTTTTCCATCGTATAAAACGTATAATTGCAGCGAATGTGAAAGTAATGATCATTTCGGCGTTTCGGGCATGCTAAACTTAATTCTGAGGCGTTGCTCCACCAGATCGAAGAGTTAGGGCCTTAGAAGTGAACGCCAGAAGCATAAAATACAATACAAATACAACAGTTTTTCCATCGTATAAAACGAATAATAGCAACCAGTGTGAAAGTAATGGTCATTTCTACGTGCCGGGCAACCTAGGCGTCACTCTAGGGCGTTGCTCCACCAGATCGAAAAGTTAGGGCCTTAGAAGTCAATACCAGAAGTATAAAATACAATACAAATATAACAGTTCTTCCATCGTATAAAACGAATAATTGCTATCAGTGTGAAAGATATGGTCATTTCTACGTTCCGGGCAACCTAGGCTTCACCCTAGGGCGTTGTTCCACCAGATGGAATAGTTAGGGCCTAAGAAGACTACGCTAGAAGCATCAAATACAAAATAAGTACAACAGTTTTTCCATTGTGTAAAACGAATAATTGCAACCAGTGTGAAAGTAATGTTCATTTCTACGTCCATGGCAACCTAGGCTTCACCCTAGGGCGTTGTTCCATCAGATGGTATAGTTAGAGGCTAAGAAGTCGACGCCAGAAGCATAAAATACGATATAAATACAACAGCTTTTCCATCGTATAAAATGAATAATTGCAAACAATGTGAAAGTAATGGTCATAACAGGAATAATTGCAACCAGTGTGAATGTAATGGTCATTTCTACGTTCCGAGTAACCTACGTTTCACTCTAAGGCGTTGCTCCACCCGACTGAATAGTAAGGGCCTAAGAAGTCAACGCTAGATGCATCAAATAGAAAATAAGTACAACAGTTTTTCCATTGTATAAAACGAATAATTGCAACCAGTGTGAAAGTAATGTTCATTTCTACGTCCAGGGCAACCTAGGCTTCACCCTAGGGCGTTGTTCCGTCAGATGGTATAGTTAGAGGCTAAGAAGTCGACGCCAGAAGCATAAAATACGATATAAATACAACAGCTTTTCCATCGTATAACAGGAATAATTGCAACCAGTGTGAAAGCGATGGTCATTTCCACGTTGCCGGCAACCTAGGCTTCACTCTAGGGCGTTGCTCCACCAGATCGAATAGTTAGGGCCTTAGAAGTCAACACCAGAAGTATAAAGTACAATACAAATATAACAGTTCTTCCATCGTATAAAACGAATAATTGCTACCAGTGTGAAAGTTATGGTCATTTCTACGTTCCGGGCAACCTAGGCTTCACCCTAGGGCGTTGTTCCACCAGATGGAATAGTTAGGGCCTAAGAAGTCAACGCCAGAAGCATAAAATACGATATAAATACAACAGCTTTTCCATCGTATTAAACGTATAATTGCAACCAATGTGAAAGTAATGACCATTTCAGCGTTTCGGGCATCCTAGACTTAACTCTGAGGCGTTGCTCCACCACATCGAAGGGTTAGGGCCTTAGAAGTGAACGCCAGAACCATAAAATACAATACAAATACAACAGTTTTTCCATCGTATAAAACGAATAATAGCAACCAGTATGAAAGTTATGGACATTTCTACTTTCCGGGCAACCTGGGCTTCACCCTAGGTCGTTGCTCCAACAAATCTAATAGTTAGGGCCTTAGAAGTCAACGCCCGAAATATAAAATGCAATAAAAATACAACACTTTTTCCATCATATAACAGGAATAAAGCAACCAGTTTGAAAGTGATGGTCATTTCTATGTTCCGGGCACCCTAGGCTTCACTTCAGGACGTTGGTCCACCAGAGCGAATAGTTAGTGCCTTAGAATTCAACGCCAGAAGCATAAAATACAATATAAATACAACAGTTCTTCCATCGTATAAAACGAATAATTGCTACCAGTGTGAAAGTGTTGGTCATTTCTACGTTCCGGGCAACCTAGGCTTCACCCTAGGGCGTTGTTCCACCAGATGGAATAGTTAGGGCCTAAGAAGTCAACGCCAGAAGCATAAAATACGATATAAATACAACAGCTTTTCCATCGTATAAAACGTATAATTGCAGCGAATGTGAAAGTAATGATCATTTCGGCGTTTCGGGCATGCTAAACTTAATTCTGAGGCGTTGCTCCACCAGATCGAAGAGTTAGGGCCTTAGAAGTGAACGCCAGAAGCATAAAATACAATACAAATACAACAGTTTTTCCATCGTATAAAACGAATAATAGCAACCAGTGTGAAAGTAATGGTCATTTCTACGTTCCGGCCAACATAGGCTTCACTCTTGGACGTTGCCCCACCAGATCGAATAGCTAGGACCTTAGAAGTCGAAGCCTCAAGCAGAAAATTCAAAATAAATAGATCAGTTTTTCCATTGTATGAAACGAATAATTGCTACCAGTGTAAAAGTTATGGCCATTTCTACGTTCCTGGCAACCTAGGCTTCACCCAAGGGCGTTGTTCCACCAGATGGAATAGTTAGGGCCTAAGAAGCCAACGCCAGAAGCACTAAATACGATATTAATACAACAGCTTTTCCATCGTATAAAACGAATAATTGCAAGCAGTGTGAAAGTAATGGCCATTTCTACGTTCCGGCCAACCTAGGCTTCACTCTAGGGCGTTGCTCCGCCACATCGAATAGCTACGGCCTTAGAAGTCAACGCCTGAAGCATAAAACGCAATAAGAAGTGCAACAGCTTTTTCATCGAGTAACAGGAATAATTGCAACAAGCGTGAAGGTAATGGTCATTTCTACGTACCGGGCAACCTAGGCTTCACTCTAGGGCGTTGCTACACCAGATCGAATAGTAAGGGGCTTAGAAGTCAACGCCAGAAGCATAAAATACAATAAAGATGCAACAGCCTTTCCATCGTATAAAATGAATAATTGCAAACAGTGTGAAAGTAATGGTCATTTCTACGTTCCGGGCAACCTAGGCGTCACTCTAGGGCGTTGCTCCACCACATCCAATAGCTACGGCCTTAGAAGTCAACGCCAGAAGCATAAAATACAATATAAATACGACAGTTTTTCCATTATATAAAACGAATAATTGCAACCAGTGTGAAAGTTATGGTCATTTCCACGTTCCGGACAACCTAGGGTTCACCCTAGGGCGTTGTTCCACCAGATGGAATAGTTAGGGCCTAAGAAGTCAACGCCAGAAGCATAAAATACTATATAGATACAACAGCTTTTCCATCGTATAACAGGAATAATTGCAACCAGTGTGAAAGTGATGGTCATTTCTATGTTCCCGGCAACCTAGGCTTCACTCTAGGGCGTTGCTCCACCAGATCGAATGATTAGGGCCTTAGAGGTCAACACCAGACGCATAAAATACAGTATAAATGTAACAGTTCTTCCATTGTATAAAACGATTAATTGCTACCAGTGTGAAGGTGTTGGTCATTTCTACGTTCCGGGCAACCTAGGCTTCACCCTAGGGCGTTGTTCCACCAGATGGAATAGTTAGGGCCTAAGAAGTCACCGCCAGAAGCATAAAATACGATATAAATACAACAGCTTTTCCATCGTATAAAACGTATAATTGCAGCGAATGTGAAAGTAATGATCATTTCGGCGTTTCGGGCATGCTAAACTTAATTCTGAGGCGTTGCTCCACCAGATCGAAGAGTTAGGGCCTTAGAAGTGAACGCCAGAAGCATAAAATACAATACAAATACAACAGTTTTTCCATCGTATAAAACGAATAATAGCAACCAGTGTGAAAGTAATGGTCATTTCTACGTGCCGGGCAACCTAGGCGTCACTCTAGGGCGTTGCTCCACCAGATCGAAAAGTTAGGGCCTTAGAAGTCAATACCAGAAGTATAAAATACAATACAAATATAACAGTTCTTCCATCGTATAAAACGAATAATTGCTATCAGTGTGAAAGATATGGTCATTTCTACGTTCCGGGCAACCTAGGCTTCACCCTAGGGCGTTGTTCCACCAGATGGAATAGTTAGGGCCTAAGAAGACTACGCTAGAAGCATCAAATACAAAATAAGTACAACAGTTTTTCCATTGTATAAAACGAATAATTGCAACCAGTGTGAAAGTAATGTTCATTTCTACGTCCAGGGCAACCTAGGCTTCACCCTAGGGCGTTGTTCCATCAGATGGTATAGTTAGAGGCTAAGAAGTCGACGCCAGAAGCATAAAATACGATATAAATACAACAGCTTTTCCATCGTATAAAATGAATAATTGCAAACAATGTGAAAGTAATGGTCATAACAGGAATAATTGCAACCAGTGTGAATGTAATGGTCATTTCTACGTTCCGAGTAACCGACGTTTCACTCTAAGGCGTTGCTCCACCCGATCGAATAGTTAGGGCCTAAGAAGTCAACGCTAGAAGCATCAAATAGAAAATAAGTACAACAGTTTTTCCATTGTATAAAACGAATAATTGCAACCAGTGTGAAAGTAATGTTCATTTCTACGTCCAGGGCAACCTAGGCTTCACCCTAGGGCGTTGTTCCATCAGATGGTATAGTTAGAGGCTAAGAAGTCGACGCCAGAAGCATAAAATACGATATAAATACAACAGCTTTTCCATCGTATAACAGGAATAATTGCAACCAGTGTGAAAGCGATGGTCATTTCCACGTTCCCGGCAACCTAGGCTTCACTCTAGGGCGTTGCTCCACCAGATCGAATAGTTAGGGCCTTAGAAGTCAACACCAGAAGTATAAAGTACAATACAAATATAACAGTTCTTCCATCGTATAAAACGAATAATTGCTACCAGTGTGAAAGTTATGGTAATTTCTACGTTCCGGGCAACCTAGGCTTCACCCTAGGGCGTTGTTCCACCAGATGGAATAGTTAGGGCCTAAGAAGTCAACGCCAGAAGCATAAAATACGATATAAATACAACAGCTTTTCCATCGTATTAAACGTATAATTGCAACCAATGTGAAAGTAATGACCATTTCAGCGTTTCGGGTATCCTAGACTTAACTCTGAGGCGTTGCTCCACCACATCGAAGGGTTAGGGCCTTAGAAGTGAACGCCAGAACCATAAAATACAATACAAATACAACAGTTTTTCCATCGTATAAAACGAATAATAGCAACCAGTATGAAAGTTATGGACATTTCTACTTTCCGGGCAACCTGGGCTTCACCCTAGGTCGTTGCTCCAACAAATCTAATAGTTAGGGCCTTAGAAGTCAACGCCCGAAACATAAAATGCAATAAAAATACAACACTTTTTCCATCATATAACAGGAATAAAGCAACCAGTTTGAAAGTGATGGTCATTTCTATGTTCCGGGCACCCTAGGCTTCACTTCAGGACGTTGGTCCACCAGAGCGAATAGTTAGTGCCTTAGAATTCAGCGCCAGAAGCATAAAATACAATATAAATACAACAGTTCTTCCATCGTATAAAACGAATAATTGCTACCAGTGTGAAAGTGTTGGTCATTTCTACGTTCCGGGCAACCTAGGCTTCACCCTAGGGCGTTGTTCCACCAGATGGAATAGTTAGGGCCTAAGAAGTCAACGCCAGAAGCATAAAATACGATATAAATACAACAGCTTTTCCATCGTATAAAACGTATAATTGCAGCGAATGTGAAAGTAATGATCATTTCGGCGTTTCGGGCATGCTAAACTTAATTCTGAGGCGTTGCTCCACCAGATCGAAGAGTTAGGGCCTTAGAAGTGAACGCCAGAAGCATAAAATACAATACAAATACAACAGTTTTTCCATCGTATAAAACGAATAATAGCAACCAGTGTGAAAGTAATGGTCATTTCTACGTTCCGGCCAACATAGGCTTCACTCTTGGACGTTGCCCCACCAGATCGAATAGCTAGGACCTTAGAAGTCGAAGCCAGAAGCAGAAAATTCAAATTAAATAGATCAGTTTTTCCATTGTATGAAACGAATAATTGCTACCAGTGTAAAAGTTATGGCCATTTCTACGTTCCTGGCAACCTAGGCTTCACCCAAGGGCGTTGTTCCACCAGATGGAATAGTTAGGGCCTAAGAAGCCAACGCCAGAAGCACTAAATACGATATTAATACAACAGCTTTTTCATCGTATAAAACGAATAATTGCAAGCAGTGTGAAAGTAATGGCCATTTCTACGTTCCGGCCAACCTAGGCTTCACTCTAGGGCGTTGCTCCGCCACATCGAATAGCTACGGCCTTAGAAGTCAACGCCTGAAGCATAAAACGCAATAAGAAGTGCAACAGCTTTTTCATCGAGTAACAGGAATAATTGCAACAAGCGTGAAGGTAATGGTCATTTCTACGTACCGGGCAACCTAGGCTTCACTCTAGGGCGTTGCTACACCAGATCGAATAGTAAGGGGCTTAGAAGTCAACGCCAGAAGCATAAAATACAATAAAGATGCAACAGCCTTTCCATCGTATAAAATGAATAATTGCAAACAGTGTGAAAGTTATGGTCATTTCCACGTTCCGGACAACCTAGGGTTCACCCTAGGGCGTTGTTCCACCAGATGGAATAGTTAGGGCCTAAGAAGTCAACGCCAGAAGCATAAAATACTATATAGATACAACAGCTTTTCCATCGTATAACAGGAATAATTGCAACCAGTGTGAAAGTGATGGTCATTTCTATGTTCCCGGCAACCTAGGCTTCACTCTAGGGCGTTGCTCCACCAGATCGAATGATTAGGGCCTTAGCGGTCAACACCAGACGCATAAAATACAGTATAAATGTAACAGTTCTTCCATTGTATAAAACGATTAATTGCTACCAGTGTGAAGGTGTTGGTCATTTCTACGTTCCGGGCAACCTAGGCTTCACCCTAGGGCGTTGTTCCACCAGATGGAATAGTTAGGGCCTAAGAAGTCAACGCCAGAAGCATAAAATACGATATAAATACAACAGCTTTTCCATCGTATAAAACGTATAATTGCAGCGAATGTGAAAGTAATGATCATTTCGGCGTTTCGGGCATGCTAAACTTAATTCTGAGGCGTTGCTCCACCAGATCGAAGAGTTAGGGCCTTAGAAGTGAACGCCAGAAGCATAAAATACAATACAAATACAACAGTTTTTCCATCGTATAAAACGAATAATAGCAACCAGTGTGAAAGTAATGGTCATTTCTACGTGCCGGGCAACCTAGGCGTCACTCTAGGGCGTTGCTCCACCAGATCGAAAAGTTAGGGCCTTAGAAGTCAATACCAGAAGTATAAAATACAATACAAATATAACAGTTCTTCCATCGTATAAAACGAATAATTGCTATCAGTGTGAAAGATATGGTCATTTCTACGTTCCGGGCAACCTAGGCTTCACCCTAGGGCGTTGTTCCACCAGATGGAATAGTTAGGGCCTAAGAAGTCTACGCTAGAAGCATCAAATACAAAATAAGTACAACAGTTTTTCCATTGTATAAAACGAATAATTGCAACCAGTGTGAATGTAATGTTCATTTCTACGTCCAGGGCAACCTAGGCTTCACCCTAGGGCGTTGTTCCATCAGATGGTATAGTTAGAGGCTAAGAAGTCGACGCCAGAAGCATAAAATACGATATAAATACAACAGCTTTTCCATCGTATAAAATGAATAATTGCAAACAATGTGAAAGTAATGGTCATAACAGGAATAATTGCAACCAGTGTGAATGTAATGGTCATTTCTACGTTCCGAGTAACCGACGTTTCACTCTAAGGCGTTGCTCCACCCGATCGAATAGTTAGGGCCTAAGAAGTCAACGCTAGAAGCATCAAATAGAAAATAAGTACAACAGTTTTTCCATTGTATAAAACGAATAATTGCAACCAGTGTGAAAGTAATGTTCATTTCTACGTCCAGGGCAACCTAGGCTTCACCGTAGGGCGTTGTTCCATCAGATGGTATAGTTAGAGGCTAAGAAGTCGACGCCAGAAGCATAAAATACGATATAAATACAACAGCTTTTCCATCGTATAACAGGAATAATTGCAACCAGTGTGAAAGCGATGGTCATTTCCACGTTCCCGGCAACCTAGGCTTCACTCTAGGGCGTTGCTCCACCAGATCGAATAGTTAGGGCCTTAGAAGTCAACACCAGAAGTATAAAGTACAATACAAATATAACAGTTCTTCCATCGTATAAAACGAATAATTGCTACCAGTGTGAAAGTTATGGTAATTTCTACGTTCCGGGCAACCTAGGCTTCACCCTAGGGCGTTGTTCCACCAGATGGAATAGTTAGGGCCTAAGAAGTCAACGCCAGAAGCATAAAATACGATATAAATACAACAGCTTTTCCATCGTATTAAACGTATAATTGCAACCAATGTGAAAGTAATGACCATTTCAGCGTTTCGGGCATCCTAGACTTAACTCTGAGGCGTTGCTCCACCACATCGAAGGGTTAGGGCCTTAGAAGTGAACGCCAGAACCATAAAATACAATACAAATACAACAGTTTTTCCATCGTATAAAACGAATAATAGCAACCAGTATGAAAGTTATGGACATTTCTAGTTTCCGGGCAACCTGGGCTTCACCCTAGGTCGTTGCTCCAACAAATCTAATAGTTAGGGCCTTAGAAGTCAACGCCCGAAACATAAAATGCAATAAAAATACAACACTTTTTCCATCATATAACAGGAATAAAGCAACCAGTTTGAAAGTGATGGTCATTTCTATGTTCCGGGCACCCTAGGCTTCACTTCAGGGCGTTGGTCCACCAGAGCGAATAGTTAGTGCCTTAGAATTCAACGCCAGAAGCATAAAATACAATATAAATACAACAGTTCTTCCATCGTATAAAACGAATAATTGCTACCAGTGTGAAAGTGATGGTCATTTCTACGTTCCGGGCAACCTAGGCTTCACCCTAGGGCGTTGTTCCACCAGATGGAATAGTTAGGGCCTAAGAAGTCAACGCCAGAAGCATAAAATACGATATAAATACAACAGCTTTTCCATCGTATTAAACGTATAATTGCAACCAATGTGAAAGTAATGACCATTTCAGCGTTTCGGGCATCCTAGACTTAACTCTGAGGCGTTGCTCCACCACATCGAAGGGTTAGGGCCTTAGAAGTGAACGCCAGAACCATAAAATACAATACAAATACAACAGTTTTTCCATCGTATAAAACGAATGATAGCAACCAGTATGAAAGTTATGGACATTTCTACTTTCCGGGCAACCTGGGCTTCACCCTAGGTCGTTGCTCCAACAAATCTAATAGTTAGGGCCTTAGAAGTCAACGCCCGAAACATAAAATGCAATAAAAATACAACACTTTTTCCATCATATAACAGGAATAAAGCAACCAGTTTGAAAGTGATGGTCATTTCTATGTTCCGGGCACCCTAGGCTTCACTTCAGGACGTTGGTCCACCAGAGCGAATAGTTAGTGCCTTAGAATTCAACGCCAGAAGCATAAAATACAATATAAATACAACAGTTCTTCCATCGTATAAAACGAATAATTGCTACCAGTGTGAAAGTGTTGGTCATTTCTACGTTCCGGGCAACCTAGGCTTCACCCTAGGGCGTTGTTCCACCAGATGGAATAGTTAGGGCCTAAGAAGTCAACGCCAGAAGCATAAAATACGATATAAATACAACAGCTTTTCCATCGTATAAAACGTATAATTGCAGCGAATGTGAAAGTAATGATCATTTCGGCGTTTCGGGCATGCTAAACTTAATTCTGAGGCGCTGCTCCACCAGATCGAAGAGTTAGGGCCTTAGAAGTGAACGCCAGAAGCATAAAATACAATACAAATACAACAGTTTTTCCATCGTATAAAACGAATAATAGCAACCAGTGTGAAAGTAATGGTCATTTCTACGTTCCGGCCAACATAGGCTTCACTCTTGGACGTTGCCCCACCAGATCGAATAGCTAGGACCTTAGAAGTCGAAGCCAGAAGCAGAAAATTCAAAATAAATAGATGAGTTTTTCCATTGTATGAAACGAATAATTGCTACCAGTGTAAAAGTTATGGCCATTTCTACGTTCCTGGCAACCTAGGCTTCACCCAAGGGCGTTGTTCCACCAGATGGAATAGTTAGGGCCTAAGAAGCCAACGCCAGAAGCACTAAATACGATATTAATACAACAGCTTTTCCATCGTATAAAACGAATAATTGCAAGCAGTGTGAAAGTAATGGCCATTTCTACGTTCCGGCCAACCTAGGCTTCACTCTAGGGCGTTGCTCCGCCACATCGAATAGCTACGGCCTTAGAAGTCAACGCCTGAAGCATAAAACGCAATAAGAAGTGCAACAGCTTTTTCATCGAGTAACAGGAATAATTGCAATAAGCGTGAAGGTAATGGTCATTTCTACGTACCGGGCAACCTAGGCTTCACTCTAGGGCGTTGCTACACCAGATCGAATAGTAAGGGGCTTAGAAGTCAACGCCAGAAGCATAAAATACAATAAAGATGCAACAGCCTTTCCATCGTATAAAATGAATAATTGCAAACAGTGTGAAAGTAATGGTCATTTCTACGTTCCGGGCAACCTAGGCGTCACTCTAGGGCGTTGCTCCACCACATCCAATAGCTACGGCCTTAGAAGTCAACGCCAGAAGCATAAAATACAATATAAATACGACAGTTTTTCCATTATATAAAACGAATAATTGCAACCAGTGTGAAAGTTATGGTCATTTCCACGTTCTGGGCAACCTAGGGTTCACCCTAGGGCGTTGTTCCACCAGATGGAATAGTTAGGGCCTAAGAAGTCAACGCCAGAAGCATAAAATACTATATAGATACAACAGCTTTTCCATCGTATAACAGGAATAATTGCAACCAGGGTGAAAGTGATGGTCATTTCTATGTTCCCGGCAACCTAGGCTTCACTCTAGGGCGTTGCTCCACCAGATCGAATGATTAGGGCCTTAGAGGTCAACACCAGACGCATAAAATACAGTATAAATGTAACAGTTCTTCCATTGTATAAAACGATTAATTGCTACCAGTGTGAAGGTGTTGGTCATTTCTACGTTCCGGGCAACCTAGGCTTCACCCTAGGGCGTTGTTCCACCAGATGGAATAGTTGCGGCCTAAGAAGTCAACGCCAGAAGCATAAAATACGATATAAACACAACAGCTTTTCCATCGTATAAAACGTATAATTGCAACCAATGTGAAAGTAATGATCATTTCTACGTCCAGGGCAACCTAGGCTTCACTCTAGGGCGTTGCTCCACCAGATCGAATAGTTAGGGCCTAAGAAGTCTACGCCAGAAGCATCAAATACAAAATAAGTACAACAGTTTTTCCATTGTATAAAACGAATAATTGCAACCAGTGTAAAAGTAATGTTCATTTCTACGTCCAGGGCAACCTAGGCTTCACTCTAGGGCGTTGTTCCATCGGATGGTATAGTTAAGGCCTAAGAAGTCAACGCCAGAAGCATAAAATACGATATAAACACAACAGCTTTTCCATCGTATAACAGGAATTATTGCAACCAGTGTGAAAGCGGTGGTCATTTCCACGTTCCGGGCAACCTAGGCTTCACTCTAGGGCGTTGTTCCACCAGATCGAAAAGTTAGGGCCTTAGAAGTCAATACCAGAAGTATAAAATACAATACAAATATAACAGTTCTTCCATCGTATAAAACGAATAATTGCTATCAGTGTGAAAGATATGGTCATTTCTACGTTCCGGGCAACCTAGGCTTCACCCTAGGGCGTTGTTCCACCAGATGGAATAGTTAGGGCCTAAGAAGTCAACGCTAGAAGCATCAAATACAAAATAAGTACAACAGTTTTTCCATTGTGTAAAACGAATAATTGCAACCAGTGTGAAAGTAATGTTCATTTCTACGTCCAGGGCAACCTAGGCTTCACCCTAGTTCGTTGTTCCATCAGATGGTATAGTTAGAGGCTAAGAAGTCGACGCCAGAAGCATAAAATACGATATAAATACAACAGCTTTTCCATCGTATAAAATGAATAATTGCAAACAATGTGAAAGTAATGGTCATAACAGGAATAATTGCAACCAGTGTGAATGTAATGGTCATTTCTAATGTTCCGAGTAACCTACGTTTCACTCTAAGGCGTTGCTCCACCCGATCGAATAGTTAGGGCCTAAGAAGTCAACGCTAGAAGCATCAAATAGAAAATAAGTACAACAGTTTTTCCATTGTATAAAACGAATAATTGCAACCAGTGTGAAAGTAATGTTCATTTCTACGTCCAGGGCAACCTAGGCTTCTCCCTAGGGCGTTGTTCCATCAGATGGTATAGTTAGAGGCTAAGAAGTCGACGCCAGAAGCATAAAATACGATATAAATACAACAGCTTTTCCATCGTATAACAGGAATAATTGCAACCAGTGTGAAAGCGATGGTCATTTCCACGTTCCCGGCAACCTAGGCTTCACTCTAGGGCGTTGCTCCACCAGATCGAATAGTTAGGGCCTTAGAAGTCAACACCAGAAGTATAAAGTACAATACAAATATAACAGTTCTTCCATCGTATAAAACGAATAATTGCTACCAGTGTGAAAGTTATGGTAATTTCTACGTTCCGGGCAACCTAGGCTTCACCCTAGGGCGTTGTTCCACCAGATGGAATAGTTAGGGCCTAAGAAGTCAACGCCAGAAGCATAAAATACGATATAAATACAACAGATTTTCCATCGTATTAAACGTATAATTGCAACCAATGTGAAAGTAATGACCATTTCAGCGTTTCGGGCATCCTAGACTTAACTCTGAGGCGTTGCTCCACCACATCGAAGGGTTAGGGCCTTAGAAGTGAACGCCAGAACCATAAAATACAATACAAATACAACAGTTTTTCCATCGTATAAAACGAATAATAGCAACCAGTATGAAAGTTATGGACATTTCTACTTTCCGGGCAACCTGGGCTTCACTCTTGGACGTTGCCCCACCAGATCGAATAGCTAGGACCTTAGAAGTCGAAGCCAGAAGCAGAAAATTCAAAATAAATAGATCAGTTTTTCCATTGTATGAAACGAATAATTGCTACCAGTGTAAAAGTTATGGCCATTTCTACGTTCCTGGCAACCTAGGCTTCACCCAAGGGCGTTGTTCCACCAGATGGAATAGTTAGGGCCTAAGAAGCCAACGCCAGAAGCACTAAATACGATATTAATACAACAGCTTTTCCATCGTATAAAACGAATAATTGCAAGCAGTGTGAAAGTAATGGCCATTTCTACGTTCCGGCCAACCTAGGCTTCACTCTAGGGCGTTGCTCCGCCACATCGAATAGCTACGGCCTTAGAAGTCAACGCCTGAAGCATAAAACGCAATAAGAAGTGCAACAGCTTTTTCATCGAGTAACAGGAATAATTGCAATAAGCGTGA
Source organism: Calliopsis andreniformis (assembly GCF_051401765.1). Taxonomy (NCBI): domain Eukaryota; kingdom Metazoa; phylum Arthropoda; class Insecta; order Hymenoptera; family Andrenidae; genus Calliopsis; species Calliopsis andreniformis. Next base: position 862,055 of record NW_027480442.1, on the reverse strand, counting down.
AGGTAATGGTCATTTCTACGTACCGGGCAACCTAGGCTTCACTCTAGGGCGTTGCTACACCAGATCGAATAGTAAGGGGCTTAGAAGTCAACGCCAGAAGCATAAAATACAATAAAGATGCAACAGCCTTTCCATCGTATAAAATGAATAATTGCAAACAGTGTGAAAGTAATGGTCATTTCTACGTTCCGGGCAACCTAGGCGTCACTCTAGGGCGTTGCTCCACCACATCCAATAGCTACGGCCTTAGAAGTCAACGCCAGAAGCATAAAATACAATATAAATACGACAGTTTTTCCATTATATAAAACGAATAATTGCAACCAGTGTGAAAGTTATGGTCATTTCCACGTTCCGGACAACCTAGGGTTCACCCTAGGGCGTTGTTCCACCAGATGGAATAGTTAGGGCCTAAGAAGTCAACGCCAGAAGCATAAAATACTATATAGATACAACAGCTTTTCCATCGTATAACAGGAATAATTGCAACCAGTGTGAAAGTGATGGTCATTTCTATGTTCCCGGCAACCTAGGCTTCACTCTAGGGCGTTGCTCCACCAGATCGAATGATTAGGGCCTTAGAGGTCAACACCAGACGCATAAAATACAGTATAAATGTAACAGTTCTTCCATTGTATAAAACGATTAATTGCTACCAGTGTGAAGGTGTTGGTCATTTCTACGTTCCGGGCAACCTAGGCTTCACCCTAGGGCGTTGTTCCACCAGATGGAATAGTTAGGGCCTAAGAAGTCAACGCCAGAAGCATAAAATACGATATAAATACAACAGCTTTTCCATCGTATAAAACGTATAATTGCAGCGAATGTGAAAGTAATGATCATTTCGGCGTTTCGGGCATGCTAAACTTAATTCTGAGGCGTTGCTCCACCAGATCGAAGAGTTAGGGCCTTAGAAGTGAACGCCAGAAGCATAAAATACAATACAAATACAACAGTTTTTCCATCGTATAAAACGAATAATAGCAACCAGTGTGAAAGTAATGGTCATTTCTACGTGCCGGGCAACCTAGGCGTCACTCTAGGGCGTTGCTCCACCAGATCGAAAAGTTAGGGCCTTAGAAGTCAATACCAGAAGTATAAAATACAATACAAATATAACAGTTCTTCCATCGTATAAAACGAATAATTGCTATCAGTGTGAAAGATATGGTCATTTCTACGTTCCGGGCAACCTAGGCTTCACCCTAGGGCGTTGTGCCACCAGATGGAATAGTTAGGGCCTAAGAAGTCTACGCTAGAAGCATCAAATACAAAATAAGTACAACAGTTTTTCCATTGTATAAAACGAATAATTGCAACCAGTGTGAAAGTAATGTTCATTTCTACGTCCAGGGCAACCTAGGCTTCACCCTAGGGCGTTGTTCCATCAGATGGTATAGTTAGAGGCTAAGAAGTCGACGCCAGAAGCATAAAATACGATATAAATACAACAGCTTTTCCATCGTATAAAATGAATAATTGCAAACAATGTGAAAGTAATGGTCATAACAGGAATAATTGCAACCAGTGTGAATGTAATGGTCATTTCTACGTTCCGAGTAACCGACGTTTCACTCTAAGGCGTTGCTCCACCCGATCGAATAGTTAGGGCCTAAGAAGTCAACGCTAGAAGCATCAAATAGAAAATAAGTACAACAGTTTTTCCATTGTATAAAACGAATAATTGCAACCAGTGTGAAAGTAATGTTCATTTCTACGTCCAGGGCAACCTAGGCTTCACCCTAGGGCGTTGTTCCATCAGATGGTATAGTTAGAGGCTAAGAAGTCGACGCCAGAAGCATAAAATACGATATAAATACAACAGCTTTTCCATCGTATAACAGGAATAATTGCAACCAGTGTGAAAGCGATGGTCATTTCCACGTTCCCGGCAACCTAGGCTTCACTCTAGGGCGTTGCTCCACCAGATCGAATAGTTAGGGCCTTAGAAGTCAACACCAGAAGTATAAAGTACAATACAAATATAACAGTTCTTCCATCGTATAAAACGAATAATTGCTACCAGTGTGAAAGTTATGGTAATTTCTACGTTCCGGGCAACCTAGGCTTCACCCTAGGGCGTTGTTCCACCAGATGGAATAGTTAGGGCCTAAGAAGTCAACGCCAGAAGCATAAAATACGATATAAATACAACAGCTTTTCCATCGTATTAAACGTATAATTGCAACCAATGTGAAAGTAATGACCATTTCAGCGTTTCGGGCATCCTAGACTTAACTCTGAGGCGTTGCTCCACCACATCGAAGGGTTAGGGCCTTAGAAGTGAACGCCAGAACCATAAAATACAATACAAATACAACAGTTTTTCCATCGTATAAAACGAATAATAGCAACCAGTATGAAAGTTATGGACATTTCTACTTTCCGGGCAACCTGGGCTTCACCCTAGGTCGTTGCTCCAACAAATCTAATAGTTTGGGCCTTAGAAGTCAACGCCCGAAACATAAAATGCAATAAAAATACAACACTTTTTCCATCATATAACAGGAATAAAGCAACCAGTTTGAAAGTGATGGTCATTTCTATGTTCCGGGCACCCTAGGCTTCACTTCAGGGCGTTGGTCCACCAGAGCGAATAGTTAGTGCCTTAGAATTCAACGCCAGAAGCATAAAATACAATATAAATACAACAGTTCTTCCATCGTATAAAACGAATAATTGCTACCAGTGTGAAAGTGATGGTCATTTCTACGTTCCGGGCAACCTAGGCTTCACCCTAGGGCGTTGTTCCACCAGATGGAATAGTTAGGGCCTAAGAAGTCAACGCCAGAAGCATAAAATACGATATAAATACAACAGCCTTTCCATCGTATAAAACGTATAATTGCAGCGAATGTGAAAGTAATGATCATTTCGGCGTTTCGGGCATCCTAAACTTAATTCTGAGGCGTTGCTCCACCAGATCGAAGAGTTAGGGCCTTAGAAGTGAACGCCAGAAGCATAAAATACAATACAAATACAACAGTTTTTCCATCGTATAAAACGAATAATAGCAACCAGTGTGAAAGTAATGGTCATTTCTACGTTCCGGCCTACATAGGCTTCACTCTTGGACGTTGCCCCACCAGATCGAATAGCTAGGACCTTAGAAGTCGAAGCCAGAAGCAGAAAATTCAAAATAAATAGAACAGTTTTTCCATTGTATGAAACGAATAATTGCTACCAGTGTAAAAGTTATGGCCATTTCTACGTTCCTGGCAACCTAGGCTTCACCCAAGGGCGTTGTTCCACCAGATGGAATAGTTAGGGCCTAAGAAGCCAACGCCAGAAGCACTAAATACGATATAAATACAACAGCTTTTCCATCGTATAAAACGAATAATTGCAAACAGTGTGAAAGTAATGGCCATTTCTACGTTCCGGCCAACCTAGGCTTCACTCTAGGGCGTTGCTCCGCCACATCGAATAGCTACGGCCTTAGAAGTCAACGCCTGAAGCATAAAACGCAATAAGAAGTGCAACAGCTTTTTCATCGAGTAACAGGAATAATTGCAACAAGCGTGAAGGTAATGGTCATTTCTACGTACCGGGCAACCTAGGCTTCACTCTAGGGCGTTGCTACACCAGATCGAATAGTAAGGGGCTTAGAAGTCAACGTAAGAAGCATAAAATACAATAAAGATGCAACAGCCTTTCCATCGTATAAAATGAATAATTGCAAACAGTGTGAAAGTAATGGTCATTTCTCCGTTCCGGGCAACCTAGGCGTCACTCTAGGGCGTTGCTCCACCACATCCAATAGCTACGGCCTTAGAAGTCAACGCCAGAAGCATAAAATACAATATAAATACGACAGTTTTTCCATTATATAAAACGAATAATTGCAACCAGTGTGAAAGTTATGGTCATTTCCACGTTCCGGACAACCTAGGGTTCACCCTAGGGCGTTGTTCCACCAGATGGAATAGTTAGGGCCTAAGAAGTCAACGCCAGAAGCATAAAATACTATATAGATACAACAGCTTTTCCATCGTATAACAGGAATAATTGCAACCAGTGTGAAAGTGATGGTCATTTCTATGTTCCCGGCAACCTAGGCTTCACTCTAGGGCGTTGCTCCACCAGATCGAATGATTAGGGCCTTAGAGGTCAACACCAGACGCATAAAATACAGTATAAATGTAACAGTTCTTCCATTGTAGAAAACGATTAATTGCTACCAGTGTGAAAGTTATGGTCATTTCTACGTTCCGGGCAACCTAGGCTTCACCATAGGGCGTTGTTCCACCAGATGGAATAGTTACGGCCTAAGAAGTCAACGCCAGAAGCATAAAATACGATATAAACACAACAGCTTTTCCATCGTATAAAACGTATAATTGCAACCAATGTGAAAGTAATGATCATTTCTACGTCCAGGGCAACCTAGGCTTCACTCTAGGGCGTTGCTCCACCAGATCGAATAGTTAGGGCCTAAGAAGTCTACGCCAGAAGCATCAAATACAAAATAAGTACAACAGTTTTTCCATTGTATAAAACGAATAATTGCAACCAGTGTAAAAGTAATGTTCATTTCTACGTCCAGGGCAACCTAGGCTTCACTCTAGGGCGTTTTTCCATCGGATGGTATAGTTAAGGCCTAAGAAGTCAACGCCAGAAGCATAAAATACGATATAAACACAACAGCTTTTCCATCGTATAACAGGAATTATTGCAACCAGTGTGAAACCGGTGGTCATTTCCACGTTCCGGGCAACCTAGGCTTCACTCTAGGGCGTTGCTCCACCAGATCGAATAGTTAGGGCATTAGAGGGCAACACCAGAAGCATAAAATACAGTATAATTGTAACAATTCTTCCATTGTATAAAACGATTGATTGCTATCAGTGTGAAAGATATGGTCATTTCTACGTTCCGGGCAACCTAGGCTTCACCCTAGGGCGTTGTTCCACCAGATGGAATAGTTAGGGCCTAAGAAGTCAACGCTAGAAGCATCAAATACAAAATAAGTACAACAGTTTTTCCATTGTATAAAACGAATAATTGCAACCAGAGTGAAAGTAATGTTCATTTCTACGTCCAGGGCAACCTAGGCTTCACCCTAGGGCGTTGTTCCATCAGATGGTATAGTTAGAGGCTAAGAAGTCGACGCCAGAAGCATAAAATACGATATAAATACAACAGCTTTTCCATCGTATAAAATGAATAATTGCAACCAGTGTGAAGGTGATGGTCATTTCTACGTTCCCGGCAACCTAGGCTTCACTATAGGGCGTTGCTCCACCAGATCGAATAGTTAGGGCCTTAGAAGTGAACATCAGAAGCATAAAATACAGTATAAATATAACAGTTCTTCCATTGTATAAAACGATTAATTGCTACCAGTGTGAAAGTTGTGGTCATTTCTACGTTCCGGGCAACGTAGGCTTCACCCTAGGGCGTTGTTCCACCAGATGGAATAGTTAGGGCCTAAGAAGACAACGCCAGAAGCAAAAAATACGATATAAATACAATAGCTTTTCCATCGTATAAAACGTATAATTGCAACCAATGTGATAGTAATGATCATTTCGGCGTTTCGTGCATCCTAGACTTAACTCTGAGGCGTTGCTCCACCAGATAGAAGAGTAAGGGCCTTAGAAGTCAACGCCAGAAGCATAAAATACAAAATAAATAGAGACAGTTTTTCCACTGTATACAACGAATAATTGCTACCAGTATGAAAGTTATGACCATTTCTACGTTCCGGGCAACCTAGGCTTCAATCTAGGGCGTTGCTCCACCAGATCGAACAGTTAGGGCCTTAGTAGTCGACGCCAGAAGCACAAAATACAATAAATATGCAACAGTTTTTCCATCGTGTAACAGGAATAACTGCAAACAGTGTGAAAGTACTGGTCATTTCTACGTTCCGGGTAACCTAGGTTTAACTCTAGGGCGTTGCTCCACCACATCCAATAGCTACGGCCTTAGAATTCAACGTCAGAAACATAAAATACAATATAAATACAACAGTTTTTCCATCGTATAAAACGAATAATTGAACCAGTATGAAAGTTATGGTCATTTCTACTTTCCGGGCAACCTTGGCTTCACTCTAGGGCGTTGCTCCACCACATCTAATTGTTACGGACTTGGAAGCCAAAGCCAGAAGCATAAAATACAATAAGAAATGCAACAGCTTTTTCGTCGAGTAACAGGAATAATTGCAACAAGCGTGAAGGTAATGGTCGTTTCTACGTTCCGGGCAACCTAGGCGTCACTCTAGGGCGTTGCTCCACCACATCCAATAGCTACGGCCTTAGAAGTCAACGCCAGTAGCATAAAATACAATATAAATACGACAGCTCTTCCATTGTATAATACGAATAATTGCAACCAGTGTGAAGGTTATGGTCATTTCTACGTTCCGGACAACCTAGGGTTCACCCTAGGGCGTTGTTCCACCAGATGGAATAGTTAGGGCCTAAGAAGTCAACGCCAGAAGCATAAAATACGATATAGATACAACAGCTTTTCCATCGTATAACAGGAATAATTGCAACCAGTGTGAAAGTGATGGTCATTTCTATGTTCCCGGCAACCTAGGCTTCACTCTAGGGCGTTGCTCCACCAGATCGAATAGTTAGGGCATTAGAGGGCAACACCAGAAGCATAAAATACAGTATAATTGTAACAATTCTTCCATTGTATAAAACGATTGATTGCTATCAGTGTGAAAGATATGGTCATTTCTACGTTCCGGGCAACCTAGGCTTCACCCTAGGGCGTTGTTCCACCAGATGGAATAGTTAGGGCCTAAGAAGTCAACGCTAGAAGCATCAAATACAAAATAAGTACAACAGTTTTTCCATTGTATAAAACGAATAATTGCAACCAGAGTGAAAGTAATGTTCATTTCTACGTCCAGGGCCACCTAGGCTTCACCCTAGGGCGTTGTTCCATCAGATGGTATAGTTAGAGGCTAAGAAGTCGACGCCAGAAGCATAAAATACGATATAAATACAACAGCTTTTCCATCGTATAAAATGAATAATTGCAAACAATGTGAAAGTAATGGTCATAACAGGAATAATTGCAACCAGTGTGAATGTAATGGTCATTTCTACGTTCCGAGTAACCTACGTTTCACTCTAAGGCGTTGCTCCACCCGATCGAATAGTTAGGGCCTAAGAAGTCAACGCTAGAAGCATCAAAAACAAAATAAGTACAACAGTTTTTCCATTGTATAAAACGAATAATTGCAACCAGTGTGAAAGTAATGTTCATTTCTACGTCCAGGGCAACCTAGGCTTCACCCTAGGGCGTTGTTCCATCAGATGGTATAGTTAGAGGCTAAGAAGTCGACGCCAGAAGCATAAAATACGATATAAATACAACAGCTTTTCCATCGTATAACAGGAATAATTGCAACCAGTGTGAAAGCGATGGTCATTTCCACGTTCCCGGCAACCTAGGCTTCACTCTAGGGCGTTGCTCCACCAGATCGAATAGTTAGGGCCTAAGAAGTCGACGCAAGGAGCATAAAATACGATAATAATGCAACAGCTTTTCCATCGTATAAAACGAATAATTGCTACCAGTGTGAAAGTAATGGTCATTTCTACGTTCCGAGCACCCTAGGCGTCACTCTGGGGCGTTGCTCCACCACATCTAATAGCTACGGCCTTAGAGGTCAACGCCACAGGCATAAAATACAATATAAATACAACTGCTTTTCCATCGTACAAAATGAATAATTGCCAACAGTGTGAAAGTAATGGTCATATCTACGTTCCGGGCAACCTAGGCTTCACTGTAGGTCGTTACTCCACCCGATCGAATAGCTAGTGACTTACAATTAAACGCCAGAGGCATAAAATATAATAAATATACAACAGTCTTTCCATCGTATAACAGGAATAATTGCAACCAGTGTGAAAGTAATGGTCATTCCGACGTACCGGGCAACCTAGGCTTCACTCTAGAGCGTTGCTCCACCAGATCGAAGAGTTAGGGCCTTAGAAGACAATGCCAGAAGCACAAAATACAATAAAAATACAACAGTTTTTCCATCGTTTAAAATGAATAATTGCAAACATTGTGAAAGTAATGGTCATTTCTACGTTCCGGGCAACATAGGCTTCACTCGAGTGCGTCGCTCCGCCAAATCGAATAGCTAGGGACTTAGAATTCAACGCTAAAAGCATAAAATACATTAAAAATACAACAGTTTTTCCACCGTATAACAGGAATAATTGCAACCAGTGGGCAAGTAATGGTCATTTCTACGTTCCGACAGCCTAGGTTTCACTCTACTGCGTTGATACACCAGAGGGAATAGTTATGGCCTAAGAAGGCAACGCTAGAAGCATAAAATACAATAGAGATGCAACATTTTTTCCATTGTATAACAGGAATAACTGCATCCAGTGTGAAAGTACTGGTCATTTCTACATTCCGGGCAACCTAGGCGTAAGTCTAGGGCGTTGCTCCACCACATCTTATAACTACGGCCTTAGAAGTCAACGCCAGGAGCATAAAACAGAATATAAATACAACAGCTTTGCCATCGTATAAAATGAATAATTGCAAACAGTGTGAAAGTAATGGTCATTTCTACGTTCCGAGCAACCTAGGCTTCACTCTAGAACGTTGCTCCACCAGATCGAATAGTTAGGTCCTTAGAAGTGAACGCCAGAAACATAAAATACGATATAAATACAGCAACTTTTCCGTCGTATAAAATGAATAATTGCAACCAGTGTGAAAGATATCGTCATTTCGACGTTCCGGGCAACCTAAGCTTCACTGTAGGGCGTTGCTCCACGAGATCGAATACTTAGGGACTTAGAATTCAACGCCAGAAGCGTTATTTTTATAATTATTTATTATAATTATTCGTTTTATACAGTGGAAAGACTGTTCTGTTTATTTTGTATTTTATGCTTCGGGCTTTGACTTCAAAGGCCCTACCTGTTCGATCTGGTGGAGCAACGCCCTAGAGTGAAGCCGAGATTGCCCGGAACGTAGAAATGACCATCACTTTCGAACTGGTTGCAATTATTCCTGTTATATGATGGAAAAACTGTTGTACTTTTATTGCATTTTATGCTTCGGGCATTGACTTCTAAGGCCCTAACTATTCAATCTGCTGGAGCAACGCCCTAGTGTGTAGCCTAGGTTGCCTGGAAAGTAGAAATGACCATAACTTTCATACTGGTTGCAATTTCTCGTTTTATATGATGGAAAAACTGTTGTATTTATATTGAATTTTATGCTTCTGGCGTTCACTTCTTAGGCCCTAACTATTCAATCTGCTGGAGCAACGCAATAGAGTGAAGCCTAGGTTGCTCGGAATTTAGAAATGACCATAACTTTCACACTGGTTGGAATTATTCGTTTTATACGATGGTAAAACTGTTGCATCTTTATCGTATTTTATGCTTCTGGCGTTGACTTCTTAGGCCCCAGCTGTTTGATCTGGTGGTGCACCGCACTTGAGTGAAGCCTACGTTGCCCGGAACGTAGAACATACCATTACCTTCACACGGGTTGCAATTACGCCTGTTATACGATGGAAAAACTGTTGCGTCTTTATTGTATCTTATGCTTCTGGCGTTGTCTTCTAAGGCCCTAACTCTTCGATCTGGTGGAGCAACGCTCTAGAGTGAAGCCTAGGGTGCCCGGTACGTCGGAATGACCATTACTTTCACACTGGTTGCAATTACTCCTTTTATACGATGGAAAGACTGTTGTATTTTTATTACATTTTATGCCTCTGGCGTTTAATTGTAAGTCGCTAGCTATTCGATCCGGTGGAGCAACGACCTACAGTGAAGCCTAGGTTGCCCGGAACGTAGATATGACCATTACTTTCACACTGTTGGCAATTATTCATTTTGTACGATGGAAAAGCAGTTGTATTTATATTGTATATTATGCTTCTGGCGTTCACTTCTTAGGCCCTAACAATTCGATCTGGTAGAGCAACGCCCTAGAGTGAAGCCTAGGTTGCCCGGAACGTAGAAATGACCACAACTTTCACACTGATTGCTATTATTCGTTTTATACAATGGAAAAACTGTTATATTTATATTGTATATTATGCTTCTGGCGTTCACTTCTTAGGCCCTAACAATTCGATCTGGTAGAGCAACGCCCTAGAGTGAAGCCTAGGTTGCCTGGAACGTACAAATGACCATCACTTTCACACGGGTTGCAATTATTCCTGTTATAGGATGGAAAGACTGTTGTATTTTTATTGCATTTTATGCTTCAGGCGTTGACTTCTGCGGCCGTAGCTATTCGATGTGGAGGAAAAACGCCATAGAGTGAAGCCTATGTTGCCCGGAACGTAGAAATGACCATCACTTTCACACGGGTTGCAATTATTCCTGATATAGGATGGAAAGACTGTTGTATTTTTATTGTATTTTATGCTTCAGGCGTTGACTTCTGAGGCCGTAGCTATTCGATGTGGTGGAAGAGCGCCATAGAGTGGAGCCTAGGCTGCCCGGAACGTAGAAATGACCAGAACTTTCATACTGGTTGCAATTATTCGTTTTATATGATGGAAAAACTGTTGTATTTATATTGTATTTTATCCTTCTGGCGTTGAATTCTAAGTCCCTAGCTATTCGGTCTGGTGGAGCAACGCCCTAGTGTGAAACCTAGGTAACCGGGAACGTAGAAATGACCATTACTTTCACAATGTCTGCAATTATTCATTTCAAACGATGGAAAAACTGTGGACTTATATTGTATTTTATCCTTCTGGCGTTGAATTCTAAGTCCCAGGCTATTCGGTCTGGTGGAGCAACGCCCTACAGTGAAGCCTGGATTACCCGGAACGTAGTAATGACCAGTACTATCACACTGTTTGCAGTTATTCCTGTTATACGATGGAAAGCTGTTGCATCTTTATGGAATTTTATGCTTCTGGCGTTGACTTCTAAGACCCTAACTATTCGATCTGGTGGAGGAAGGCCCTAGACTGAAGCCTAGGTTTCCCGGAACGTAGAAATGACCATAACATTCGCACTGGTTGCCATTAATCGTTTTCTACGATGGAAAAGCTGTTCTATTTATATTGCATTTTATGCTTCTGGCATTGAATTCTAAGTCCCTAGCTATTCGGTCTGGTGGAGCAACGCCCTAGAGTGAAGCCTAGGTTGCCCGGAACGTAGAAATGACCATTACTTGCACAGTGTTTGCAGTTATTCATTTTATACGATGGAAAAGCTGTTGTATTTATGTTGTATTTTATGCTCCTGGCGTTGACTTCTAAGGCCGTAGCTATTAGACGTGGTGGAGCAACGCCCTAGAGTGACGCCTAGGTTGACCGGAACGTAGAAATGACCATTACTTTCACAATGTCTGCAATTATTCATTTTATACGATGAAAAAACTGTTGTACTTATATTGCATTTTATCCTTCTGGCGTTAAATTCTAAGTCCCTAGCTATTCGATCTGGTGGAGCAACGCCCTAGAGTGAAACATAGGTTACCCGGAACGTAGAAATGACCAGTACTTTCACACTGGTTGCAGTTATTCGTTTTATACAATGGAAAAACTGTTCTATTTATTTTGCATTTTATGCTTCGGGCGTTGACTTCCAAGGCCCTAGCTATTCCATCTGGTGGAGCAACACTCTAGCGTGAAGCCTAGGTTGCCCGGAACGTAGAAATGACAATTACTTCCACACTGTTTGCAAATATACATTATATACGATGGAAAAGCTGTTGTACTTATATTGTAATTTATGCTTCTGGCGCTGACTTCTTAGGCCGTAACTATTTGATCTGGTGGAGCACCGCCCTAGAGTGAAGCCTAGGTTGCCCGGAACGTAGAACATACCATTACCTTCACACTGGTTGCAATTATTCCTGTTATACGATGGAAAAACTGTTGCACCTTTATTGTATTTTATGCTTCTGGCGTTGACTTCATAGGCCCTAACTATTCGACCTGGTGGAGCAACGTCCTAGAGTGAAGCCTAGGTTGACCGGAACGTAGAAATGACCATAACTTTCACACTGGTTACCATTATTCGTTTTATACGATGGAAAAGCTGTTGAATTTATATCGTATTTTATGCTTCTGGCGTTGACTTCTTAGGCCCTAACTATTCGATCTAGTGGAGCAACGCCCTAGAGTGAAGCCTAGGTTGCCCGGAACGTAGAAAAGACCATCACATTCAAACTGGTTGCAATTAATCCTGTTATACGATGGAAAAACTGTTGTATTTTTATTGCATTTTATGCTTCGGGCGTTGACTTATAAGGCCCTGACTCTTCAATCTGTTGGAGCAACGCCCTAGTGTGTAGCGTAGGTTGCCTGGAAAGTAGAAATGACCATAACTTTCATACTGGTTGCAATTACTCGTTTTATATGATGGAAAAACTGTTGTATTTATATTGAATTTTATGCTTCTGGCTTTCACTTCTTAGGCCCTAACTATTCAATCTGCTGGAGCAACGCAATAGAGTGAAGCCTAGGTTGCTCGGAATTTAGAAATGACCATAACTTTCACACTGGTTGCAATTATTCGTTTTATACGATTGTAAAACTGTTGCATCTTTATCGTATTTTATGCTTCTGGCGTTGACTTCTTAGGCCCCAGCTGTTTGATCTGGTGGAGCACCGCACTTGAGTGAAGCCTACGTTGCCCGGAACGTAGAACATACCATTACCTTCACACGGGTTGCAATTACGCCTGTTATACGATGGAAAAACTGATGCGTCTTTATTGTATCTTATGCTTCTGGCGTTGTCTTCTAAGGCCCTAACTCTTCGATCTGGTGGAGCAACGCTCTAGAGTGAAGCCTAGGTTGCCCGGTACGTCGGAATGACCATTACTTTCACACTGGTTGCATTTACTCCTTTTATACGATGGAAAGACTGTTGTATTTTTATTACATTTTATGCCTCTGGCGTTTAATTGTAAGTCGCTAGCTATTCGATCCGTTGGAGCAACGACCTACAGTGAAGCCTAGGTTGCCCGGAACGTAGATATGACCATTACTTTCACACTGTTGGCAATTATTCATTTTGTACGATGGAAAAGCAGTTGTATTTATATTGTATATTATGCTTCTGGCGTTCACTTCTTAGGCCCTAACAATTCGATCTGGTAGAGCAACGCCCTAGAGTGAAGCCTAGGTTGCCTGGAACGTACAAATGACCATCACTTTCACACGGGTTGCAATTATTCCTGTTATAGGATGGAAAGACTGTTGTATTTTTATTGCATTTTATGCTTCAGGCGTTGACTTCTGCGGCCGTAGCTATTCGATGTGGAGGAAAAACGCCATAGAGTGAAGCCTATGTTGCCCGGAACGTAGAAATGACCATCACTTTCACACGGGTTGCAATTATTCCTGATATAGGATGGAAAGACTGTTGTATTTTTATTGTATTTTATGCTTCAGGCGTTGACTTCTGAGGCCGTAGCTATTCGATGTGGTGGAAGAGCGCCATAGAGTGGAGCCTAGGCTGCCCGGAACGTAGAAATGACCAGAACTTTCATACTGGTTGCAATTATTCGTTTTATATGATGGAAAAACTGTTGTATTTATATTGTATTTTATCCTTCTGGCGTTGAATTCTAAGTCCCTAGCTATTCGGTCTGGTGGAGCAACGCCCTAGTGTGAAACCTAGGTAACCCGGAACGTAGCAATGACCATTACTTTCACAATGTCTGCAATTATTCATTTCATACGATGGAAAAACTGTGGACTTATATTGTATTTTATCCTTCTGGCGTTGAATTCTAAGTCCCTGGCTATTCGGTCCGGTGGAGCAACGCCCTACAGTGAAGCCTGGATTACCCGGATCGTAGTAATGACCAGTACTATCACACTGTTTGCAGTTATTCCTGTTATACGATGGAAAGCTGTTGCATCTTTATGGAATTTTATGCTTCTGGCGTTGACTTCTAAGACCCTAACTATTCGATCTGGTGGAGGAAGGCCCTAGACTGAAGCCTAGGTTTCCCGGAACGTAGAAATGATCATAATATTCGCACTGGTTGCCATTAATCGTTTTCTACGATGGAAAAGCTGTTCTATTTATATTGCATTTTATGCTTCTGGCATTGAATTCTAAGTCCCTAGCTATTCGGTCTGGTGGAGCAACGCCCTAGAGTGAAGCCTAGGTTGCCCGGAACGTAGAAATGACCATTACTTGCACAGTGTTTGCAGTTATTCATTTTATACGATGGAAAAGCTGTTGTATTTATGTTGTATTTTATGCTCCTGGCGTTGACTTCTAAGGCCGTAGCTATTAGACGTGGTGGAGCAACGCCCTAGAGTGACGCCTAGGTTGACCGGAACGTAGAAATGACCATTACTTTCACAATGTCTGCAATTATTCATTTTATACGATGAAAAAACTGTTGTACTTATATTGCATTTTGTCCTTCTGGCGTTAAATTCTAAGTCCCTAGCTATTCGATCTGGTGGAGCAACGCCCTAGAGTGAAACATAGGTTACCCGGAACGTAGAAATGACCAGTACTTTCGCACTGGTTGCAGTTATTCCTTTTATACAATGGAAAAACTGTTCTATTTATTTTGCATTTTATGCTTCGGGCGTTGACTTCCAAGGCCCTAGCTATTCCATCTGGTGGAGCAACACTCTAGCGTGAAGCCTAGGTTGCCCGGAACGTAGAAATGACAATTACTTCCACACTGTTTGCAAATATACATTATATACGATGGAAAAGCTGTTGTACTTATATTGTAATTTATGCTTCTGGCGCTGACTTCTTAGGCCGTAACTATTTGATCTGGTGGAGCACCGCCCTAGAGTGAAGCCTAGGTTGCCCGGAACGTAGAACATACCATTACCTTCACACTGGTTGCAATTATTCCTGTTATACGATGGAAAAACTGTTGCACCTTTATTGTATTTTATGCTTCTGGCGTTGACTTCATAGGCCCTAACTATTCGATCTGGTGGAGCAACGTCCTAGAGTGAAGCCTAGGTTGACCGGAACGTAGAAATGACCATAACATTCGCACTGGTTGCCATTAATCGTTTTCTACGATGGAAAAGCTGTTCTATTTATATTGCATTTTATGCTTCTGGCATTGAATTCTAAGTCCCTAGCTATTCGGTCTGGTGGAGCAACGCCCTAGAGGGAAGCCTAGGTTGCCCGGAACGTAGAAATGACCATTACTTGCACAGTGTTTGCAGTTATTCATTTTATACGATGGAAAAGCTGTTGTATTTATGTTGTATTTTATGCTCCTGGCGTTGACTTCTAAGGCCGTAGCTATTAGACGTGGTGGAGCAACGCCCTAGAGTGACGCCTAGGTTGACCGGAACGTAGAAATGACCATTACTTTCACAATGTCTGCAATTATTCATTTTATACGATGAAAAAACTGTTGTACTTATATTGCATTTTGTCCTTCTGGCGTTAAATTCTAAGTCCCTAGCTATTCGATCTGGCGGAGCAACGACCTACAGTGAAGCCTAGGTTGCCCGGAACGTAGATATGACCATTACTTTCACACTGTTGGCAATTATTCATTTTGTACGATGGAAAAGCAGTTGTATTTATATTGTATATTATGCTTCTGGCGATCACTTCTTAGGCCCTAACAATTCGATCTGGTAGAGCAACGCCCTAGAGTGAAGCCTAGGTTGCCCGGAACGTAGAAATGACAATTACTTCCACACTGTTTGCAAATATACATTATATACGATGGAAAAGCTGTTGTACTTATATTGTAATTTATGCTTCTGGCGCTGACTTCTTAGGCCGTAACTATTTGATCTGGTGGAGCACCGCCCTAGAGTGAAGCCTAGGTTGACCGGAACGTAGAAATGACCATAACTTTCACACTGGTTACCATTATTCGTTTTATACGATGGAAAAGCTGTTGAATTTACATCGTATTTTATGCTCCTGGCGTTGACTTCTAAGGCCGTAGCTATTAGACGTGGTGGAGCAACGCCCTAGAGTGAAGCCTAGGTTGCCCGGAACGTAGAAAAGACCATCACATTCAAACTGGTTGCAATTAATCCTGTTATACGATGGAAAAACTGTTGTATTTTTATTGCATTTTATGCTTCGGACGTTGACTTATAAGGCCCTGACTCTTCAATCTGTTGGAGCAACGCCCTAGTGTGTAGCGTACGTTGCCTGGAAAGTAGAAATGACCATAACTTTCATACTGGTTGCAATTACTCGTTTTATATGATGGAAAAACTGTTGTATTTATATTGAATTTTATGCTTCTGGCTTTCACTTCTTAGGCCCTAACTATTCAATCTGCTGGAGCAACGCAATAGAGTGAAGCCTAGGTTGCTCGGAATTTAGAAATGACCATAACTTTCACACTGGTTGCAATTATTCGTTTTATACGATGGTAAAACTGTTGCATCTTTATCGTATTTTATGCTTCTGGCGTTGACTTCTTAGGCCCCAGCTGTTTGATCTGGTGGAGCACCGCACTTGAGTGAAGCCTACGTTGCCCGGAACGTAGAACATACCATTACCTTCACACGGGTTGCAATTACGCCTGTTATACGATGGAAAAACTGTTGCGTCTTTATTGTATCTTATGCTTCTGGCGTTGTCTTCTAAGGCCCTAACTCTTCGATCTGGTGGAGCAACGCTCTAGAGTGAAGCCTAGGTTGCCCGGTACGTCGGAATGACCATTACTTTCACACTGGTTGCATTTACTCCTTTTATACGATGGAAAGACTGTTGTATTTTTATTACATTTTATGCCTCTGGCGTTTAATTGTAAGTCGCTAGCTATTCGATCCGTTGGAGCAACGACCTACAGTGAAGCCTAGGTTGCCCGGAACGTAGATATGACCATTACTTTCACACTGTTGGCAATTATTCATTTTGTACGAT
Source organism: Calliopsis andreniformis (assembly GCF_051401765.1). Lineage (NCBI taxonomy): Eukaryota > Metazoa > Arthropoda > Insecta > Hymenoptera > Andrenidae > Calliopsis > Calliopsis andreniformis. The sequence continues at coordinate 845,236 of NW_027480442.1, read as the reverse complement.
GGAAAAGCAGTTGTATTTATATTGTATATTATGCTTCTGGCGTTCACTTCTTAGGCCCTAACAATTCGATCTGGTAGAGCAACGCCCTAGAGTGAAGCCTAGGTTGCCTGGAACGTACAAATGACCATCACTTTCACACGGGTTGCAATTATTCCTGTTATAGGATGGAAAGACTGTTGTATTTTTATTGCATTTTATGCTTCAGGCGTTGACTTCTGCGGCCGTAGCTATTCGATGTGGAGGAAAAACGCCATAGAGTGAAGCCTATGTTGCCCGGAACGTAGAAATGACCATCACTTTCACACGGGTTGCAATTATTCCTGATATAGGATGGAAAGACTGTTGTATTTTTATTGTATTTTATGCTTCAGGCGTTGACTTCTGAGGCCGTAGCTATTCGATGTGGAGGAAGAGCGCCATAGAGTGGAGCCTAGGCTGCCCGGAACGTAGAAATGACCAGAACTTTCATACTGGTTGCAATTATTCGTTTTATATGATGGAAAAACTGTTGTATTTATATTGTATTTTATCCTTCTGGCGTTGAATTCTAAGTCCCTAGCTATTCGGTCTGGTGGAGCAACGCCCTAGTGTGAAACCTAGGTAACCCGGAACGTAGAAATGACCATTACTTTCACAATGTCTGCAATTATTCATTTCATACGATGGAAAAACTGTGGACTTATATTGTATTTTATCCTTCTGGCGTTGAATTCTAAGTCCCTGGCTATTCGGTCCGGTGGAGCAACGCCCTACAGTGAAGCCTGGATTACCCGGATCGTAGTAATGACCAGTACTATCACACTGTTTGCAGTTATTCCTGTTATACGATGGAAAGCTGTTGCATCTTTATGGAATTTTATGCTTCTGGCGTTGACTTCTAAGACCCTAACTATTCGATCTGGTGGAGGAAGGCCCTAGACTGAAGCCTAGGTTTCCCGGAACGTAGAAATGACCATAATATTCGCACTGGTTGCCATTAATCGTTTTCTACGATGGAAAAGCTGTTCTATTTATATTGCATTTTATGCTTCTGGCATTGAATTCTAAGTCCCTAGCTATTCGGTCTGGTGGAGCAACGCCCTAGAGTGAAGCCTAGGTTGCCCGGAACGTAGAAATGACCATTACTTGCACAGTGTTTGCAGTTATTCATTTTATACGATGGAAAAGCTGTTGTATTTATGTTGTATTTTATGCTCCTGGCGTTGACTTCTAAGGCCGTAGCTATTAGACGTGGTGGAGCAACGCCCTAGAGTGACGCCTAGGTTGACCGGAACGTAGAAATGACCATTACTTTCACAATGTCTGCAATTATTCATTTTATACGATGAAAAAACTGTTGTACTTATATTGCATTTTGTCCTTCTGGCGTTAAATTCTAAGTCCCTAGCTATTCGATCTGGTGGAGCAACGCCCTAGAGTGAAACATAGGTTACCCGGAACGTAGAAATGACCAGTACTTTCGCACTGGTTGCAGTTATTCCTTTTATACAATGGAAAAACTGTTCTATTTATTTTGCATTTTATGCTTCGGGCGTTGACTTCCAAGGCCCTAGCTATTCCATCTGGTGGAGCAACACTCTAGCGTGAAGCCTAGGTTGCCCGGAACGTAGAAATGACAATTACTTCCACACTGTTTGCAAATATACATTATATACGATGGAAAAGCTGTTGTACTTATATTGTAATTTATGCTTCTGGCGCTGACTTCTTAGGCCGTAACTATTTGATCTGGTGGAGCACCGCCCTAGAGTGAAGCCTAGGTTGCCCGGAACGTAGAACATACCATTACCTTCAAACTGGTTGCAATTATTCCTGTTATACGATGGAAAAACTGTTGCACCTTTATTGTATTTTATGCTTCTGGCGTTGACTTCATAGGCCCTAACTATTCGATCTGGTGGAGCAACGTCCTAGAGTGAAGCCTAGGTTGACCGGAACGTAGAAATGACCATAACATTCGCACTGGTTGCCATTAATCGTTTTCTACGATGGAAAAGCTGTTCTATTTATATTGCATTTTATGCTTCTGGCATTGAATTCTAAGTCCCTAGCTATTCGGTCTGGTGGAGCAACGCCCTAGAGGGAAGCCTAGGTTGCCCGGAACGTAGAAATGACCATTACTTGCACAGTGTTTGCAGTTATTCATTTTATACGATGGAAAAGCTGTTGTATTTATGTTGTATTTTATGCTCCTGGCGTTGACTTCTAAGGCCGTAGCTATTAGACGTCGTGGAGCAACGCCCTAGAGTGACGCCTAGGTTGACCGGAACGTAGAAATGACCATTACTTTCACAATGTCTGCAATTATTCATTTTATACGATGAAAAAACTGTTGTACTTATATTGCATTTTGTCCTTCTGGCGTTAAATTCTAAGTCCCTAGCTATTCGATCTGGCGGAGCAACGACCTACAGTGAAGCCTAGGTTGCCCGGAACGTAGATATGACCATTACTTTCACACTGTTGGCAATTATTCATTTTGTACGATGGAAAAGCAGTTGTATTTATATTGTATACTATGCTTCTGGCGTTCACTTCTTAGGCCCTAACAATTCGATCTGGTAGAGCAACGCCCTAGAGTGAAGCCTAGGTTGCCCGGAACGTAGAAATGACAATTACTTCCACACTGTTTGCAAATATACATTATATACGATGGAAAAGCTGTTGTACTTATATTGTAATTTATGCTTCTGGCGCTGACTTCTTAGGCCGTAACTATTTGATCTGGTGGAGCACCGCCCTAGAGTGAAGCCTAGGTTGACCGGAACGTAGAAATGACCATAACTTTCACACTGGTTACCATTATTCGTTTTATACGATGGAAAAGCTGTTGAATTTACATCGTATTTTATGCTTCTGGCGTTGACTTCTTAGGCCCTAACTATTCGATCTAGTGGAGCAACGCCCTAGAGTGAAGCCTAGGTTGCCCGGAACGTAGAAAAGACCATCACATTCAAACTGGTTGCAATTAATCCTGTTATACGATGGAAAAACTGTTGTATTTTTATTGCATTTTATGCTTCGGGCGTTGACTTATAAGGCCCTGACTCTTCAATCTGTTGGAGCAACGCCCTAGAGTGAAGCCTAGGTTGCTCGGAATGTAGAAATGACCATAGCTTTCACACTGGTTGCAATTATTCGTTTTATATGATGGAAAATCTGTTGTATTTATATTGTATTTTATGCTTCTGGCGTTCACTTCTTAGGCCCTAACTATTCGATCTGGTGGAACAACGCCCTAGGGTGAAGCCTAGGTTGCCCGGAACGCAGAAATGACCATAACTTTTACACTGGTAGCAATTATTCGTTTTATACAATGGAAAAACTGTTCTATTTATTTTGTATTTTATGCTTTGGGCGTTGACTTCTAAGGCCCTAACTGTTTGATCTGGTGGAGCAACGCCCTAGAGTGAAGCCTAGGTTGCCCGGAACGTAGAAATGACCATTACTTTCACACTGTTTGCAATTATTCCTTTTATACGATGGAAAAGCTGTTGTATTTATATCGTATTTTATGCTTCTGGCGTTGACTTCTATGGCCCTAGCTATTCGATCTAGTGGAGCAACGCCCTAGAGTGAAGCCTAGGTTGCCCGGAACGTAGAAATGACCATCACTTTCAAACTGGTTGCAATTAATCCTGTTATACGATGGAAAAACTGTTGTATTTATATTGCATTTTATGCTTTGTGCGTTGACTTCTAAGGCCCTAACTATTCAATCTGTTGGAGCAACGCCCTAGAGTGAAGCCTAGGTTGCTCGGAATGTAGAAATGACCATAACCTTCACACTGGCTGCAATTATTCGTTTTATACGATGGAAAAACTGTTGTATTTATATTGTATTTTATGCTTCTGGCGTTCACTTCTTAGGCCCTAACTATTCGATCTGGTGGAGCAACGCCCTAGGGTGAAGCCTAGGTTGCCCGGAACGTAGAAATGACCATAACTTTTACACTGGTAGCAATTATTCGTTTTATACGATGGAAAAGCTGTTGAATTTATATCGTATTTTATGCTTCTGGCGTTGACTTCTTAGGCCCTAACTATTCGATCTAGTGGAGCAACGCCCTAGAGTGAAGCCTAGGTTGCCCCGAACGTAGAAAAGACCATCACATTCAAACTGGTTGCAATTAATCCTGTTATACGATGGAAAAACTGTTGTATTTTTATTGCATTTTATGCTTCGGGCGTTGACTTATAAGGCCCTGACTCTTCAATCTGTTGGAGCAACGCCCTAGTGTGTAGCGTAGGTTGCCTGGAAAGTAGAAATGACCATAACTCTCATACTGGTTGCAATTACTCGTTTTATATGATGGAAAAACTGTTGTATTTATATTGAATTTTATGCTTCTGGCGTTCACTTCTTAGGCCCTAACTATTCAATCTGCTGGAGCAACGCAATAGAGTGAAGCCTAGGTTGCTCGGAATTTAGAAATGACCATAACTTTCACACTGGTTGCAATTATTCGTTTTATACGATGGTAAAACTGTTGCATCTTTATCGTATTTTATGCTTCTGGCGTTGACTTCTTAGGCCCCAGCTGTTTGATCTGGTGGAGCACCGCACTTGAGTGAAGCCTACGTAGCCCGGAACGTAGAACATACCATTACCTTCACACTGGTTGCAATTATGCCTGTTATAGGATGGAAAAACTGTTGCGTCTTTATTGTATCTTATGCTTCTGGCGTTGTCTTCTAAGGCCCTAACTCTTCGATCTGGTGGAGCAACGCTCTAGAGTGAAGCCTAGGTTGCCCGGTACGTCGGAATGACCATTACTTTCACACTGGTTGCAATTACTCCTTTTATACGATGGAAGGACTGTTGTATTTTTATTATATTTTATACCTCTGGCGTTTAATTGTAAGTCGCTAGCTATTCGATCGGGTGGAGCAACGACCTACAGTGAAGCCTAGGTTGCCCGGAACGTAGATATGACCATTACTTTCACACTGTTGGCAATTATTGATTTTGTACGATGGAAAAGCAGTTGTATTTATATTGTATATTATGCTTCTGGCGTTCACTTCTTAGGCCCTAACAATTCGATCTGGTAGAGCAACGCCCTAGAGTGAAGCCTAGGTTGCCCGGAACGTAGAAATGACCACAACTTTCACACTGATTGCTATTATTCGTTTTATACAATGGGAAAACTGTTATATTTATATTGTATATTATGCTTCTGGCATTCACTTCTTAGGCCCTAACAATTCGATCTGGTAGAGCAACGCCCTAGAGTGAAGCCTAGGTTGCCTGGAACGTACAAATGACCATCACTTTCACACGGGTTGCAATTATTCCTGGTATACGATGGAAAGACTGTTGTATTTTTATTGCATTTTATGCTTCAGGCGTTGACTTCTGCGGCCGTAGCTATTCGATGTGGAGGAAAAACGCCATACAGTGAAGCCTATGTTGCCCGGAACGTAGAAATGACCATCACTTTTACACGGGTTGCAATTATTCCTGATATAGGATGGAAAGACTGTTGTATTTTTATTGTATTTTATGCTTCAGGCGTTGACTTCTGAGGCCGTAGCTATTCGATGTGGTGGAAGAGCGCCATAGAGTGGAGCCTAGGCTGCCCGGAACGTAGAAATGACCAGAACTTTCATACTGGTTGCAATTATTCGTTTTATATGATGGAAAAACTGTTGTATTTATATTGTATTTTATCCTTCTGGCGTTGAATTCTAAGTCCCTAGCTATTCGGTATGGTGGAGCAACGCCCTAGTGTGAAACCTAGGTAACCCGGAACGTAGAAATGACCATTACTTTCACAATGTCTGCAATTATTCATTTCATACGATGGAAAAACTGTGGACTTATATTGTATTTTATCCTTCTGGCGTTGAATTCTAAGTCCCTGGCTATTCGGTCTGGTGGAGCAACGCCCTAGTGTGAAACCTAGGTTACCCGGAACGTAGAAATGACCAGTACTTTCAGACTGGTTGCTGTTATTCGTTTCGTACGATGGAAAAGCAGTTATATTTATTTTGCATTTTATGCTTCGGGCGTTCACTTCTAAGGCCCTAGCTATTCCATCTGGTGGAGCAACACCCTAGAGTGCAGCCTAGGTTGCCCGGAACGTAGAAATGACCATTACTTGCACAGTGTTTGCAGTTATTCATTTTATACGATGGAAAAGCTGTTGTATTTATGTTGTATTTTATGCTCCTGGCGTTGACTTCTAAGGCCCTAACTATTCGATTTGGTGGAGCAACGCCCTACAGTGAAGCCTGGATTACCCGGAACGTAGTAATGACCAGTACTATCACACTGTTTGCAGTTATTCCTGTTATACGATGGAAAGCTGTTGCATCTTTATGGAATTTTATGCTTCTGGCGTTGACTTCTAAGGCCCTAACTATTCGATCTGGTGGAGGAAGGCCCTAGACTGAAGCCTAGGTTTCCCGGAACGTAGAAATGACCATAACATTCGCACTGGTTGCCATTAATCGTTTTCTACGATGGAAAAGCTGTTGTATTTATATCGTATTTTATGCTTCTGGCGTTGACTTCTTAGGCCCTAACTATTCGATCTGGTGGAGCAACGCCCTAGAGTGAAGCCTAGGTTGCTCGGAACGTAGAAGTGACCATTACCTTCACACTGTTTGCAATTATTCATTTTATACGATGGCGAAGCTGTTGTATTTATATTGTATTTTATGCTTCCGGCGTTAACTTCTAAGGCCGTAGCTATCAGATGTGGAGCAGCAACGCCCTAGAGTGACGCGTAGGTTGCCAGGCACGTAGAAATGACCATTACTTTCACAATGTTCGCAATCATTCATTTTATACGATGGAAAAACTGTTGTACTTATATCGTATTTTATTCTTTTGGCGTTGACTTCTCAGGCCCTAACTATTTGATCTGGTGGAGCACCGCCCTAGAGTGAAGCCTAGGTTGCCCGGAACGTAGAAATGACCATTACTTGCACAGTGTTTGCAGTTATTCATTTTATACGATGGAAAAGCTGTTGTATTTATGTTGTATTTTATGCTCCTGGCGTTGACTTCTAAGGCCGTATCTATTAGACGTGGTGGAGCAACGCCCTAGAGCGAAGCCTAGGTTGCCCGGAACGTAGAAATGACCACAACTTTCACACTGATTGCTATTATTCGTTTTATACAATGTAAAAACTGTTATATTTATATTGTATATTATGCTTCTGGCGTCCACTTCTTAGGCCCTAACAATTCGATCTGGTAGAGCAACGCCCTAGAGTGAAGCCTAGGTTGCCTGGAACGTACAAATGACCATCACTTTCACACGGGTTGCAATTATTCCTGGTATAGGATGGAAAGACTGTTGTATTTTTATTGCATTTTATGCTTCAGGCGTTGACTTCTGCGGCCGTAGCTATTCGATGTGGAGGAAAAACGCCATAGAGTGAAGCCTATGTTGCCCGGAACGTAGAAATGACCATCACTTTCACACGGGTTGCAATTATTCCTGATATAGGATGGAAAGACTGTTGTATTTTTATTGTATTTTATGCTTCAGGCGTTGACTTCTGAGGCCGTAGCTATTCGATGAGGTGGAAGAGCGCCATAGAGTGGAGCCTAGGCTGCCCGGAACGTAGAAATGACCAGAACTTTCATACTGGTTGCAATTATTCGTTTTATATGATGGAAAAACTGTTGTATTTATATTGTATTTTATCCTTCTGGCGTTGAATTCTAAGTCCCTAGCTATTCGGTCTGGTGGAGCAACGCCCTAGTGTGAAACCTAGGTAACCCGGAACGTAGAAATGACCATTATTTTCACAATGTCTGCAATTATTCATTTCATACGATGGAAAAACTGTGGACTTATATTGTATTTTATCCTTCTGGCGTTGAAATCTAAGTCCCTGGCTATTCGGTCTGGTGGAGCAACGCCCTAGTGTGAAACCTAGGTTACCCGGAACGTAGAAAAGACCAGTACTTTCAGACTGTTTGCTGTTATTCGTTTCGTACGATGGAAAAGCAGTTATATTTATTTTGCATTTTATGCTTCGGGCGTTCCCTTCTAAGGCCCTAGCTATTCCATCTGGTGGAGCAACACCCTAGAGTGCAGCCTAGGTTGCCCGGAACGTAGAAATGACCATTACTTGCACAGTGTTTGCAGTTATTCATTTTATACGATGGAAAAGCTGTTGTATTTATATTGTATTTTATGCTCCTGGCGTTGACTTCTAAGGCCGTAGCTATTAGACGTGGTGGAGCAACGCCCTAGAGTGACGCCTAGGTTGACCGGAACGTAGAAATGACCATTACTTTCACACTGATTGCTGTTATTCGTTTTATACGATGGAAAATCTGTTGCACCTTTATTGTATTTTATGCTTCTGGCGTTGACTTCATAGGCCCTAACTATTCGATCTGGTGGAGCAACGTCCTAGAGTGAAGCCTAGGTAGCCCGGAACGTAGAAATGACCATAACTGTCACACTGATTGCTGTTATTCGTTTTATACGATGGAAAATCTGTTATATTTATATTGTATATTATGCTTCTTGCGTTGACTTCTTAGGCCCTAACTATTCGATCTAGTGGAGCAACGCCCTAGAGTGAAGCCTAGGTTGCCCGGAACATAGAAAAGACCATCACATTCAAACTGGTTGCAATTAATCCTGTTATACGATGGAAAAACTGTTGTATTTTTATTGCATTTTATGCTTCGGGCGTTGACTTATAAGGCCCTGACTCTTCAATCTGTTGGAGCAACGCCCTAGTGTGTAGCGTAGGTTGCCTGGAAAGTAGAAATGACCATAACTTTCATACTGGTTGCAATTACTCGTTTTATATGATGGAAAAACTGTTGTATTTATATTGAATTTTATGCTTCTGGCGTTCACTTCTTAGGCCCTAACTATTCAAACTGCTGGAGCAACGCAATAGAGTGAAGCCTAGGTTGCTCGGAATTTAGAAATGACCATAACTTTCACACTGGTTGCAATTATTCGTTTTATACGATGGTAAAACTGTTGCATCTTTATCGTATTTTATGCTTCTGGCGTTGACTTCTTAGGCCCCAGCTGTTTGATCTGGTGGAGCACCGCACTTGAGTGAAGCCTACGTTGCCCGGAACGTAGAACATACCATTACCTTCACACTGGTTGCAATTATGCCTGTTATAGGATGGAAAAACTGTTGCGTCTTTATTGTATCTTATGCTTCTGGCGATGTCTTCTAAGGCCCTAACTCTTCGATCTGTTGGAGCAACGCTCTAGAGTGAAGCCTAGGTTGCCCGGTACGTCGGAATGACCATTACTTTCACACTGGTTGCAATTACTCCTTTTATACGATGGAAAGACTGTTGTATTTTTATTATATTTTATGCCTCTGGCGTTTAATTGTAAGTCGCTCGCTATTCGATCGGGTGGAGCAACGACCTACAGTGAAGCCTAGGTTGCCCGGAACGTAGATATGACCATTACTTTCACACTGTTGGCAATTATTCATTTTGTACGATGGAAAAGCAGTTGTATTTATATTGTATATTATGCTTCTGGCGTTCACTTCTTAGGCCCTAACAATTCGATCTGGTAGAGCAACGCCCTAGAGTGAAGCCTAGGTTGCCCGGAACGTAGAAATGACCACAACTTTCACACTGATTGCTATTATTCGTTTTATACAATGGAAAAACTGTTATATTTATATTGTATATTATGCTTCTGGCGTTCACTTCTTAGGCCCTAACAATTCGATCTGGTAGAGCAACGCCCTAGAGTGAAGCCTAGGTTGCCTGGAACGTACAAATGACCATCACTTTCACACGGGTTGCAATTATTCCTGTTATAGGATGGAAAGACTGTTGTATTTTTATTGCATTTTATGCTTCAGGCGTTGACTTCTGCGGCCGTAGCTATTCGATGTGGAGGAAAAACGCCATAGAGTGAAGCCTATGTTGCCCGGAACGTAGAAATGACCATCACTTTCACACGGGTTGCAATTATTCCTGATATAGGATGGAAAGACTGTTGTATTTTTATTGTATTTTATGCTTCAGGCGTTGACTTCTGAGGCCGTAGCTATGCGATGTGGTGGAAGAGCGCCATAGAGTGGAGCCTAGCCTGCCCGGAACGTAGAAATGACCAGAACTTTCATACTGGTTGCAATTATTCGTTTTATATGATGGAAAAACTGTTGTATTTATATTGTATTTTATCCTTCTGGCGTTGAATTCTAAGTCCCTAGCTATTCGGTCTGGTGGAGCAACGCCCTAGTGTGAAACCTAGGTAACCCGGAACGTAGAAATGACCATTATTTTCACAATGTCTGCAATTATTCATTTCATACGATGGAAAAACTGTGGACTTATATTGTATTTTATCCTTCTGGCGTTGAAATCTAAGTCCCTGGCTATTCGGTCTGGTGGAGCAACGCCCTAGTGTGAAACCTAGGTTACCCGGAACGTAGAAAAGACCAGTACTTTCAGACTGTTTGCTGTTATTCGTTTCGTACGATGGAAAAGCAGTTATATTTATTTTGCATTTTATGCTTCGGGCGTTCCCTTCTAAGGCCCTAGCTATTCCATCTGGTGGAGCAACACCCTAGAGTGCAGCCTAGGTTGCCCGGAACGTAGAAATGACCATTACTTGCACAGTGTTTGCAGTTATTCATTTTATACGATGGAAAAGCTGTTGTATTTATATTGTATTTTATGCTCCTGGCGTTGACTTCTAAGGCCGTAGCTATTAGACGTGGTGGAGCAACGCCCTAGAGTGACGCCTAGGTTGACCGGAACGTAGAAATGACCATTACTTTCACACTGATTGCTGTTATTCGTTTTATACGATGGAAAATCTGTTGCACCTTTATTGTATTTTATGCTTCTGGCGTTGACTTCATAGGCCCTAACTATTAGATCTGGTGGAGCAACGTCCTAGAGTGAAGCCTAGGTAGCCCGGAACGTAGAAATGACCATAACTGTCACACTGATTGCTGTTATTCGTTTTATACGATGGAAAATCTGTTATATTTATATTGTATATTATGCTTCTTGCGTTGACTTCTTAGGCCCTAACTATTCGATCTAGTGGAGCAACGCCCTAGAGTGAAGCCTAGGTTGCCCGGAACATAGAAAAGACCATCACATTCAAACTGGTTGCAATTAATCCTGTTATACGATGGAAAAACTGTTGTATTTTTATTGCATTTTATGCTTCGGGCGTTGACTTATAAGGCCCTGACTCTTCAATCTGTTGGAGCAACGCCCTAGTGTGTAGCGTAGGTTGCCTGGAAAGTAGAAATGACCATAACTTTCATACTGGTTGCAATTACTCGTTTTATATGATGGAAAAACTGTTGTATTTATATTGAATTTTATGCTTCTGGCGTTCACTTCTTAGGCCCTAACTATTCAAACTGCTGGAGCAACGCAATAGAGTGAAGCCTAGGTTGCTCGGAATTTAGAAATGACCATAACTTTCACACTGGTTGCAATTATTCGTTTTATACGATGGTAAAACTGTTGCATCTTTATCGTATTTTATGCTTCTGGCGTTGACTTCTTAGGCCCCAGCTGTTTGATCTGGTGGAGCACCGCACTTGAGTGAAGCCTACGTTGCCCGGAACGTAGAACATACCATTACCTTCACACTGGTTGCAATTATGCCTGTTATAGGATGGAAAAACTGTTGCGTCTTTATTGTATCTTATGCTTCTGGCGATGTCTTCTAAGGCCCTAACTCTTCGATCTGTTGGAGCAACGCTCTAGAGTGAAGCCTAGGTTGCCCGGTACGTCGGAATGACCATTACTTTCACACTGGTTGCAATTACTCCTTTTATACGATGGAAAGACTGTTGTATTTTTATTATATTTTATGCCTCTGGCGTTTAATTGTAAGTCGCTCGCTATTCGATCGGGTGGAGCAACGACCTACAGTGAAGCCTAGGTTGCCCGGAACGTAGATATGACCATTACTTTCACACTGTTGGCAATTATTCATTTTGTACGATGGAAAAGCAGTTGTATTTATATTGTATATTATGCTTCTGGCGTTCACTTCTTAGGCCCTAACAATTCGATCTGGTAGAGCAACGCCCTAGAGTGAAGCCTAGGTTGCCCGGAACGTAGAAATGACCACAACTTTCACACTGATTGCTATTATTCGTTTTATACAATGGAAAAACTGTTATATTTATATTGTATATTATGCTTCTGGCGTTCACTTCTTAGGCCCTAACAATTCGATCTGGTAGAGCAACGCCCTAGAGTGAAGCCTAGGTTGCCTGGAACGTACAAATGACCATCACTTTCACACGGGTTGCAATTATTCCTGATATAGGATGGAAAGACTGTTGTATTTTTATTGTATTTTATGCTTCAGGCGTTGACTTCTGAGGCCGTAGCTATGCGATGTGGTGGAAGAGCGCCATAGAGTGGAGCCTAGCCTGCCCGGAACGTAGAAATGACCAGAACTTTCATACTGGTTGCAATTATTCGTTTTATATGATGGAAAAACTGTTGTACTTATATTGTATTGTATGCTTCGGGCGTTGACTTCTAAGGCCCTAACTATTCGATTTGGTGGAGCAACGCCCTACAGTGAAGCCTGGATTACCCGGAACGTAGTAATGACCAGTACTATCACACTGTTTGCAGTTATTCCTGTTATACGATGGAAAGCTGTTGCATCTTTATGGAATTTTATGCTTCTGGCGTTGACTTCTAAGGCCCTAACTATTCGATCTGGTGGAGGAAGGCCCTAGACTGAAGCCTAGCTTTCCCGGAACGTAGAAATGACCATAACATTCGCACTGGTTGCCATTAATCGTTTTCTACGATGGAAAAGCTGTTGTATTTATATCGTATTTTATGCTTCTGGCGTTGACTTCTTAGGCCCTAACTATTCGATCTGGTGGAGCAACGCCCTAGAGTGAAGCCTAGGTTGCTCGGAACGTAGAAATGACCATTACCTTCACACTGTTTGCAATTATTCATTTTATACGATGGCGAAGCTGTTGTATTTATGTTGTATTTTATGCTTCCGGCGTTAACTTCTAAGGCCGTAGCCATCAGATGTGGAGCAGCAACGCCCTAGAGTGACGCGTAGGTTGCCAGGCACGTAGAAATGACCATTACTTTCACAATGTTCGCAATCATTCATTTTATACGATGGAAAAACTGTTGTACTTATATCGTATTTTATTCTTTTGGCGTTGACTTCTTAGGCCCTAACTATTCGATCTGGTGGAGCAACGTCCTAGAGTGAAGCCTAGGTTGACCGGAACGTAGAAATGACCATAACTTTCACACTGGTTACCATTATTCGTTTTATACGATGGAAAAGCTGTTGAATTTATATCGTATTTTATGCTACTGGCGTTGACTTCTTAGGCCCTAACTATTCGATCTAGTGGAGCAACGCCCTGGAGTGAAGCCTAGGTTGCCCGGAACGTAGAAAAGACCATCACATTCAAACTGGTTGCAATTAATCCTGTTATAGGATGGAAAAACTGTTGTATTTTTATTGCATTTTATGCTTCGGGCGTTGACTTATAAGGCCATGACTCTTCAATCTGTTGGAGCAACGCCCTAGAGTGAAGCCTAGGTTGCTCGGAATGTAGAAATGACCATAGCTTTCACACTGGTTGCAATTATTCGTTTTATATGATGGAAAATCTGTTGTATTTATATTGTATTTTATGCTTCTGGCGTTCACTTCTTAGGCCCTAACTATTCGATCTGGTGGAACAACGCCCTAGGGTGAAGCCTAGGTTGCCCGGAACGTAGAAATGACCATAACTTTTACACTGGTAGCAATTATTCGTTTTACACAATGGAAAAACTGTTCTATTTATTTTGTATTTTATGCTTCGGGCGTTGACTTCTAAGGCCCTAACTGTTTGATCTGGTGGAGCAACGCCCTAGAGTGAAGCCTAGGTTGCCCGGAACGTAGAAATGACCATTACTTTCACACTGTTTGCAATTATTCCTTTTATACGATGGAAAAGCTGTTGTATTTATATCGTATTTTATGCTTCTGGCGTTGACATCTATGGCCCTAGCTATTCGATCTAGTGGAGCAACGCCCTAGAGTGAAGCCTAGGTTGCCCGGAACGTAGAAATGACCATCACTTTCAAACTGGTTGCAATTAATCCTGTTATACGATGGAAAAACTGTTGTATTTTTATTGCATTTTATGCTTTGTGCGTTGACTTCTAAGGCCCTAACTATTCAATCTGTTGGAGCAACGCCCTAGAGTGAAGCCTAGGTTGCTCGGAATGTAGAAATGACCATAACCATCACACTGGCTGCAATTATTCGTTTTATGCGATGGAAAAACTGTTGTTTTTATATTGTATTTTATGCTTCTGGCGTTCACTTCTTAGGCCCTAACTATTCAATCTGGTGGAACAACGCCCTAGGGTGAAGCCTAGGTTGCCCGGAACGTAGAAATGACCATAACTTTTACACTGGTAGCAATTATTCGTTTTATACAATGGAAAAACTGTTGTATTTATATTGTATTTTATGCTTCTGGCGTTCACTTGTTAGGCCCTAACTGTTTGATATGGTGGAGCAACGCCCTAGAGTGAAGCCTAGGTTGCCCGTGACGTAGAAATGACCAACACTTTCAAACTGGTTGCAATTAATCCTGTTATACGATGGAAAAACTGTTGTATTTTTATTGCATTTTATGCTTCGGGCGCTGACTTCTAAGGCCCTAACTATTCAATCTGTTGGAGCAACGCCCTAGAGTGAGGCCTAGGTTACCCGGAACGTAGAAATGACCATCACTTTCAAACTGGTTGCAATTATTCGTTTTATACGAGGGAAAAACTGTTGTATTTATATTGTATTTTATGCTTCTGGCGTTGACTTCTAAGGACCTAACTATTCGATCTGGTGGAGCAACGCCCTACAGTGATGCCTAGGCTGCCCGGAACGTGGATATGACCATAACCTTCACACTGGTTGCAAATTATTCCTGCTAGACGATGGAAAAACTGTTGTATTTTTATTGCATTTTATGCTTCGGGCATTGGCTTCTAAGGCCCTAGCTATGCAATCTGTTAGAGCAACGCCCTAGTGGGAAGCCTAGGTTGCCCGGAACGTAGAAATGACCATAACTTTCACACTGGTTGCAACTATTCGTTTTATACGATGGAAAAGCTGTTGTATTTATATCCTATTTTATGCTTCTGGCGTTGACTTCTTAGGCCCTAACTATTCCATCTGGTGGAACAACGCCCTAGGGTGAAGTCTAGGTTGCCCGGAAAGTAGAAATGACCTTAACTTGCACACTGGTTGCAATTATTCGTTTTATACGATGGAAAAACAGTTCTATTTATTTTATACTTTATGCTTCGGGCGTTGACTTCTAAGGCCCTAACTATTCGATCTGGTGGAGAAACGCCCTAGAGTGAAGCCTAGGTTGCCCGGTACGTAGGAATGCCCATCACTTTCAAACTGGTTGCAATTATTCGTTTTATACGATGGAAAAACTGTTGTATTTATATTGTATTTTATGCTTCTGGCGTTGACTTCTAAGGACCTAACTATCCGATCTGCTGGAGCAACGCCCTACAGTGATGCCTAGGTTGCCCGGAATGTAGATATGACCATAACCTTCACACTGGTTGCAAATTATTCCTGCTATACGATGGAAAAACTGTTGTATTTTTATTGCATTTTATGCTTCGGGCATTGGCTTCTAAGGCCCTAGCTATGCAATCTGTTGGAGCAACGCCCTAGGGGGAAGCCTAGGTTGCCCAGAACGTAGAAATGACCATAACTTTCACACTGGTTGCAATTATTCGTTTTGTACGATGGAAAAGCTGTTGTATTTATATCGTATTTTATGCTTCTGGCGTTGACTACTTAGGCCCTAACTATTCCACCTGGTGGAACAACGCCCTAGGGTGAAGTCTAGGTTGCCCGGAAAGTAGAAGTGACCATAACTTTCACACTGGTAGCAATTATTCGTTTTATACGATGGAAAAACTGTTCTATTTATTTTATACTTTATGCTTCGGGCGTTGACTCCTAAGGCCCTAACTATTCGATCTGGTGGAGCAACGCACTAGTGTGAAGTCTAGGTTGCCCGGTACGTAGAAATGACCATCACTATCAAACTGGCTGCAATAATTTGTTTTATACGATGGAAAAGCTGTTGTTTTTATATCGTATTTTACGCTTCTGGCGTTGACTTCTTAGGCCCTAACTATTCCATCTGGTGGAACAACGGCCTAGGGTGAAGCCTAGGTTGTCCGGAAAGCAGAAATGACCATAACTTTCATACTGGTTGCAATTATTCCTTTTATATGGTGGAAAAGCTGTAGTATTTATATTGTATTTTATGCTTCTGGCGTTGACTTCTAAGGCCCTAACTATTCGATCAGGTGGAGCAAAGCCCTAGGGTGAAGCCTAGGTTGCTCGAAATGTAGAAAGGACAATAACTTTCACACTGGTTGCAATTATTCGTTTTATACGATGGAAAAGCTGTTGTATTTATATCGTGTTTTATGCTTCTGGCGTTGACTTCTTAGGCCCTAACTATTCCATCTGGTGGAACAACGCCCTAGGGTAAAGCCAAGATTGCGCGGAAGGTAGAAATGACCATAACTTTCACACTGGTTGCTATCATTCGTTTTATATGATAGAAAAACTGTTGTATTTATATTGTATTTTATGCTTCTGGCGTTGACTTCATAGGCCGTAACTATTCGATCTGTTGGAGCAACGCCCTGGAGTGAAACCTAGGTTGCCCGAACGTAGAAATGACCATAACTTTCACACTGGTAGCAATTATTCGTTTTATACGATCGAAAAACTGTTCTATTTATTTTGTACTTTATGCTTCGGGCGTTGACTTCTAAGGCGCTAACTGTTTGATATGGTGGAGCATCGCCGTAGAGTGAAGCCTATGTTGCCCGGATCGTAGAAATGACCATAACTTTCACACTGGTTGCTATTATTCGTTTTATACGATGGAAAAACTGTTATATGTATATTGTATTTAAGCTTCTGGCGTTGACTTCTGAGGCCGTTGCTATTCGATGTGGTGGAAGAACGCCATAGAGTGAAGCCTAGGTAGCCCGAATCGTAGAAATGTCCATATCTTTCACACTGTTTGCAATTTTTCGTTTTATACGATAGAAAAACTGTTTTATTTATTTTGTATTTTATGTTTCGGGCGTTGTCTTCTAATTCCCTAACTATTCGATCTGGAGGAGCAACGCCCTAGAGTGCAGCCTAGGTTGCCCGGAACGTAGAAATGACCATAACTTTCACACTGGTTGCAATTACTCGTTTTATATGGTGGAAAAGCTGTAGTATTTATATTGTATTTTATGCTTCTGGCGTTGACTTCTAAGGCCCTAACTATTCGATCAGGTGGAGCAAAGCCCTAGAGGGAAGCCTAGGTTGCTCGAAATGTAGAAAGGACCATAACTTTCACACTGGTTGCAATTATTCGTTTTATACGATGGAAAAGCTGTTGTATTTATATCGTGTTTTATGCTTCTGGCGTTGACTTCTTAGGCCCTAACTATTCCATCTGGTGGAACAACGCCCTAGGGTAAAGCCAAGATTGCGCGGAAGGTAGAAATGACCATAACTTTCACACTGGTTGCTATCATTCGTTTTATATGATAGAAAAACTGTTGTATTTATATTGTATTTTATGCTTCTGGCGTTGACTTCATAGGCCGTAACTATTCGATCTGGTGGAGCAACGCCCTGGAGTGAAACCTAGGTTGCCCGAACGTAGAAATCACCATAACTTTCACGCTGGTAGCAATTATTCGTTTTATACGATGGAAAAACTGTTCTATTTATTTTGTACTTTATGCTTCGGGCGTTGACTTCTAAGGCCCTAACTATTCGATCTGGTGGAACAACGCCCTAGAGTGAAGCCTAGGTTGTCCGGTACGTAGAAATGACCATCGCTATCAAACTGGTTGCAATTATTTGTTTTATACGATGGAAAAGCTGTTGTATTTATATCG
Organism: Calliopsis andreniformis; assembly: GCF_051401765.1. NCBI lineage: Eukaryota > Metazoa > Arthropoda > Insecta > Hymenoptera > Andrenidae > Calliopsis > Calliopsis andreniformis. The sequence continues at coordinate 827,292 of NW_027480442.1, read as the reverse complement.
TATTTTATGCTTCTGGCGTTGACTTCTTAGGCCCTAACTATTCCATCTGGTGGAACAACGCCCTAGGGTGAAGCCTAGGTTGCCCGGAACGTAGAAATGACTATATCTTTTACACTGGCAGCAATTATTCGTTTTATACAATGGAAAAACCGTTCTATTTATTTTGTATTTTATGCTTCGGGCGTTGACTTCTAAGGCGCTAACTGTTTGATACGGTGGAGCATCGCCGTAGAGTGAAGCCTATGTTGCCCGGATCGTAGAAATGACCATAACTTTCACACTGGTTGCTATTATTCGTTCTATACGATGGAAAAACTGTTATATGTATATTGTATTTAAGCTTCTGGCGTTGACTTCTGAGGCCGTTGCTATTCGATGTGGTGGAAGAACGCCATAGAGTGAAGCCTAGGTAGCCCGAATCGTAGAAATGTCCATATCTTTCACACTGTTTGCAATTTTTCGTTTTATACGATAGAAAAACTGTTTTATTTATTTTGTATTTTATGTTTCGGGCGTTGACGTCTAATTCCCTAACTATTCGATCTGGAGGAGCAACGCCCTAGAGTGCAGCCTAGGTTGCCCGGAACGTAGAAATGACCATAACTTTCACACTGGTTGCTATCATTCGTTTTATATGATGGAAAAACTGTTGTATTTATATTGTATTTTATGCTTCTGGCGTTCACTTCTTAGGCCCTAACTATTCGATCTGGTAGATCAACGGCCTAGGGTGAAGCCTAGGTTGCCCGGAAAGTAGAAATGACCATAACTTTCACACTGGTAGCAATTTTTCGTTTTATACGATGGAAAAACTGTTCTATTTATTTTATATTTTATGCCTCGGGCGTTGACTTCTAAGGCCCTAACTATTCGATCTGGTGCAGCAACGCCCTAGAGTGAAGCCTAGGTTGCCCGGTACGTAGAAGTGACCATCACTATCAAACTGGTTGCAATTATTTGTTTTATACGATGGAAAAGCTGTTGTATTTATATCGTATTTTATGCTTCTGGCGTTGACTTCTTAGGCCCTAACTATTCCATCTGGTGGAACAACGCCCTGGGGTGAAGCCTAGGTTGCCCGGAAAGTAGAAATGACCATAACTTTCGCACTGGTAGCAATTATTCGTTTTATACGATGGAAAAACTGTTCTATTTATTTTATATTTTATGCTTCGGGCGTTGACTTCTAAGGCCCTAACTATTCGATTTGGTGGAGCATCGCCCTAGAGTGAAGCCTAGGTTGCCCGGAACGTAGAAATGACCATAACTTCCACACTGGTTGCAATTATTCGTTTTATACGATGGAAAAGCTGTTGTATTTATATCGTTTTTTATGCTCCTGGCGTTGACTTCTTAGGCCCTAACTATTCCATCCGGTGGAACAACGCACTAGGGTAAAGCCCAGATTGCGCGGAACGTAGAAATGACCCTAACTTTCACACTGGTAGCAATTTTTCGTTTTATACGATGGAAAAACTGTTCTATTTATTTTATATTTTATGCTTCGGGCGTTGACATCTAAGGCCCTAACTATTCGATCTGGTGGAGCAACGCCCTAGAGTGAAGCCTAGGTTGCCCGGTACGTAGAAATGACCATCACTATCAAACTGGCTGCAATAATTTGTTTTATACGATGGAAAAGCTGTTGTTTTTATATCGTATTTTACGCTTCTGGCGTTGACTTCTTAGGCCCTAACTATTCCATCTGGTGGAACAACGCCCTAGGGTAAAGCCCAGATTGCGCGGAACGTAGAAATGACCATAACTTTCACACTGGTAGCAATTTTTCGTTTTATACGATGGAAAAACTGTTTTATTTATTTTGTATTTTAAGCTTCGGGCGTTGACTTCTAAGGCCCTAACTATTCGATCTGGTAGAGCAACGCCCTAGAGTGAAGCATAGGTTGCCCGGAACGTAGAAATGACCATTACTTTCACACTGTTTGCAATTATTCCTTTTATACGATGGAAAAGCTGTTGTATTTATATCGTATTTTATGCCTCTGGCGTTGACTTCTAAGGACCTAACTATTCGATCTGGTGGAGCAGCGCCCTAGAGTGAAGCCTAGGTTGCTCGGAATGTAGAAATGACCATAACTTTCACACTGATTGCAATTATTCGTTTTATACGATGGAAAAACTGTTGCATCTTTATCGTATTTTATGCTTCGGGCGTTGACTTCTAAGGCCCTAACTATTCGGTCTGGTAGAGCAACGCCCTAGGGTGAAGCCTAGGCAGCCCGGAACGTTGAAATGACCATAACTTTCACACTGGTTGCAATTACTTGTTTTATACGATGGAAAAGCTGTTGTATTTATATCGTATTTTATGCTTCTGGCGTTGACTTCTTAGGCCGTAACTATTCGATCTGGTGGAGCAACGCCCTAGAGTGAAACCTAGGTTACCCGGAACGTAGAAATGTCCAGTACTTTCATACTGTTTGCAGTTATTCCTTTTATACGATGGAAAAACTTTTGCCTCTTTATTGTATTTTATGCTTCTGGCGTTGACTTCTAAGGCCCTAGCTATTCGGTTTGGCGGAGCACCGCCCTAGAGTGAAGCCTAGGTTGCCCAGAACGTAGAAATGACCATAACTTCCACACTGGTTGCAATTATTCGTTTTATACGATGGAAAAGCTGTTGTATTTATATCGTTCTTTATGCTTCTGGCGTTGACTTCTTAGGCCCTAACTATTCCATCTGGTGGAACAACGCCCTAGGGTAAAGCCCAGATTGCGCGGAACGTAGAAATGACCATAACTTTCACACTGGTAGCAATTTTTCGTTTTATACGATGGAAAAACTGTTTTATTTATTTTGTATTTTAAGCTTCGGGCGTTGACTTCTAAGGCCCTAACTATTCGATCTGGTGGAGCAACGCCCTAGAGTGAAGCCTAGGTTGCCCGGAACGTAGAAATGACCATTACTTTCACACTGTTTGCAATTATTCCTTTTATACGATGGAAAAGCTGTTGTATTTATATCGTATTTTATGCTTCGGGCGTTGACTTCTAGGGACCTAACTATTCGATCTGGTGGAGCAGCGCCCTAGAGTGAAGCCTAGGTTGCTCGGAATGTAGAAATGACCATAACTTTCACACTGATTGCAACTATTCGTTTTATACGATGGAAAAGCTGTTGCATCTTTATCGTATTTTATGCTTCTGGCGTTGACTTCTACGGCCGTAGCTATTCCATGTGGTGGAGTAATGCCCTAGAGTGAAACCTGGGTTACCCGGATCGTAGAAATGACCATCACTTTCACACTGGTTGCAATTATTCCTGTTATACAATGGAAAAGCTGTTGTATTTTTATTTCAATTTATGCTTCGGCCATTGACTTCTAAGGCCCTAACTATTCATTCTGCTGGAGCAACGCCCTAGGGTGAAGCCTAGGTTGCTCGGAAAGTAGAAATGACCATAAGTTTCATACTGGTTGCAATTATTCGTTATATACGATGGATAAACTGTTGTATTTATATTGTATTTTATGCTTCCGGCGTTCACTTCTTAGGCCCTAACTATTCGATCTGGTGGAACAACGCCCTAGGGTGAAATCTAGGTTACCCGGTACGTAGAAATGACAAGTGCTTTCATACTGTTTGCAGTTATTCCTGTTATACGATGGAAAAACTTTTGCATCTTTATTGTATTTTATGCTTCTGGCGTTGACTTCTAAGGCCCTAGCCATTCGATTTGGTGGAGCAACGCCCTAGAGTGAAACCTAGGTTGCCAGGAACGTAGAAATGACCTGTACTTTCACACTGTTTGCAGTTAATCCTGTTATACGATGGAACAACTGTTGCATCTTTATTGTATTTTATGCTTCTGGCGTTGACTTCTTAGGCCCTAACTGTTCCATTTGGTGGAACAACGCCCAAGAGTGATGCCTAGGGTGCCCGGATCGTAGAAATGACCATTACCTTCACGCTTGCTGCAATTATTCCTGTTATACGATGAAAAAGCTGTTGTACTTTTATTGCATTTTATGCTTCAGTCGTTGACTTCTACGGCCGTAGCTATTCGATGTGGTGGAGTAATGCCCTAGAGTGAAACCTGGGTTACCCTGATCGTAGAAATGACCATCACTTTCACACTTGTTGCAATTGTTCCTGCTATACAATGGAAAAGCTATTGTATTGTTATTTTATTTTATGCTTCGGGCATTGACTTCTAAGGCCCTAACTATTCGATCTGGTGGAGCAATGACCTAGAGTGAAGCCTAGGTTGCCCGGAACATAGAAATGACCAGTACTTTCACACTGGTTGCAGTTATTCGTTTTATACAATGGAACAACTGTTCTATTTATTTTGCATTTTATGCTTCCGGCGTTGACTTCTAAGGCACTAACCATTCGGTCTGGTGGAGCAACGCCCTCGAGTGAAGCATAGATTGCCCGGAACGTAGAATTGGCCATCACTTTCAAACTGGTTGCAATTAATCCTGTTATACGATGGAAGAACTGTTGTATTTTTATTGCCTTTTATGCTTCGGGCGTTGACTTCTAAGGCCCTAACTATTCAATCTGTTGGAGCAACGCCCTAGGGTGAAGCCTATGTTGCCCGGGAAGTATAAATGACATTAACTTTCATACTGGTTGCAATTATTCGTTTTATACGATGGAAAAACTGTTCTATTTATTTTGTATTTAATGCTTCGGGCGTGGGCTTCTAAGACCGTAACTGTTTGATGTGGTGGAGCAACGCCCTAGAGTGAAGCTCAGGTTGCCCGGAACGTAGAAATGACCATAACTTTCACACTGGTTCCTATTATTCGATATAAACGATGGAAAATCAGTTATATTTATATTGTATTTTATGCTTCTGGTTTTCACTTCTTAGGCCCTAACTATTCGATCTGGTGGAACAACGCCCTAGAGTGAAGCCTAGGTTGCCCGGAACGTAGAAATGATCATTACCTTCACGCTTGTTGCAATTATTCCTGTTATACGATGAAAAAACTGTTGCATTTTTATTACATTTTTTGCTTCAGGCGTTGACTTCTAAGGCCGTAGCTATTCGATGTGGTAGAGCAACGCCCTAGAGTGACGCCTAGGTTGCTCGGCACGTAGAAATGACCATTACTTTCACAATGTTTGCAGTTATTCCTGTTAAACGATGGAAAAACTGTTGCACCTTTATTGCGTTTTATGCCTCTGGCGTTGACTTCTAAGGACCTAACTATTCGATCTGGTGGAGCAGCGCCCTAGAGTGAAGCCTAGGTTGCTCGGAATGTAGAAATGACCATAACTTTGACACTGATTGCAATTATTCGTTTTATACGATGGAAAAACTGTTGCATCTTTATCGTATTTTATGCTTCGGCCGTTGACTTCTAAGGCCCTAACTATTCGATCTGGTAGAGCAACGCCCTAGGGTGAAGCCTAGGCAGCCCCGAACGTTAAAATGACCATAACTTTCACACTGGTTGCAATTACTTGTTTTATACGATGGAAAAGCTGTTGTATTTATATCGTATTTTATGCTTCTGGCGTTGACTTCTTAGGCCGTAACTATTCGATCTGGTGGAGCAACGCCCTAGAGTGAAACCTAGGTTACCCGGAACGTAGAAATGTCCAGTACTTTCATACTGTTTGCAGTTATTCCTTTTATACGATGGAAAAACTTTTGCCTCTTTATTGTATTTTATGCTTCTGGCGTTGACTTCTAAGGCCCTAGCTATTCGGTTTGGCGGAGCACCGCCCTAGAGTGAAGCCTAGGTTGCCCAGAACGTAGAAATGACCATAACTTCCACACTGGTTGCAATTATTCGTTTTATACGATGGAAAAGCTGTTGTATTTATATCGTATTTTATGCCTCTGGCGTTGACTTCTAAGGACCTAACTATTCGATCTGGTGGAGCAGCGCCCTAGAGTGAAGCCTAGGTTGCTCGGAATGTAGAAATGACCATAACTTTCACACTGATTGCAACTATTCGTTTTATACGATGGAAAAACTGTTGCATCTTTATCGTATTTTATGCTTCTGGCGTTGACTTCTTAGGCCGTAACTATTTGATCTGGTGGAGCAACGACCTGGAGTGAAGCCTAGGTTGCCCGGACCGTAGGAATGACAATTACTTTCACACTGTTTGCTATTATTCATTTTGTACGATGGAAAAGCTGTTGTATTTATATTGTATTTTACGCCTCTGGCGTTGACTTCTAAGGCCGTAGCTATTAGATGTGGTGGAGCAACGCCCTAGAGTGACGCCTAGGTTGCCCGGAACGTAGAAATGATCATTACTTTTACAATGTTTGCAACTATTCATTTTATACGATGGAATAACTGTTGTACTTATATTGTATTTTATCCTTCTGGCGTTGAATTCTAAATCCCTAGCTATTCGATCTGGTAGAGCAACGCCCTAGAGTGAAACCTAGGTTATCCGGAACGTAGAAATGACCAGTACATTCACACTGGTTGCAGTTATTCCTGTTAAACAATGGAAAAACTGTTGCATCTTTATTGTATTTTATGCTTCTGGCGTTGATTTCTAAGGCCCTAACTATTCGATCTGGTGGAGTAACGCCCTAGAGTGTCGCCTAGGTTACCCGGAACGTAGAAATGACCATTACTTTCACACTGTTTGCAATTATTCCTGTTACACGATGGAAAAACTGTTGCACCTTTATTGCGTTTTATGCTTCGGGCGTTGACTTCTAAGGCCCTAACTATTCGATCTGGTGGAGCAATGCCCTAGCGTGAAGCCTAGGTTGCCCGGAACATAGAAATGACCAGTACTTTCACACTGGTTGCAGTTATTCGTTTTATACAATGGAACAACTGTTCTATTTATTTTGCATTTTATGCTTCGGGCGTTGACTTCTAAGGCCCTAACTATTCGATCTGGTGGAGCAACGCCCTAGAGTGAAGCCTAGGTTGCCCGGAACGTAGAACATACCGTTACCTTCACACTGGTTGCAATTATTCCTGTTATACGATGGAAAAACTGTTGCACCATTATTGTATTTTATGCATGTGAGCGTTGACATCTAAGGCACTAACCATTCGATCTGGTGGAGCAAGTCCCTAGAGTGAAGCCTAAGTTGCTCGGAACGTGGAAATGACCATAACTTTCACACTGGTTGCCATTATTCGTTTTCTACGATGGAAAAGCTGTTGCATTTATATCGTATTTTATGCTTCTGGCGTTGACTTCTTAGGCCCTAACTATTCCATCTGGTGGAACAACGCCCAAGAGTGATGCCTAGGGTGCCCGGAACGTAGAAATGACCATTACCTTCACGCTTGCTGCAATTGTTCCTGTTATAAGATGAAAAAACTGTTGTACTTTTATTGCATTTTATGCATCAGTCGTTGACTTCTACGGCCGTAGCTATTCGATGTGGTGGAGTAATGCCCTAGAGTGAAACCTGGGTTACCCGGATCGTAGAAATGACCATCACTTTCACACTGGTTGCAATTATTCCTGTTATACAATGGAAAAGCTGTTGTATTTTTATTTCAATTTATGCTTCGGCCATTGACTTCTAAGGCCCTAACTATTCAATCTGCTGGAGCAACGCCCTAGGGTGAAGCCTAGGTCGCTCGGAAAGTAGAAATGACCATAAGTTTCATACTGGTTGCAATTATTCGTTATATACGATGGATAAACTGTTGTATTTATATTGTATTTTATGCTTCTGGCGTTCACTTCTTAGGCCCTAACTATTCGATCTGGTGGAACAACGCCCTAGGGGGAAACCTAGGTTACCCGGTACGTAGAAATGACAAGTGCTTTCATACTGTTTGCAGTTATTCCTGTTATACGATGGAAAAACTTTTGCATCTTTATTGTATTTTATGCTTCTGGCGTTGACTTCTAAGGCCCTAGCTATTCGATTTGGTGGAGCAACGCCCTAGAGTGAAACCTAGGTTGCCAGGAACGTAGAAATGACCTGTACTTTCACACTGTTTGCAGTTAATCCTGTTATACGATGGAACAACTGTTGCATCTTTATTGTATTTTATGCTTCTGGCGTTGACTTCTTAGGCCCTAACTGTTCCATTTGGTGGAACAACGCCCAAGAGTGATGCCTAGGGTGCCCGGAACGTAGAAATGACCATTACCTTCACGCTTGCTGCAATTATTCCTGTTATACGATGAAAAAGCTGTTGTACTTTTATTGCATTTTATGCTTCAGTCGTTGACTTCTACGGCCGTAGCTATTCGATGTGGTGGAGTAATGCCCTAGAGTGAAACCTGGGTTACCCGGATCGTAGAAATGACCATCACTTTCACACTTGTTGCAATTGTTCCTGCTATACAATGGAAAAGCTATTGTATTGTTATTTCATTTTATGCTCCGGGCATTGACTTCTAAGGCCCTAACTATTCAATCTGTTGGAGCAACGCCCTAGGGTGAAGCCTAAGTTGTTCGGAAAGTAGAAATGACCATAAGTTTCGTACTGGTTGCAATTATTCGTTTTATACGATGGAAAAACTGTTGTATTTATATTGTATTTTATGCTTCCGGCGTTGACTTCTAAGGCCCTAACTATTCAATCTGTTGGAGCAACGCCCTAGGGTGAAGTCTATGTTGCCCGGGAAGTAGAAATGACGTTAACTTTCATACTGGTTGCAATTATTCGTTTTATACGATGGAAAAACTGTTCTATTTATTTTGTATTTAATGCTTCGGGCGTTGGCTTCTAAGACCCTAACTGTTTGATCTGGTGGAGCAACGCCCTAGAGTGAAGCCTAGGTTGCCCGGAACGTAGAAGTGACCATAACTTTCACAATCGTTGCAATTATTCCTGTTATACGATGGTAAAACTGTTGTATTTTTATTGTATTGTATGCTTCAGGCGATGACTTCTAAGGCCCTAACTATTCGATCTGGTGCAGCAACGCATTAGGGTGTAGCCTAGGTTGCCCGGAACGTGGAAATGACCATAACTTTCACACTGCTTGCCATTATTCGTTTTATACCATGGAAAAGCTGCTGTATTTATATCGTATTTTATGCTTCTGGCGTTGAGATCTTAGGCCCCAGCTATTCCATCTGGTGGAACAACGCCCTATGGTGAAGCCTAGGTTGCCCGGAACGTAGAAATGACCATTGGTTTCACACTGTTTGCAATTATTCCAGTTACGCGATGGAAAAACTGTTGCACCTTTATTGAGTTTTATGCTTCGGGCGTTGACTTCTAAGGCCCTAACTATTCGATCTGGTGGAGCAATGCCCTAGAGTGAAGCCTAGGTTGCCCGGAACGTAGAAATGATCATTACCTTCACGCTTGTTGCAATTATTCCTGTTATACGATGAAAAATCTGTTGCATTTTTATTGCATTTTTTGCTTCAGGCGTTGACTTCTAAGGCCGTAGCTATTCGAAGTTGTGGAGCAACGCCCTAGAGTGAAGCCTAGATTGCCTGGAACGTAGAAAGGACCATAACTTTCACACTGCTTGCTATCTTTCGTTTTATACGATGGAAAGACTGTTATATTTATATTGTATTTTATGCTTCTGGCGTTGACTTCTTAGGCCCTAACTATTCAATCTGGTGGATCAACGCCCCAGGGGGAAGCGTAGGTTGCCCGGAAAGTAGAAATGACCATAACTTTCACACTGGTAGCAATTATTCATTTTATACGATGGAAAAACTGTTCTATTTATTTTGTATTTTATGCTTCGGGCGTTGACTTCTAAGGCCCTGACTATTCCATCTGGTGGAACAACGCCCTAGGGTAAAGCCCAGGTTGCGCGGAACGCAGAAATGACCATAACTTTCACACTGGTAGCAATTATTCGTTTTATACGATGGAAAAACTGTTTTATTTATTTTGTATTTTATGCTTCGGGCGTTGACTTCTGAGGCCCTAACTATACGACCCGGTGGAGCAACGCCCTAGAGTGAAGCCTAGATTGCCCGGAACGTAGAAATGACCATAACTTTCACACTGGTTGCTATCTTTCGTTTTATACGATGGAAAGACTGTTATATTTATATTGTATTTTATGCTTCTGGCGTTGACTTCTTAGGCCCTAACTATTCGATCTGGTGGAACAACGCCCTAGGGTGAAGCCTAGGTTGCCGGGAAAGTAGAAATGACCATAACTTTCACACTGGTTGCAATTATTCGTTTTATACGATGGAAAAGCTATGGCATCTTTATTGTATTTTATTCATCTGGGGCTGACTTCTAAGGCCGTAGCTATTAGATGTGGTGGAGCAACGCCCTAGGGTGAAGACTAGGTTGCCCGGGACATGGAAATGACCATTACTTTCGGACTGTTTGCAAATATACATTATATACGATGGAAAAGCTGTTGTATTTAATTGTATTTTATACTTCTGGCGTTGACTTCTTAGGCACTATCTATTTAATCTGGTAGAGCACCGCCCTAGAGTGAAGCATAGGTAGCCCGGAACGTAGAAATGACCATAACTTTCACACCGGTAGCAACTATTCGTTTTATACGATGGAAAAACTGCTCTATTTATTTTGCATTTTATACTTCGGGCGTTGACTTCTGAGGCCCTAACTATTCAATCTGTTCGTGCAACGCCCTAGGGTGAAGCCTAGGTTGCCCGGAAAGTAGAAATGACCATAACTTTCATACTGGTTGTAATTATTCGTTTTATATGGTGGAAAAACTGTTGTATTTATATTGTATTTTATGCTTCGGGCGTTGACTTCTAAGGCCCTAACCATTCGATCAGGTGGATCAACGCCCTAGAGTGAAGCCTGGGTTGCTCGGAATGCAGAAATGTCCAGTACTTTCATACTGTTTGCAGTTATTCCTTTTATACGATGGAAAAACTTTTGCATCTTTATTGTATTTTATGCTTCTGGCGTTGACTTCTAAGGCCCTAGCTATTCGATTTGGCGGAGCACCGCCCTAGAGTGAAGCCTAGGTTGCCCAGAACGTAGAAATGACCATAACTTCCACACTGGTTGCAATTATTCGTTTTATACGATGGAAAAGCTATTGTATTTATATCGTTCTTTATGCTTCTGGCGTTGACTTCTTAGGCCCTAACTATTCCATCTGGTGGAACAACGCCCTAGGGTAAAGCCCAGATTGCGCGGAACGTAGAAATGACCATAACTTTCACACTGGTAGCAATTTTTCGTTTTATACGATGGAAAAACTGTTGCATCTTTATCGTATTTTATGCTTCTGGCGTTGACTTCTTAGGCCGTAACTATTCGATCTGGTGGAGCAACGCCCTGGAGTGAAACCTGTGTTGCCCGGAACGCAGAAATGACCACTACTATCACACTGGTGGCAAATTATTCCTGCTATACGATGGAAAAACTGTTGTATTTTTATTGCATTTTATGCTTCTGGCGTTCACTTCTTAGGCCCTAAATATTCGATCTGGTGGAGCAACGCCCTAGAGTGAAGCCTAGGTTGCCCGGAACGTAGAAATGACCATTACTTTCACACTGTTTGCAATTATTCCTTTTATACGATGGAAAAGCTGTTGTATTTATATCGTATTTTATGCTTCGGGCGTTGACTTCTAGGGACCTAACTATTCGATCTGGTGGAGTAGCGCCCTAGAGTGAAGCCTAGGTTGCTCGGAACGTAGAAATGACCATTACTTTCACACTGTTTGCAATTATTCCTTTTATACGATGGAAAAGCTGTTGTATTTATATCGTATTTTATGCTCCTGGCGTTGACTTCTAAGGACCTAACTATTCGATCTGGTGGAGCAACGCCCTGGAGTGAAGCCTAGGTTGCCCGGAACGTAGAAATGACCATAGCTTTTACACTCGTAGCAATTATTCGTTTTATACAATGGTAAAACCGTTCTATTTATTTTGTATTTTATGCTTCGGGCGTTGACTTCTAAGGCCCTAACTATTCAATCTGTTGGAGCAACGCCCTAGGGTGAAGCCTAGGATGCTCGGAAAGTAGAAATGACCATAACTTTCACACTGATTGCAATTATTCGTTTTATACGATGGAAAAACTGTAGCATCTTTATCGTATTTTATGCTTCTGGCGTTGACTTCTTAGGCCGTAACTATTCGATCAGGTGGAGCAACGCCCTGGAGTGAAACCTGGGTTGCCCGGAACGTAGAAATGACCACTACTATCACACTGGTTGCAAATTATTCCTGCTATACGATGGAACAGCTGTTGTATTTATATCGTATTTTATGCTTCTGGCGTTGACTTCTAAGGACCTAACTATTCGATCTGGTGGAGCAACGCCCTAGAGTGAAACCTAGGTTACCCGGAACGTAGAAATGTCCAGTACTTTCATACTGTTTGCAGTTATTCCTATTATACGATGGAAAAACTTTTGCATCTTTATTTTATTTTATGCTTCTGGCGTTCACTTCTAAGGCCCTAGCTATTCGATTTGGGGGAGCACCGCCCTAGAGTGAAGCCTAGGTTGCCCAAAACGTAGAAATGACCATAACTTTCACACTGATTGCAATTATTCGTTTTATACGATGGAAAAACTGTAGCATCTTTATCGTATTTTATGCTTCTGGCGTTCACTTCTTAGGCCCTAAATATTCGATCTGGTGGGACAACGGCCTAGGGTGAAGCCTAGGTAGCCCGGAACGTTGAAATGACCATAACTTTCACACTGGTTGCAATTACTTGTTTTATACGATGGAACAGCTGTTGTATTTATATCGTATTTTATGCTTCTGGCGTTGACTTCTTAGGCCCTAACTAATCCATCTGGTGGAACAGCGCCCTAGAGTAAAGCCCAGGTTGCGCGGAACGTAGAAATGACCATAACTTTCACACTGGTAGCAATTATTCGCTTTATACAATGGAAAAACTGTTCTATTTATATTGTATTTTATGCTTCTGGCGTTGTCTACTTAGGCACTAACTATTCGATCTTGTGGAACAACGCCCTAGAGTGAAGCCTAGGTTGCCTGGAACGTGGAAATGACCATCACTTTCACACGGGTTGCAATTATTCCTCTTATAGGATGGAAAGTCTGTTGTATTTTTATTGTATTTTATTCTTCTGGTGTGGACTTCTTAGGCCCTAACTATTCGATCTGGTGGAACAACGCCGTAGAGTGAAGCCTAGGTTGCCAAGAACGTAGAAATGACCATTACCTTCACACTGTTTGCAATTATTCCTTTTATACGATGGAAAAGCTGTTGTATTTATATCGTATTTTATGCTTCTGGCGTTGACTTCTAAGGACCTAACTATTCGATCTGGTGGAGCAACGCCCTAGAGTGAAGCCTAGGTTGCCCGGAACGTAGAACATACCGTTACCTTCACACTGGTTGCAATTATTCCTGTTATACGATGGAAAAACTGTTGCACCATTATTGTATTTTATGCATGTGGCGTTGACATCTAAGGCACTAACCATTCGATCTGGTGGAGCAAGTCCCTAGAGTGAAGCCTAAGTTGCTCGGAACGTGGAAATGACCATAACTTTCACACTGGTTGCCATTATTCGTTTTCTACGATGGAAAAGCTGTTGCATTTATATCGTATTTTATGCTTCTGGCGTTGACTTCTTAGGCCCTAACCATTCCATCTGGTGGAACAACGCCCAAGAGTGATGCCTAGGGTGCCCGGAACGTAGAAATGACCATTACCTTCACGCTTGCTGCAATTGATCCTGTTATAAGATGAAAAAACTGTTGTACTTTTATTGCATTTTATGCTTCAGTCGTTGACTTCTACGGCCGTAGCTATTCGATGTGGTGGAGTAATGCCCTAGAGTGAAACCTGGAATACCCGGATCGTAGAAATGACCATCACTTTCACACTGGTTGCAATTATTCCTGTTATACAATGGAAAAGCTGTTGTATTTATATTGTATTTTATGCTTCTGGCGTTCACTTCTTAGGCCCTAACTATTCGATCTGGTGGAACAACGCCCTAGGGTGAAACCTAGGTTACCCGGTACGTAGAAATGACAAGTGCTTTCATACTGTTTGTAGTTATTCCTGTTATACGATGGAAAAACTTTTGCATCTTTATTGTATTTTATGCTTCTGGCGTTGACTTCTAAGGCCCTAGCTGTTCGATTTGGTGGAGCAACGCCCTAGAGTGAAACCTAGGTTGACAGGAACGTAGAAATGACCTGTACCTTCACACTGTTTGCAGTTATTCCTGTTATGCGATGGAACAACTGTTGCATCTTTATTGTATTTTATGCTTCTGGCGTTGACTTCTTAGGCCCTAACTATTCGATCTGGTGGAACAACGCCCTAGGGTGAAGCCTATGTTGCCCGGGAAGTAGAAATGACGTTAACTTTCATACTGGTTGCAATTATTCGTTTTATACGATGGAAAAACTGTTCTATTTATTTTGTATTTAATGCTTCGGGCGTGGGCTTCTAAGACCCTAACTGCTTGATCTGGTGGAGCAACGCCCTAGAGTGAAGCCTCGGTTGCCCGGAACGTAGAAATGACCATCACTTTCAATCTGTTTGCAAATATTCCTGTTATATGATGGAAAAACTGTTGTATTTTTATTGCATTTTATGCTTCGGGCATTGACTTCTAAGCTCCTAACTATTCAATCTGTTGGAGCGACGCCCTAGGGTGAAGCCTAGGTTGCCCGGAAAGTAGAAATGACAATAACTTTCACACTGGTTGCAATTATTCGTTTTGTACGATGGAAAAGCTGTAGCACCTTTACTGTATTTTATTCATCTGGGGTTGACTTCAAAGGCCGTAGCTATTAGATGTGGTGGAACAACGCCCCAGAGTGACGCATAGGGTGCTCGGAACGTAGAAATGACCATAACTTTCACACTGGTTGCAATTACTCGTTTTATACGATGGAAAAGCTGTTGTATTTATATTGTATTTTATGCTTCTGGCGTTGACTTCTAATGCCCTAACTATTCGATCTGTTGGAGCAACGCCTTAGAGTGAAGCCTAGGTTGCTCGGAATGAAGAAATGACCATAACTTTCACACTGGTTGCAATTATTCGTTTTATACAATGGAAAAACTGTTGCATCTTTATCGTATTTTATGCTTCTGGCGTTGACTTCTAAGGCCCTGGCTATTCGATCTGGTGGAGCAGCGCCCTAGAGTGAAACCTAGGTTGCTCGGAACGTAGAAATGACCATTACTTTCACACTGTTTGCAATTATTCATTTTATACGGTGGCAAAGCTGTAGTATTTGTATTGTATTTTATGCTCCTGGCGTTGACTTCTAAGGCCGCAGTTATTAGATGTGGTGGAGCAACGCCCTAGAGTGACGCCTAGGTTGCCCGGAAAGTAGAAATGGCCATTACTTTCACACTGGTTGCAATTACTTCTGATACACGATGGAAAAGCTGTTGTACCTTTATTGTATTTTATGCTTCAGGCGTTGACTTCTAAGGCCGGAGCTATTCGATGTGGTGGAGCTACGCCCTAGAGTGAAGCCTAGGTTGCCCGGAACGTAGAAACGACCGTTACTTTCACACTGTTTGCAAATATACATTATATACGATGGAAAAACCGTTGTATTTATATTGTATTTTGTGCTTCTGGCGTTGACTTCTTAGGCCCTATCTATTCGATCTGGTGGAGCAACGCCCTAGAGTGAAGCCTAGATTGCCCGTATCGTAGAAATGACCATCACTTTCACACTGGTTGCTATAATTCGTTTTATACGATGGAAAAGCTGTTGTATTTATATTGTATTTTAAGCTTCTGGTGTCGACTTCTAAGGCCCTAGCTATTCGATCTAGTGGAGCAACGCCCTAGAGTGAAGCCTAGGTTGCCCGGAAAGGAGAAATGACCATAACTTTTTCACTGGTAGCAATTAATCGTTTTATACAATGGAAAAACTGTTCTATTTATTTGGTATTTAATGCTTCGAGCGTTGGCTTCTAAGGCCCTAACTGTTTGATCTGGTGGAGCAACGACCTTGAGTGAAGCCTAGGTTGACCGGAAGGTAGTTATGACCATTACGTTCACACTGTTTGCAAATATACATTATATACGATGGAAAAGCTGTTGTATTTATATTGTATTTTACGCTTCTGGCGTTGACTTCTAAGGCCCTAACTATTCGATCTGGTGGAGCAACGCCCTAGAGTGAAGCCTAGGTTGTCCGGAACGTAAAAGTAACCATAACTTTCACACTGTTTGCAAATCTACACTATATATGATGGAAAAGCTGTGATATTTATATTGTATTTTACGCTTCTGGCGTTTACTTCTAAGGCCCTAACTATTCGATCTGGTAGAGCAACGCCCTAGAGTGACGCCTAGGTTGCCCGGAACATAGAAATGACCATTACTTTCACAATGTTTGCAATTATTCGTTTTATACGATGGAAAAGCTGTTGTATTTATATTGTATTTTATGCTTCTGGCGTTGACTTCTAAGGCCCTAACTATTCGATCTGGTGGAGCAACGCCCTAGAGTGAAGCCTAGGTTGTCCGGAACGTAAAAGTAACCATAACTTTCACACTGTTTGCAAATATACACTATATATGATGGAAAAGCTGTGGTATTTATATTGTATTTTACGCTTCTGGCGTTTACTTCTAAGGCCCTATCTATTCGATCTGGTGGAGCAACGCCCTAGAGTGAAGCCTAGGTTGTCCGGAACGTAAAAGTAACCATAACTTTCACACTGTTTGCAAATATACACTATATGTGATGGAAAACCTGTGGTATTTATATTGTATTTTACGCTTCTGGCGTTTACTTCTAAGGCCCTAACTATTCGATCTGGTAGAGCAACGCCCTAGAGTGACGCCTAGGTTGCCCGGAACATAGAAATGACCATTACTTTCACAATGTTTGCAATTATTCGTTTTATACGATGGAAAAGCTGTTGTATTTATATTGTATTTTATGCTTCTGGCGTTGACTTCTTAGGCCCTAACTATTCGATCTGGTGGAGCAACGCCCTAGAGTGAAGCCTAGGTTGTCCGGAACGTAGAAGTAGCCATAACTTTCACACTGGTTGCAATTATTCGTTTTATACGATGGAAAGGCTGTTGTATTTATATGGTATTTTATGATTCTGGCATTGACTTCTTAGGCCCTAAGTATTCCATGTGGTGGAACAACGCCCTACGGTGAAGCCTAGGTTGCCCTGAACGTAGAAATGACCATAACTTTCACACTGGTACCAATTATTCGTTTTATACAATGGAAAAACTGTTCTAATTATTTTGTATTTTATGCTTCGGGCGTTGACTTCTAAGGCCCTAACTGTGCGATCTGGTGGAGCAACGCCCTAGAGTGAAGCCAAGATTGCTCGGAACGTAGAAATGACCATTACTTTCATACTGTTTGCAATTATTCATTTTATACGATGGAAAAGCTGTTGTATTTATGTTGTATTTAATGCTTCTGGCGTTAACTTCTTAGGCCCTAACTATTTGATCTGGTGGACCAACGCCCTAGAGTGAAGCCTAGCTTGCGCGGAACGTAGAAACGACCATAACCTTCACTCTGGTTGTTATTATTCGTTTTATACGATGAAAAAACTGTTATATTTATATTGTATTTTATGCTTCTGGCGTTGACATCTAAGGCCGTAACTCTTCGGTCTGGTGGAGCAACGCCTCAGAGTTAAGTTTAGGATGGCCGATACGTCGAAATGATCATTACTTTCGCACTGGTTGAAATTAGTCATTCTATACGATGGAAAAACTGTTGCATTTTTATTGTATTTTCAGCTTCTGGCTTTGACTTCTAAGGTCGCAGCTATTCGATCTGGTGGAGCAACGCCCTAGAGTGAAGCGTAGGTTGCCCGGAACGTAGGACATACCATCACCTTCACACTGGTTGCAATTATTCCTGTTATACGATGGTAAAACTGTTGCATTTTTATTGTATTTTATGCTTTTGGCGATGAATTCTAAGACCCTAGCTATTCGATCTGGTGGAGCAACGCCCTAGAGTGAAGCCTAGGTTTCCGCGGAACGTAGAAATGACCATTACCTTCACACTGGTTGCAATTATTCGTTTTATACGGTGGAAAAGCTGTTGTATTTAAATCGTATTATATGCTTCTGGCGTTGCATTCTTAGGCCCTAACTATTGGATCTCGTGGAGCAACGCCCTAGAGTGAAACATAGGTTGCCCGGAACGTAGAAATGACCATTACTTTCACAATGTCTGCAATTATTCGTTTTATACGATGGAAAAACTGTTGTACTTATGTTGTATTTTATTCTTCTGGCGTTGACTTCTTAGGCCCTAACTATTCGGACTGGTGTAACAACGCCCTAGAGTGAAGCCTAGGCTGCCCGGAACGTAGAAATGACCATCACTTTCAAACTGATTGGAATTACTCATGTTATACGATGGAAAAGCTGTTGTATTTTTAGTGCATTCTATGCATCGGGAGTTGAGTTCTGAGGCCCTAACTATTCAATCTGGTGGAGCAACGCCTTAGAGTGAAGCCTAGGTTGCTCGGAATGTAGAAATGTCCATAACTTTCACACTGGTTGCAATTATTCGTTTTATACGATGGAAAATCTGTTGTATTTATATTGTATTTTATGCTTGTGGCGTTGACTTCTTAGGCCCTAACTATTCGATCTGGTGGAGCAACGCCCTAGAGTGAAGCCTAGGTTGCTCGGAACGTAGAAATGACCATTACTCTCATACTGTTTGCAATTATTCATTTTATACGATGGCAAAGCTGTTGTAGTTATATTGTGTTTTATGCTTCTGGCTTTGACTTCTAAGGCCGTAGCTATTAGATGTGGTGGAGCAACTTCCTAGAGTGAAGCCTAGGTTGCCCGGAACGTAGAAATGACCATTACTTTCACACTGTTTCCAATTATTCATTTTATACGATGGAAAAGCTGTTGTATTTATAATGTATTTTATGCTTCTGGCGTTGACTTCTTAGGCCATAACTATTTGATCTGGTGGAGCACCGCCCTAGAGTGAAGCATAGGTTGCCCGGAACGTAGAACATACCATTACCTTCACACTGGTTGCAATTATTCCTGTTATACGATGGACAAACTGTAGGATTTTTATTGTACTTTATACTTCTGGTGTTGACTTCTAAGGCCCTAACTGTGCGATCTGGTGGAGCAACGCCCTAGAGTGAAGCCTAGGTTGCTCGGAACGTAGAAATGACCATTACTTTCACACTGTTTGCAATTATTCATTTTATACGATGGGAAAGCTGTTGTAGTTATATTGGATTTTATGCTTCTGGCGTTGACTTCTAAGGCCGCAGCTATTCGATGTGGTGGAGCTACGCCCTAGAGTGAAGCCTAGGTTACCCTGAACGTAGAAATAACCATTACTTTCACACTGTTTGCAAATATGCATTATATACGGTGGAATAACTGTTGCATTTATATTGTATTTTATGCTTCTGGCGTTGACATCTAAGGCCCTAACTATTCGATACGGTGGAGCAACGCCCTAGATTGAAAGCCAGGTTACCCGGAAGGTAGAAATGACCTTTACCTTCACGCTTGTGCAATTATTCCTGTTATACGATGGAAAAACTGTTGTATTTTTATTGTATTTTACGCTTTTGGCGTTGAATTCTAAGTCCCTAGCAATTCGATCTGGTGGAGACACGCCCTAGAGTGAAGCCTAGGTTACCCGGAACGTAGAAATGACCCTTACGTTCACTCTGTTTGCAATTATCAATTTTATACGATGGAAATGCTGTTGTATTTATATTGTATCTTATGCTTCTGGCGTTGACTTCTAAGGCCTTAGCTATTAGGTGTGGTGGAGCAACGCCCTAGAGAGACGCCCAGTTTGCCCGGAACGTAGAAGTGACCATTACTTTCACACTGTTTGCAAATATACATTATATACGATGGAAAAACCGTTGTACTTATATTGTATTTTATTCTTCTGGCGTTGACTTCTTAGGCCCTAACTATTCGATATGGTGGAGCAACGCCCTAGAGTGAAACCCAGGTTACCCGGAACGTAGAAATGACCAGTACTTTCACACTGGTTGTAGTTATTCCTGTTATACGATGGAAAAACTGTTGCATCTTTATTGTATTTTATGCTTCTGGCGTTGAATTCTAAGGCCCTAACTATTCGATCTGGCGGAGAAACGCCCTAGGATGAAGCCTAGGTTGCCCGGAACGTAGAAATAACAATAACTTTCACACTGGTTGCAATTATTCGTTTTATACGATGGAAAAACTGTTGTATTTTTATGGTATTTTATGCTTCAGGCGTTGACTTCTAAGGCCGGAGCTATTCGATGTGGTGGAGCTACGCCCTAGAGTGAAGCCTAGGTTGCCCGGAACGTAGAAATGACCATCACTTTCAAACTGGTTTTAATTATTCCTGTTATACGATGGAAAAACTGTTGTATTTATATTGTATTTTATGCTTCTGGCGTTCACTTCCTAGGCCCTAACTATTCGATCTGGTGGAACAACTCCCTAGAGTGAAGCCTAGGTTGCCCGGAACGTAGAAATCACCATTACCTTCACGCTTGTTGCAATTATTCCTGTTATACGATGACAAAACTGTTGTATTTTTATCGTATTTTATGGTTCAGGCGTTGACTTCTAATGCCGGAACTATTCGATCTGGTGGATCAACGCCCTAGGGTGAAATCTAGGTTGCACCGAACGTAGAAATGACAATTACTTTCACACTGGTTGCAATTATTCCTGTTATACGATGGAAAAACTGTTGTATTTTTATTGTATTTTAAGATTTTGGCGTTGAATTTTAAGTCCCTAGCTATTCGATCTGGTGGAGCCACGCCCTAGAATGACGCCTAGGTTGCCCGGAACGTAGAAATGACCATAACTTTCACACTGGTTGCAATTACTCGTTTTATACGATGGAAAAGCTGTTGTATTTATATTGTATTTTATGCTTCTGGCGTTGACTTCTAATGCCCTAACTATTCGATCTGTTGGAGCAACGCCTTAGAGTGAAGCCTAGGTTGCTCGGAATGAAGAAATGACCATAACTTTCACACTGGTTGCAATTATTCGTTTTATACAATGGAAAAACTGTTGCATCTTTATCGTATTTTATGCTTCTGGCGTTGACTTCTAAGGCCCTGGCTATTCGATCTGGTGGAGCAACGCCCTAGAGTGAAACCTAGGTTGCTCGGAACGTAGAAATGACCATTACTTTCACACTGTTTGCAATTATTCATTTTATACGGTGGCAAAGCTGTAGTATTTGTATTGTATTTTATGCTCCTGGCGTTGACTTCTAAGGCCGCAGTTATTAGATGTGGTGGAGCTACGCCCTAGAGTGAAGCCTAGGTTGCCCGGAACGTAGAAACGACAGTTACTTTCACACTGTTTGCAAATATACATTATATACGATGGAAAAACCGTTGTATTTATATTGTATTTTGTGCTTCTGGCGTTGACTTCTTAGGCCCTAGCTATTCGATCGGGTGGAGCAACGCCCTAGAGTGAAGCCTAGGTTTCCCGGAACGTAGGAATGACCATTACCATCACACTGGTTGCAATTATTCATTTTATACGATGAAAAAACTGTTGTATTTTTATTATATTTTATGCTTCTGGCGTTGACTTCTTAGGCCCTAACTATTCGATCTGGTGGACCAACGCCCTAGAGTGAAGCCTAGGTTGCCCGGAACGTAGAAATGGCTATTACCTTCACACTGGTTGTAGTTATTCCTGTCGTACGATGGAAAGACTGTTGTATTTTTGTATCTTATGCTTCTGGCGTTGACTTCTTAGGCCATAACTATTCGATCTGGTGGAGCAACGCCCTAGAGTGAGGCCTAGGTTGCCCGGAAAATAGAAATGACCGTTACTTTCACAATATCTGCAAACATTCGTCTCATACGATGGGAAGCTGTTCTATTTATTTTGTATTTTATGCTTCGGGCGTTGACTTCTAAGGCCCTAACGATTCGATATGTTGGAGAAACGCCCTAGAGTGAAGTCTAGGTT
This sequence comes from Calliopsis andreniformis, assembly GCF_051401765.1. Lineage (NCBI taxonomy): Eukaryota > Metazoa > Arthropoda > Insecta > Hymenoptera > Andrenidae > Calliopsis > Calliopsis andreniformis. The sequence goes on along the minus strand of NW_027480442.1, from coordinate 805,468 downwards.
GCCCGGAACGTAGAAATGACCATCACTTTCACACTGGCTGCAATTGTTCCTGTTATACGATGGCAAAACTGTTGTATCTTTATTGTATTCTATGCTTCGGCAATTGACTTCTAACGCCCTAGCTATTCGATCTTTTGGAGCAAAGTCCTAGAGTGAAGCCTAGGTTGCTCGGAATGTAGAAATGACCATAACTTTCACACTGGTTGCAATTATTCATTTTATACGATGGAAAAACTGTTGTACTTATATTGTATTTTATCCTTCTGGCGTTGAATTCTAAGTCCCTAGCTATTCGATCTGGTGGAGCAACGCCCTAGAGTGAAGCCTAGGTTTCCCGGAACGTAGGAATGACCATTACTTTCACAATGCCTGTAATTATTCATTTTATACGATGAAAAAACTGTTGTACTTATATTGTATTTTATCCTTCTGGCGTTGAATTCTAAGTCCCTAGCTATTCGATCTGGTGGAGCAACGCCCTAGGGTGAAGCCTAGATTGCCCGGAACGTTGAAATGACCATTACCATCACGCTTGTTGCAATTATTCCTGTTATACGATGAAAAAACTGTTGTATTTTTATTGTATTTTATGCTTCAGGCGTTGACTTCTAAGGTCGTAGCTATTCGATCTGGTGAAGCAACGCCCTAGAGTGAAGCCTAGGTAGCCCGGAACGTAGAAATGACCATTACTTTCACAATGTCTGCAATTATTCATTTTATACGATGGAAAAACTGTTGTACTTATGTTGTATTTTATTCTTCTGGCGTTGACTTCTTAGGCCCTAACTATTCGGACTGGTGTAACAACGCCCTAGAGTGAAGCCTAGGCTGCCCGGAACGTAGAAATGACCATCACTTTCAAACTGATTGGAATTACTCATGTTATACGATGGAAAAGCTGTTGTATTTTTAGTGCATTTTATGCATCGGGAGTTGAGTTCTGAGGCCCTAACTATTCAATCTGGTGGAGCAACGCCCTAGGGTGAAGCATAGGTTGCCCAGAAGGTAGAAATGACCATAACTTTCACAATGTTTGCAATTATTCATTTTATACGATGAAAAAACTGTTGTACTTATATTGTATTTTATCCTTGTGGCGTTGAATTCTAAGTCCCTAACTATTCGATCTGGTGGAGCAACGCCCTAGAGTGAAGCCTAGGTTGTCCGGAACGTAAAAGTAACCATAACTTTCACACTGTTTGCAAATATACACTATATGTGATGGAAAACCTGTGGTATTTATATTGTATTTTACGCTTCTGGCGTTTACTTCTAAGGCCCTAACTATTCGATCTGGTAGAGCAACGCCCTAGAGTGACGCCTAGGTTGCCCGGAACATAGAAATGACCATTACTTTCACAATGTTTGCAATTATTCGTTTTATACGATGGAAAAGCTGTTGTATTTATATTGTATTTTATGCTTCTGGCGTTGACTTCTTAGGCCCTAACTATTCGATCTGGTGGAGAAACGCCCTAGAGTGAAGCCTAGGTTGTCCGGAACGTAGAAGTAGCCATTACTTTCACACTGGTTGCAATTATTCGTTTTATACGATGGAAAAACTGGTGTATTTATTTTGTATTTGGTGCTTCTGGCGTTGACTTCTTAGGCCCTAACTATTCCATCTGGCGGAGCAACGCCCTAGAGTGAAGCCTAGGCTGCCCGGAACGTAGAAATGGCCATTACATGCACACTGTTTGCAATTATTCATTTTATACGATGGAAAAGCTGTTGTATTTATGTTGTATTTAATTCTTCTGGCGTTGACTTCTTAGGCCCTATCTATTTGATCTGGTGGAGCACCGCCACAGTGTGAAGCCTAGGTTGCCCGGAACGTAGCAAAGACCACTACCTTCCAACTGTTTGCAATTACTCCTCTTATACGGTGGAAAAACTCTTGTATCTCTATTGTATAATATGCTTCGTGTGTTGACCTCTATGGCCCTACCTGTTCGATCTGGTGGAGCAACGCCCTACAGTGAAGCGCAGATTGCCCGGAACGTAGAAATGACCTTCACTTTCAAACTGGATGCAATTATTCCTGTTATACGATGGAAAAGCTGTTGCATTTATATCGTATTTTATACTTCTGGCGTTGACTTCTTAGGCCCTAGCTATTCGATCTGATGGAGCAACGCCCTAGAGTGAAGCCTAGGTTGCCCGGAACGTACAAATGACCATTACTTTCACACTGGTTGCAATTATTCGTTTTATACGATGGAAAAGCTGTTGTATTTATATCGTATTTCATGCTTCTGGCGTTGACTTCTTAGGCCCTCGCTATTCGATCTTGTGGAACAACGCCGTAGGGTGAAGCCTAGGTTGCCCGGAACGTAGAAATGACCATTACCTTCACGCTTGTTGCAATTATTCCTGTTATACGAAGATAAAACTGTTGTACTTTTATGGTATTTTATGCTTCAGTCTTTGACTTCTAAGGCCGGAGCTATTCTATGTGGTGGAGCTACACACTAGAGTGTAGCCTAGGTTGCCCGGAACGCAGAAATGACCATTACTTTCACACTGTTTGCAAATATACATTATATACGATGGAAAAGCTGTTGCATTTATATCGTATTTTATGCTTCTGGCGTTGACTTCTTAGGCCCTAGCTATGCGATCTGGTGGAGCAACGCCCTAGAGTTAAGCCTAGGTTGACCGGTACGTAGAAATGTCGATAACTTTCACACTGGTTGCAATTATTCGTTTTATACGATGGAAAAGCTGTTGCATTTTTATTGCATTTTATGCATCGTGGGTTGAGTTCTGAGGCCCTAGCTATTCAATCTGGTGGAGCAACGCCCTAGGGTGAAGCATAGGTTGCCCAGAATGTAGAAATGACCATAACTTTCACAATGTTTGCAATTATTCATTTTATACGATGAAAAAACTGTTGTACTTATATTGTATTTTATCCTTCTGGCGTTGAATTCTAAGTCCCTAGCTATTCGATCTGGTGGAGAAACGCCCTAGTGTGAAACCTAGGTTACCCGGAACGTAGAAATGACCAGTACTTTCACACTGGTTGCAGTTATTCCTGTTATACGATGGAAAATCTGTTGCATCTTTATTGTATTTTATGCTTCTGCCGTTGACTTCTAAGGCTCTAACTAGTCGATCTGGTGGAGCAACGCCTTAGAGTGAAGCCTAGGTTGCTCGGAATGTAGAAATGTCCATAACTTTCACACTGGTTGCAATTATTCGTTTTATACGATGGAAAATCTGTTGTATTTATATTGTATTTTATGCTTGTGGCGTTGACTTCTTAGGGCCTAACTATTCGATCTCGTGAACCAACGCCCTAGGGTGAAGCCTAGGTTGTCCGGAACGTAGAAATGACCATTACTTTCACACTGTTTGCAATTATCAATTTTATACGATGGAAATGCTGTTGTATTTATATTGTATCTTATGCCTCTGGCGTTGACTTCTAAGGCCTTAGCTATTAGGTGTGGTGGAGCAACGCCCTAGAGTGACGCCTAGTTTGCCCGGAACGTAGAAGTGACCATTACTTTCACAATGTTTGCAATTATTCATTTTATACGATAGAAAAACTGTTGCATTTTAGTTGTATTTTATGCTTCTGGCGTTGAATTTTAACTCCCTAACTATTCGGACTCGTGGAGCAACGCCCTAGAGTGAAGCTGAGGTTGCCGGAACGTAGAAATGACCCTTACGTTCACACTGTTTGCAATTATCAATTTTATACGATGGAAAAGCTGTTGTATTTATATTGTATTTTATGCTTCTGGCGTTGACTTCTAAGGCCGTAGCTATTAGATGTGGTGGACCAACGTCCTAGAGTGACGCCTAGTTTGCCCGGAACGTAGAAGTGACCATTACCTTCACAATGTTTGCAAATATACATTATATACGATGGAAATGCTGTTGTATTTTTATTGTATTTTATGCTTCTGGCGTTGACTTCTAAGGCCGTAACTATTTGATATGGTGGAGCAACGCCATAGAGTGAAACCCAGGTTACCCGGAACGTAGAAATGACCAGTACTTTCACACTGGTTGCAGTTATTCCTGTTATACGATGGAAAAACTGTTGCATTTTTATTGTGTTTTATGCTTCTGGCGTCGAATTCTAAGTCCCTAACTATTCGATCTGGTGGAGTAACGCCCTAGAGTGAAGCCAAGGTTGCCCGGTACGTAGAAATGACCATTACTTTCACACCGTTTGCAAATATACATTATATACGATGAAAGGCTGTTTTATTTATATTGTATTTTATGCTTCTTGTGTTGACTTCTTAGGCCCTGACTATTTGATCTGGTGAAGCTCCGCCCTAGAGTGAAGCCTAGGTTGCCCGGGACGTAGAAAAGACCATTACCTTCACACTGGTTGCAATTATTCGCTTTATACACTAGAAAAACTGTTCTATTTATATTCTATTTTATGGTTCTGGCGTTGACTTCTTATACCCTAACTATTCGATCTGGTGGAGCAACGCCCTAGAGTGAACCCCAGGTTACCCGGAACGTAGAAATGAGCAGTACTTCCACACTTGTTGCAGTTATTGCTGATATACGATGTAAAAACTGTTGCATTTTAATTGTATTTTATGCTTCTGGCGTCGAAGTCTAAGTCACTAACTATTCGATCTCGTGGAGCAACGCCCTAGAGTGAAGCCTAGGTTACCCGGAACGTAGAAATGACCAGTACTTTCACACTGGTTGCAGTTATTCCTGTTATACGATGGAAAAGCTGTTGTATTTTTATTGTATTTTATGCTTCTGGCCTTGAGTTCTACGTCCCTAACTGTTCGATCTGGTGGAGGAACGCCCTACAGTGAAGCCTAGGTTGCGCGGAACGTAGAAATGACCATTACTTTCACACTGTTTGCAAATATACATTATATACTATGGAAAAGCTGTTGTATTTATATTGTATTTTATGCTTCTGGTGTTGACTTCTAAGGCCGTAGCTAACGATTTCGTGGGGCAACGTGCAAGAGTGAAGCGTATGTTGCCCTAAACGTAGAAATGACCATTACTTTCACACTGGGTGCAATTATTCTTTTTATACGATGGAAAAGCTGTTGTATTTTCACAGTATTTTATGCGTCTGGAGTTGCTGTCTAATGGCCTAACTATTCGACCTAGTGGTGCAACGCCCTAGAGTGCAGCCTAGGTTGCACGGAACGTAGAAATGCCCATTACTTTCACACTGGATGCAATTATTGCTGTTGTACGATGGAAAAAATGTTGTATTTTTATTGTATTTTATTCTTCTGGCGCAGACCTCTAAGTCCCTAGCTATTCGATCTGGTGGAGCAACACCCTAGAGCAAAGCCTAGGTTGCCCGGAACGTAGAAATGACCATTACTTTCACACTGGTTGCATTTATTCCTGTTATATAATGGAAGGTCTGTTGTATTTTTATAGTATTTAATGCTTCTGGCGTTGACTTCAAAGGCACTAAGTATTGGATATGGTGGAGCAACGACCTAGAGTGAAGCCTAGGGTGCCCGGAACGTAGAAATGACCATCACTTTCAAACTGGTAAAATTTATTCCTGTTATATGATGGAAAAACTGTTTTATTTTTATTGCATTTTATACTTCGGGCGTTGACTACTAAGGCACTAACTATTCAATCTGTTGGAGCAACGCCCTAGGGTGAATCCTAGGTTGCCCGGAAAGTAGAAATGACCTCAACTTTCATACTGGTTGCAATTATTCGTTTTATAGGATGGAAAAACTGTTGTATTTATATTGTATTTTATGCTTCTGGCGTTCAGTTCTAAGGCCTTAACTATTCGATCTGGTGGAGCAACGCCCTAGGGTGAAGCCTAGGTTGCCCGGAAAGTAGAAATGACCATCACTTTCAAACTGGTTGCAGCTATCCCTGTTATATGATGGAAAAACTGTTGCATTTTTATTGCATTTTATGCTTCGGGCGTTGACTTCCAAGGCCCTAACAGTTCAATCTGTTGGAGGAACGCCCTAGAGTGAAGTCTAGGATGCCCGGAACGTAGGAATGATCATTACTTTCAAACTGGTTGCAATTACTCGTTTCATACGATGGAAAAGCTGTTTTATTTTTATTGTGTTTTATACTTCTGGCGTTGAATTCTAAGGCCTTAACTATTGGATCTGGAGGAGCAACACCCTAGAGAGAAGGCCCGGTTGCCCGGAACGTAGAAATGACCGTAACTTTCACACTGGTTTCAATTATTCATGCTATACGAAGGAAAAGCTGTTGTATTTTTATTGTATTTTATGCTTCTGGCGATGACTCCTTAGGCTGTAACTATTCGGTCTGGTGGAGCAACGCCCTGGAGTGAAACCTATATTGCCCGGAACGTAGAATTGGCCATCACTTTCAAACTGGTTGCAATTATTCCTGATAGATGATGGAAACACTGTTGTATTTTTTTTGCATTTTATGGTTCGGGCGTTGACTTCTAAGGCCCTAACTATTCAATCTGTTGGAGCAACGACCTAGGGTGAAGCCTAGGTAGCTCGGAAAGTAGAAATGACCATAAGTTTCATACTGGTTGCAATTATTCGTTTTATACGATGGAAAAACTGTTGTATTTATATTGTATTTTATGCTTCTGGCGTTGTCTTCTAAGACACTAACTATTCGATCTGGTGGAGCAACGCCCTAGAGTGAAGCCTAGGTTGCCCGGAACGTAGAAATGACCAGTACTTTCACACTGTTTGCAGTTATTCCTGTTATACGATGGAATAACTGTTGCATCTTTATTGTATTTTATGCTTCTGGCGTTGACTTCTAAGGCCCTAACTATTCGATCAGGTGGAGCAACGCCCTAGAGTGAAGCCTAGGTTGCTCGGAATGTAGAAATGACCATAACTTTCACACTGGTTGCAATTATTCATTTTATTCGATGGAAAAACTGTTGTACTTATATTGTATTTTATTCTTATGGCGTTGAATTCTAAGTCCCTAGCTATTCGATCTGGTGGAGCAACGCCCTAGAGTGAAACCAAGGTTAACCGGAACGTAGAAATGACCATCACTTTCATACTGGTTGCAATTAATCCTGTTATACGATGGAAAAACTGTTGTATTTTTATTGCATTTTATGCTTCGGGCGTTGACTTCTGAGGCCCTACCTATTCAATCTGTTGGAGCAACGCCCTAGGGTGAAGCCTAGGTTGCCCGGAAAGTAGAAATGACCATAAGTTTCATACTGCTTGCAATTATTCGTTTTAGACGATGGAAAAGCTGTTGTATTTATATAGTGTTTTATGCTTCTGGTGTTGACTTCTTAGGCCCTATCTATTCTATCTGGTGGAGCAACGCCCTAGAGTGAAGCCTAGATAGCCCGGAATGTAGAAATGACCATAACTTTCACACTGGTTGCAATTATTCGTTTTATACAATGGAAAAGCTGTTGTATTTATATTGTTTTTTATGTTTCTGGCGTTGACTTCTTACGCCCTAACTATTCGATCTGGTTGAGCAACGCCCTAGAGTGAAGCCTAGGTTTCCCGGAACGTAGGAATGACCATTACCATCACACTGGTTGCAATTATTCATTTTATACGATGGAAAAACTGTTGTATTTTTGTTATATTTTATGCTTCTGGCGTTGACTTCTTAGGCCCTAACTATTCGATCCGGTGGACCAACGCCCTAGAGTGAAGCCTAGGTTGCCCGGAACGTAGAAATGGCTATTACCTTCACACTGGTTGTAGTTATTCCTGTCGTACGATGGAAAGACTGTTGTATTTTTGTATCTTATGCTTCTGGCGTTGACTTCTTAGGCCCTAACTATTCGATCTGGTGGAGCAACGCCCTAGAGTGAGGCCTAGGTTGCCCGGAAAATAGAAATGACCGTTACTTTCACAATATCTGCAAACATTCGTCTCATACGATGGGAAGCTGTTCTATTTATTTTGTATTTTATGCTTCGGGCGTTGACTTCTAAGGCCCTAACGATTCGATCTGTTGGAGAAACGCCCTAGAGTGAAGTCTAGGTTGCCCGGAACGTAGAAATGACCATCACTTTCACACTGGCTGCAATTGTTCCTGTTATACGATGGCAGAACTGTTGTATCTTTATTGTATTCTATGCTTCGGCAATTGACTTCTAACGCCCTAGCTATTCGATCTTTTGGAGCAAAGACCTAGAGTGAAGCCTAGGTTGCTCGGAATGTAGAAATGACCATAACTTTCACACTGGTTGCAATTATTCATTTTATACGATGGAAAAACTGTTGTACTTATATTGTATTTTTAATTCTTATGGCGTTGAATTCTAAGTCCCTAGCTATTCGATCTGGTGGAGCAACGCCCTAGAGTGAAACCAAGGTTAACCGGAACGTAGAAATGACCATCACTTTCATACTGGTTGCAATTAATCCTGTTATACGATGGAAAAACTGTTGTATTTTTATTGCATTTTATGCTTCGGGCGTTGACTTCTGAGGCCCTACCTATTCAATCTGTTGGAGCAACGCCCTAGGGTGAAGCCTAGGTTGCCCGGAAAGTAGAAATGACCATAAGTTTCATACTGCTTGCAATTATTCGTTTTAGACGATGGAAAAGCTGTTGTATTTATATAGTGTTTTATGCTTCTGGTGTTGACTTCTTAGGCCCTAACTATTCTATCTGGTGGAGCAACGCCCTAGAGTGAAGCCTAGATAGCCCGGAATGTAGAAATGACCATAACTTTAACACTGGTTGCAATTATTCGTTTTATACAATGGAAAAGCTGTTGTATTTATATTGTTTTTTATGTTTCTGGCGTTGACTTCTTACGCCCTAACTATTCGATCTGGTTGAGCAACGCCCTAGAGTGAAGCCTAGGTTTCCCGGAACGTAGGAATGACCATTACCATCACACTGGTTGCAATTATTCATTTTATACGATGGAAAAACTGTTGTATTTTTATTATATTTTATGCTTCTGGCGTTGACTTCTTAGGCCCTAACTATTCGATCCGGTGGACCAACGCCCTAGAGTGAAGCCTAGGTTGCCCGGAACGTAGAAATGGCTATTACCTTCACACTGGTTGTAGTTATTCCTGTCGTACGATGGAAAGACTGTTGTATTTTTGTATCTTATGCTTCTGGCGTTGACTTCTTAGGCCCTAACTATTCGATCTGGTGGAGCAACGCCCTAGAGTGAGGCCTAGGTTGCCCGGAAAATAGAAATGACCGTTACTTTCACAATATCTGCAAACATTCGTCTCATACGATGGGAAGCTGTTCTATTTATTTTGTATTTTATGCTTCGGGCGTTGACTTCTAAGGCCCTAACGATTCGATCTGTTGGAGAAACGCCCTAGAGTGAAGTCTAGGTTGCCCGGAACGTAGAAATGACCATCACTTTCACACTGGCTGCAATTGTTCCTGTTATACGATGGCAGAACTGTTGTATCTTTATTGTATTCTATGCTTCGGCAATTGACTCCTAACGCCCTAGCTATTCGATCTTTTGGAGCAAAGACCTAGAGTGAAGCCTAGGTTGCTCGGAATGTAGAAATGACCATAACTTTCACACTGGTTGCAATTATTCATTTTATACGATGGAAAAACTGTTGTACTTATATTGTATTTTTAATTCTTATGGCGTTGAATTCTAAGTCCCTAGCTATTCGATCTGGTGGAGCAACGCCCTAGAGTGAAACCAAGGTTAACCGGAACGTAGAAATGACCATCACTTTCATACTGGTTGCAATTAATCCTGTTATACGATGGAAAAACTGTTGTATTTTTATTGCATTTTATGCTTCGGGCGTTGACTTCTGAGGCCCTACCTATTCAATCTGTTGGAGCAACGCCCTAGGGTGAAGCCTAGGTTGCCCGGAAAGTAGAAATGACCATAAGTTTCATACTGCTTGCAATTATTCGTTTTAGACGATGGAAAAGCTGTTGTATTTATATAGTGTTTTATGCTTCTGGTGTTGACTTCTTAGGCCCTAACTATTCTATCTGGTGGAGCAACGCCCTAGAGTGAAGCCTAGATAGCCCGGAATGTAGAAATGACCATAACTTTAACACTGGTTGCAATTATTCGTTTTATACAATGGAAAAGCTGTTGTATTTATATTGTTTTTTATGTTTCTGGCGTTGACTTCTTACGCCCTAACTATTCGATCTGGTTGAGCAACGCCCTAGAGTGAAGCCTAGGTTTCCCGGAACGTAGGAATGACCATTACTTTCACAATGTCTGTAATTATTCATTTTATACGATGAAAAAACTGTTGTACTTATATTGTATTTTATCCTTCTGGCGTTGAATTCTAAGTCCCTAGCTATTCGATCTGGTGGAGCAACGCCCTAGGGTGAAGCCTAGATTGCCCGGAACGTTGAAATGACCATTACCATCACGCTTGTTGCTGTTATTCCTGTTATACGATGAAAAAACTGTTGTATTTTTATTGTATTTTATGCTTCAGGCGTTGACTTCTAAGTCCGTAGCTATTCGAGATAGTGGAGCAACGCCTCAGAGTTAAGTCTAGGATGTCCGAAACGTCGAAATGTTCATTACTTTCGCACTGGTTGAAATTAGTCATTCTACACGATGGAAAAACTGTTGCATTTTTATTGTATTTTCAGCTTCTGGCTTTGACTTCTAAGGTCGTAGCTATTCGATCTGGTGGAGCAACGCCCTAGAGTGGAGCCTAGGTTGCCCGGAACGTAGAAATGACCATAACCTTCACACTGGTTGTTATTATTCGTTTTATACGATGAAAAAACTGTTATATTTAAATCGTATTTTATGATTCTGGCGTTGACTTCTTAGGCCCTAACTCCTCGATCTGGTGGAGCAACGCCTCAGAGTTAAGTTTAGGATGGCCGATACGTCGAAATGGTCATTACTTTCGCTCTGGTTGCAATTAGTCATGCTATACGATGGAAAAACTGTTGCACTTTAATTGTACTTTCTGCTTCAGGCGTTGACTTCTAAGTCCGTAGCTATTCGAGATAGTGGAGCAACGCCTCAGAGTTAAGTCTAGGATGCGCGAAACGTCGAAATGATCATTACTTTCGCACTGGTTGAAATTAGTCATTCTATACGATGGAAAAACTGTTGCATTTTTATTGTATTTTCAGCTTCTGGCTTTGACTTCTAAGGTCGTAGCTATTCGATCTGGTGGAGGAACGCCCAAGAGTGAAGCCTAGGTAGCCCGGAACGTAGAAATGACCATTACTTTCACAATGTCTGCAATTATTCATTTTATACGATGGAAAAACTGTTGTACTTATGTTGTATTTTATTCTTCTGGCGTTGACTTCTTAGGCCCTAACTATTCGGACTGGTGTAACAACGCCCTAGAGTGAAGCCTAGGCTGCCCGGAACGTAGAAATGACCATCACTTTCAAACTGATTGGAATTACTCATGTTATACGATGGAAAAGCTGTTGTATTTTTAGTGCATTTTATGCATCGGGAGTTGAGTTCTGAGGCCCTAACTATTCAATCTGGTGGAGCAACGCCCTAGGGTGAAGCATAGGTTGCCCAGAAGGTAGAAATGACCATAACTTTCACAATGTTTGCAATTATTCATTTTATACGATGAAAAAACTGTTGTACTTATATTGTATTTTATCCTTGTGGCGTTGAATTCTAAGTCCCTAACTATTCGATCTGGTGGAGCAACGCCCTAGAGTGAAGCCTAGGTTGTCCGGAACGTAAAAGTAACCATAACTTTCACACTGTTTGCAAATATACACTATATGTGATGGAAAACCTGTGGTATTTATATTGTATTTTACGCTTCTGGCGTTTACTTCTAAGGCCCTAACTATTCGATCTGGTAGAGCAACGCCCTAGAGTGACGCCTAGGTTGCCCGGAACATAGAAATGACCATTACTTTCACAATGTTTGCAATTATTCGTTTTATACAATGGAAAAACTGTTCTACTTATTTTGTATTTTATGCTTCGGGCGTTGACTTCTAAGGCCCTAACTGTGCGATCTGGTGGAGCAACGCCCTAGAGTGAAGCCAAGATTGCTCGGAACGCGGAAATGACCATTACTTTCATACTGTTTGCAATTATTCATTTTATACGATGGCAAAGCTGTTGTAGTTATATTGTATTCTATGCTTCTGGCTTTGACTTCTAAGGCCGTAGCTATTAGATGTGGTGGAGCAACTTGCTAGAGTGAAGCCTAGGTTGCCCGGAACGTAGAAATGACCATTACTTTCACACTGTTTCCAATTATTCCTGTTATACGAAGATAAAACTGTTGTATTTGTATTGTATTTTATGCTTCTAGCGTTGAATTCTAAGTCCCTAGCTATTCGATCTGGTGGTGCAGCGCCCTAGAGTGAAGCCTAGGCTGCCCGGAAAGTATAAATGACCATAACTTTCATACTGGATGCAATTATTCGTTTTATACGATGGAAAAACTGTTGTATTTATATTGTATCTTATGCTTCTGGCGTTCACTGCATTGGCCCTCACTATTCGAACTTGTGGAACAACGCCGTAGGGTGAAGCCTAGGTTGCCCGGAACGTAGAAATGACCATTACCTTCACGCTTGTTGCAATTACTCCTGTTATACGAAGATAAAACTGTTGTATTTTTATGGTATTTTATGCTTCAGGTGTTAACTTCTAAGGCCCTAGCTATTCGATGTGGTGGAGCAACGCCCTAGAGTTAAGTCTAGGTTGCCCGGAACGTAGAAACGACCATTACTTTCACAGTGGCTGCAATTATTCGTTTTATACGATGGAAAAACTGGTGTATTTATTTTGTATTTGGTGCTTCTGGCGTTGACTTCTTAGGCCGTAACTATTCCATCTGGCGGAGCAACGCCCTAGAGTGAAGCCTAGGCTGCCCGGAACGTAGAAATGGCCATTACATTCACACTGTTTGCAATTATTCATTTTATACGATGGAAAAGCTGTTGTATTTATGTTGTATTTAATTCTTCTGGCGTTGACTTCTTAGGCCCTATCTATTTGATCTGGTGGAGCACCGCCACAGTGTGAAGCCTAGGTTGCCCGGAACGTAGCAAAGACCACTACCTTCCAACTGTTTACAATTACTCCTCTTATACGGTGGAAAAACTCTTGTATCTCTATTGTATAATATACTTCGTGTGTTGACCTCTATGGCCCTACCTGTTCGATCTGGTGGAGCAACGCCCTACAGTGAAGCGCAGATTGCCCGGAACGTAGAAATGACCATCAGTTTCAAACTGGATGCAATTATTCCTGTTATACGATGGAAAAGCTGTTGCATTTATATCGTATTTTATACTTCTGGCGTTGACTTCTTAGGCCCTAGCTATTCGATCTGATGGAGCAACGCCCTAGAGTGAAGCCTAGGTTGCCCGGAACGTACAAATGACCATTACTTTCACACTGGTTGCAATTATTCGTTTAATACGATGGAAAAGCTGTTGTATTTATATCGTATTTCATGCTTCTGCCGTTGACTTCTTAGGCCCTAACTATTTGATCTGGTGGAGCACCGCCCTAGAGTGTAGCCTGGGTTGCCCGGAACGTAGAAAAGACCATCACTTTCACACTGGTTGTAGTTATTCCTGTTATACGACGGAAAAACTGTTGTATTTTTAGTGTATTTTATGCTTCTGGCGTTGACTTCTTAGGCCCTAACTGTTCGATCTGGTGGAACAACGACCTCGACTGAAGCCTAGGTTGCCCGGAACGTAGAAAAGACCATTACCTTCACACTGGTTGCAATTATTCGTTTTATACGATGGAAAAAGCCGTTGTATTTTTATTGTAATTTATGCTTCTGGCGTTGACTTCTTAGGCCCTAACTATTTGATCTGGTGGGGCACCGCCCTGGAGTGTAGCCTGGGTTGCCCGGAATGTAGAAAAGACTATTACCTCCACACTGGTTGCTATTATTCGTTTTATACGATGGAAAGACTGTTGTATTTATATTGTATTTTATGCCTCTGGCGTTGACTTCTTAGGGCCTAACTATTTGATCTGGTGGAGCAGCGCGCTAGAGTGTAGCCTAGGCTGCCCGGGACGTAGAAACGGCCATTACCACACTGGTTGCAATTATTCGTTTTATACGATGGAAAAACTGTTGTATTTATATTGTATTTTATGCCCCTGGCGTTGACTTCTTAGGGCCTAAGAATTCGATCTGGTGGAACAACGCCATAGAGAGAAGCCTAGGTTGCCCGGAACGTAGAAATGACAATTACTTTCACACTGTATGCATTTATTCATTTTATACGATGGAAAAGTTGTTGTACTTATATTGTATTTTATGCTTCTGGCGTTGACTTCTAACTCCTTAGCTATTCGATGTGGTGGAGCAACGCCCTATAGTGAAGCCTAGGTAGCCCGGAACGTAGAAATGATCATAACTGTCACAATGGTTGCAATTATTCGTTTTATACGATGGAAAAACTGTTGTATTTGTTTTGTATTTTATACTTCTGGCGTTGACTTCTAAGGCCCTAACAATTGGATCTGGTGGAACAACGCCATAGAGTGAAGCCTAGGTTGCTCGGAATGTAGAAATGGCCATTACTTTCACACTGGATGCAATTATTCGTTTTATACGATGGAAAAACTGTTGTATTTATATTGTATTTCATGCTTCGGGCGTTGACTTGAAAGGCCCTAACTATTCGATCTGGTGGAGCAACGTCCTAGAGTGAAGCCTAGGTTGCCCGGAACGTAGAAGTGGCCATTACTTTCACACTGGATGCAATTAGTCGTTTTATACGATGGAAAAACTGTTGTATTTATATTGTATTTTATGCCCCTGGCGTTGACATCTTAGGGCCTAACAATTCGATCTGGTGGAACAACGCCATAGGCTGAAGCCTAGGTACCCCGGAACGTAGAAATGACCATAACTTTCACACTGGGTGCAATTATTCGTTTTATACGATGGAAAAACTGTTGTATTTATATTGTATTTTATGCTTCTGGCGTTGACTTCTAAAGCCCTGACTATTCGATCTGGTGGAGCAACGCCCTAGAGTCAAGCCTAAGTTGCCCGGAACGTAGAAATGACCATGACTTTCACACTGGTTGCAGTTATTCCTGTCATACGATGGAAAAACTGTTGTATCTTTATTGCATTTTATGCTTCTGGCGTTGACTTCTAAGTCCCTAGGTATTCGATCTGGTGGAGCAACGCCCTAGAGTGAAGCCTAGATTGCCCGGAACGTAGAAGTGACCATTACCTTCACACTGGTTGCAATTATTCCTGTTATACGACGGAAAAACTGTTGTATCTTTAGTGTATTTTATGCTTCTGGCGTTGACTTCTTAGGCCCTAACTATTCGATCTGGTGGAGCAACGCCCTAGAGTGGAGCCTAGGTTGCACGGAATGTAGAAATGACCATTACTTTCAGACTGTGTGCAATTATTCATTATATACGATGGAAGGGTTGTTGTATTTACATTGTATTTTATGCTTCTGGCGTTCACTTCTAACTCCGTAGCTATTCGATGTGGTGGAGCAACGCCCTATAGTAAAGCCTAGGTTGCCTTGAAAATAGAAATGACCATAACTTTCTCACTGTTTGCAATTATTCGTTTTATACGATGGAAAAACTGTTGTATTTTTAGTGTATTTTATGCTTCTTGCGTTGACTTCTTAGGCCCTAACTGTTCGATCTGGTGGAACAACGACCTCGACTGAAGCCTAGGTTGCCCGGAACGTAGAAAAGACCATTACCTTCACTCTGGTTGCAATTATTCGTTTTATACGATGAAAAACCGTTGTATTTTTATTGTAATTTATGCTTCTGGCGTTGACTTCTTAGGCCCTAACTATTCGATCTGGTGGAGCAACGCCCTAGAGTGGAGCCTAGGTTGCACGGAATGTAGAAATGACCATTACTTTCAGGCTGCTTGCAATTATTCCCGTTATACGATGAAAAACTGTTGCACTTTTATTGCATTTTATGCTTCTGGCGTTGACTTCTAAGTCCCTAGGTATTCGATCTGGTGGAGCAACGCCCTAGAGTGAAGCCTAGGTTGCCCGGAACGCAGAAATTGCCACTACTTTCACACTGGATGCAATTTTTCGTTTTATACGATGGAAAAACTGTTGTACTTATATTGTATTTCATGCTTCGGGCGATGACTTCAAAGGCCCTAACTATTCGATCTGGTGGAGCATCGTCCTAGAGTGAAGCCTAGGTTGCCCGGAACGTAGAAATGGCCATTACTTTCACACTGGATGCATTTATTCATTTTATACGATGGAAAAGATGTTGTACTTATATTGTATTTTATGCTTCTGGCGTTGACTTCTAACTCCTTAGCTATTCGATGTGGTGGAGCAACGCCCTATAGTGAAGCCTAGGTAGCCCGGAACGTAGAAATGACCATAACTGTCACACTGGTTGCAATTATTCGTTTTATACGATGGAAAAACTGTTGTATTTGTTTTGTATTTTATACTTCTGGCGTTGACTTCTAAGGCCCTAACAATTGCATCTGGTGGAACAACGCCATAGAGTGAAGCCTAGGTTGCTCGGAATGTAGAAATGGCCATTACTTTCACACTGGATGCAATTATTCGTTTTATACGATGGAAAAACTGTTGTATTTATATTGTATTTCATGCTTCGGGCGTTGACTTCAAAGGCCCTAACTATTCGATCTGGTGGAGCAACGTCCTAGAGTGAAGCCTAGGTTGCCGGAACGTAGAAATGGCCATTACTTTCACACTGGATGCAATTATTCATTTTATACGATGGAAAAACTGTTGTATTTTTATTATATTTTATGCTTCTGGCGTTGACTTCTTAGGCCCTAACTATTCGATCCGGTGGACCAACGCCCTAGAGTGAAGCCTAGGTTGCCCGGAACGTAGAAATGGCTATTACCTTCACACTGGTTGTAGTTATTCCTGTCGTACGATGGAAAGACTGTTGTATTTTTGTATCTTATGCTTCTGGCGTTGACTTCTTAGGCCCTAACTATTCGATCTGGTGGAGCAACGCCCTAGAGTGAGGCCTAGGTTGCCCGGAAAATAGAAATGACCGTTACTTTCACAATATCTGCAAACATTCGTCTCATACGATGGGAAACTGTTCTATTTATTTTGTATTTTATGCTTCGGGCGTTGACTTCTAAGGCCCTAACGATTCGATCTGTTGGAGAAACGCCCTAGAGTGAAGTCTAGGTTGCCCGGAACGTAGAAATGACCATCACTTTCACACTGGCTGCAATTGTTCCTGTTATACGATGGCAGAACTGTTGTATCTTTATTGTATTCTATGCTTCGGCAATTGACTTCTAACGCCCTAGCTATTCGATCTTTTGGAGCAAAGACCTAGAGTGAAGCCTAGGTTGCTCGGAATGTAGAAATGACCTAACTTTCACACTGGTTGCAATTATTCATTTTATACGATGGAAAAACTGTTGTACTTATATTGTATTTTTAATTCTTATGGCGTTGAATTCTAAGTCCCTAGCTATTCGATCTGGTGGAGCAACGCCCTAGAGTGAAACCAAGGTTAACCGGAACGTAGAAATGACCATCACTTTCATACTGGTTGCAATTAATCCTGTTATACGATGGAAAAACTGTTGTATTTTTATTGCATTTTATGCTTCGGGCGTTGACTTCTGAGGCCCTACCTATTCAATCTGTTGGAGCAACGCCCTAGGGTGAAGCCTAGGTTGCCCGGAAAGTAGAAATGACCATAAGTTTCATACTGCTTGCAATTATTCGTTTTAGACGATGGAAAAGCTGTTGTATTTATATAGTGTTTTATGCTCCTGGTGTTGACTTCTTAGGCCCTAACTATTCTATATGGTGGAGCAACGCCCTAGAGTGAAGCCTAGATAGCCCGGAATGTAGAAATGACCATAACTTTAACACTGGTTGCAATTATTCGTTTTATACAATGGAAAAGCTGTTGTATTTATATTGTTTTTTACGTTTCTGGCGTTGACTTCTTACGCCCTAACTATTCGATCTGGTTGAGCAACGCCCTAGAGTGAAGCCTAGGTTTCCCGGAACGTAGGAATGACCATTACTTTCACAATGTCTGTAATTATTCATTTTATACGATGAAAAAACTGTTGTACTTATATTGTATTTTATCCTTCTGGCGTTGACTTCTTAGGCCCTAACTATTTGATCTGGTGGAGCACCGCCCTAGAGTGTAGCCTGGGTTGCCCGGAACGTAGAAAAGACCATTACTTTCACACTGGATGCAATTATTCGTTTTATACGATGGAAAAACCGTTGTATTTTTATTGTATTTTATGCTTCTGGCGTTGACTTCTTAGGCCCTAACTATTTGATCTGGTGGGGCACCGCCCTAGAGTGTAGCGTGGGTTGCCCGGAACGTAGAAAAGACTATTACCTCCACACTGGTTGCTATTATTCGTTTTATACGATGGAAAGACTGTTGTATTTATATTGTATTTTATGCCTCTGGCGTTGACTTCTTAGGGCCTAACTATTTGATGTGGTGGACCAGCGCGCTAGAGTGTAGCCTAGGCTGCCCGGCACGTAGAAACGGCCATTACCACACTGGTTGCAATTATTCGTTTTACACGATGGTAAAACTGTTGTATTTATTTTGTATTTTATGCTACTCCGTTGATTTCTAAGGCCCTAACAATTCGATCTGGTGGACCAACGCAACGGAGTGAAGTCTAGGTTGCCCGGAACGTAGAAATGACCATCACTTTCACACTGGTTGTAGTTATTCCTGTTATACGACGGAAAAACTGTTGTATTTTTAGTGTATTTTATGCTTCTGGCGTTGACTTCTTAGGCCCTAACTGTTCGATCTGGTGGAACAACGACCTCGACTGAAGCCTAGGTTGCCCGGAACGTAGAAAAGACCATTACCTTCACACTGGTTGCAATTATTCGTTTTATACGATGGAAAAAGCCGTTGTATTTTTATTGTAATTTATGCTTCTGGCGTTGACTTCTTAGGCCCTAACTATTTGATCTGGTGGGGCACCGCCCTGGAGTGTAGCCTGGGTTGCCCGGAATGTAGAAAAGACTATTACCTCCACACTGGTTGCTATTATTCGTTTTATACGATGGAAAGACTGTTGTATTTATATTGTATTTTATGCCTCTGGCGTTGACTTCTTAGGGCCTAACTATTTGATCTGGTGGAGCAGCGCGCTAGAGTGTAGCCTAGGCTGCCCGGGACGTAGAAACGGCCATTACCACACTGGTTGCAATTATTCGTTTTATACGATGGAAAAACTGTTGTATTTATATTGTATTTTATGCCCCTGGCGTTGACTTCTTAGGGCCTAAGAATTCGATCTGGTGGAACAACGCCATAGAGAGAAGCCTAGGTTGCCCGGAACGTAGAAATGACAATTACTTTCACACTGTATGCATTTATTCATTTTATACGATGGAAAAGTTGTTGTACTTATATTGTATTTTATGCTTCTGGCGTTGACTTCTAACTCCTTAGCTATTCGATGTGGTGGAGCAACGCCCTATAGTGAAGCCTAGGTAGCCCGGAACGTAGAAATGATCATAACTGTCACAATGGTTGCAATTATTCGTTTTATACGATGGAAAAACTGTTGTATTTGTTTTGTATTTTATACTTCTGGCGTTGACTTCTAAGGCCCTAACAATTGGATCTGGTGGAACAACGCCATAGAGTGAAGCCTAGGTTGCTCGGAATGTAGAAATGGCCATTACTTTCACACTGGTTGCAATTATTCATTTTATACGATGGAAAATCTGTTGTATTTATATTGTATTTTATGCTTCTAGCGTTGACTTCTTAGGCCCTATCTATTCTTCTGGTGGAGCAACGCCCTAGAGTGAAGCCTAGGCTGCCTGAGACGTAGAAATGACCATAACTTTCACACTGGTTGCAATTATTCGTTTTATACGATGGAAAAACTGTTGAATTTATTTTGTATTTTATGCTTCTGGCGTTGACTTCTTAGGCCCTAACTATTCGATATGGTGGAGCCACGTCCTAGGGTGAAGCCTAGGTGTCCCGGAACGTAGAAATGACCATAACGCTCATACTGGTTGCAATTATTCGTTTTATACAATGGAAAAACTGTTCTATTTATATCGTATTTTATGCTTCTGGCGTTGACTTCTTAGGCCATAGCTATTCGATGTGGTGGAGCGACAACCTATATTGAAGCCAAGGTTGCACGGAACGTAGAAATGACCATTACATTCACACTGATTGCAATTATTCATTTTACACGATGGAAAAACTGTTGGATTTTTATTGTACTTTATGCTTCTGGCGTTGACTTCTAAGGCCCTACCCATTCGATCTGGTCGAGCAACGCCCTAGAGTGAAGCCTAGGTTGCACGGAACGTAGAAATGACCATAACTGTCACACTGGTTGCAATAATTCGTTTTATACAAAGGAAAAACTGTTCTATTTATTTTGTATTTTATGCCTCGGGCGTTGACTTCTGAGGCCCTAACTATTCGATCTGGTGGACCAACGCCCTAGAGTGAAGCCTAGGTTGCACGGAACGTAGAAATGACTATAGCTTTCACACTGGTTGCAATTATCCGTTTTATACGATGGAAAAACTGTTGAATTTATTTTGTATTTTATGCTTCTGGCGTTGACTTCTAAGGCCCTAAGTCTTCGATCTGGTGCAACAATGCCTCAGAGTTAAGTCTAGGATGCCCGAAACGTCGAAATGATCATTCCTTTCACACTGGTTGTTATTATCCGTCTTACACCATGGAAAAACTGTTGCATTTATATTGTATTTTATGCTTCTGGCGCTGCCTTCTGAGGCCCTAACTATTCGATCTGGCGGATCAACGCCCTAGAGTGAAGCCTAGGTGGCCCGGACCGTAGAAATGACCATAACTTTCACACTGGTTGCTATTATTCATTTTATACGATGGAAAATCTGTTGTATTTATTTTGTATTTTATGGTTCCAGCGTTGACTTCTTAGGCCCTATCTATTCTTCTGGTGGAGCAACGCCCTAGAGTGAAGCCTAGGCTGCCCGAAACGTAGAAATGTCCATCACTTTCACACTGGCTGCAATTATTCGTTTTATACGATGGAAAGACTGTTCTATTTATTTTGTATTTTATGCTTCGGCCGTTGTCTTCTAAGGCCCTAACTCTTCGATCTGGTGGAGCAACGCCCCAGAGTGAAGCCTACGTTGCCCGGAGCGTAGAAAAGACCATCACTTTCACATTGGTTGCAATTATTCCTGTTATACGATGGAAAAACTGTTGGATTTTTATTGTACTTTATGCTTCTGGCGTTGACTTCTAAGGCCCTACCCAATCGATCTGGTCGAGCAACGCCCGAGAGTGAAGCCTAGGTTGCACGGAACGTAGAAATGACCATAAGTTTCACACTGGTTGCAATAATTCGTTTTATACAAAGGAAAAACTGTTCTATTTATTTTGTATTTTATGCCTCGGGCGTTGACTTCTGAGGCCCTAACTATTCGATCTGGTGGGCCAACGACCTAGAGTGAAGCCTAGGATGCCCGGAACGCAGAAATGACCATCACTTTCACACTGGTTGCAATTATACATTTTATACGATGGAAAATCTGTTGTATTTATATTGTATTTTATGCTTCTAGCGTTGACTTCTTAGGCCCTATCTATTCTTCTGGTGGAGCAACGCCCTAGAGTAAAGCCTAGGTGGCCCGGACCGTAGAAATGATCATAACTTTCACACTGGTTGCCATTATTCGATTTATACGATGGAAAATCTGTTGTATTTATATTGTATTTTATACTTCTAGCGTTGACTTCTTAGGCCCTATCTATTCTTCTGGTTGAGCAACGCCCGAGAGTGAAGCCTAGGCTGCCCGAAACGTAGAAATGACCATCACTTTCACACTGGTTGCGATTATACGTTTTATATAATGGAAAGTCTGTTGTATTTATATTGCATTTTATGCTTCTGGCGTTGACTTCTTAGGCCCTAACTATTCGAAATGGTGGATCCACGTCCTAGGGTGAAGCCTAGGTGGCCCGGAACGTAGAAATGACCATAACGTTCATACTGGTTGCAATTATACGTTTTATACAATGGAAAAACTGTTGTACTTATATTGTATTTTATGCCTCGGGCGTTGACTTCTGAGGCCCTAACTATTCGATCTGGTGGACCAACGCCCTAGAGTGAAGCCTAGGTTGCACGGAACGTAGAAATGACCATTATCTTCACACTGTTTGCAATTATTCCTGTTATACGATGGAAAAACTGTTGGATTTTTATTGTACTTTATGCTTCTGGCGTTGACTTCTAAGGCCCTACCCAATCGATCTGGTCGAGCAACGCCCTACAGTGAAGCCTACGTTGCACGGAACGTAGAAATGACCATAACTTTCACACTGGTTGCCATTATTCGATTTATACGATGGAAAATCTGTTGTATTTATATTGTATTTTATACTTCTAGCGTTGACTTCATAGGCCCTATCTATTCTTCTGGTTGAGCAACGCCCTAGAGTGAAGCCTAGGCTGCCCGAAACGTAGAAATGACCATCACTTTCACACTGGTTGCGATTATACGTTTTATATAATGGAAAGTCTGTTGTATTTATATTGCATTTTATGCTTCTAGCGTTGACTTCTTAGGCCCTAACTATTCGATATGGTGGAGCCACGTCCTAGGGTGAAGCCTAGGTGGCCCGAAACGTAGAAGTGACCATAACGTTCATACTGGTTGCAATTATACGTTTTATACAATGGAAAAACTGTTGTACTTATATTGTATTTTATGCCTCGGGCGTTGACTTCTGAGGCCCTAACTATTCGATCTGGTGGACCAACGCCCTAGAGTGAAGCCTAGGTTGCACGGAACGTAGAAATGACCATTATCTTCACACTGTTTGCAATTATTCCTGTTATACGGTGGAAAAACTGTTGTATTTTTATTGTATTTTATGCTTCGGGTGTTGACTTCTGAGCCCCTAATTATTCGATATGGTGGAGCCACATCCTTGGGTGAAGTCTAGGCTGCCCGGTACGTAGAAATGACCATAACGTTCATACTGGTTGCAATTATTCGTTTTATACAATGGAAAAACTTTTGTATTTATATTGTATTTTATGCTTCTGGCGTTGACTTCTTAGGCCCTATATATTCGATCTGGTGTACCAACGCCCTAGAGTGAAGCCTAGGTTGCACGGAACGTAGAAATGACTATAGCTTTCACACTGGTTGCAATTGTTCGTTTTATACGATGGAAAAACTGTTGAATTTATATTGTATTTTATGCTTCTGGCGTTGCCTTCTGAGGCCCTAACTATTCGATCTGGCGGAGCAACGCCCTAGAGTGAAGCCTAGGTGGCCCGGACCGTAGAAATGACCATAACTTTCACACTGGTTGTTATTATTCATTTTATACGGTGGAAAATCTGTTGTATTTATTTTGTATTTTATGCTTCCAGCGTTGACTTCTTAGGCCCTATCTATTCTTCTGGTGGAGCAACGCCCTAGAGTGAAGCCTAGGCTGCCCGAAACGTAGAAATGTCCATCACTTTCACACTGGCTGCAATTATTCGTTTTATACGATGGAAAGACTGTTCTATTTATTTTGTATTTTATGCTTCGGGCGTTGTCTTCTAAGGCCCTAACTCTTCGATCTGGTGGAGCAACGCCCCAGAGTGAAGCCTAGGTTGCCCGGAGCGTAGAAAAGACCATCACTTTCACATTGGTTGCAATTATTCCTGTTATACGATGGAAAAACTGTTGGATTTTTATTGTACTTTATGCTTCTGGCGTTCACTTCTAAGGCCCTACCCAATCGATCTGGTCGAGCAACGCCCTAGAGTGAAGCCTACGTTGCACGGAACGTAGAAATGACCATAAGTTTCA
Organism: Calliopsis andreniformis; assembly: GCF_051401765.1. Taxonomy (NCBI): domain Eukaryota; kingdom Metazoa; phylum Arthropoda; class Insecta; order Hymenoptera; family Andrenidae; genus Calliopsis; species Calliopsis andreniformis. Next base: position 781,726 of record NW_027480442.1, on the reverse strand, counting down.
CACTGGTTGCAATTATTCGTTTTATACGATGGAAAAACTGTTGAATTTATTTTGTAATTTATGCTTCTGGCGCTGACTTCTAAGGCCCTAAGTCTTCGATCTGGTGCAGCAATGCATCAGAGTTAAGTCTAGGATGCCCGAAACGTCGAAATGATCATTACTTTCACACTGGTTGTTTTTATCCGTTTTACACCATGGAAAAACTGTTGCATTTATATTGTATTTTATGCTTCTGGCGTTGCCTTCTGAGGCCCTAACTATTCGATCTGGCGGAGCAACGCCCTAGAGTGAAGCCTAGGTGGCCCGGACCGTAGAAATGACCATAACTTTCACACTGGTTGCTATTATTCATTTTATACGATGGAAAATCTGTTGTATTTATTTTGTATTTTATGCTTCCAGCGTTGACTTCTTAGGCCCTATCTATTCTTCTGGTGGAGCAACGCCCTAGAGTGAAGCCTAGGCTGCCCGAAACGTAGAAATGTCCATCACTTTCACACTGGCTGCAATTATCCGTTTTATACGATGGAAAGACTGTTCTATTTATTTTGTATTTTATGCTTCGGGCGCTGTCTTCTAAGGCCCTAACTCTTCGATCTGGTGGAGCAACGCCCCAGAGTGAAGCCTAGGTTGCCCGGAGCGTAGAAAAGACCATCACTTTCACATTGGTTGCAATTATTCCTGTTATACGATGGAAAAACTGTTGGATTTTTATTGTACTTTATGCTTCTGGCGTTGACTTCTAAGGCCCTACCCAATCGATCTGGTCGAGCAACGCCCGAGATTGAAGCCTAGGTTGAACGGAACGTAGAAATGACCATAAGTTTCACACTGGTTGCAATAATTCGTTTTATACAAAGGAAAAACTGTTCTATTTATTTTGTATTTTATGCCTCGGGCGTAGACTTCTGAGGCCCTGACTATTCGATCTGGTGGACCAACTCCCTAGAGTGAAGCCTAGGATGCCCGGAACGCAGAAATGACCATCACTTTCACACTGGTTGCAATTATACATTTTATACGATGGAAAATCTGTTGTATTTATATTGTATTTTATGATTCTGGCGTTGACTTCTACGGCCCTAAGTCTTCGATCTGCTGCAGCAATGCCTCAGAGTTAAGTCTGGGATGCCCGAAACGTCGAAATGATCATTACTTTCACACTGGTTGTTATTATCCGTTTTACACCATTGAAAAACTGTTGCATTTATATTGTATTTTATGCTTCTGGCGTTGCCTTCTGATGCCCTAACTATTCGATCTGGCGGAGCAACGCCCTAGAGTGAAGCCTAGGTGGCCCGGACCGTAGAAATGACCATAACTTTCACACTGGTTGCTATTATTCATTTTATACGATGGAAAATCTGTTGTATTTATTTTGTATTTTATGCTTCCAGCGTTGACTTCTTAGGCCCTATCTATTCTTCTGGTGGAGCAACGCCCTAGAGTGAAGCCTAGGCTGCCCGAGACGTAGAAATGTCCATCACTTTCACATTGGCTGCAATTATTCGTTTTATACGATGGAAAGACTGTTCTATTTATTTTGTATATTATGCTTCGGGCGTTGTCTTCTAAGGCCCTAACTCTTCGGTCTGGTGGAGCAACGCCCCAGAGTGAAGCCTAGGTTGCCTGGAGCGTAGAAAAGACCATCACTTTCACATTGGTTGCAATTATTCCTGTTATACGATGGAAAAACTGTGGGATTTTTATTGTACTTTATGCTTCTGGCGTTGACTTCTAAGGCCCTTCCCAATCGATCTGGTCGAGCAACGCCCTAGAGTGAAGCCTACGTTGCACGGAACGTAGAAATGACCATAAGTTTCACACTGGTTGCAATAATTCGTTTTATACAAAGGAAAAACTGTTCTATTTATTTTGTATTTTATGCCTCGGGCGTTGACTTCTGAGGCCATAACTATTCGATCTGGTGGACCAACTCCCTAGAGTGAAGCCTAGGATGCCCGGAACGCAGAAATGACCATCACTTTCACACTGGTTGCAATTATACATTTTATACGATGGAAAATCTGTTGTATTTATATTGTATTTTATGCTTCTAGCGTTGACTTCTTAGGCCCTATCTATTCTTCTGGTGGAGCAACGCCCTAGAGTAAAGCCTAGGTGGCCCGGACCGTAGAAATGACCATAACTTTCACACTGGTTGCCATTATTCGATTTATACGATGGAAAATCTGTTGTATTTATATTGTATTTTATACTTCTAGCGTTGACTTCATAGGCCCTATCTATTCTTCTGGTTGAGCAACGCCCTAGAGTTAAGCCTAGGCTGCCCGAAACGTAGAAATGACCATCACTTTCACACTGGTTGCGATTATACGTTTTATATAATGGAAAGTCTGTTGTATTTATATTGCATTTTATGCTTCTGGCGTTGACTTCTTAGGCCCTAACTATTCGATATGGTGGAGCCACGTCCTAGGGTGAAGCCTAGATGGCCCGGAACGTAGAAATGACCATAACGTTCATACTGGTTGCAATTATACGTTTTATACAATGGAAAAACTGTTGTACTTATATTGTATTTTATGCCTCGGGCGTTGACTTCTGAGGCCCTAACTATTCGATCTGGTGGACCAACGCCCTAGAGTGAAGCCTAGGTTGCACGGAACGTAGGAATGACCATTATCTTCACACTGTTTGCAATTATTCCTGTTATACGGTGGAAAAACTGTTGTATTTTTATTGTATTTTATGCTTCGGGTGTTGACTTCTGAGCCCCTAATTATTCGATATGGTGGAGCCACATCCTTGGGTGAAGTCTAGGTTGCCCGGTACGTAGAAATGACAATAACGTTCATACTGGTTGCAATTATTCGTTTTATACAATGGAAAAACTGTTGTATTTATATTGTATTTTATGCTTCTGGCGTTGACTCCTTAGGCCCTATATATTCGATCTGGTGTACCAACGCCCTAGAGTGAAGCCTAGGTGGCCCGGACCGTAGAAATGACCATAACTTTCACACTGGTTGCTATTATTCATTTTATACGATCGAAAATCTGTTGTATTTATTTTGTATTTTATGCTTCCAGCGTTGACTTCTTAGGCCCTATCTATTCTTCTGGTGGAGCAACGCCCTAGAGTGAAGCCTAGGCTGCCCGAAACGTAGAAATGTCCATCACTTTCACACTGGCTGCAATTATTCGTTTTATACGATGGAAAGACTGTTCTATTTATTTTGTATTTTATGCTTCGGGCGTTGTCTTCTAAGGCCCTAACTCATCGATCTGGTGGAGCAACGCCCCAGAGTGAAGCCTAGGTTGCCCGGAGCGTAGAAAAGACCATCACTCTCACATTGGTTGCAATTATTCCTGTTATACGATGTAAAAACTGTTGGATTTTTATTGTACTTTATGCTTCTGGCGTTGACTTCTAAGGCCCTACCCAATCGATCTGGTGGAGCAACGCCCTAGAGTGAAGCCTACGTTGCACGGAACGTAGAAATGACAATAAGTTTCACACTGGTTGCAATAATTCGTTTTATACAAACGAAAAACTGTTCTATTTAATTTGTATTTTATGCCTCGTGCGCTGACTTCTGAGGCCCTAACTATTCGATCTGGTGGACCAACTCCCTAGAGTGAAGCCTAGGATGCCCGGAACGCAGAAATGACCATCACTTTCACACTGGTTGCAATTATTCCTGTTATACGATGGAAAAACTGTTGTATTTTTATTGTATTTTATGCTTCGGGCGTTGACTTCTAAGGCCCTAACTATTCGATATGGTGGAACCACGTCCTAGGGTGAAGCCTAGATTGCCCGGTACGTAGAAATGACCATAACTTTCACACTGGTTGCAATAATTCGTTTTATACAATGGAAAAACTGTTCTATTTATTTTGTATTTTATGCCTCGGGCGTTGCCTTATGAGGCTCTAACTATTCGATCTGTCGGAGCAACGCCCTAGAGTAAGGCCTAGGTGGCCCGGACGGTAGAAATGACCATAACTTTCACACTGGTTGCCATTATTCGATTTATACGATGCAAAATCTGTTGTATTTATATTGTATTTTATACTTCTAGCGTTGACTTCTTAGGCCCTATATATTCTTCTGGTTGAGCAACGCCCTAGAGTGAAGCCTAGGCTGCCCGAAACGTAGAAATGACCATCACTTTCACACTGGTTGCGATTATACGTTTTATATAATGGAAAGTCTGTTGTATTTATATTGCATTTTATGCTTCTGGCGTTGACTTCTTAGGCCCTAACTATTCGATATGGTGGAGCCACGTCCTAGGGTGAAGCCTAGGTGGCCCGGAACGTAGAAATGACTATAGCTTTCACACTGGTTGCAATTATTCGTTTTATACGATGGAAAAACTGTTGAATTTATTTTGTATTTTATGCTTCTGGCGTTGACTTCTAAGGCCCTAAGTCTTCGATCTGGTGCAGCAATGCCTCAGAGTTAAGTCTAGGATGCCCGAAACGTCGAAATGATCATTACTTTCACACTGGTTGTTATTATCCGTTTTACACCATGGAAAAACTGTTGCATTTATATTGTATTTTATGCTTCTGGCGTTGCCTTCTGAGGCCCTAACTATTCGATCTGGCGGAGCAACGCCCTAGAGTGAAGCCTAGGTGGCCCGGACCGTAGAAATGACCATAACTTTCACACTGGTTGCTATTATTCATTTTATACGATGGAAAATCTGTTGTATTTATTTTGTATTTTATGCTTCCAGCGTTGACTTCTTAGGCCCTATCTATTCTTCTGGTGGAGCAACGCCCTAGAGTGAAGCCTAGGTTGCCCGGAGCGTAGAAAAGACCATCACTTTCACATTGGTTGCAATTATTCCTGTTATACGATGGAAAAACTGTTGGATTTTTATTGTACTTTATGCTTCTGGCGTTGACTTCTAAGGCCCTACCCAATCGATCTGGTCGAGCAACGCCCTAGAGTGAAGCCTACGTTGCACGGAACGTAGAAATGACCATAAGTTTCACACTGGTTGCAATAATTCGTATTATACAAAGGAAAAACTGTTCTATTTATTTTGTATTTTATGCCTCGGGCGTTGACTTCTGAGGCCCTAACTATTCGATCTGGTGGACCAACGCCCTAGAGTGAAGCCTAGAATGCCCGGAACGCAGAAATGACCACCACTTTCACACTGGTTGCAATTATTCCTGTTATACGATGGAAAAACTGTTGTATTTTTATTGTATTTTATGCTTCGGGCGTTGACTTCTAAGGCCCTAACTATTCGATATGGTGGAACCACGTCCTAGGGTGAAGCCTAGGTTGCCCGGTACGTAGAAATGACCATAACTTTCACACTGGTTGCAATAATTCGTTTTATACAAAGGAAAAACTGTTCTATTTATTTTGTATTTTATGCCTCGGGCGTTGCCTTATGAGGCCCTAACTATTCGATCTGTCGGAGCAACGCCCTAGAGTAAAGCCTAGGTGGCCCGGACCGTAGAAATGACCATAACTTTCACACTGGTTGCCATTATTCGATTTATACGATGGAAAATCTGCTGTATTTATATTGTATTTTATACTTCTAGCGTTGACTTCTTAGGCCCTATCTATTCTTCTGGTTGAGCAACGCCCTAGAGTGAAGCCTAGGATGCCCGAAACGTAGAAATGACCATCACTTTCACACTGGTTGCGATTATACGTTTTATATAATGGAAAGTCTGTTGTATTTATATTGCAATTTATGCTTCTGGCGTTGACTTCTTAGGCCCTAACTATTCGATATGGTGGAGCCACGTCCTAGGGTGAAGCCTAGGAGGCCCGGAACGTAGAAATGAACATAACGTTCATACTGGTTGCAATTATACGTTTTATACAATGGAAAAACTGTTGTACTTATATTGTATTTTATGCCTCGGGCGTTGACTTCTGAGGCCCTAACTATTCGATCTGGTGGACCAACGCCCTAGAGTGAAGCCTAGGTTGCACGGAACGTAGAAATGACCATTATCTTCACACTGTTTGCAATTATTCCTGTTATACGGTGGAAAAACTATTGTATTTTTATTGTATTTTATGCTTCGGGTGTTGACTTCTGAGCCCCTAATTATTCGATATGGTGGAGCCACATCCTTGGGTGAAGTCTAGGCTGCCCGGTACGCAGAAATGACCATAACGTTCATACTGGTTGCAATTATTCGTTTTATACAATGGAAAAACTGTTGTATTTATATTGTATTTTATGCTTCTGGCGTTGACTTCTTAGGCCCTATATATTCGATCTGGTGTACCAACGCCCTAGAGTGAAGCCTAGGTTGCACGGAACGTAGAAATGACTATAGCTTTCACACTGGTTGCAATTATTCGTTTTATACGATGGAAAAACTGTTGAATTTATTTTGTATTTTATGCTTCTGGCGTTGACTTCTAAGGCCCTAAGTCTTCGATCTGGTGCAGCAATGCCTCAGAGTTAAGTCTAGGATGCCCGAAACGTCGAAATGATCATTACTTTCACACTGGTTGTTATTATCCGTTTTACACCATGGAAAAACTGTTGGATTTTTATTGTACTTTATGCTTCTGGCGTTGACTTCTAAGGCCCTACCCAATCGATCTGGTGGAGCAACGCCCTAGAGTGAAGCCTACGTTGCACGGAACGTAGAAATGACAATAAGTTTCACACTGGTTGCAATAATTCGTTTTATACAAACGAAAAACTGTTCTATTTAATTTGTATTTTATGCCTCGGGCGTTGACTTCTGAGGCCCTAACTATTCGATCTGGTGGACCAACTCCCTAGAGTGAAGCCTAGGATGCCCGGAACGCAGAAATGACCATCACTTTCTCACTGGTTGCAATTATTCCTGTTATACGATGGAAAAACTGTTGTATTTTTATTGTATTTTATGCTTCGGGCGTTGACTTCTAAGGCCCTAACTATTCGATATGGTGGAACCACGTCCTAGGGTGAAGCCTAGATTGCCCGGTACGTAGAAATGACCATAACTTTCACACTGGTTGCAATAATTCGTTTTATACCATGGAAAAACTGTTCTATTTATTTTGTATTTTATGCCTCGGGCGTTGCCTTATGATGCTCTAACTATTCGATCTGTCGGAGCAACGCCCTAGAGTAAAGCCTAGGTGGCCCGGACGGTAGAAATGACCATAACTTTCACACTGGTTGCCATTATTCGATTTATACGATGGAAAATCTGTTGTATTTATATTGTATTTTATACTTCTAGCGTTGACTTCTTAGGCCCTATATATTCTTCTGGTTGAGCAACTCCCTAGAGTGAAGCCTAGGCTGCCCGAAACGTAGAAATGACCATCACTTTCACACTGGTTGCGATTATACGTTTTATATAATGGAAAGTCTGTTGTATTTATATTGCATTTTATGCTTCTGGCGTTGACTTCTTAGGCCCTAACTATTCGATATGGTGGAGCCACGTCCTAGGGTGAAGCCTAGGTGGCCCGGAACGTAGAAATGACCATAACGTTCATACTGGTTGCAATTATACGTTTTATACAATGGAAAAACTGTTGTACTTATATTGTATTTTATGCCTCGGGCGTTGACTTCTGAGGCCCTAACTATTCGATCTAGTGGACCAACGCCCTAGAGTGAAGCCTAGGTTGCACGGAACGTAGAAATGACCATTATCTTCACACTGTTTGCAATTATTCCTGTTATACGGTGGAAAAACTGTTGTATTTTTATTGTATTTTATGCTTCGGGTGTTGACTTCTGAGCCCCTAATTATTCGATATGGTGTAGCCACATCCTTGGGTGAAGTCTAGGTTGCTCGGTACGTAGAAATGACCATAACGTTCATACTGGTTGCAATTATTCGTTTTATACAATGGAAAAACTGTTGTACTTATATTGTATTTTATGCCTCGGGCGTTGACTTCTGAGGCCCTAACTATTCGATCTAGTGGACCAACGCCCTAGAGTGAAGCCTAGGTTGCACGGAACGTAGAAATGACTATAGCTTTCACACTGGTTGCAATTATTCGTTTTATACGATGGAAAAACTGTTGAATTTATTTTGTATTTTATGCTTCTGGCGTTGACTTCTAAGGCCCTAAGTCTTCGATCTGGTGCAGCAATGCCTCAGAGTTAAGTCTAGGATGCCCGAAACGTCGAAATGATCATTACTTTCACACTGGTTGTTATTATCCGTTTTACACCATGGAAAAGCTGTTGGATTTTTATTGTACTTTATGCTTCTGGCGTTGACTTCTAAGGCCCTACCCAATCGATCTGGTGGAGCAACGCCCTAGAGTGAAGCCTACGTTGCACGGAACGTAGAAATGACAATAAGTTTCAAACTGGTTGCAATAATTCGTTTTATACAAACGAAAAACTGTTCTATTTAATTTGTATTTTATGCCTCGGGCGTTGACTTCTGAGGCCCTAACTATTCGATCTGGTGGACCAACTCCCTAGAGTGAAGCCTAGGATGCCCGGAACGCAGAAATGACCATCACTTTCACACTGGTTGCAATTATTCCTGTTATACGATGGAAAAACTGTTGGATTTTTATTGTATTTTATGCTTCGGGCGTTGACTTCTAAGGCCCTAGCTATTCGAACTAGTGGAACAACGCCCTAGAGCGAAGCCTAGGCTGCCCGGAACGTAGAAATGACCAGTACTTTCACACTGGTTGCAATTACCCGTTTTACACGATGGAAAAGCTGTTGTATTTATATTGTATTTTATGCTTCTGGCATTGTCTTCATAGGCCCTAACTATTCGATCTGGTGGAACAACGCCCAAGAGTGAAGCCTTGGTTGCACGGAACGTAGAAATGACTATAGCTTTCACACTGGTTGCCATTATTCGATTTATACGATATAAAATCTGTTGTATTTATATTGTATTTTATGCTTCTAGCGTTGACTTCTTAGGCCCTATCTATTCTTCTGGTGGAGCAACGCCCTAGAGTGAAGCCTAGGCTGCCCGCAACGTAGAAATGTCCATCACTTTCACACTGGTTGCGATTATACGTTTTATATAATGGAAAGTCTGTTGTATTTATATTGCATTTTATGCTTCTGGCGTTGACTTCTTAGGCCCTAACTATTCGATATGGTGGAGCCACGTCCTAGGGTGAAGCCTAGGTGGCCCGGAACGTAGAAATGACCATAACGTTCATACTGGTTGCAATTATACGTTTTATACAATGGAAAAACTGTTGTACTTATATTGTATTTTATGCCTCGGGCGTTGACTTCTGAGGCCCTAACTATTCGATCTGGTGGACCAACGCCCTAGAGTGAAGCCTAGGCTGCCGGGAACGCACAAACGACCGTTACTTTCACAATGTTCGCAATTATTCATTCTATACGATTGAAAAACTGTTGTATTTGTATTGTATTCAATGCTTCTGACGTTGACTTCTAAGGCCGTAGCTATTCGATGTGGTGGAGCAACGCCCTAGAGTGAAGCCTAGGTAGCCCGGAACGTAGAAATGACCATCATCTTCACACTGGTTGCAATTATTCCCGTTATATGACGGAATACAGCCTAAGAAGACAACGACCGAAGCATAAAATACAATATAAATGCAACAGTTTTTCCATTGTACAACAGGAATAATTGCAACCAGTGTGAAAGTAATGGTCATTTCTACGTTCCGGGTAACCTTGGCGTCACTCTATGGCGTTGCTCCACTACATCTAATAGCTACGACCTTAGAAGCCAACGCCAGGAGCATAAAATACAGTATAAATACAACAGATTTTCCATCGAATAAAATGAATAATTGCAAACAGTGTGAAAGTAATGGTCATTTCTACATTCCGAGCAACCTAAGCTGAACTGTAGGGCGTTGCTACACCAGATGGAATAGCTAGGGACTTAGAATTAGACGCCAGAATCATAAAATACAATAAAAATACAACAATTTTTCCATCGTATAAAACCAATAATTGCAACCAGTGTGAAAGTAATGGTATGTTCAACGTTCGGGGCAACCTAGGCTTCACTCTAGGGCGGTGCTCCACCAGATCCAATAGTTAGGGCCTAAGAAGTCAACGCCAGCACCATAAAATACAATATAAATACAACAGCTTTTCCATCGTATATCATGTATATTTGGAAACAGTGTGAAAGTAATGGTCATTTCTACGTTCCGAGCAACCTAGGCTTCACTGTAGGGCGTTGCTCCACCAGATCGAATAGCTAGGGACATAGAATTAAACGCCAGAATCATAAAATACAATAAAAATACAACAGTTTTTCCATTGTATAACAGGAATAATTGCAACCAGTGTGAAAGTCATGGTCATTTCAACATTAGGAGCAACATAGGCTTCTCTGTAGGGCGTCGTTCCACCAGATCGAACAGTTAAGGCCTATGAAGTCAACACCAGAATCATAAAATACAATTTAAGTACAACAGTTTTTCCATCGTATAAAATGAATAATTAGAAACATTGTGAAAGTTATGGTCATTTCTACGTTCCGGGCAACCTAGGCTTCACTCTAGGGCGTAGCTGCACCAGATCGAATAGCTAGGGCCTAACAAGTCAACGCCAGAAGCATAAAATACAATATAAATACAACGGCTTTTCCATCGTATAAATGGAGTAATTGCAACCAGTGTGAATGTTATGGTCATTTCTACGTTCCCGGCAACCTAGGCTTCACTCTAGGGCGTTGTTCCACCAGATTCAATAGCTAGGGTTTTAGAAGTCAACGCCAGGAGCATAAAATACAATATAAATACAAAAGCTTTGCCATCGTATAAAATGTATAATTGCAAACAGTGTGAAAGTAATAGTCATTTCTACGTTCCGAGCAACCTAGACGTCACTCTAGGGCATCGCTCCACCAGATCGAATAATCACGGCCTTAGAAGTTAACGCCATAAGCAGAAAATACAATAAAAATGCAACAGTTTTTCCATCGTATAAAACGAATAATTGCAACCAGTGTGAAAGTAATGGTATGTCCAACGTTCCGGGCAACCTAGGCTTCACACTACGGCGGTGCTCCACCAGATCCAATAGTTAGGGCCTAAGAAGTCAACGCCAGATGCATAAAATGCAATCTAAATATAACAGTTTTTCCATGTATAGAACGAATAATGGCAACCAGTGTGAAAGTTATGGTCATTTCTACATTCAGGGAAACATGGCTCCACTCTAGGATGTTGCTCCACCAGATCGAATAGTTAGGGCCTAAGAAGTCAACGCCAAAAGCACAAAATACAATAAAGATGCAACAGTTCTTCCATCGTATAACAGGAATAATTGCAACCAGTGTGAAGGTTATGGTCCTTTCTACGTTCCGTGCAACCTAGGCATCTCTCTAGGGCGTTGCTCCACCAGATCGAATAGCTACGGACTTAGAAGTCAACGCGAGAAGCATAAAATACAATAAAAATGCAACAGTTTTTCCATTGTATAGCAGGAATTATTGCAACCAGTGTGAAGATAATGGTCTTTTCTACGTTCCGGTCAACCTAGGCTTCACTCTAGGTCGTTGCTCCACCACATCAAATAACTACGGACTTAGAAGTCAACGCCAGAAGATTAGAATAAAGAATATATACGGCAGGATTGCGAACGTATGACAGGAACAGATGCAACAACTGTGAATGTAGTGGTCATTTCTACGTTCCAGGCAACCTAGGCTTCACACTACGGCGGTGCACCACCAGACCCAATAGTTAGGGCCTAAGAAGTCAACGCCAGAAGCATAAAATGCAATCTAAATATAACAGTTTTTCCATGTATAGAACGAATAATGGCAACCAGTGTGAAAGTTATGGTCACTTCTACATTCCGGGCAACATGGCTTCACTCTAGGACGTTGCTCCACCAGATCGAATAGTTACGGCCTAACAAGTCAACGCCAAAAGCATAAAATACAATAAATATGCAACATTTTTTCGATCGTATAACAGGAATAATTGCAACCCGTGTGAAGGTAATGGTATGTTCTACGTTCCGGGCAAGCTAGGCTTCACTGTAGGGCGGTGCTCCACCAGATCAAATAGTTAGGGCGTAAGAAGTCAACACTAGGAGCATAAAATACAATATAAATACAACAGTTTTTCCATCGTATAACAGGGATAATTGCAAACAGTGTGAATGTAATGGTCATTTCTACGTTCCGTGCAATCTGGGTTTCACTCTAGGGCGTTGTTCCACCAGTTCCAATTGTTAGGGCCTTAGAAGTCAACGCCAGAAGCATAAAATACAATAAAGATACAAGGGTTTTTCCGTCGTATAAGAGGAGTAATTGCAACCAGTGTGAACGTATTGGTCTTTTCTACGTTCCGGGCAACCTAGGCTTCACTCTAGGGCGTTGCTCCTCCAGATCGAATAGCTATGGTCTTAGAATTAAACGCCAGAAGGGTAAAATACAATATAAGTACACTAGTTTTTCAATCGTATAAAATGAATAATTGCAAACATTGTGAAGGTAATGGTCATTTCTACGTTTCGAACTACCTAGGCTTCACACTAGGGCGTTGCTCCTCCAGATCGAATAGCTATGGTCTTAGAATTAAACGCCAGAAGGGTAAAATACAATATAAGTACACTCGTTTTTCAATCGTATAAAATGAATAATTGCAAACATTGTGAAGGTAATGGTCATTTCTACGTTTCGAACTACCTAGGCTTCACACTAGGGCGTTGCTGCACGAGATCGAAGAGTTAGTGACCTAAGAATTCAACGCCAGAGGCATAAAATACAATTAAAATGCAACAGTCTTTCCATCGTATAACAGGAATAACAAAACCAGTGTGAAAGTACTGTTCATTTCTTCGTACCGTGTAACCTGGGTTTCACTCTAGGGCGTTACTACACCATTTCGAATAGCTAGAGATTTAGAAGTCAACGCCAGAAGCATACAATACAATATAAGTACAACAGTTTTTTTATCGTATAAAATGAATAATTGCAAACATTGTGAAAGTAGTAGTCATTTCTACGTTCCGGGCAACCTAGGCTTCACTCTAGGGCGTTGCTCCTCCAGATCCAATAGCTAGGGACTTAGAATTCAGCGCCAGAAGCATAAAATACAATATAAATACAACAGTTTTTCCATCGTATAACAGGAATAATTGCAACCAGTGTGAAAGTAATGGTCATTTCTACGTTCCGGGCATGCTAAGTTTCACTCTATGGCGTTCCTGCACCAGATCGAATAGTTAGGGAATAAGAAGTCGCTGCCAGAAGTAAAAAGTACGATATAAATATAACAGATTTTCCATCGTATAACAGGAGTAATTGCAACCAGTGTGAAAGTAATGGTCATTTCTACGTTCCGTGCATGCTAGGTTTCACTCTATGGCGTTCCTCCACCAGATCGAATAGTTAGGGCCTTAGAAGTCAACGCCAGGAGCATAAAATACAATAAAGATGCAACAGTATTTTCATCGTATAACAGGAATAATTGCAACCAGTGTGAAGGTAATGGTATGTTCTACGTTCCGGGCAACCTAGGCTTCACTCTAGGGCGGTGCTCCACCAGATCAAATAATTAGGGCCTGAGAAGTCAACGCCAGAAGCATAAAATACAATATAAATACAACAGTCTTTCCATCGTATCACAGGAATAATTGCAACCAGAGTAAAAGTGATGGTCATTTCTACGTTCCGAGCGACCTAGGCTTCACTCTAGGGAGTTGCTCCAAGAGATCGAATAGTTAGGGACTTAGAATTCAACGCTAGAATCATAAAATACAATAAAAATACAGCAGTATTTCCATCGTATAGAATGAATAATTGCAAACAGTGTGAAAGTAATGGTCATTTCTACCTTCCGGGCAACCTAGGCTTCACTCTAGGGCGTTGCTACACCAGGTCGAAGAGGTAGGGCCATAGAAGTCAACGCCCGATACATAAAATACCATATAAATACAACAGCTCTTCCATCATATAAAATGAATAATTGCAAACAGTGTGAAGATGATGGTCATTTCTACGTTCCGGGCTACCTAGGCTTCACTCTAGGGCGTTGCTCCACCACATCGAATAGCTACGGCCTTAGAAGTCAACGTCAGAAGCATTGAATACAATACAAATACAACAGTTTTTCAATCGTATAGAATGAATAATTGCGAACATTGTGAAAGTAACGGTCGTTTGTGCGTTCCCGGCAGCCTAGGCTTCACTCTATGGCGTTCCTCCACCAGATCGAATGGGTAGGGCCATAGAAGTCAATGCCCGAAGCATAAGATACAATAAAGATACTAGAGTTTTTCCATCGTATAACATGAATAATTGCAACCAGAGTAAAGGTGATGGACATTTCTACGTTCCGAGCGAGCTAGGGTTCACTCTGGGGCGTTGCTCCACGAGATAGAATAGTTAGTGCCTAAGAAGTCAACACCAGAAGCATAAAATACAATAAAAATACAACAGTTCTTCCATCGTATAACAGGAATAATTGCAACCAGTGTGAAACTAATGGTCATTTCTACGTTCCGGCCAACATAGGCTTCACTCTTGGACGTTGTCCTACCAGATCGAATAGCTAGGACAATAGAAGTCAAAGCCAGAAGCAGAAAATACAATAAAATACAACAGCTTTTCCATCTTATAACGGGAATAATTGCAACCAGTGTGAAAGTGGTGGTCATTCCTAGGATCCGGGCAAGCTAGGCTTCACTCTAGGGCGTTGTTCGACCAGATCGAATAGCTAGGGCCTAAGAAGTCAACGCCAGAAGCATAAAATACAACAGTCATTCCATCGCATAACAGGAATAATTCCAACCAGTGTGAAAGTAATGGCCATTCCTACGCTGCGGGCATCCTAGACTTAACTCTGAGCCATTGCTCCACCAGATCGAATACATAGGGCCTTAGAAGTCAACGCCAGAAGCATAAAATACAATATAAATACAACAGCATTTCCATCGTATAAAACGAATAATAGCAACCAGTGTGAAAGTTATGGCCGTTTCTACGTTCCGGGCGACTTAGGCTTCGCTCTAGGGGGTTGCTCCACCAGATAGAATAGTTAGTGCCTAAGAAGTCAACACCAGAAGCATAAAATACAATAAAAATACAACAGTTCTTCCATCGTATAACAGGAATAATTGCAACCAGTGTGAAACTAATGGTCATTTCTACGTTCCGGCCAACATAGGCTTCACTCTTGGACGTTGTCCTACCAGATCGAATAGCTAGGACAATAGAAGTCAAAGCCAGAAGCAGAAAATACAATAAAATACAACAGCTTTTCCATCTTATAACGGGAATAATTGCAACCAGTGTGAAAGTGGTGGTCATTCCTAGGATCCGGGCAAGCTAGGCTTCACTCTAGGGCGTTGTTCGACCAGATCGAATAGCTAGGGCCTAAGAAGTCAACGCCAGAAGCATAAAATACAACAGTCATTCCATCGCATAACAGGAATAATTCCAACCAGTGTGAAAGTAATGGCCATTCCTACGCTGCGGGCATCCTAGACTTAACTCTGAGCCATTGCTCCACCAGATCGAATACATAGGGCCTTAGAAGTCAACGCCAGAAGCATAAAGTACAATAAAAATCCAACAGTTTGTCAATCGTATAACAGGACTAATTGCAGCAAGCGTGAAGGTAATGGTCATTTCTACGTTCCGAGCTACATAGGCTTCACCCTAGGGCGTTGCTCCACCAGATCGAATAGTTAGGGCCTTAGAAGTCAACGCCCGAAGCATAAAATACATGAAGACGGAACAGTTTTTCCATCGTATAGCAGTAATAATTGCAACCAGTGTGAAAGTGATGGTCATTTCTACGACCCGGGCAACCCAGGTTTCTCTCTAGGGCGTTACTCGACCACATTGAATAGCTACGGCCGTAGAAGTCAACGCCAGAAGCATAAAATACAATATAAATACAACAGTTTTTCCGTCTTATAAAACGAATAATTGCAACCAGTGTGAAAGTTATGGTCATTTCTACGTTCCGGGCAACCTGGGCTTCACTGTAGGGCGTTGCTCCACCAGATCGAATAGTCAGGGCCATAGAAGTCAACACCCGAAGCATAATATACAATAAATATACAAGAGCATTTCCATCGTATAACAGGAATAATTGCAACCAGTGTGTAAGTGATGGCCATTTCTACGTTTCGTGCAACATAGGCTTCACTCTAGGGCGTTGCTCCACCAGATCGAATGCTACAGCCTTAGAAGTCACGCCTGAAGCATAAAATACAATAAAAATACAACAGTTTTTTCATCGTATAACAGGAATAATTGCAACAAGCGTGAAGGTAATGGTCATTTCTACGTTCAGGCAATCTAGGCATCACTCTAGGGCGTTGATTCACCAGATCGAATAGTTAGGTCCTAAGAAGCCTACGTCAGAAGCATAAAATACAAAATAAATACAACAGCTTGACCGTCGTATATAATGTATATTTGCAAACAGTGTGAAAGTAATGGCCATTTCTATGTTCCGTGCAACCTAGGCTTCACTCTAGGGCGTTGCTCCACCAGATCGAATAGTTAGGGCCTACGAGGACAACGCCAGAAGCATAAAATACAATAAAAATACAACAGTCCTTCCATCGTATAACAGGAATAATTGCAACCGGTGTGAAACTAATGGTCATTTTTACGTTCCGGCCAACATAGGCTTCACTCTTGGACGTTGCCCTACCAGATCGAATAGTTAGGACCATAGAAGTCAAAGCCAGAAGCAGAAAATACAATAAAAATACAACAGCTTTTCCATCGTATAACGGGAATAATTGTAACCAGTGTGAAAGATATGGTCATTTCTACGATCCGTGCAACCTAGGCTTCACTCTAGGGCGTTGGTCCACCAGATCGAATAGCTACGGCCTTAGAAGTCAACGCCAGAAGCATAAAATACAATATAAATATAACATCTTTTCCATCGCTTGAAATGAATAATTGCTACCAGTGTGAAATTTATGGTCTTTTCTACGTTCCGGGCAACCTAGGTTTTACTCTGGGGCGTTGCTCCACCACATCCAATAGCTACGGCCTTCGATGTCAACGCCAGAAGTATAAAATACAATATAAGTAAAACAGTTTTTCCACCGTATAAAATGAATAATTCATACATTGTGAAAGTAACGGTCATTTCTACCTTCCGGGCAACGTAGGCTTCACTCTAGGGCGTTTCTCCACCAGATCGAATAGTCAGAGCCTAAGAAGTAAACGCCAGAAGCATAAAATACAACAGTCCTTCCCTCGTATAACAGGAATAATTGCAACCAGTGTGAAAGTAATGGCCATTTCTACGCTGCGGGCATCCTAGACTTAACTCTGAGCTATTGCTCCACCAGATCGAATACATAGGGCGTTAGAAGTCAACGCGAGAAGCATAAAGTACAATAAAAATGCAACGGCTTGTACATCGTATAACAGGAATAATTGCAACCAGTGTGAAAGATATTGTCATTTCTACGTTCCGGGCAACCTAGGATGCCCTCCAGGGCGTTGTTCCACCAGAACGAATAGTTAGGGCCTAAGAAGTCAACGCCAGAAGCATAAAATGCAGCATAAATACAACAGCCTTTCCATCGTATAACGGGAATAATTGCAACAATTGTGAAAGAGATGGTCATTACTACGTTCCGGGAAACCTAGGCTTCACTCTAGGGCGCTGGTCCACCAGACGCAATAGTTAGCGCCTAAGAAGTCAACGCCAGGAGCACCAAATACAAAATAAATACAACAGTTTTTCCATCATATAACAGGAATAATTGCAACCAGTGTGAAAGATGTGGTCATTTCTACGATCCGTGCAACCTAGGCTTCACTCTAGGGCGTTGTTCCACCAGATCGAATAGTTAGGGCCTAAGAAGTCAACGCCAGAAGCATAAAATACAATAAAAATACAACAGTTTTTCCATCGTATAACAGGAATAATTGCAACCAGTGTGAAAGTGGTGGTCATTTCTACGTTCCGGGCAAGCTAGGCTTCACTCTAGGGCGTTGGTCCACCAGATCGAATAGCTACGGCCTTAGAAGTCAACGCCAGAAGCATAAAATACAATATAAATACAACATCTTTTAAATCGCTTAAAATGAATAATTGCTACCAGTGTGAAATTTATGGTCTTTTCTATGTTCCGGGCAACCTAGGTTTTACTCTCGGGCGTTGCTCCACCACATCCAATAGCTACGGCCCTCGAAGTCAACGCCAGAAGTATAAAATACAATATAAGTAAAACAGTTTTTCCACCATATAAAATGAATAATTCATACATTGTGAAAGTAACGGTCATTTCTACCTTCCGGGCAACGTAGGCTTCACTCTAGGGCGTTTCTCCACCAGATCGAATAGTCAGGGCCTAAGAAGTAAACGCCAGAAGCATAAAATACAACAGTCCTTCCCTCGTATAACAGGAATAATTGCAACCAGTGTGAAAGATGTGGTCATTTCTACGATCCGTGCAACCTAGGCTTCACTCTAGGGCGTTGTTCCACCAGATCGAATAGTTAGGGCGTAAGAAGTCAACGCCAGAAGCATAAAATACAATATAAGTACAACAGCATTTCCATCGTATAAAACGAATAATAGCAACCAGTGTGAAAGTTATGGCCGTTTCTACGTTCCGGGCGACTTAGGCTTCGCTCTAGGGGGTTGCTCCACCAGATAGAATAGTTAGTGCCTAAGAAGTCAACACCAGAAGCATAAAATACAATAAAAATACAACAGTTCTTCCATCGTATAACAGGAATAATTGCAACCAGTGTGAAACTAATGGTCATTTCTACGTTCCGGCCAACATAGGCTTCACTCTTGGACGTTGTCCTACCAGATCGAATAGCTAGGACAATAGAAGTCAAAGCCAGAAGCAGAAAATACAATAAAATACAACAGCTTTTCCATCTTATAACGGGAATAATTGCAACCAGTGTGAAAGTGGTGGTCATTCCTAGGATCCGGGCAAGCTAGGCTTCACTCTAGGGCGTTGTTCGACCAGATCGAATAGCTAGGGCCTAAGAAGTCAACGCCAGAAGCATCAAATACAACAGTCATTCCATCGCATAACAGGAATAATTCCAACCAGTGTGAAAGTAATGGCCATTCCTACGCTGCGGGCATCCTAGACTTAACTCTTAGCCATTGCTCCACCAGATCGAATACATAGGGCCTTAGAAGTCAACGCCAGAAGCATAAAGTACAATAAAAATCCAACAGTTTGTCAATCGTATAACAGGACTAATTGCAGCAAGCGTGAAGGTAATGGTCATTTCTACGTTCCGAGCAACATAGGCTTCACCCTAGGGCGTTGCTCCACCAGATCGAATAGTTAGGGCCTTAGAAGTCAACGCCCGAAGCATAAAATACATGAAGACGGAACAGTTTTTCCATCGTATAGCAGTAATAATTGCAACCAGTGTGAAAGTGATGGTCATTTCTACGACCCGGGCAACCCAGGTTTCTCTCTAGGGCGTTACTCGACCACATTGAATAGCTACGGCCGTAGAAGTCAACGCCAGAAGCATAAAATACAATATAAATACAACAGTTTTTCCGTCTTATAAAACGAATAATTGCAACCAGTGTGAAAGTTATGGTCATTTCTACGTTCCGGGCAACCTGGGCTTCACTGTAGGGCGTTGCTCCACCAGATCGAATAGCTACAGCCTTAGAAGTCACGCCTGAAGCATAAAATACAATAAAAATACAACAGTTTTCTCATCGTATAACAGGAATAATTGCAACAAGCGTGAAGGTAATGGTCATTTCTACGTTCCGGCAATCTAGGCATCACTCTAGGGCGTTGATTCACCAGATCGAATAGTTAGGTCCTAAGAAGCCTACGTCAGAAGCATAAAATACAAAATAAATACAACAGCTTGACCGTCGTATATAATGTATATTTGCAAACAGTGTGAAAGTAATGGCCATTTCTATGTTCCGTGCAACCTAGGCTTCACTCTAGGGCGTTGCTCCACCAGATCGAATAGTTAGGGCCTACGAGGACAACGCCAGAAGCATAAAATACAATAAAAATACAACAGTCCTTCCATCGTATAACAGGAATAATTGCAACCGGTGTGAAACTAATGGTCATTTTTACGTTCCGGCCAACATAGGCTTCACTCTTGGACGTTGCCCTACCAGATCGAATAGTTAGGACCATAGAAGTCAAAGCCAGAAGCAGAAAATACAATAAAAATACAACAGCTTTTCCATCGTATAACGGGAATAATTGTAACCAGTGTGAAGGATATGGTCATTTCTACGATCCGTGCAACCTAGGCTTCACTCTAGGGCGTTGGTCCACCAGATCGAATAGCTACGGCCTTAGAAGTCAACGCCAGAAGCATAAAATACAATATAAATATAACACCTTTTCCATCGCTTAAAATGAATAATTGCTACCAGTGTGAAATTTATGGTCTTTTCTACGTTCCGGGCAACCTAGGTTTTACTCTGGGGCGTTGCTCCACCACATCCAATAGCTACGGCCTTCGATGTCAACGCCAGAAGTATAAAATACAATATAAGTAAAACAGTTTTTCCACCGTATAAAATGAATAATTCATACATTGTGAAAGTAACGGTCATTTCTACCTTCCGGGCAACGTAGGCTTCACTCTAGGGCGTTTCTCCACCAGATCGAATAGTCAGAGCCTAAGAAGTAAACGCCAGAAGCATAAAATACAACAGTCCTTCCCTCGTATAACAGGAATAATTGCAACCAGTGTGAAAGTAATGGCCATTTCTACGCTGCGGGCATCCTAGACTTAACTCTGAGCTATTGCTCCACCAGATCGAATACATAGGGCCTTAGAAGTCAACGCGAGAAGCATAAAGTACAATAAAAATGCAACGGCTTGTACATCGTATAACAGGAATAATTGCAACCAATGTGAAAGATATTGTCATTTCTACGTTCCGGGCAACCTAGGATGCCCTCCAGGGCGTTGTTCCACCAGAACGAATAGTTAGGGCCTAAGAAGTCAACGCCAGAAGCATAAAATGCAGCATAAATACAACAGCCTTTCCATCGTATAACGGGAATAATTGCAACAATTGTGAAAGAGATGGTCATTACTACGTTCCGTGCAACCTAGGCTTCACTCTAGGACGTTGTACCACCAGATCGAATAGTTAGGGCCTTAGAAGCCAACGCCCGAAGCATATAATACAAAATAAATAAAACAGTTTTTCCATCGTATAAAACGAAAAATTGCAAACAGTGTGAAAGATATGGACATTTCTACGATCCGGGCTACCTAGGCTTCACTCTATGGCGTTCTTCCACCACATCGAATAGCAGCGGCCTCAGAAGTCAACGCCAGAAGCTTAAATACAATATAAATATAACAGTTTTTCCATCGTATAAAACGAATAATAGCAACCAGTGTGAAAGTTATTGTCATTTCTACGTTCCGGGCAACCTAGGCTTCACTCTACGGCGATGCTCCACCAGATCAAACAGTTAGGGCCTTAGAAGTCAACGCCCGAAGCATGAAGTACAAAATAAATAGAACGGTTTTTCCATTGTATAAAACGAATAATTGCTGACAGTGTAAAAGTTATGGTCAGTTCTACGTTCCGGGCAACCTAGGCTTCACCCTAGGGCGTTGTACCACCAGATCGAATAGTTACGGCCTAAGAAGTCAACGCCAGAAGCATAAAATACAATATAAATACAACCGCTTTTCCATCGTATAAAAGGAGTAATTGCAAACAGTGTGAAAGTAATGGTCATTTCTACGTTCCGGGCAACCTAGGTTTCACTCCAAGGCGTTGCTCCACCAGATCGAACAGTTACGGCCTAAGAAGTCAACGCCAGAAGCACAAAATACGATAAAGATGCAACAGTTTTTCCATCGTATAAAACGAATAATTGCAACCAGTGTGAAAGTTATGGTCATTTCTACGTTCTGGGCAAACTAGGCTTCACCCTAGGGCGTTGTTCCACCAGATGGAACAGTTAGGGCCTAAGAAGTCAACGCCAGAAGCATAAAATACGATATAAATACAACAGATTTTCCATCGTATAAAACAAATAATTGCAACCAGTGTGAAAGTTATGGTCATTTCTACGTTCCGGGCAGCCTAGGCTTCAGGGTTGGGCGTTGCTCCAACAGATTGAATAGTTAGGGGCTTAGAATTCAATGCTCGAAGCATAAACTGCAATAAAAATACAACAGCTTTTCCATCGTATAGCAGGAATAATTTGCAACCAGTGTGATAGTAGTGGTCATTTCTACGTTCCGGGCAACCTAGGTTTCACTCCAGGGCGGTGCTCCACCAGATCGAATAGTTACGGCCTAAGAAGTCAACGCCAGAAGCACAAAATACGATAAAGATGCAACAGTTTTTCCATCGTATAAAGCGAATAATTGCAACCAGTGTGAAAGATATGGTCATTTCTACATTCCGAGCAACCTAGGCTTCATTCTAGGGCGTTGCTCCACCAGACCGAATAGTTAGGTCCTTAGAAGTCAACGCCAGAAGCATAAAATACGATATAAATACAACAGCTTTTCCATCGTATAAAAGGAATAATTGCAAACAGTGTGAAAGTAATGGTCATTTCTACGTTTCGGGCAACCTAGGCTTCACTGTATGGCGTTCTTCCACCACATCGAATAGCTACGGCCTCAGAAGTCAACGCCTGAAGTATAAAATACAATAAATATACAACAGTCTTTCCATCCTATAACAGGAATAATTACAACAAGCGTGAAAGTAATGATCATTTCGGCGTTTCGGGCATCCTAGACTTAACTCTGAGGCATCGCTCCACCTGATCGAATAGTTAGGGCCTACGAAGTCAACGCCAGAAGCATAAAATACGATATAAATACAACAGCTTTTCCATCGTATAAAACGAATAATTGCAACCAGTATGAAACTTATGGTCATTTCTACTTTCCGAGCAACCTAGGCTTCACCCTAGGGCTTTGCTCCAACAGATTGAATAGTTAGGGCCTTAGAAGTCAACGCCCGAAGCATTAAATACAAAATAAATAGAACAGTTTTTCCATTGTATAAAACGAATAATTGCTACCTGTGTAAAAGTTATGGCCATTTCTACGTTGCGGGCAACCTAGGCTTCACGTTAGGCCGTTGTTCCACCAGATCGAATGGTTAGGGCCTAAGAAGTGAACGCCAGAAGCATAAAATACAATATAAATACAACAGTTTTTCCATTATATAAAACCAATAATTGCAACCAGTGTGAAAGCTATGGTCATTTCTACATTCCGAGCAACCTAGGCTTCACTCTAGGACGTTGCTCCAACAGATTGAATAGTCAGGGCCTTAGAAGTCAACGCCCGAAGCATAAAATGCAATAAAAATACAACAGTTTATCCTTCGTATAACAGGATTAATTGCAACCAGTTTGAAAGTGATGGTCATTTCTACGTTTCGGGCAATCTAGGCTTCACTGTATGGCGTTCTTCCACCACATCGAATAGCTACGGCCTCAGAAGTCAACGCCTGAAGTATAAAATACAATAAATATACAACAGTCTTTCCATCCTATAACAGGAATAATTACAACAAGCGTGAAAGTAATGATCATTTCGGCGTTTCGGGCATCCTAGACTTAACTCTGAGGCATCGCTCCACCTGATCGAATAGTTAGGGCCTCAGAAGTCAACGCCAGAAGCATAAAATACGATATAAATACAACAGTCTTTCCATCCTATAACAGGAATAATTGCAACCCGTGTGAAAGTGATGGACATTTCTACGTTCCAGGCAACCTAGGCATCACTCTAGAGCGTTGCTCCACCAGATCAAACAGTTAGGGCCTTAGAAGTCAACTCCCGAAGCATTAAATACAATATAAATACAACAGATTTTCCATCATATAAAACGAATGATAGCAACCAGTGTGAAAGTTATGGTCATTTCTACATTTCGAGCAACCTAGGCTTCACTCTAGGGCGTTGCTCCACCTGATCGAATAGTTAGGGCCTAAGGAGTCAACGCCCGAAGCATAAAATACAAAATAAATAAAACAGTTTTTCCATCGTATAAAACGAAAAATTGCAAACAGTGTGAAAGATATGGACATTTCTACGATCCGGGCTACCTAGGCTTCACTCTATGGCGTTCTCCCACCACATCGAATAGCAGCGGCCTCAGAAGTCAACACCAGAAGCTTAAATACAATATAAATATAACAGTTTTTCCATCGTATAAAACGAATAATAGCAACCAGTGTGAAAGTTATGGTCATTTCTACGTTCCGGGCAACCTAGGCTTCACTCTACGGCGATGCTCCACCAGATCAAACAGTTAGGGCGTTAGAAGTCAACGCCCTAAGCATAAAGCACAAAATAAATAGAACGGTTTTTCCATTGTATAAAACGAATAATTGCTACCAGTATGAAAGTTATGGTCATTTCTACTTTCCGGGCAACCTAGGCTTCACCCTAGGGCGTTGTTCCACCAGATGGAACAGTTAGGGCCTAAGAAGTCAACGCCAGAAGCATAAAATACGATATAAATACAACAGCTTTTCCATCGTATAAAACAAATAATTGCAACCAGTGTGAAAGTTATGGTCATTTCTACGTTCCGGGCAACCTAGGCTTCACGCTTGGGCGTTGCTCCAACAGATTGAATAGTTAGGGCCTTAGAATTCAATGCCCGGAGCATAAACTGCAATAAAAATACAACAGCTTTTCCATCGTATAGCAGGAATAATTTGCAACCAGTGTGATAGTAGTGGTCATTTCTACGTTCCGGGCAACCTAGGTTTCACTCCAGGGCGGTGCTCCACCAGATCGAATAGTTACGGCCTAAGAAGTCAACGCCAGAAGCACAAAATACGATAAAGATGCAACAGTTTTTCCATCGTATAAAACGAATAATTGCAACCAGTGTGAAAGTTATGGTCATTTCTACATTCCGAGCAACCTAGGCTTCATTCTAGGGCGTTGCTCCACCAGACCGAATAGTTAGGTCCTTAGAAGTCAACGCCAGAAGCATAAAATACGATATAAATACAACAGCTATTCCATCGTATAAAAGGAATAATTGCAAACAGTGTGAAAGTAATGGTCATTTCTACGTTTCGGGCAATCTAGGCTTCACTGTATGGCGTTCTTCCACCACATCGAATAGCTACGGCCTCAGAAGTCAACGCCTGAAGTATAAAATACAATAAATATACAACAGTCTTTCCATCCTATAACAGGGATAATTACAACAAGCGTGAAAGTAATGATCATTTCGGCGTTTCGGGCATCCTAGACTTAACTCTGAGGCATCGCTCCACCTGATCGAATAGTTAGGGCCTCAGAAGTCAACGCCAGAAGCATAAAATACGATATAAATACAACAGTCTTTCCATCCTATAACAGGAATAATTGCAACCCGTGTGAAAGTGATGGACATTTCTACGTTCCAGGCAACCTAGGCATCACTCTAGGGCGTTGCTCCACCAGATCAAACAGTTAGGGCCTTAGAAGTCAACTCCCGAAGCATTAAATACAATATAAATACAACAGATTTTCCATCATATAAAACGAATGATAGCAACCAGTGTGAAAGTTATGGTCATTTCTACATTTCGAGCAACCTAGGCTTCACTCTAGGGCGTTGCTCCACCTGATCGAATAGTTAGGGCCTAAGGAGTCAACGCCAGAAGCATAAAATACGATATAAATACAACAGCTTTTCCATCGTATAAAACAAATAATTGCAACCAGTGTGACAGTTATGGTCATTTCTACGTTCCGGGCAACCTGGGCTTCACTGTATGGCGTTCCTCCACCACATCGAATAGCTACGGCCTCAGAAGTCCACGCCTGAAGCATAAAATACAATAAAAATACAACAGTCTTATCATCGTATAACAGGAATAATTGCAACAAGCGTGAAGGTAATGATCATTTCGGCGTTTCGGGGATCCTAGACTTAACTCTGAGGCATTGCTCCACCAATTCGAATAATTAGGGCCTTAGAAGTCAACGCCACAAGCATAAAATACAATATAAATACAACAGTTTTTCCATCGTATAAAACGATTAATTGCAACCAGTATGAAACTTATGGTCATTTCTACATTCCGAGCAACCTAGGCTTCACCCTAGGGCGTTGATCCAACAGATTGAATAGCTAGGGCCTTAGAAGCCAACGCCCGAAGCATTAAATACAAAATAAATAGAACAGTTTTTCCATTGTATAAAACGAATAATTGCTACCTGTGTAAAAGTTATGGCCATTTCTACGTTGCGGGCAACCTAGGCTTCACGTCAGGCCGTTGTTCCACCAGATCGAATAGTTAGGGCCTAAGAAGTGAACGCCAGAAGCATAAAATACAATATAAATACAACAGTTTTTCCATCGTAGAAAACGAATAATAGCAACCAGTGTGAAAGTTATGGTCATTTCTACGTTCCGGGCAACCTAGGCTTCACTCTAGGGCGTTGGTCCACCAGATCAAACAGTTAGGGCCTTAGAAGCCAACGCCCGAAGCATTAAATACAAAATAAACAGAACAGTTTTTCCATTGTATAAAACGAATAATTGCTACCTGTCTAAAAGTTATGGCCATTTCTACGTTGCGGGCAACCTAGGCTTCACGTTCGGCCGTTGTTCCACCAGATCGAATAGTTAGGGCCTAAGAAGTGAACGCCAGAAGCATAAAATACAATATAAATACAACAGTTTTTCCATTATATAAAACCAATAATTGCAACCAGTGTGACAGCTATGGTCATTTCTACATTCCGAGCAACCTAGGCTTCACTCTAGGACGTTGCTCCAACAGATTGAATAGTCAGGGCCTTAGAAGTCAACGCCCGAAGCATAAAATGCAATAAAAATACAACAGTTTATCCTTCGTATAACAGGATTAATTGCAACCAGATTGAAAGTGATGGTCATTTCTACGTTTCGGGCAATCTAGGCTTCACTGTATGGAGTTCTTCCACCACATCGAATAGCTACGGCCTCAGAAGTCAACGCCTGAAGTATAAAATACAATAAATATACAACAGTCTTTCCATCCTATAACAGGAATAATTACAACAAGCGTGAAAGTAATGATCATTTCGGCGTTTCGGGCATCCTAGACTTAACTCTGGGGCATCGCTCCACCTGATCGAATAGTTAGGGCCTCAGAAGTCAACGCCAGAAGCATAAAATACGATATAAATACAACAGTCTTTCCATCGTATAAAACGAATAATAGCAACCAGTGTGAAAGTTATGGTCATTTCTACGTTCCGCGCAACCTAGGCTTCACTCTACGGCGATGCTCCACCAGACCAAACAGTTAGGGCGTTAGAAGTCAACGCCCTAAGCATAAAGTACAAAATAAATAGAACGGTTTTTCCATTGTATAAAACGAATAATTGCTACCAGTATGAAAGTTATGGTCATTTCTACTTTCCGCGCAACCTAGGCTTCACCCTAGGGCGTTGTTCCACCAGATGGAACAGTTAGGGCCTAAGAAGTCAACGCCAGAAGCATAAAATACGATATAAATACAACAGCTTTTCCATCGTATAAAACAAATAATTGCAACCAGTGTGAAAGTTATGGTCATTTCTATGTTCCGGGCAACCTAGGCTTCACGCTTGGGCGTTGCTCCAACAGATTGAATAGTTAGGGCCTTAGAATTCAATGCCCGGAGCATAAACTGCAATAAAAATACAACAGCTTTTCCATCGTATAGCAGGAATAATTTGCAACCAGTGTGATAGTAGTGGTCATTTCTACGTTCCGGGCAACCTAGGTTTCACTCCAGGGCGGTGCTCCACCAGATCGAATAGTTACGGCCTAAGAAGTCAACGCCAGAAGCACAAAATACGATAAAGATGCAACAGTTTTTCCATCGTATAAAACGAATAATTGCAACCAGTGTGAAAGTTATGGTCATTTCTACATTCCGAGCAACCTAGGCTTCATTCTAGGGCGTTGCTCCACCAGACCGAATAGTTAGGTCCTTAGAAGTCAACGCCAGAAGCATAAAATACGATATAAATACAACAGCTATTCCATCGTATAAAAGGAATAATTGCAAACAGTGTGAAAGTAATGGTCATTTCTACGTTTCGGGCAATCTAGGCTTCACTGTATGGCGTTCTTCCACCACATCGAATAGCTACGGCCTCAGAAGTCAACGCCTGAAGTATAAAATACAATAAATATACAACAGTCTTTCCATCCTATAACAGGGATAATTACAACAAGCGTGAAAGTAATGATCATTTCGGCGTTTCGGGCATCCTAGACTTAACTCTGAGGCATCGCTCCACCTGATCGAATAGTTAGGGCCTCAGAAGTCAACGCCAGAAGCATAAAATACGATATAAATACAACAGTCTTTCCATCCTATAACAGGAATAATTGCAACCCGTGTGAAAGTGATGGACATTTCTACGTTCCAGGCAACCTAGGCATCACTCTAGGGCGTTGCTCCACCAGATCAAACAGTTAGGGCCTTAGAAGTCAACTCCCGAAGCATTAAATACAATATAAATACAACAGATTTTCCATCATATAAAACGAATGATAGCAACCAGTGTGAAAGTTATGGTCATTTCTACATTTCGAGCAACCTAGGCTTCACTCTAGGGCGTTGCTCCACCTGATCGAATAGTTAGGGCCTAAGGAGTCAACGCCAGAAGCATAAAATACGATATAAATACAACAGCTTTTCCATCGTATAAAACAAATAATTGCAACCAGTGTGACAGTTATGGTCATTTCTACGTTCCGGGCAACCTGGGCTTCACTGTATGGCGTTCCTCCACCACATCGAATAGCTACGGCCTCAGAAGTCCACGCCTGAAGCATAAAATACAATAAAAATACAACAGTCTTATCATCGTATAACAGGAATAATTGCAACAAGCGTGAAGGTAATGATCATTTCGGCGTTTCGGGGATCCTAGACTTAACTCTGAGGCATTGCTCCACCAATTCGAATAATTAGGGCCTTAGAAGTCAACGCCACAAGCATAAAATACAATATAAATACAACAGTTTTTCCATCGTATAAAACGATTAATTGCAACCAGTATGAAACTTATGGTCATTTCTACATTCCGAGCAACCTAGGCTTCACCCTAGGGCGTTGATCCAACAGATTGAATAGCTAGGGCCTTAGAAGCCAACGCCCGAAGCATTAAATACAAAATAAATAGAACAGTTTTTCCATTGTATAAAACGAATAATTGCTACCTGTGTAAAAGTTATGGCCATTTCTACGTTGCGGGCAACCTAGGCTTCACGTCAGGCCGTTGTTCCACCAGATCGAATAGTTAGGGCCTAAGAAGTGAACGCCAGAAGCATAAAATACAATATAAATACAACAGTTTTTCCATCGTAGAAAACGAATAATAGCAACCAGTGTGAAAGTTATGGTCATTTCTACGTTCCGGGCAACCTAGGCTTCACTCTAGGGCGTTGGTCCACCAGATCAAACAGTTAGGGCCTTAGAAGCCAACGCCCGAAGCATTAAATACAAAATAAACAGAACAGTTTTTCCATTGTATAAAACGAATAATTGCTACCTGTCTAAAAGTTATGGCCATTTCTACGTTGCGGGCAACCTAGGCTTCACGTTCGGCCGTTGTTCCACCAGATCGAATAGTTAGGGCCTAAGAAGTGAACGCCAGAAGCATAAAATACAATATAAATACAACAGTTTTTCCATTATATAAAACCAATAATTGCAACCAGTGTGAAAGCTATGGTCATTTCTACATTCCGAGCAACCTAGGCTTCACTCTAGGACGTTGCTCCAACAGATTGAATAGTCAGGGCCTTAGAAGTCAACGCCCGAAGCATAAAATGCAATAAAAATACAACAGTTTATCCTTCGTATAACAGGATTAATTGCAACCAGATTGAAAGTGATGGTCATTTCTACGTTTCGGGCAATCTAGGCTTCACTGTATGGAGTTCTTCCACCACATCGAATAGCTACGGCCTCAGAAGTCAACGCCTGAAGTATAAAATACAATAAATATACAACAGTCTTTCCATCCTATAACAGGAATAATTACAACAAGCGTGAAAGTAATGATCATTTCGGCGTTTCGGGCATCCTAGACTTAACTCTGGGGCATCGCTCCACCTGATCGAATAGTTAGGGCCTCAGAAGTCAACGCCAGAAGCATAAAATACGATATAAATACAACAGTCTTTCCATCGTATAAAACGAATAATAGCAACCAGTGTGAAAGTTATGGTCATTTCTACGTTCCGCGCAACCTAGGCTTCACTCTACGGCGATGCTCCACCAGACCAAACAGTTAGGGCGTTAGAAGTCAACGCCCTAAGCATAAAGTACAAAATAAATAGAACGGTTTTTCCATTGTATAAAACGAATAATTGCTACCAGTATGAAAGTTATGGTCATTTCTACTTTCCGCGCAACCTAGGCTTCACCCTAGGGCGTTGTTCCACCAGATGGAACAGTTAGGGCCTAAGAAGTCAACGCCAGAAGCATAAAATACGATATAAATACAACAGCTTTTCCATCGTATAAAACAAATAATTGCAACCAGTGTGAAAGTTATGGTCATTTCTATGTTCCGGGCAACCTAGGCTTCACGCTTGGGCGTTGCTCCAACAGATTGAATAGTTAGGGCCTTAGAATTCAATGCCCGGAGCATAAACTGCAATAAAAATACAACAGCTTTTCCATCGTATAGCAGGAATAATTTGCAACCAGTGTGATAGTAGTGGTCATTTCTACGTTCCGGGCAACCTAGGTTTCACTCCAGGGCGGTGCTCCACCAGATCGAATAGTTACGGCCTAAGAAGTCAACGCCAGAAGCACAAAATACGATAAAGATGCAACAGTTTTTCCATCGTATAAAACGAATAATTGCAACCAGTGTGAAAGTTATGGTCATTTCTACATTCCGAGCAACCTAGGCTTCATTCTAGGGCGTTGCTCCACCAGACCGAATAGTTAGGTCCTTAGAAGTCAACGCCAGAAGCATAAAATACGATATAAATACAACAGCTTTTCCATCGTATAAAAGGAATAATTGCAAACAGTGTGAAAGTAATGGTCATTTCTACGTTTCGGGCAATCTAGGCTTCACTGTATGGCGTTCTTCCACCACATCGAATATCTGCGGCCTCAGAAGTCAACGCCTGAAGTATAAAATACAATAAATATACAACAGTCTTTCCATCCTATAACAGGAATAATTACAACAAGCGTGAAAGTAATGATCATTTCGGCGTTTCGGGCATCCTAGACATAACTCT
The DNA here is from genome assembly GCF_051401765.1 of Calliopsis andreniformis. Lineage (NCBI taxonomy): Eukaryota > Metazoa > Arthropoda > Insecta > Hymenoptera > Andrenidae > Calliopsis > Calliopsis andreniformis. The sequence goes on along the minus strand of NW_027480442.1, from coordinate 750,603 downwards.
GAGGCATCGCTCCACCTGATCGAATAGTTAGGGCCTCAGAAGTCAACGCCAGAAGCATAAAATACGATATAAATACAACAGTCTTTCCATCCTATAACAGGAATAATTGCAACCCGTGTGAAAGTGATGGACATTTCTACGTTCCATGCAACCTAGGCATCACTCTAGGGCGTTGCTCCACCAGATCAAACAGTTAGGGCCTTAGAAGTCAACTCCCGAAGCATTAAATACAATATAAATACAACAGATTTTCCATCATATAAAACGAATGATAGCAACCAGTGTGAAAGTTATGGTCATTTCTACATTTCGAGCAACCTAGGCTTCACTCTAGGGCGTTGCTCCACCTGATCGAATAGTTAGGGCCTAAGGAGTCAACGCCAGAAGCATAAAATACGATATAAATACAACAGCTTTTCCATCGTATAAAACAAATAATTGCAACCAGTGTGACAGTTATGGTCATTTCTACGTTCCGGGCAACCTAGGCTTCACTGTATGGCGTTCCTCCACCACATCGAATAGCTACGGCCTCAGAAGTCCACGCCTGAAGCATAAAATACAATAAAAATACAACAGTCTTATCATCGTATAACAGGAATAATTGCATCAAGCGTGAAGGTAATGATCATTTCGGCGTTTCGGGGATCCTAGACTTAACTCTGAGGCATTGCTCCACCAATTCGAATAATTAGGGCCTTAGAAGTCAACGCCACAAGCATAAAATACAATATAAATACAACAGTTTTTCCATCGTATAAAACGATTAATTGCAACCAGTATGAAACTTATGGTCATTTCTACTTTCCGAGCAACCTAGGCTTCACCCTAGGGCGTTGCTCCAACAGGTTGAATAGCTAGGGCCTTAGAAGTCAACGCCCGAAGCATAAAATACAAAATAAATAGAACGGTTTTTCCATTGTATAAAACGGATAATTGCTACCAGTGTAAAAGCTATGGTCATTTCTACGTTCCGGTCAACCTAGGCTTCACCCTAGGTCGTTGTTCCACCAGATCGAATAGTTAGGGCATAAGAAGTGAACGCCAGAAGCATAAAATACAATATAAATACAACAGTTTTTCCGTCGTATAAAACGAATAATAGCAACCAGTGTGAAAGATATGGTCTATCCTACGTTCCGGGCAACCTAGGCTTCACTCTAGGGCGTTGCTGCACCAGATCGAATAGTTAGGTCCTTAGAAGTCAACGCCAGAAGCATAAAATACGATATAAATGCAACAGCTTTTCCATCGTATAAAAGGAATAATTGCAAACAGTGTGAAAGTACTGGTCATTTCTACGTTCGGGCAACCTAGGCTTCACTGTATGGCGTTCTTCCACCACATCGAATAGCTACGGCCTCAGAAGTCCACGCCTGAAGCATAAAATACAATAAAAATACAACAGTCTTTTCATCGCATAACAGGAATAATTACAACAAGCGTGAAAGTAATGATCATTTCGGCGTTTCGGACATCCTAGACTTAACTCTGAGGCATTGCTCCACCAGATCGAATAATTTGGGCCTGAGAAGTCAACGCCAGAAGCATAAAATACAATATAAATACAACAGTTTTTCCATCGTATGAAACAAATAATTGCAACCAGTATGAAACTTATGGTCATTTCTACTTTCCGAGCAACGTAGGCTTCACCCTAGGGCTTTGCTCCAACAGATTGAATAGTTAGGGCCTTAGAAGTCAACGCCCGAAGCATTAAATACAAAATAAATAGAACAGTTTTTCCATTGTACAAAACGAATAATTGCTACCAGTGTAAAAGTTATGGTCATTTCTACGTTCCGGTCAACCTAGGCTGCACTCTAGGGCGTTGCTCCACCAGATGGAATAGTTAGGGCCTTAGAAGTCAACGCCCGAAGCATAAAATACAATATAAATACAACAGTTTTTCCATCGTAGAAAACGAATAATTGCAACCAGTGTGAAAGTTATGGTCATTTCTATATTCCGAGCAACCTAGGCTTCACCCTAGGGCGGTTCTGCACCATATCCAATAGCTACGGCCTTAGAAGCCTACGCCTGAAGCATAAAATACAATAAAAACACAACGGTCTTTTCATCGTATAACAGGAATAATTGCAACAAGCGTGAAAGTAATGATCATTTCGGCGTTTCGGGCATCCTAGACTTAATTCTGAGGCATTGCTCCACCAGATCGAATAGTTAGGGCCTAAGAAGTCAACGCCAGAAGCATAACATACAATACAAATACAACAGTTTTTCCATTGTATAAAACGTATAATTGCTACCAGTGTAAAAGTTATGGTCATTTCTACGTTCCGGGCAACCTAGGCTTCACCCTAGGGCGTTGTTCCACCAGATCGAATAGTTAGGGCCTAAGAAGTGAACGCAAGAAGCATAAAATGCAATAAAAATACAACAGGTTTGCCATCGTATAACAGGATTAATTGCAACCAGTTTGAAAGTGATGGTCATTTCTACGTTCCGGGCAACCTAGGCTTCACTCTAGGGCGTTGCTCCACCAGACCAAACAGTTAGGGCCTTAGAAGTCAACGCCCGAAGCATAAAATACAAAATAAATAGAACAGTTTTTCCATTGTATAAAACGAATAATTGCTACCAGTGTAAAAGTTATGGTCATTTCTACGTTCCGGGCAACCTAGGCTTCACCCTGGTACGTTGTTCCACCAGATCGAGTAGTTAGGGCCTAAAAAGTGAACGCCAGAAGCATAAAATACAATATAAATACAACAGCTTTTGCATCGTAAAAAACGAATAATTGCAACCAGTGTGAAAGTTATGGTTATTTCTACATTCCGAGCAACCTAGGCTTCACTCTATTGCGTTGCTCCACCAGATCGAATAGTTAGGTCCTTAGAAGTCAACGCCAGAAGCATAAAATACGATATAAATACAACAGTTTTTCCATCATATAAAACGAATAATTGCAACCAGTGTGAAAGCTATGGACATTTCTACGTTTCGGGCAACCTAGTCTTCACTCTATGGCGTTCTTCCACCACATCGAATAGCTACAGCCTCAGAAGTCAACGCCTGAAGCATAAAATACAATATCAATATAACAGTTTTTCCATCGTATAAAACGAATAATAGCAACCAGTGTGAAAGTTATGGTCATTTCTACGTACCGGGCAACCTAGGCTTCACTCTATGGCGTTGGTCCACCAGATCAAACAGTTAGGGCCTTAGAAGCCAACGCCCGAAGCATTAAATAAAAATAAATAGAACAGTTTTTCCATTGTATAAGACGAATAATTGCTACATGTGTAAAAGTTATGGCCATTTCTACGTTGCGGGCAACCTAGGCTTCACCTTAGGCCGTTGTTCCACCAGATCGAATAGTTAGGGCCTAAGAAGTGAACGCCAGAAGCATAAAATACAATATAAATACAACAGTTTTTCCATCATATAAAACGAATAATTGCAACCAGTGTGAAAGCTATGGTCATTTCTACATTCCGAGCAACCTAGGCTTCACTCTAGGGCGTTGCTCCAACAGATTGAATAGTCAGGGCCTTAGAAGTCAACGCCAGAAGCATAAAATACGACATAAATACAACAGCTTTTGCATCGTATAAAAGGAATAATTGCAGACAGTGTGAAAGTAATTGTCATTTCTACGTTCCGGGCAATCTAGGCTTCACTCTAGGGCGTTGCTCCACCAGATCAAACAGCTAGGGCCTTAGAAGTCAACGCACGAAGCATAAAATACAAAATAAATAGAACAGCTTTTCCATTGTATAAAACGAATAATTGCTACCAGTGTAAACGTTATGGTCATTTCTACGTTCCGGGCAACCTAGGCATCACCCTTGGGCGTTGTTCCACCAGATCGAATAGTCAGGGCCTAAGAAGTGAGCGCCAGAAGCATAAAATGCAATAAAAATGCAACAGTCTTTCGATCCTATAACAGGAATAATTGCAACCCGTGTGAAAGTGATGGTCATTTGTACGTTCCAGGGAACCTATGCTTCACTCTAGGGCGTTCCTCCACCAGATCGAATTGTCAGGGCCAAAGAAGTCAACGCCCGAAGCATAAAATACAAAATAAATAGAACAGTTTTTACATTGTATAAAACGAATAATTGCTACCAGTGTAAAGGTTATGGTCATTTTTACGTTCCGGGCAACCTAGGCTTCACCCTAGGGCATTGTTCCATCAGATCGAATAGTTAGGCCCTAAGAAGTGAACGCCAGAAGCATAAAATACAATATAAATACAACAGTTTGTCCATCGTAGAAAACGAATAATTGCAACCAGTGTGAAAGTTATGGTCATTTCTATATTCCGAGCAACCTAGGCTTCACTCTAGGGCGGTTCTGCACCATATCCAATAGCTACGGCCTTAGAAGCCTACGCCTGAAGCATAAAATACAATAAAAACACAACGGTCTTTTCATCGTATAACAGGAATAATTGCAACAAGCGTGAAAGTAATGATCATTTCGGCGTTTCGGGCATCCTAGACTTAATTCTGAGGCATTGCTCCAACAGATCGAATAGTTAGGGCCTAAGAAGTCAACGCCAGAAGCATAACATACAATACAAATACAACAGTTTTTCCATTGTATAAAACGTATAATTGCTACCAGTGTAAAAGTTATGGTCATTTCTACGTTCCGGGCAACCTAGGCTTCACCCTAGGGCGTTGTTCCACCAGATCGAATAGTTAGGGCCTAAGAAGTGAACGCAAGAAGCATAAAATGCAATAAAAATACAACAGGTTTGCCATCGTATAACAGGATTAATTGCAACCAGTTTGAAAGTGATGGTCATTTCTACGTTCCGGGCAACCTAGGCTTCACTCTAGGGCGTTGCTCCACTAGATCGAATAGCTAGGGCCATAGAAGTCAACGCCAGAAGCATAAAATACGATATAAATACAACAGCTTTTCCATCGTATAAAAGGAATAATCGCAAACAGTGTGAAAGTAATGGTCATTTCTACGTTCCGGGCAACCTAGGCTTCACCCTAGGGCGTTGCTCCACCAGACCAAACAGTTAGGGCCTTAGAAGTCAACGCCCGAAGCATAAAATACAAAATAAATAGAACAGTTTTTCCATTGTATAAAACGAATAATTGCTACCAGTGTAAAAGTTATGGTCATTTCTACGTTCCGGGCAACCTAGGCTTCACCCTGGTACGTTGTTCCACCAGATCGAGTAGTTAGGGCCTAAAAAGTGAACGCCAGAAGCATAAAATACAATATAAATACAACAGCTTTTGCATCGTAAAAAACGAATAATTGCAACCAGTGTGAAAGTTATGGTTATTTCTACATTCCGAGCAACCTAGGCTTCACTCTAGGGCGTTGCTCCACCAGATCGAATAGTTAGGTCCTTAGAAGTCAACGCCAGAAGCATAAAATACGATATAAATACAACAGCTTTTGCATCGTATAAAAGGTATAATTGCAAACAGTTAGAAAGTAATTGTCATTTCTACGTTCCGGGCAATCTAGGCTTCACTCTAGGGCGTTGCAACACCAGATCAAACAGTTAGGGCCTTAGAAGTCAACGCACGAAGCATAAAATACATAATAAATAGAACAGTTTTTCCATTGTATAAAACGAATAATTGCTACCAGTGTAAAAGTTATGGTCATTTCTACGTTCCGGGCAACCTAGGCTTCACCCTAGGGCGTTGTTCCACCAGATCGAATAGTCAGGGCCTAAGAAGTGAATGCCAGAAGCATAAAATGCTATAAAAATGCAACAGTCTTTCCATCCTGTTATAAACAGGAATAATTGCAACCCGTGTGAAAGTGATGGTCATTTGTACGTTCCAGGGAACCTATGCTTCACTCTAGGGCGTTGCTCCACCAGATCGAATTGTTAGGGACAAAGAAGTCAACGCCCGAAGCATAAAATACGATATAAATACAACAGCTTTTCCATCGTATAAAAGGAATAATCGCAACCAGTGTGAAAGCTATGGTCATTTGTACGTTCCGGGCAACCTAGGCTACCCCCTAGGGCGTTGCTCCACTAGATCGAATAGCTAGGGCCTTAGAAGTCAACGCCCGAAGCATAAAATACGATATAAATACAACAGCTTTTCCATCGTATTAAATGAATAATTGCAAACAGTGTGAAAGTAGTGGTCATTTCTGCGTTCCGAGAAACCTAGGCTTCACTCTAGGGCGGTGCTCTACCATATCGAATAGCCACGGCCTTAGAAGCCTACGACTGAAGCATAAAATACAATAAAAATACAACAGTCTTTTCATCGTATAACAGGAATAATTGCAACCTGCGTGAAGGTAATGATCATTTCGGCGTTTCGGGCACCCTAGACTTAACTCTGAGGCATTGCTCCACCAGATCGAATGGTTAGGGCCTAAGGAGTCAACGCCAGAAGCATAAAATACAATATAAATGCAACAGCTTTGCCCCCGTATAAAATGAATAATTACAAACAGTGTGAAAGATATGGACATTTCTACGTTCCGGGCAACCTAGGCTTCACTCTATGGCGTTCTTCCACCACATCGAATAGCTACGGCCTCAGATGTCAACGACTGAAGCATAAAATACAATATCAATATAACAGTTTTTCCATCGTATAAAACGAATAATAGCAACCAGTGTGAAAGCTATGGTCATTTCTACGTTCCGGGCAACCTAGGCTTCACTCTAAGGCGTTGGTCCACCAGATCAAACAGTTAGGGCCTTAGAAGCCAACGCCCGAAGCATTAAATACAAAATAAATAGAACAGTTTTTCCATTGTATAAAACGAATAATTGCTACATGTGTAAAAGTTATGGCCATTTCTACGTTGCGGGCAACCTAGGCTTCACCTTAGGCCGTTGTTCCACCAGATCGAATAGTTAGGGCCTAAGAAGTGAACGCCAGAAGCATAAAATACAATATAAATACAACAGATTTTCCATCGTATAAAAGGAATAATTGCAAACAGTGTGAAAGTAATGGTCATTTCTACGTTCCGGGCAACCTAGGCTTCACTCTAGGGCGTTGCTCCACCAGATCAAACAGTTAGGGCGATAGAAGTCAACGCCTGAAGCATAAAATACAAAATAAATGGAACAGTTTTTCCATGGTATAGAACGAATAATTGCTACCAGTGTAAAAGTTATGGTCATTTCTACGTTCCGGGGAACCTAGGCTTCACCTTAGGCCGTTGTTCCACCAGATCGAATAGTTAGGGCCTAAGAAGTGAACGCCAGAAGCATAAAATACAATATAAATACAACAGATTTCCATGGTATAAAAGGAATAATTGCAAACAGTGTGAAAGTAATGGTCATTTCTACGTTCCGGGCAACCTAGGCATCACTCTACGGCGTTGTTCCACCAGATCGAATAGTTAGGGCCTAAGAAGTCAACGCCAGAAGAATAAAATACAAAATAAATACAACAGCCTTTACACCGTATAAAACGAATAATTGCAACCTGTGTGAAGGTTATGGTCATATCTACGTTCCGGGCAACCTAGGCTTCACTGTAGGGCGTTGCTCTACCAGATCGAAGTGTTAGGGCCTAAGACGTCAACGCCCGAAGCATAAAAGACGATATAGATACAACAGTTTTTCCATCGTATAAAACGAATAATTGCTACCAGTGTAAAAGTTATGGTCATTTCTACGTTCCGGGCAACCTAGGCTTCACCCCAGGGCGTTGTTCCACCAGATCGAATAGTTAGGGCCTAGGAAGTGAAAGCCAGAAGCATAAAATACAATATAAATACAACAGTTTTTCCATCGTATAAAACGAATAATTGCAACCAGTGTGAAAGTTATGGTCATTTCTACATTCCGAGCAACCTAGCCTTCACTCTAGGGAGTTGCTCCAACAGATTGAATAGTTTGGGCCTTAGAAGTCAACGCCAGAATCATAAAATACAATAAAGATGCAACACCTTTTCCATCATATAAAACGAATAATTTCAACCAGTGTGAATGTTATGGTCATTTCTACGCTCCGGGCAACCTAGGCTTCACCCTAGGGCATTGTCCACCAGATCGAATAGTCAGGGCCTAGGAAGTGAACGCCAGAAGCATTAAATACAATACAAGTAAAACAGTTTTTCCATCGTATAAAACGAATAATTGCTACCAGTGTAAAAGTTATGGTCATTTCTACGTTCCGGGCAACCTAGGATTCACTCTAGGGCGTTGCTTCACCAGATCAAACAGTTAGGGCCTTAGAAGTCAACGGCCGAAGCATAAAATACAAAATAAATAGAACAGTTTTTCCATTGTATAAAACGAATAATTGCTACCAGTGTAAAAGTTATGGTCATTTCTACGTTCCGGGCAACCTAGGCTTCACCCTAGGGCGTTGTTCCACCAGAACGAATAGTCAGGGCCTAGGAAGTGAACGCCAGAAGCATAAAATGCAATAAAAATACAACAGACTTTCCATCGTATAAGAGGAATAATTGCAACCCGTGTGAAACTGATGGTCACTTGTATGTTCCAGGGAACCTAGACTTAACTCTGAGGCATTGCTCCACCAGATCGAATAGTTAGGGCCTAAGAAGTCAACGCCAGAAGCATAAAATACAATATAAAGACAACAGTTTTTCCATTGTATAATACGAATAATTGCTACCAGTGTAAAAGTTATGGTCATTTCTACGTTCCGAGCAACCTAGGCTTTACCCTAGGGCGTTGTTACACCAGATCGAATAGTTAGCGCCTAAGAAGCGAACGCCAGAAGCATAAAATGCAATAAAAATACAACAGGTTTTCCATCGTATAACAGGATTAATTGCAACCAGTTTGAAAGTGATGGTCATTTCTACGTTCCGGGCAACCTAGGCTTCACTCTAGGGCGTTGCTCCACCAGATCAAATAGTTAGGGCCTTAGAAATCAGCGCCCGAAGCATAAAATACAAAATAAATAGAACAGATTTTCCATTGTATAAAACGAATAATTGCTACCAGTGTAAAAGTTGTGGTCATTTCTACGTTCCGGGCAACTAGGCGTCACCCTAGGGCGTTGTTCCACCAGATCGAATAGTCAGGGCCTAAGAAGTGAACGCCAGAAGCATAAAATGCAATAAAAATACAACAGTCTTTCCATCCTATAACAGGAATAATTGCAACCTGTGTGAAAGTGATGGTCATTTGTACGTTCCAGGGAACCTAGACTTCACCCTAGGGCGTTGCTCCACCAGATCGAATTGTTAGGGGCAAAGAAGTCAACGCCCGAAGCATAAAATACAAAATAAATAGAACAGTTTTTCCATTGTATAAAACGAATAATTGCTACCAGTGTAAAAGTTATGGTCATTTCTACGTTCCGGGGAACCTAGGCTTCACCCTAGGGCATTGTTCCATCAGATCGCATAGTTAGGCCCTAAGAAGTGAACGCCAGAAGCATAAAATACAATATAAATACAACAGTTTTCCATCCTAGTAAACGAATAATAGCAACCAGTGTGAAAGTTATGGTCATTTCTATATTCCGAGCAACCTAGGCTTCACTCTAGGGCGTTGCTCCACCAGATCGAATAGTTAGGTCCTGAGAAGTAAACGCCAGAAGCATAAAAAACGATATAAATACAACAGATTTCCATGGTATAAAAGGAATAATTGCAAACAGTGTGAAAGTAATGGTCATTTCTACGTTCCGGGCAACCTAGGCATCACGCGACGGCGTTGTTCCACCAGGTCGCATAGTTAGGGCCTAAGAAGTCAACACCAGAAGAATAAAATACAAAATAAATACAACAGCCTTTACACCGTATAAAACGAATAATTGCAACCTGTGTGAAGGTTATGGTCATATCTACGTTCCGGGCAACCTAGGCTTCACTGTAGGGCGTTGCTCCACCAGATCGAAGTGTTAGGGCCTAAGAAGTCAACGCCCGAAGCATAAAAGACGATATAAATACAACAGCTTTTCCATCGTATTAAATGAATAATTGCAAACAGTGTGAAAGTAGTGGCCGTTTCTGCGTTCCGAGCAACCTAGGCTTCACTCTAGGGCGGTGCTCCACCATATCGAATAGCTACGGCCTTAGAAGCCTACGCCTGATGCATAAAATACAATAAAAATACAACAGTCTTTTCATCGTATAACAGGAGTAATTGTAACATGCGTGAAAGTAATGATCATTTCGGCGTTTCGGGCATCCTAGACTTAACTCTGAGGCATTGCTCCACTAGATCGAATAGTTAGGGCCTAAGGAGTCAACGCCAGAAGCATAAAATACAATATAAATGCAACAGCTTTGCCAACGTATAAAATGTATATTTGCAAACAGTGTGGAAGTAATTGTCATTTCTACGTTCCGGGCAACCTAGGCTTCACGCTAGGGTGTTGCTCCACCAGATGGAATAGCTAGGGCCTTAGAAGTCAACGCCCGAAGCATAAAATGCAAAATAAATAGAACAGTTTTTACATCGTATAAAATGAATAATTGCAAACACTGTGCAAGTAATGGTCATTTCTACGTTCCGGGCAACCTAGGCTTCACTCTAGGGCGTTGCTCTACCAGATCGAATAGTTAGGGCCTTAGAAGTCAACGCCCGAAGCATAAAATACAAAATAAATAGAACAGTTTTTCCATACTATAAAACGAATAATTGCTACCAGTGTGAAAGTTATGGTCATTTCTACGTTCCGCGCAATCTTGGCTTTACCCTAGGGCGTCGTTCCACCAGATGGAATAGTTAGGGCCTAAGAAGTCAACGCCAGAAGCATAAAATACGATATAAATACAACCGCTTTTCCATCCTATAAAACAAATAATTGCAACCAGTTTGATAGTGATGGTCATTTCTACGTACCGGGCAACCTAGGCATCACTCTAGGGCGTTGCTCCACCCGATCGAATAGTTAGGGCCTTAGAAGTCAACGCCCGAAGCATAAAGTATAAAATAAATAGAACAGTTTTTCCATCGTATAAAACGAATAATTGCTACCAGTGTGAAAGTTATGGTCATTTCTACTTTCCGGGCAACCTAGACTTCACCCTAGGGCGTTGTTCCACCAGATGGAATAGTTACGGCCTAAGAAGTCAACGCCAGAAGCATAAAATACGATATAAATACAACAGCTTTACCATCGTATAAAACGAATAATTGCAACCAGTGTGAAAGTTATGATCATTTCTACGTTCCGGGCAACCTAGGCTTCCCCCTAGGGCGTTGCTCCAACAGATTGCATAGTTAGGGCCTTAGGAGTCAATGCCCGAAGCATAAAATGCAATAAAAATACAACAGCTTTTCCATCGTATAGCAGGAATAATTTGCAACCAGTGTGAAGGTTATGGTCATATCTACGTTCCGGGCAACCTAGGCGTCACTGTAGGGCGTTGCTCCACCAGATCGAATAGTTAGGTCCTTAGAAGTCAACGCCAGAAGCATAAAATACAATATAAATACAACAGTTTTTCCATCGTATAAAACGAATAATTGCAACCAGTTTGAAAGTGATGGTCATTTCTACGTTCCGGGCAACCTAGGCTTCACTCTAGGGCGTTGCTCCACTAGATCGAATAGCTAGGGCCTTCGAAGTCAACGCCAGAAGCATAAAATACAATATAAGTACAACAGTTTTTCCATCGTATAAAACGAATAATTGCAACCAGTTTGAAAGTGATGGTCATTTCTACGTTCCGGGCAACCTAGGCTTCACTCTAGGGCGTTGCTCCACTAGATCGAATAGCTAGGGCCTTCGAAGTCAACGCCAGAAGCATAAAATAAGATATAAATACAACAGCTTTTCCATCGTATAAAAGGAATAATTGCAAACAGTGTGAAAGTAATGGTCATTTCTACGTTCCGGGCAACCTAGGCTTCACTCTAGGGCGTTGCTCCACCAGATCAAACAGTTAGGGCCTTAGAAGTCAACGCCCGAAGCATAAAATACAAAATAAATAGAACAGTTTTTCCATTGTATAAAACGGATAATTGCTACCAGTGTAAAAGTTATGGTCATTTCTACGTTCCAGGCAACCTAGGCTTCACCCTAGAGCGTTGTTCCACCACATCGAATAGTCAGGGCCTAAGAAGTGAACGCCAGAAGCATAAAATGCAATAAAAATGCAACAGTCTTTCCATCCTATAACAGGAATAATTGCAACCCGTGTGAAAGTGATGGTCATTTGGACGTTCCAGGGAACCTATGCTTCACTCTAGGGCGTTGCTCCACCAGATCGAATTGTTAGGGCCAAAGAAGTCAACGCCCGAAGCATAAAATACGATATAAATACAACAGCTTTTCCATCGTATAAAAGGAATAATTGCAACCAGTGTGAAAGTTATGGTCATTTCTACATTCCGAGCTACCTAGGCTTCACTCTAGGGCGTTGCTCCAACAGATTGAATAGTTTGGGCCTTAGAAGTCAACGCCAGAAGCATAAAATACAATAAAGATGCAACACCTTTTCCATCATATAAAACGAATAATTTCAACCAGTGTGAATGTTATGGTCATTTCTACGCTCCGGGCAACCTAGGCTTCACCCTAGGGCGTTGTCCACCAGATCGAATAGGCAGGGCCTAGGAAGTGAACGCCAGAAGCATTAAATACAATATAAGTAAAACAGTTTTTCCATCGTATAAAACGAATAATTGCTACCAGTGTAAAAGTTATGGTCATTTCTACGTTCCGGGCAACCTAGGCTTCACTCTAGGGCGTTGCTTCACCAGATCAAACAGTTAGGGCCTTAGAAGTTAACGCCCGAAGCATAAAATACAAAATAAATAGAACAGTTTTTCCATTGTATAAAACGAATAATTGCTACCAGTGTAAAAGTTATGGTCATTTCTACGTTCCGGGCAACCTAGGCTTCACCCTAGGGCGTTGTTCCACCAGATCGAATAGTCAGGGCCTAGGAAGTGAACGCCAGAAGCATAAAATGCAATAAAAATACAACAGACTTTCCATCGTATAACAGGAATAATTGCAACCCGTGTGAAAGTGATGGTCACTTGTACGTTCCAGGGAACCTAGGCTTCACTCTAGGGCGTTGCTCCACCAGATCGAATTGTTAGGTCCAAAGAAGTCAACGCCCGAAGCATAAAGTACAAAATAAATAGAACAGTTTTTCCATTGTATAAAACGAATAATTGCTACCAGTGTAAAAGTTATGGTCATTTTTTCGTTCCGGGCAACCTAGGCTTCACCCTAGGGCATTGTTCCATCAGATCGAATAGTTAGGCCCTAAGAAGTGAACGCCAGAAGCATAAAATACAATATAAATACAACAGTTTTTCCATCATATAAAACGAATAATTGCAACCAGTGTGAAAGCTATGGTCATTTCTACATTCCGAGCAACCTAGGCTTCACTCTAGGGCGTTGCTCCAACAGATTGAATAGTCAGGGCCTTAGAAGTCAACGTCCGAAGCATAAAATGCAATAAAAATACAACAGTTTATCAATCGTATGACAGGATTAATTGCAACCAGTTTGAAAGTGATGGTCATTTCTACGTTCCGGGCAACCTAGGCTTCACTCTAGGGCGTTGGTCCACCAGATCGAATAGCTAGGGACTTAGAATTCAATGCCAGGAGCATAAAATGCAATATAAATAGAACAGCTTTTCCACCGTTTACAACGAATAATAGCAACCAGTGTGAAAGTTATGGTCATTTCTACGTTACGGGCAACCTAGGCTTCACTCGAGGGCGTTGCTCCACCAGATCGAATAGTTAGGGCCTTAGAGGTCAACGCCCGAAGCATAAAATACAATAAAGATGCAAGAGTTTTTCCATCGCATAACAGGAATATTTACCACCAGTGTGAAGGTGATGGTATGGTCTACGTTCCGGGCAACCTAGGCTTCACTCTAGGGCGGTGCTCCACCAGATCAAATAGTTAGGGTATAAGAAGTCAACGCCAGAAGAATAAAATACGATATAAGTACAACAGTTTTTCCATCGTATAAAATGAATGATTGCGAACATTGTGAATGTAATGGTCATTTCTGCGTGCCTGGCAACCTACGCGTCACTCTAGGGCGTTGCTGCTCCACATCTGATAGCTACGGCGTTAGAAGTTAACGCCGGAAGCATAAAATACAATATAAATACAACAGCTTCGCCATCGTATAAAATGAATAATTGCAAACACTGTGCAAGTAATGGTCATTTCTACGTTCCGGGCATCCTAGGCTTCACTCTAGGGCGTTGCTCTACCAGATCGAATAGTTAGGGCCTTAGAAGTCAACGCCCGAAGCATAAAGTATAAAATAAATAGTACAGTTTTTCCATCGTATAAAACGAATAATTGCTACCAGTGTGAAAGTTATGGTCATTTCTACTTTCCGGGCAACCTAGACTTCACCCTAGGGCGTTGTTCCACCAGATGGAATAGTTAGGGCCTAAGAAGTCAACGCCAGAAGCATAAAATACAATATAAATACAACAGTTTTTCCATTGTATAAAACGAATAGTTGCTACCAGTGTAAAAGTTATGGTCATTTCTACGTTCCGGGCAACCTAGGCTTCACCCTAGGGCGTTGTTCCACCAGATGGAATAGTTAGGGCCTAAGAAGTCAACGCCAGAAGCATAAAATACAATATAAATACAACAGTTTTTCCATTGTATAAAACGAATAGTTGCTACCTGTGTAAAAGTTATGGTCATTTCTACGTTCCGGGCAACCTAGGCGTCACTGTAGGGCGTTGCTCCACCAGATAGAATAGTTAGGTCCTTAGAAGTCAACGCCAGAAGCATAAAATACAATATAAATCCAACAGTTTTTCCATCGTATAAAACGAATAATTGCAACCAGTTTGAAAGTGATGGTCATTTCTACGTTCCGGGCAACCTAGGCTTCCCTCTAGGGCGTTGCTCCACTTGATGGAATAGCTAGGGCCTTAGAAGTCAACGCCAGAAGCATAAAATACGATATAAATACAACAGCTTTTCCATCGTATAAAAGGAATAATTGCAAACAGTGTTAAAGTAATGGTCATTTCTACGTTCAGGGCAACCTAGGCTTCACTCTAGGGCGTTGCTCCACCAGATCAAACAGTTAGGGCCTTAGAAGTCAACGCCCGAAGCATAAAATACAAAATAAATAGAACAGTTCTTCCATCGTATAAAACGGATAATTGCTACCAGTGTAAAAGTTATGATCATTTCTACGTTCCGGGCAACCTAGACTTCACCCTAGGGCGTTGTTCGACCAGATCGAATAGTTAGGGCCTAAGAAGTGAACGCCAGAAGCATAAAATACAATATAAATACAACAGATTTTCCATCGTATAAAAGGAATAGTTGCAAACAGTGTGAAAGTAATGGTCATTTCTACGTTCCGGGCAATCTAGGCTTCACTCTAGGGCGTTGCTCCACCAGATCAAACAGTTAGGGCGTTAGAAGTCAACGCCTGAAGCATAAAATACAAAATAAATAGAACAGTTTTTCCATGGTATAAAACGAATAATTGCTACCAGTGTAAAAGTTATGGTCATTTCTACGTTCCGGGCAACCTAGGCTTCACCCTAGGGCGTTGTTCCACCAGATCGAATAGTTAGGGCCTAAGAAGTGAAAGCCAGAAGCATAAAATACAATATAAATACAACAGTTTTTCCGTCGTATAAAACGAATAATTGCAACCAGTGTGAAAGTTATGGTCATTTCTACATTCCGAGCAACCTAGGCTTCACTCTAGGGCGTTGCTCCAACAGATTGAATAGTTTGGGGCTTAGAAGTCAACGCCCGAAGCATAAAATGCAATAAAAATACAACAGTTTTTCCATCGTATAACAGGATTAATTGCAACCAGTTTGAAAGTGATGGTCATTTCTACGTTCCGGGCAACCTAGGCTTCACCCTAGGGCGTTGTTCCACCAGATCGAATAGTTAGGGCCTAAGAAGTGAACGACAGAAGCATAAAATACAATGTAAATACAACAGCTTTTCCATCGTATAAAAGGAATAATTGCAAACACTGTGCAAGTAATGGTCATTTCTACGTTCCGGGCAACCTAGGCTTCACTCTAGGGCGTTGGTCCACCCGATCGAATAGCTAGGGACTTAGAATTCAATGCCAGGAGCATAAAATGCAATATAAATAGAACAGCTTTTCCATCGTTTACAACGGATAATAGCAACCAGTGTGAAAGTTATGGTCATTTCTACGTTACGGGCAACCTAGGCTTCACTCGAGGGCGTTGCTCCACCAGATCGAATAGTTAGGGCCTTAGAGGTCAACACCCGAAGCATAAAATACAATAAAGATGCAAGAGTTTTTCCATCGCATAACAGGAATATTTACCACCAGTGTGAAGGTGATGGTATGGTCTACGTTCCGGGCAACCTTGGCTTCACTCTAGGGCGGTGCTCCACCAGATGAAATAGTTAGGGCCTAAGAAGTTAACGCCAGAAGAATAATATACGATATAAGTACAACAGTTTTTCCATCGTATAAAATGAATGATTGCGAACATTGTGAATGTAATGGTCATTTCTGCGTGCCTGGCAATATACGCGACACTCTAGGGCGTTGCTGCTCCACATCTGATAGCTACGGCGTTAGAAGTGAACGCCGGAAGCATAAAATACAATATAAATACAACAGCTTCGCCATCGTATAAAATGAATAATTGCAAACACTGTGCAAGTAATGGTCATTTCTGCGTTCCGGGCAACCTAGGCTTCACTCTAGGGCGTTGCTCTACCAGATCGAATAGTTAGGGCCATAGAAGTCAACGCCCGAAGCATAAAGTATAAAATAAATAGAACAGTTTTTCCATCGTATAAAACGAATAATTGCTACCAGTGTGAAAGTTATGGTCATTTCTACTTTCCGGGCAACCTAGACTTCACCCTAGGGCGTTGTTCCACCAGATGGAATAGTTAGGGCCTAAGAAGTCAACGCCAGAAGCATAAAATACAATATAAATACAACAGTTTTTCCATTGTATAAAACGAATAGTTGGTACCAGTGTAAAAGTTATGGTCATTTCTACGTTCCGGGCAACCTAGGCTTCACCCTAGGGCGTTGTTCCACCAGAACGAATAGTTAGGGCCTAAGAAGTGAACGCCAGAAGCATAAAATACAATATAAATACAACAGTTTTTCCATCGTATAAAACGAATAATTGCAACCAGTGTGAAAGTTATGGTCATTTCTACATTCCGAACAACCTAGGCTTCACTCTAGGGCGTAGCTCCAACAGATTGAATAGTTAGGGCCTTAGAAGTCAACGCCCGAAGCATAAAATGCAATAAAAATACAACAGACTTTCCATCGTATAACAGGAATAATTGCAACAAGAGTGAAAGTAATGATCATTTCGGCGTTTCGGGCATCCTAGACTTAACTCTGAGGCATTGCTCCACCAGATCGAATAGTTAGGACCTAAGAAGTCAACGCCAGAAGCATAAAATACAATATAAATACAACAGTTTTTCCATCGTATAAGACGAATTATTGCTACCAGTGCAAAAGTTATGGTCATTTCTACGTTCCGGGCAACCTAGGCTTCACCCAAGGGCGTTGTTCCACCAGATCGAATAGTTAGGGCCTAAGAAGTGAACGCCAGAAGCATAAAATACAATATAAATACAACAGCTTTTCCATCGTATAAAACGAATAATTGCAACCAGTGTGAAAGCTATGGTCATTTCTACATTCCGAGCAACCTAGGCTTCACTCTAGGGCGTTGCTCCAACAGATTGAATAGTCAGGGCCTTAGAAGTCAACGCCCGAAGCTTAAAATACAAAATAAATAGAACAGTTTTTCCATTGTATAAAACGAATAATTGTTACCAGTGTAAAAGTTATGGTCATTTCTACGTTCCGGGCCACCTAGGCTTCACCCTAGGGCGTTGCTCCACCAGATCGAATAGTTAGGGCCTAAGAAGTGAACGCCAGAAGCATAAAATACAATATAAATACAACAGTTTTTCCATCGTATAAAACGAATAATTGCAACCAGTGTGAAAGCTATGGTCATTTCTACATTCCGAGCAACCTAGGCTTCACTCTAGGGCGTTGCTCCAACAGATTGTATAGTCAGGGCCTTAGAAGTCAACGCCCGAAGCATAAAATGCAATAAAAATACAACAGTTTTTCCATCATATAACGGGATTAATTGCAAAAAGTTTGAAAGTGATGGTCATTTCTACGTTCCGGGCAACCTAGGCTTCACTCTAGGGCGTTGGTCCACCCGATCGAATAGCTAGGGACTTAGAATTCAATGCCAGGAGCATAAAATGCAATATAAATAGAACAGCTTTTCCATCGTTTACAACGGATAATAGCAACCAGTGTGAAAGTTATGGTCATTTCTACGTTACGGGCAACCTAGGCTTCACTCGAGGGCGGTGCTCCACCAGATGAAATAGTTAGGGCCTAAGAAGTCAACGCCAGAAGAATAAAATACGATATAAGTACAACAGTTTTTCCATCGTATAAAATGAATGATTGCGAACATTGTGAATGTAATGGTCATTTCTGCGTGCCTGGCAACCTACGCGTCACTCTAGGGCGTTGCTGCTCCACATCTGATAGCTACGGCGTTAGAAGTGAACGCCGGAAGCCTAAAATACAATATAAATACAACAGTTTTTCCATCGTAGAAAACGAATAATTCCAACCAGTGTGAAAGTTATGGTCATTTCTGTATTCCGAGCAACCTAGGCTTCACTCTAGGGCGGTGCTCCACCATATCGAATAGCTACGGCCTTAGAAGCCTACGCCTGAAGCATAAAATACAATAAAAATACAACGGTCTTTTCATCGTATAACAGGAATAATTGCAACAAGCGTGAAAGTAATGATCATTTCGGCGTTTCGGGCATCCTAGACTTAACTCTGAGGCATTGCTCCACCAGATCGAATAGTTAGGACCTAAGAAGTCAACGCCCGAAGCATAAAATACAAAATAAATAGAACAGTTTTTCCATTGTATAAAACGAATAGTTGTTACCACTGTAAAAGTTATGGTCATTTCTACGTTCCGGGCCACCTAGGCTTCACCCTAGGGCGTTGTTCCACCAGATCGAATAGTTAGGGCCTAAGAAGTGAACGCCAGAAGCATAAAATACAATATAAATACAACAGTTTTTCCATCGTATAAAACCAATAATTGCAACCAGTGTGAAAGCTATGGTCATTTCTACATTCCGAGCAACCTAGGCTTCACTCTAGGGCGTTGCTCCAACAGATTGTATAGTCAGGGCCTTAGAAGTCAACGCCCGAAGCATAAAATGCAATAAAAATACAACAGTTTTTCCATCATATAACGGGATTAATTGCAAAAAGTTTGAAAGTGATGGTCATTTCTACGTTCCGGGCAACCTAGTCTTCACTCTAGGGCGTTGCTCCACTAGATCGAATAGCTAGGGCCTAAGAAGTGAACGCCAGAAGCATAAAATACAATATAAATACAACAGCTTTTCCATCGTATAAAACGAATAATTGCAACCAGTGTGAAAGCTATGGTCATTTCTACATTCCGAGCATCCTAGGCTTCACTCTAGGGCGTTGCTCCAACACGTTGAATAGTCAGGGCCTTAGAAGTCAACGCCAGAAGCATAAAGTACGATATAAATACAACAGCTTTTGCATCGTATAAAAGGAATAATTGCAAACAGTGTGAAAGTAATTGTCACTTCTACGTTCCGGGCAACCTAGGCTTCACTCTAGGGCGTTGCTTCACCAGATCAAACAGTTAGGGCCTAAGAAGTGAACGCCACAAGCATTAAATACAATATAAATACAACAGTTTTTCCATCGTATAAAACGAATAATTGCAACCAGTTTGAAAGTGATGGTCATTTCTACGTTCCGGGCAACCTAGGCTTCACCCTAGGGCATTGTTCCATCAGATCGAATAGTTAGGCCTTAAGAAGTGAACGCTGAAGCCTAAAATACAATATAAATACAACAGTTTTTCCATCGTAGAAAACGAATAATTGCAACCAGTGTCAAGGTAATGGTCATTTCTACGTTCCGGGCAACCTAGGCTTCAGTCTAGGGCGTTGCTCAACTACATCGAATAGCTGCGGCCTTAGAAGTCAACACCAGAAGCATAAAGTACAATATAAATACAACAGTTTTTCCATTGAATAAAACGAATAATTGCTATCAGTGTGAAAGTGATGGTCATTTCTACGTTCCGGGCAAAATAGGCTACACCCTTGGATGTTGCCCCACCAGATGGAATAGCTAGGACCTTAGAAGTCAAAGCCAGAAGCAGAAAATACAATAAAAATGCAACAGTATTTCTACCGTATAGCATGAATAATTGCAACCACTGTGAAAGTTATGGTCATATCTACGTTCCGGGCAGCCTAGGCTTCACGCTAGGGCGTTGCTCCACCACATCGAATAGCTACGACCTTAGAAGTCAACGACTGAGGCATAAAATACAAAATAAGGACAACAGCTTTTCCATCGTATAAAACGAATAATTGCAACCAGTGTGAAAGTTATGGTCTTTTCTACGTTCCGGGCAACCGAGGCTTCACTCTAGGGCGTTGCTCCACCAGGTCGAATAGTTAGGGCCTATGAATTCAACGCCTGAAGCATAAAATACAATAAAACTACAACAGTTTTTCCATCGTATAACAGGAATAATTGCAACCAGTGTTAAGGTTATGGTCATTTCTACGTTCAGGGCAATCTAGGCTGCATTCTAGGGCGTTGCTCCACTAGATCGAATTGTTAGGGCCTTAGAAGTCAACGCCAGAAGCATAAAATACCATTTAGATACAACAGTTTTTCCATCGTATAAAACGAATAATTGCAACCAGTGTGAAAGTAATGAACATTTCGACGTTTCAGGCATCCTAGACTTAACTCTGAGGCATTGATCCACCAGATCGAAGAGTTAGGGCCTCAGAAGTCAACGCCAGAAGCATAAAATACAAAATAAAACAACATTCTTTCCATCGTATAAAACGAAAAATTGCAACCACTGCGAAAGTGATGGTCATATCCACGTTCCGGGCAACCTCAGCTTGACTCTAGGGCGCTGCTCCAGCAGATCGAATGGCTAGGGTCTTAGAAGTCAACGCCCGAAGCATAAAATACGATAAAGATACAACTGTTTTTCCATCGTATAGCAGGAATAATTGCATCAAGCGTGAAGGAAATGGTCATTTCTACGTTTCGGGCAACCTAGGCTTTACTCTAGGGCGCTGCTCCACCAGATCGAATAGTTAGGGTCTTAGAAGTCAACGCCCGAAGCGTAAAATACAATAAAGGTACAACAGTTTTGCCATCGAATAACAGGAATATTTGCAACCAGAGTGAAGGTGATGGTCATTTCTACGTTCCGGGCAACCTAGGCTCCACTCTAGGGTGTTGGTCCACCAAATCCAATAGTTCGGCCTAAGAAGTCAGCGCCAGAAGCACCAAATGCAAAATAAATACAACAGTTTTTCCATCGTATAAAACGAATAATTGCAACCAGTGTGAAGGTAATGGTCATTTCTACGTTCCGGGCAACCTAGGCTTCAGTCTAGGGCGTTGCTCAACTACATCGAATAGCTGCGGCCTTAGAAGTAAACGCCAGAAGCATAAAGTACAATATAAATACAACAGTTTTTCCATTGAATAAAACGAATAATTGCTATCAGTGTGAAAGTGATGGTCATTTCTACGTTCCGGGTAACATAGGCTACACCCTTGGATGTTGCCCCACCAGATGGAATAGCTAGGACCTTAGGAGTCAAAGCCAGAAGCAGAAAATACAATAAAAATGCAACAGTATTTCTACCGTATAGCATGAATAATTGCAACCACTGTGAAAGTTATGGTCTTTTCTACGTTCCGGGCAACCGAGGCTTCACTCTAGGGCGTTGCTCCACCAGGTCGAATAGTTAGGGCCTATGAATTCAACGCCTGAAGCATAAAATACAATAAAACTACAACAGTTTTTCCATCGTATAACAGGAATAATTGCAACCAGTGTTAAGGTTATGGTCATTTCTACGTTGAGGGCAACCTAGGCTTCATTCTAGGGCGTTGCTCCACTAGATCGAATAGTTAGAGCCTTAGAAGTCAACGCCAGAAGCATAAAATACCATTTCGATACAACAGTTTTTCCATCGTATAAAACGAATAATTGCAACCAGTGTGAAAGTAAAGGCCATTTCTACGTTCCGGGCAACACAGGCTTCACTCTAGGGCGTTGTTCCACCAGATCGAATAGTTAGGGCCTAAGAAGTCAACGCCAGAAGCATAAAATGCAATGAAAATGGAACAGTTTTTCCATCATATAGAATGAATAATTGCAATCAGTGTGAAAGTAATGATCATTTCGACGTTTCGGGCATCCTAGATTTAACTCTGAGGCATTGCTCCACCAGATCGAATACGTAGGGCCTTGGAAGTCAACGCCAGAAGCATAAAGTACAATAAAAATGCAACAGTTTGTCCATCGTATAACAGGAATAATTGCAACCAGTGTGAAAGCGATAGTCATTTCTACGTTTCGGGCAACCTAGGCTTCACTGTAGGGCGTTGCTCCGCCAGATCGAATAGTTAGGGCCTGAGAAGTCTGCGCCAGAAGCATAAAATAGAATATAAATGCAACAGTTTTTCCATCGTATAAAACGAATAATAGCAACCAGTTTGAAAGTTAAGGTAATTTCTACGTTCCGGGCAACCTAGGCTTCACTCTAGGGCGTTGCTCCACCAGATCGAATAGTTAGGGCATTGCAAGTCGACGCCCGAAGCGTAAAATACAAAATAAAAAGAACAGCTTTTCCATTGTATAAAACGAATAATTGCAACCGGAGTGAAAGTTATGGTCATTTCTACGTTCCGGGCAACCTATGCTTCACACTAGGGCGTTGCATCACTGGATCGAATAGTTAGGGCCTTGGAAGCCAACGCCAGAAGCATAAAATACAAAATAAGGACAACAGCTTTTCCTTCGTATAAAACGAATAATTGCAACCAGTGCGAATGTAATGGTCATTTCTACGTTTCGGGCAACATACGCTTCACTCTTGGACGCTGCCCCCGGGATCGAATAGTTAGGGCCTAAGAATTCAACGCCAGAAGCATAGAGTACAATAAAAATGCAACAGTTTTTCCATCGTATAGCATGAATAATTGCAACCAGTGTGACAGTAATAGTCATTTCATCGTTTCGGCATCCTAGACTTAACTGTGAGGCATTCCTCCACCAGATCGAATACAAAGGGCCTTAGTAGTCAAAGCCAGAAGTATAAAGTACAGAACAATCCAACAGTTTGTCCATCGTATAACAGGAATATTGCAAACACTGTGAAAGTAATGGTCATTTCTACGTTCCGGGCAGCCTAGGCTTCACGCTAGGGCGTTGCTCCACCACATCGAATTGCTACGACCTTAGAAGTCAACGACTGAAGCATAAAATACAAAATAAGGACAACAGCTTTTCCATCGTATAAAACGAATAATTGCAACCAGTGTGAAAGTTATGGCCTTTTCTACGTTCCGGGCAACCGAGGCTTCACTCTAGGGCGTTGCTGCACCAGATCGAATAGTTAGGGCCTATGAATTCAACGCCTGAAGCATAAAATACAATAAAACTACAACAGTATTTCTACCGTATAGCATGAATAATTGCAACCACTGTGAAAGTTATGGTCATATCTACGTTCCGGGCAACCTAGGCTTGACTCTAGGGCGTTGCTCCACCACATCTAATAGCTACGACCTTAGAAGTCAACGCCAGAAGCATAAAATACAATATAAATACAACAGCTTTTCCAACGTAAAGAATGAATAATTGCAAACAGTGAGAAAGTAATGGTCATTTCAACGTTCCGGGCAACCTAGGCTTCACTCTAGGGCGTTGCTCCACCAGATCGAATAGTTAGGGCATTGGAAGTCCACGCCCGAAGCATAAAATACAAAATAAAGAGAACAGTTTTTCCGTTGTATAAAACGAATAATTGCAACCGGAGTGAAAGTTATGGTCATTTCTACGTTCCGGGCAGCCTAGGCTTCACGCTAGGGCGTTGCTCCACCACATCGAATAGCTACGACCTTAGAAGTCAACGACTGAGGCATAAAATACAAAATAAGGACAACAGCTTTTCCATCGTATAGAACGAATAATTGCAACCAGTGTGAAAGTTATGGTCTTTTCTCCGATCCGGGCAACCGAGGCTTCACTCTAGGGCGTTGCTCCACCAGGTCGAATAGTTAGGGCCTATGAATTCAACGCCTGAAGCATAAAATACAATAAAACTACAACAGTTTTTCCATCGTATAACAGGAATAATTGCAACCAGTGTTAAGGTTATGGTCATTTCTACGTTCAGGGCAACCTAGGCTTCATTCTAGGGCGTTGCTCCGCTAGATCGAATAGTTAGGGCTTTAGAAGTCAACGCCAGAAGCATAAAATACCATTTAGATACAACAGTTTTTCCACCGTATAAAACGAATAATTGCAACCAGTGTGAAAGTAAAGGCCATTTCTACGTTCCGGGCAACACAGGCTTCACTCTAGGGCGTTGTTCCACCAGATCGAATAGTTAGGGCCTAAGAAGTCAACGCCAGAAGCATAAAATACAATAAAAATGGAACAGTTTTTCCATCATATAGAATGAATAATTGCAATCAGTGTGAAAGCAATGATCATTTCGACGTTTCGGGCATCCTAGATTTAACTCTGAGGCATTGCTCCACCAGATCGAATACGTAGGGCCTTGGAAGTCAACGCCAGAAGCATAAAGTACAATAAAAGTGCAACAGTTTGTCCATCGTATAGCATGAGTAATTGCAACCAGTGTGACAGTAATAATCATTTCATTGTTTCGGCATCCTAGACTTAACTGTGAGGCATTGCTCCACCAGATCGAATACAAAGGGCCTTAGTAGTCAAAGCCAGAAGTATAAAGTACAGAACAAACCAACAGTTTGTCCATCGTATAACAGGAATATTGCAAACACTGTGAAAGTAATGGTCATTTCTACGTTCCGGGCAGCCTAGGCTTCACGCTAGGGCGTTGCTCCACCACATCGAATAGCTACGACCATAGAAGTCAACGACTGAGGCATAAAATACATAATAAGGACAACAGCTTTTCCATCGTATAGAACGAATAATTGCAACCAGTGTGAAAGTTATGGTCTTTTCTCCGATCCGGGCAACCGAGGCTTCACTCTAGGGCGTTGCTCCACCAGGTCGAATAGTTAGGGCCTATGAATTCAACGCCTGAAGCATAAAATACAATAAAACTACAACAGTTTTTCCATCGTATAACAGGAATAATTGCAACCAGTGTTAAGGTTATGGTCATTTCTACGTTGAGGGCAACCTAGGCTTCATTCTAGGGCGTTGCTCCACTAGATCGAATAGTTAGAGCCTTAGAAGTCAACGCCAGAAGCATAAAATACCATTTCGATACAACAGTTTTTCCATCGTATAAAACGAATAATTGCAACCAGTGTGAAAGTAAAGGCCATTTCTACGTTCCGGGCAACACAGGCTTCACTCGAGGGCGTTGTTCCACCAGATCGAATAGCTAGGGCCTAAGAAGTCAACGCCAGAAGCATAAAATGCAATGAAAATGGAACAGTTTTTCCATCATATAGAATGAATAATTGCAATCAGTGTGAAAGTAATGATCATTTCGACGTTTCGGGCATCCTAGATTTAACTCTGAGGCATTGCTCCACCAGATCGAATACGTAGGGCCTTGGAAGTCAACGCCAGAAGCATAAAGTACAATAAAAATGCAACAGTTTGTCCATCGTATAACAGGAATAATTGCAACCAGTGTGAAAGCGATAGTCATTTCTACGTTTCGGGCAACCTAGGCTTCACTGTAGGGCGTTGCTCCGCCAGATCGAATAGTTAGGGCCTGAGAAGTCTGCGCCAGAAGCATAAAATAGAATATAAATGCAACAGTTTTTCCATCGTATAAAACGAATAATAGCAACCAGTTTGAAAGTTAAGGTAATTTCTACGTTCCGGGCAACCTAGGCTTCACTCTAGGGCGTTGCTCCACCAGATCGAATATTTAGGGCATTGCAAGTCGACGCCCGAAGCGTAAAATACAAAATAAAAAGAACAGCTTTTCCATTGTATAAAACGAATAATTGCAACCGGAGTGAAAGTTATGGTCATTTCTACGTTCCGGGCAACCTATGCTTCACACTAGGGCGTTGCACCACTGGATCGAATAGTTAGGGCCTTGGAAGCCAACGCCAGAAGCATAAAATACAAAATAAGGACAACAGCTTTTCCTTCGTATAAAACGAATAATTGCAACCAGTGCGAATGTAATGGTCATTTCTACGTTTCGGGCAACATACGCTTCACTCTTGGACGCTGCCCCCGGGATCGAATAGTTAGGGCCTAAGAATTCAACGCCAGAAGCATAGAGTACAATAAAAATGCAACAGTTTTTCCATCGTATAGCATGAATAATTGCAACCAGTGTGACAGTAATAGTCATTTCATCGGTTCGGCATCCTAGACTTAACTGTGAGGCATTCCTCCACCAGATCGAATACAAAGGGCCTTAGTAGTCAAAGCCAGAAGTATAAAGTACAGAACAATCCAACAGTTTGTCCATCGTATAACAGGAATATTGCAAACACTGTGAAAGTAATGGTCATTTCTACGTTCCGGGCAGCCTAGGCTTCACGCTAGGGCGTTGCTCCACCACATCGAATTGCTACGACCTTAGAAGTCAACGCCTGAAGCATAAAATACAATATAAATACAACAGCTTTTCCGTCGTATAAAACGAATAATTGCAACTGGTGTGATAGTTATGGTCATTTCTACGTTCCGGGCAACATAGGCTTCAGCCTAGGGCGTTGCTCCACCAGATCGAATAGTTAGGGCCTTAGAAGTCAACGCCAGAAGCATAAAGTACAATAAATATGCAACAGTTTTTCCATCGTATAACAGGAATAATTGCAACCAGTGTGAAAGTAATGGTCATTTCTACGTTTCGGGCAACCTAGGCTTTACTCTAGGGCGTTGCTCCACCAGATCGAATAGCTAGAGACTTGGAGGTCAACGCCAGAAACATAAAATACTATAAATGTGCAACAGTTTTTCCATCGTATAACAGGAATAATTGCAACCAGTGTGAAAGTACTGGTCATTTCTACGTTTCGGGCAACCTAGACTTCACTCTAGTGCGTTTCCCCACCAACTCGAATAGCTAGGGCCTTAGAAGTCAACGCCCAAAGCATAAAATACAATAAAAGTATAACAGTTTTTCCATCGTATAAGAAGAATAATTGTAACCAGTGTGAAAGTAATGGTCATTTCTACGTTTTGGGCAACATACGCTTCACTCTTGAACGTTGCCCCACGAGATCGAATAGCTAGGACCTTAGAAGTCAACGCCAGAAACATAAAATACTATAAAAGTGCAACAGTTTTTCCATCGTATAACAGGAATGACTGCAACCAGTGTGAAAGTACTGGTCATTTCTTCGTTTCGGGCAACCTAGACTTCACTCTAGGGCGTTTCCCCACCAAATCGAATAGCTAGGGCCTTAGAAGCCGACGCCCAAAGCATAAAATACAATAAAAGTAAAACAGTTTTTCCATCGTATAAAAAGAATAATTGCAACCAGTGTGAACGTAATGGTCATTTCTACGTTCCGGGCACCCTAGGCTTCGCCCTAGGGCGTTGCTCCACCAGATCGAATAGCTAGAGACTTGGAGGTCAACGCCAGAAACATAAAATACTATAAATGTGCAACAGTTTTTCCATCGTATAACAGGAATAATTGCAACCAGTGTGAAAGTAATGGTAATTACTACGTTCCGGGTAACCTAGGATACACTCTAGGGCGTTGCTCCACCAGAGCGAACAGTTAGGGCCTAAGAAGTCAACGCCAGAAGCATTAAATGCTATAAAAATACAACAGCCCTTCCATCGTATAACAGGAATAATTGCAACCAGTGTGAAAGTTATGGTAATTTCTACGTTCCGGGCAACCTAGGCTTAATTCTAGGGCGTTGTTCCAACAGATCGAATAGTTAGGGCCTAAGAAGTCAACGCCAGAAGCATAAAAAACAATATAAATACAACACCTTACCCATCGTATAAAACGAATAATTGCAATCAGAATGAAAGTTATGTCATTTCTACGTTTCGGGCATCCTACACTTAACTCTGAGGCATTGCTCCACCAGATCGTATACACAGGGCCTTAGACGTCGAATCCAGGAGCGTAAAGTACAATATAAATCCAACAGGTTGTCCATCGTATAACAGGAATAATTGCAACCAGTGTTAAAGTTATGGTCATTTCTACGTTCCGGACAACCTAGGCTTCATTCTAGGGCGTTGCTCCACTAGATCGAATAGTTAGGGCCTTAGAAGTCAACGCCAGGAGCATAAAATACGATATAGATACACCAGTTTTTCCATTGTATAAAACGAATATCTTCAAACAGTGTGAAAGGAATGGCCATTTCTACGTACCGGGCAAACTAGGCTTTACTCTAGGGCGTTGCTCCACCAGATCGAATAGTTAGGGACTTAGAATTCGACGCCAGAAGCATAAAATATTCTAAAAATACAACAGTCCTTCAATCGCATAACAGGAATAATTGCAACCAGTGTGAAAGTAATGGTCACTTCTACGTTCCGGGCAACCTAGGCTTCCCTCTAGGATGTTGCTCCACCCGATCGAATAGCTAGGGACTAGGAGGTCAGCGCCAGAAGCATAAAGTACAATAAAAATACAACAATTTTTCCATCGTGTAACAGGAATAATTGCAACCAGTGTGAAGGATATGGTCATTTCAATGTTCCGGGCAAACCTAGGCTTCACTCTAGGGCGTTCCTCCACCAGATCGAATAGTCAGGGCCTAAGAAGTCAACGCCAGAGGCATAAAATACAATAAATATACAACAGCTTTTCCATCGTGTAACAGGAATAATTGCAACCAGTGTGAAAGATATGGCCATTTCTACGTTCCGGGCAACCTAGGCTCCACCCTAGGCCGTTGCTCCACCACATCGAATAGCTACGGCCTTAGAAGTCAACGCCAGAAGCATAAATTACAATAAAATACAACAGTTCTTCCCTCGTATAGAATGAATAATTGCAAACAGTGTGAAAGTAATGGTCATTTCTATGTTGCGGGCAACCTAGACTTAAATCTAGGGCGTTGCTCCACCAGATGGAATAGGTAGGGCCATAGATGTCAACGCCCGAAGCCTAAAATACAGTAAAGATACAACAGTTTTTCCATCGTGTAACAGGAATAATTGCAGCCAGTGTGAAAGTCATGGTCATTTCTACGTTCCGGGCAACCTAGGCTTCACTCTAGGCAGTTGTTACACCAGATCGAAAAGTTAGGGCCTAAGAAGTCAACTCCAGAGGCATAAAACACAATATAAATACAACAGTCTTTCCATCGTAAAAAACAAATAATAGTAACCGGTGTGAAAGAGATGGTCATTTCTACCTTCCGGGCAACCTAGCCTACACTCTAGGGCGTTGTTCCACCAGATCGAATAGTTAGGGCCTAAGAAGTCAACGCCAGAAGCATAAAATATAAAATAAATACAACAGTTTTTCCATCGTATAAAACGGATAATTGAAACTGGTTTGAAAGTTAGGGTCATTTCTACCTTCCGGGCAACCTAGGGTTCACTCAAGGGCGTTGCTCCTCCAGATCGAATAGCCAGGGCCTTAGAAGTCTATGCCCGGAGCATAAAATACAATATAAATACAACAGCTTTTCCATTGTATAAAACGAATAATTGCAACCAGTGTGAAAGTTATGGTCATTTCTACGTTCCGGGCGACATAGGATTGACTCTTGGACGTTGCGCCACCAGATAGAATAGTTTGGGCCTTAGAAGTCAACGCTCGAATCAAAAAATACAAAATAAATAGAACTGTTTTTCCATTGTATAAAACGAATAACTGCACCAGTATGAAAGTTATGGTCATTTCTACGTTCCCGGCAACATAGGCTTCACTCTAGGGCGTTGCTCCACCATATCGAATGGCTACGGACTTAGAAGTCAACTCCAGGAGCATAAAATACAAAATAAATACAACAGTTTTTCTATCGTATAAAACGAATATTTGCAACCGGTGTGTAAGTTATGGTCATTTCTACGTTCCCGGCAACCTAGGCTACACTCTATGGCGTTTCTCCACCAGACCGAATAGTTCGGGCCTAAGAAGTCAACTCCAGAGGCATAAAACACAATAAAAATAAAAGAGTTTTTCCATCGTATAAGACGAATATTTGCAACCGGTGTGAAAGTTATGGTCATTTCTATGTTCCGTGCAAACCTAAGCTTCACTCTAGGGCATTGCTCCACCAGATCGAATAGTTAGGGCCTATGAAGTCAACGCCAGAGGCATAAAGTACAATAAAAATACAACAGCTTTTCCATCGTGTAACAGGAATAATTGCAACCAGTGTGAAGGATATGGTCATTTCAATGTTCCGGACAAACCTAGGCTTCACTTTAGGGCGTTGCTCCACCAGATCGAATAGTTAGGGCCTAAGAAGTCAACGCCAGAGGCATAAAATACAATAAATATACAACAGCTTTTCCATCGTGTAACAGGAATAATTGCAACCAGTGTGAAAGATATGGCCGTTTCCACGTTCCGGGCAACCTAGGCTCCACCCTAGGGCGTTGCTCCACCACATCGAATAGCTACGGCCTTAGAAGTCAACGCCAGAAGCATAAATTACAATAAAATACAACAGTTCTTCCCTCGTATAGAATAAATAATTGCAAACAGTGTGAAAGTAATGGTCATTTCTATGTTGCGGGCAACCTAGACTTAACTCTAGGGCGTTGCTCCACCAGATGGAATAGGTAGGGCCATAGATGTCAACGCGCGAAGCCTAAAATACAGTAAAGATACAACAGTTTTTCCATCGTGTAACAAGAATAATTGCAGCCAGTGTGAAAGTCATGGTCATTTCTACGTTCCGGGCAACCTAGGCTTCACTCTAGGCCGTTGTTACACCAGATCGAAAAGTTAGGGCCTAAGAAGTCATCTCCAGAGGCATAACACACAATATAAATACAACAATCCTTCCATCGTAAAAAACAAATAATAGTAACCGGTGTGAAAGAGATGGTCATTTCTACCTTCCGGGCAACCTAGCCTACACTCTAGGGCGTTGCTCCACCAGATCGAAAAGTTAGGGCCTTAGAAGTCTACACCCGGAGCATAAAGTACAATAAAAATACAACAGTTTTTCCATCGTATAAAATGAATAATTGCAACCAGTGTGAAAGTGATAGTCATTTCTACGATCCGGGCAACGTCTGCCTCACTCTACGGAGTTGTTCCACCAGATCGAATAGTTAGGGCATAGGAAGTCAAGGCCAGAAGCACCAAATACAAAATAAATAAAACAGCTTTTCCATCGTAAAAAACGAATAATTGAAACCGGTGTGAAAGATATGGTCATTTCTACGTTCCGGGCAACCTAGGCTCCACTCTAGGGCGTTGCTCCACCACATCGAATAGCTACGGCCTTAGAAGTCAACGCCAGAAGCATAAAATACAGTAAAATGCAACAGTTCTTCACTCGTATAGAATGAATAACTGAAACCTGTGTGAAGGTAAATGTCATTTCTACGTTCCCGCCAACCTAGGCTTCACTCTAGGGTGCTGCTCCACCAGATCGTACAGCTAGGGACTTAGAAGTCAACGCCAGAGGCATAAAATACAATAAAAATGCAACAGTTTTTCCATCGTGTAACAAGAATAATTGCAACCAGTGTGAACGATATGGTCATTTCTACCTTCCTGGCAACCTAGATTTCGCTCTAGGGCGTTGCTCCACCACATCGAATAGTTAGGGCCTTAGGAGTCAATGCCCGAAGCATAAAATACAATATAGATACAGCAGCTTTTGCATCGTGTAACAGTAGTAATTGCAACCAGTGTGAAGGTAATGGTCATTTCTACGTTCCGGGCAACCTAGGCTTCACTCTTGGGCGTTACTCCACCAGATCCAATAGAGTCGGCCTTAGAAGTCAACGCCAGTAGCATAAAATACAAAATAAATACAACAGTGTTTCCATTGTATAAAACGGATAATTGAAACTGGTTTGAAAGTTAGGGTCATTTCTACGTTCCGGGCAACCTAGGCTTCACTCAAGGGCGTTGCTCCTCCAGATCGAATAGCCAGGGCCTTAGAAGTCTATGCCCGGAGCATAAAATACAATAAAAATACAACAGTTTTTCCATCGTATAAAATGAATAATTGCAACCAGCGTGATGGTAATGGTCATTTCTACGTTCCGGGAAACCTAGGCTTCACTCTAGGGCGCTGCTCCACCAGATCGTATAGCTAGGGACTTAGAAGTCAACGCCAGAAGCATAAAATACAATATAAATACAACAGCTTTTCCACCGTATAAAACGAATAATTGCAACCAGTGTGAAAGTTATGGTTATTTCTACGTTCCGGACAACCTAGGCTACACTCTATGGCGTTGCTCCACCAGATCGAATAGTTAGGGCCTAAGAAGTCAACTCCAGAGGCACAAAACACAATATAAATAAAACAGTTTTTCCATCGTATAAAACGAATATTTGCAACCGGTGTGAAGATTATGGTCATATCCATGTTCCGGGCAAACCTAGGCTTCACTCTAGGGCGTTGCTCCACCAGATCGAATAGTTAGGGCCTAAGAAGTCAACGCCAGAGGCATAAAATACAATAAAAATACAACAGTTTTTCCATCGTGTAACAGGAATAATTGCAACCTGTGTGGAGGATATGGTCATTTGTACGTTACGGGCATCCTAGGCTTCACTCTAGGGCGTTGCTCCACCAGATCGAATAGGTGTGGCCCTCGAAGTCAACGCCGGAAGCATAAAATACAAAATAAAAAGAACAGTTTTTCCATTGTATAAAACGAATAATTGAAACCAGTATGATAGCTATGGTCATTTCTACGTTCCGGGCATCCTAGACTTCACCCTAGGGCGTTGCTCCACCAAATCGAATATCTAGGGCCTTAGAAGTCAACGCCCGAAGCATAAAATACAATAAAAAAACAACAGTTTTTCCATCGTATAACAGGAGTAATTGCAACCAGAGTGAAGGTGATGGTCATTTCTAGGATCCGGGCGACGTAGGCTTCACTCTGGGGCGTTGGTCCACAAGAGCGAATAGTTAGGGCCTAAGAAGTCAACGCCAGAAGCATAAAATACAAAATAAATACAACAGTTTTTCCATCGTATAAGACAAATAATTGCAACGAGTGTGAAAGGTATGGTCATTTCTACGTTCCGGGCAACCTAGGTTTGGCTCTAGGGCGTTGTTACACCAGATCGAATACTTAGAGCCTAAGAAGTGAACGCCAGAAGCATAAAATACAATATATATACAACAGTTTTTCCATCGTATAAAACGAATTATTGCATCCAGTGTGAATGTTATGGTCATACGTACGTTCCGGGCAACCTAGGCTTGACTCTAGGGCGTTGCTCCACCAGATGGAATAGGTAGGGACATAGAAGTCAACGCCCGAAGCCTAAAATACAGTAAAGATACAACAGTTTTTCCATCGTATAAAATGAATAATTGCAACGAGTGTGATGGTAATGGTCATTTCCACATTTTCGGCAACCTGGGCTTCACTCTAGGGCGTTGCTCAACCAGATCGAATAGTTAGGGCCTAAGAAGTCAACCACAGAAGCATAAAATATAATATAAATACAACAGCTTTTCCATCGTATAGAACGAATAATTGCAACCAGTGTGAAAGTTATGGTCATTTCTACATACCGGGCAACCTAGACATCACCCTAGCGCGTTGCCCAACCAGATCGAATAGTTAGGGCCTTAGAAGTCAACGCCCAAAGCTTAAAATACAGTATAAATACAGCAGCTTTTCCATCGTATAACAGGAATAACTGCAACCTGTGTGAAGGTACTGGTCATTTCTACGTTCCGGGCAACCTAGGCTTCACTCTAGGGCGTTGCTCCGCCAGCTCGAATAGCTACCGCCTTAGAAGTCAACGCCAGAAGCATAAAATACAATATAAATGCAACAGTTTTTGCATCGTATAACAGCAGTTATTGCAACCACTGTGAAGGTAATGGTCATTCCTACGTTTCGGGCAACCTAGGCTTCACTCTAGGGCGTTACTTCACCAGATCGAATAGTTAGGGCCTTAGAAGTCATCGCCAGAAGCATAAAATACAAAATAAATACAACAGTTTTTCCATCGTATAAAACGGATAATTGAAACTCGTTTGAAAGATAGAGTCATTTCTACGTTCCAGGCTACCTAGGCTTCACTCTAGGGCGTTGCTCCACCAGATCGAATAGTTAGGGAATTAGAAGGCTACGCACGAAGCATATAATAAGATAAAAATGCAACAGTTTTTCCATCGTATAACACGAGTAATTGCAACCAGCGTGAAGGATATGGTCATTTCTACGTTCCGGGCAACCTAGGCTTCACTCTAGGGCGTTGCTCCACCAGATCGAATAGTTAGGGCCTAAGAAGTCAACGCCAGAGGCATAAAATACAATAAAAATACAACAGTTTTTCCATCGTGTAACAGGAATAATTGCAACCTGTGTGAAGGATATGGTCATTTCTACGTTCCGGGCAACCTAGCCTTCACTCTAGGGCGTTGCTCCACCAGATCGAATAGGTATGGCCTTAGAAGACAACGCCGGAAGCATAAAATACGAAATAAAAAGAACAGTTTTTCCATTGTATAAAACGAATAATTGCAACCAGTGTGAAAGTTATGGTCATTTCTATGTTCCGGGCAAACCTAGGCTTCACTCTATGGCGTTGCTCCACCACATCGAATAGCTACGGCCTTGGAAGTCAACGCCAGAGGCATAAAATACAATTAAATACAACACTTCTTCCCTCGTATAGAATGAATAATTGTAAACAGTGTGAAAGTAATGGTCATTTCTATGTTGCGGGCAACCTAGACTTGACTCTAGGGCGTTGCTCCACCAGATGGAATAGGTAGGGACATAGAAGTCAACGCCCGAAGCCTAAAATACAGTAAAGATACAACAGTTTTTCCATCGTGTAACAGGAATAATTGCAGCCAGTGTGAAAGTCATTGTCATTTCTACGTTCCGGGCAACCTAGGCTTCACTCTAGGGCGTTGTTACACCAGATCGAAAAGTTAGGGCCTAAGAAGTCAACTCCAGAGGCATAAAACACAATATAAATACAACAATCCTTCCATCGTAAAAAACAAATAATAGTAACCGGTGTGAAAGAGATGGTCATTTCTACCTTCCGGGCAACCTAGCCTACACTCTAGGGCGTTGCTCCACCAGATCGAATAGTTAGGGCCTTAGAAGTCTACGCCCGGAGCATAAAGTACAATAAAAATACAACAGTTTTTCCATCGTATAAAATGAATAATTGCAACGAGTGTGAAGGTAATGGTCATTCCTACGTTTCGGGCTACCTAGGCTTCACTCTAGGGCGTTGCTCCACCAGATCGAATAGTTAGGGACTTAGAAGGCTACGCACGAAGCATATAATAAGATAAAAATGCAACAGTTTTTCCATCGTATAACACGAGTAATTGCAACCAGTGTGAAGGATATGGTCATTTCTACGTTCCGGGCAACCTAGGCTTCACTATAGGTCGTTGCTCCGCCAGATTGAATAGGTATGGCCTTAGAAGTCAACGCCCGAAGCATAAAATACAAAATAAAAAGAACAGTTTTTCCATTGTATAAAACGAATAATTGCAACCAGTGTGAAAGTTATGGTCATTTCTACTTTCTGGGCAACCTAGGCTTCACTCTAGGGCGTTGCTCCACCAGATCGAATAGTTAGGGCCTAAGAAGTCAACGCCAGAGGCATAAAATACAATAAAAATACAACAGTTTTTCCATCGTGTAACAGGAATAATTGCAACCTGTGTGAAGGATATGGTCATTTCTACGTTCCGGGCAACCTAGGCTTCACTCTAGGGCGTTGCTCCACCAGATCGAATAGGTATGGCCTTAGAAGACAACGCCGGAAGCATAAAATACGAAATAAAAAGAACAGTTTTTCCATTGTATAAAACGAATAATTGCAACCAGTGTGAAAGTTATGGTCATTTCTATGTTCCGGGCAAACCTAGGCTTCACTCTATGGCGTTGCTCCACCACATCGAATAGCTACGGCCTTAGAAGTCAACGCCAGAGGCATAAAA
Source organism: Calliopsis andreniformis (assembly GCF_051401765.1). Lineage (NCBI taxonomy): Eukaryota > Metazoa > Arthropoda > Insecta > Hymenoptera > Andrenidae > Calliopsis > Calliopsis andreniformis. Next base: position 714,536 of record NW_027480442.1, on the reverse strand, counting down.
TACAATAAAATACAACACTTCTTCCCTCGTATAGAATGAATAATTGTAAACAGTGTGAAAGTAATGGTCATTTCTATGTTGCGGGCAACCTAGACTTGACTCTAGGGCGTTGCTCCACCAGATGGAATAGGTAGGGACATAGAAGTCAACGCCCGAAGCCTAAAATACAGTAAAGATACAACAGTTTTTCCATCGTGTAACAGGAATAATTGCAGCCAGTGTGAAAGTCATTGTCATTTCTACGTTCCGGGCAACCTAGGCTTCACTCTAGGGCGTTGTTACACCAGATCGAAAAGTTAGGGCCTAAGAAGTCAACTCCAGGGGCATAAAACACAATATAAATACAACAGTCTTTCCATCGTAAAAAACAAATAATAGTAACCGGTGTGAAAGAGATGGTCATTTCTACCTTCCGGACAACCTAGCCTACACTCTAGGGCGTTGCTCCACCAGATCGAATAGTTAGGTCCTTAGAAGTCTACGCCCGGAGCATAAAGTACAATAAAAATACAACAGTTTTTCCATCGTATAAAATGAATAATTGCAACCAGTGTGATGGTAATGGTCATTTCCACATTTTGGGCATCCTGGGCTTCACTCTAGGGCGTTGCTCAACCAGATCGAATAGTTAGGGCCTAAGAAGTCAACCGCAGAAGCATAAAATATAATATAAATACAACAGCTTTTCCATCGTATAGAACGAATAATTGCAACCAGTGTGAAAGTAATGGTCATTTCAACGTTCCGGGCAACCTAGGTTTCGCTCTAGGGCGATGCACCTCCACATCGAATACTTAGGGCCTTAGAAGTCAACGACCGAAGCATAAAATACAAAATAAATAGAACAGTTTTTCCATTGTATAAAACGAATAATTGCAACCAGTGTGAAAGTTATGGTCATTTCTACGATCCGAGCTGCCTAGGCTTCACTCTAGGGCGTTGCTCCACCACATTGAATAGCTACGGCCTTAGAAGTCAACGGCAGAAGCATAATATACATTATAAATACAACAGCTTTCCATCGTATAAGACGAATGTTTGCAAATATTGTGAAAGTAACGGTCATTTCTATGTTCCGGGCAACCTAGGCCTCACTCTAGGGCGTTGCTCCGCCGGATCGAATAGTTAGGGCCTAAGAAGTCAACGCCAGAAGCATAAGATACAAAAATACAACAGTCTTTCCATCGTGTGACAGGAATAATTCCAACCAGTTTGAAGGTAATAGTCATTTCTACGTTCCGGGCAACCTTGGCTTCACTCTAGGGCGTTGGTCCACCAGATCGAATAGTTAGGGCCTAAGAAGTCGACGCCAGAAGCATAAAATACAATAAAAATACAACAGTTTTTCCATCGTATAGCATGAATAATTGCAACCAGAGTGAAAGTAATGGTCATTTCTACGTTTCGGGCAACCTAGGCTTCACTCTAGGTCTTTGCTCCAAAAGATCGAATAGCTAGGGCCTTAGAAGTCAATGGCCGAAGCATAAAATACAATAAAGATACAACAGTTTTGCCATCGTATAACAGGAATAATTGCAACCAGTGTGAAAGTGATGGTCATTTCTACGTTCCGGGCAACCTAGGCTTCACTCTAGGGCGTTGTTCCACCAGATAGAATAGTTAGGGCCTAAGAAGTCAACGCCAGAAGCATAAAATATAATATAAATACAACAGTTTTTCCATCGTATAAAACGAATAATTGAAACCAGTATGAAAGCTATGGTAATTTCTACGTTCCGCGCAACCTAGGCTTCACTCTAGGGCGTTGCTCGACCAGTTAGAATAGCTAGGGCCTTAGAAGTCAACGCCCGAAGCATAAAATACAAAATAAATAGAACAGTTTTTCCATCGCATAAAACGAATAATTGCTACCAGTGTGAAGGTAATGGTCTTTTCTACGTTCCGGGCAACCTAGGCTTCACTCTAGGGCGGTGCACCACCAGATCAAATAGTTAGGGCCTAAGAAGTCAACGCCAGAAGCATAAAATACAATATAAATACAACAGCTTTTCAATCGTATAAAATGAATAATTGCAACCAGTGTGAAAGTAATGGTCATTTCTGCGTCCCGGGGAACCTAGACTTCAGTCTAGGGCGTTGCTCCACCAGATCGAATAGTTAGGGACCTACAATTCAACGCCAGAAGCATAAAATACAATAAAAATTCAACAGTCTTTCCATCGTATAAAAAGAATAATTGCAACCAGTCTGAAAGTAATGGTCATTTCTACGCTTCGGGCAACATACGCTTAACTATTGGACGTTGCCCCACGAGATCGAATAGCTACGACCTTAGAAGTCAACACCTGAAACATAAAATACAATAAAAATACAACAGTTTCTCCATCGTATAGCATGAATAATTGCAACCAGTGTGAAAGTAATGGTCATTTCTACGTTCCGGGCCACCTAGGCTTCACCCTAGGATGTTGTTCCACCAGATCGAATAGTTAGGACCTAGGAAGTCAACGCCAGGAGAATAAAATACAATATAAGTACAACAGCTTTTCCACTGTATAAAACGGATAATTGCAACCAGTGTGAATGTAATGGACGTTTCTATGTTCCGGGCAACCTACGTTTCACTCTGAGGCGTTGCTACACCAGATCGAAGAGTTAGGGCCTTAAAAGTCAACGCCAGAAGCATAAACTACAAAATAAATACAACAGTCTTTCCATCGTATAAAACGAATAATTGCAACCTGTGTGAAGGTTATGGTCATTTCCACGTTCCGGGCAACCAAGGCTTCACTGTAGGATGTTGCACCACCACATCGAATAGCTACGGCCTTAGAAGTCAACGCCTGAAGCATAAAATACAATATAAATACAACAGTTTTTCCATCGTATAAAACGAATAATTGCAACCAGTATGAAGGTTATGGTCATTTCTACTTTCCGGGCAACCTAGGCTTCGCTCTAGGGCGTTGATCCAACAGATTGAATAGTTAGGGGCTTAGAAGTCAACGCCCGAAGCATAAAATGCAATAAAAATACAATAGTTTTTCCATCGTATAACAGGATTAATTGCAACCTGTTTGAAAGTGATGGCCATTTCTACGTTCCGGGCAACCTAGGCTTCCCTCTATTGCGTTGCTCCACCAGATCGAATAGTTAGGGCCTTAGAAGTCAACGCCAGAAGCATTAAATACAAAATAAATAGAACAGTTTTTCCATCGTACAAAACGAATAATTGCAACCAGTGTGAAAGTTATGGTCATTTCTACTTTCCGGGCAACCTAGGCTTCACTCTAGGGCGTTGCTCCACCAGATCGAATAGTTATGTCCTTAGAAGTCAACGCCAGAAGCATAAAATACGATATAAATACAACAGCATTTCCACCGTATTAAATGAATAATTGCAAACAGTGTGAAGGTAGTGGTCATTTCTAGGTCTCGAGCAACCTAGGCTTCACTCTAGGGCGGTGCTCCAACATATCGAATAGCTACGGCCTTAGAAGTCTACGACTGAAGCATAAAATACAATAATAATACAACAGTCTTTTCATCGTATAACAGGAATAATTGCAACAAGCGTGATAGTAATGATCATTTCGGCGTTTCGGGCATCCTAGACTTATCTCTGAAGCATTGCTCCACCAGATCGGATAGTTAGGGCCTAAGAAGTCAACGCCAGAAGCATAAAATACAATATAAATACAACAGTTTTGCCATCGTATAAAATGAATAATTGCAAACAGTGGGAAAGATATGGACATTTCTACGTTCCGGGCTACCTAGGCTTCACTCTATGGCGTTCTTCCACCACATCGAATAGCAACGGCCTCAGAAGTCAACGCCAGAAGCATAAAATACAATATAAATATTACAGTTTTTCCATCGTATAAAGAGAATAATAGCAACCAGTGTGAAAGTTATGGTCATTTCTACGTTCCGAGCAACCTAGGCGTCACTCTAGCGCGTTGCTCCACCGGATCGAATAGCTAGGGACTTAGAATTCAACGCCATAAGTATAAAACACAATATAAGTACAACAGTTTTTCCATCGTATAAAATGAATAATTGCAACCAGTGTGAAAGTTATGGTCATTTCTACATTCCGAGCAACCTAGGCTTCACTCTAGGGCGTTGCGCCACCTGATCGAATAGTTAGGGCCTTAGAAGTCAACGCCAGAAGCATAAAATACAATAAAGATGCAACAGTTTTTCCATCGTATATAATGTATATTTGCAAACAGTGTGAAAGTAGTGGTCATTTCCATGTTCCGGGAAACCTAGTCTTCACTCTAGGGCGTTGTTCCACCAGATCGAATAGTTAGGGCCTAAGAAGTCAACGCCAGAAGAATAAAATACAATATAAGTACAAAAGTTTTTCCATCGTATACAATGAATAATTGCAAACATTGTGAAAGTAATGGTCCTTTCTACTTTCCGGGCAACCTAGGCTTCACTCTATGGCGTTGCTCCACCAGATCGAGTTGTTAGGGCCTTAGAAATCAACGCCAGAAGCAAAATATACAATAAAGATGCAACAGTTTTTTCTTCGTAAAACAGGAATAATTGCAACCAGTGTGAAGGTAATGGTCTTTTCTACGTTCCGGGCAACCTAGGCTTCACTCTAGGGCGGTGCTCCACCATATCAAATAGTTAGGGCCTAAGAAGTCAACGCCAGAAGCATAAAATACAACATAAGTACAATAGATTTTCCATCGTATATAATGTATATCTGCAAACAGTGTGAAAGTAATGGTCATTTCTACGTAGCGGGCAACCTAGGCTCCACTCTCGGGCGTTGCTCCACCAAATCAAATAGCTAGGGCCTTAGAAGTCAGCGCCAGAAGCATAAAATACAATAAAGGTGCAAAAGTTTTTCCATCGTATAACAGGAATAAATGTAAACAGTGTGAAAGTAATGGTCATTTCTACGTTCCAGGCAACCTAGGCTTCACTCTAGGTCGTTGTTCCAACAGATCGAATAGTTAGGACCTAAGAAGTCAACGCCAGAAGCATAAAATACAATATAAATATAACAGTTTTTCCATCGTATAAGGAGAATAATAGCAACCAGTGTGAAAGTTAGGGTCATTTCTACGTTCCGGGCAGCCTAGGCTTCACTCTAGGACGTTGCTCCACCAGATGGAATAGTTTGCGCCTTAGAAGTCAACGCCAGAAGCATACAATACAATAAAGATGCAACAGTTTTTCCATCCTATAACAGGAATAATTGCAGCCAGTGTGATAGTAATGATCATTTCGGCGTTTCGGGCATCCTACACTTATCTCTGAGGCATTGCTCCACCAGATCGAATAGTTAGGGCCTAAGAAGTCAACGCCAGAAGCATAAAATACAATATAAATACAACAGCTTTGCCATCGTATAATATGAATAATTGCAAACAGTGCAAAAGATATGGACATTTCTACGTTCCGGGCTACCTAGGCTTCACTCTATGGGGTTCTTCCACCACATCGAATAGCAACGGCCTCAGAGGTCAACGCCAGAAGCATAAAATACAATATAAATATAACAGTTTTTCCATCGTATAAAACGAATAATAACAGCCAGTGTGAAAGTTGTGGTCATTTCTACGTTCCGGGCACCCTAGGCTTCACCCTAGGGCGTTGTTCCACCAGATCGAATAGTTAGGGCCTAAGAAGTGAACGCCAGAAGCATAAAATACAAAATAAATAGAACAGTTTTTCCTGTGTATAAAACGAATAATTGGTACCAGTGTGAAAGTTATGGTCATTGCTACGTTCCGCGCAACCTAGGTTTCACTCCAGGGCGTTGCTCCACCAGATCGAATAGTTACGGCCTTAGAAGTCAACGCCAGAAGCATAAAATACAATAAAGATGCAACAGTTTTTCCATCGTATAAAACGAATAATTGCAACCAGTGTGAAAGTTATGGTCATTTCTACGTTCCGAGCAACCTAGGCGTCACTCTAGGGCGTTGCTCCACCGGATCGAATAGCTAGGGACTTAGAATTCAACGCCATAAGTATAAAACACAATATAAGTACAACAGTTTTTCCATCGTATAAAATGAATAATTGCAACCAGTGTGAAAGTTATGGTCATTTCTAACGTTCCAGGCAACCTAGGCTTCACTCTAGGGCGTTCTTCCACAAGGTCGAACAGTTAGGGCCTTAGAAGTCAACGCCCGAAGCATTAAATACAAAATAAATAGAACAGTTTTTCCATCGTATAAGACGAATAATTGCAACCAGTGTGAATGTAATGGTCGTTTCTACGTTCCGGGCAACCTGGGCTTCACTCTACGGTGTTGCTCCACCCGATCGAGTAGTTAGGGCCTTAGAAGTCAACGCCAGAAGCATAAAATACAATAAAGATGCAAAAGTTTTTCCATCGTATAACAGGAATAACTGTAAACAGTGTGAAAGTAATGGTCATTTCTACGTTCCAGGCAACCTATGCTTCACTCTAGGGCGGTGCTCTACCAGATTAAATAGTTAGGGCCTAAGAAGTCAACGCCAGAAGCATAAAACACAATATAAATACAACAGCTTTTACATCGTATATAATGTATATTTGCATACAGTGTGAATGTAATGGTCATTTCCATGTTCCGGGCAACCTAGTCTTCACTCTAGGGCGTTGTTCCACCAGATCGAATAGTTAGGGCCTGAGAAGTCAACGCCAGAAGAATAAAATACAATATAAGTACAAAAGTGTTTCGATCGTATAAAATGAATAATTGCAACCAGTGTGAAAGTTATGGTCATTTCTACGTTCCGAGCAACCTAGGCGTCACTCTAGGGCGTTGCTCCACCGGATCGACTAGCTAGGGATTTAGAATTCAACGCCATAAGAATAAAACACAATATAAATACAACAGCTTTTCCATCGTATAAAAGGAACAATTGCAGACAGTGTGAAAGTTATGGTCATTTCTACATTCCGAGCAACCTAGGCTTCACTCTAGGGCGTTGCTCCACCTGATCGAATAGTTAGGGCCTTAGAAGTCAACGCCAGAAGCATAAAATACAATAAAGATGCAACAGCTTTTCCATCGTATAGCAGGAATAATTTGCAACCAGTGTGGTAGTAGTGGTCATTTCTACGTACCGGGCAGCCTAGGCTTCACTCTAGGGCGGTGCTCCAACATATCGAATAGCTACGGCCTTAGAAGTCTACGACTGAAGCATAAAACACAATAAAAATACAACAGTCTTTTCATCGTATAACAGGAATAATTGCAACAAGCGTGATAGTAATGATCATTTCGGCGTTTCGTGCATCCTAGACTTATCTCTGAGGCATTGCTCCACCAGGTCGAATAGTTAGGGCCTAAGAAGTCAACGCCAGAAGCATAAAATACAACATAAATACAATAGATTTTCCATCGTATATAATGTATATCTGCAAACAGTGTGAAAGTAATGGTCATTTCTACGTAGCGGGCAACCTAGGCTCCACTCTCGGGCGTTGCTCCACGAAATCAAATGGCTAGGGCCTTAGGAGTCAGCGCCAGAAGCATAAAATACAATAAAGATGCAAATGTTTTTCCATCGTATAACAGGAATAACTGTAAACAGTGTGAAAGTAATGGTCATTTCTACGTTCCAGGCAACCTAGGCTTCACTCTAGGTCGTTGTTCCACCAGATCGAATAGTTAGGGCGTAAGAAGTCAACGCCAGAAGCATAAAATACAATATAAATATAACAGTTTTTCCATCGTATAAAGAGAATAATAGCAACCAGTGTGAAAGTTATGGTCATTTCTACGTTCCGGGCAGCCTAGGCGTCACTCTAGGGCGTTGCTCCACCACACCTAATAGCTAGGGCCTTAGAAGTCAACCCCAGATGGATAAAATACAATAAAGATGCCACAGCTTTTCCACCGTATAAAACGAATAATTGCAACCAGTGTGAAAGTTATGGTCATTTCTACATTCCGAGCAACCTAGGCTTCACTCTAGGGCGTTGCTCCACCAGATCGAATAGTTAGGTCCTTAGAAGTCAACGCCAGAAGCATAAAATACGATATAAATACAACAGCATTTCCACCGTATTAAATGAATAATTGCAAACAGTGTGAAAGTAGTGGTCATTTCTATGTTCCGAGCAACCTAGGCTTCACTATGGGGCGGTGCTCCAACATAAGGAATAGCTACGGCCTTAGAAGTCTACGGCTGAAGCATAAAATACAATAAAAACACAACAGTCTTTTCATCGTATAACAGGAATAATTGCAACAAGCGTGATAGTAATGATCATTTCGGCGTTTCGGGCATCCTAAACTTATCTCTGAAGCATTGCTCCACCAGATCGAATAGTTAGGGCCTAAGAAGTCAACGCCAGAAGCATAAAATACAATATAAATACAACGATATTGCCATCGTATAAAATGAATAATTGCAAACAGTGCGAAAGATATGGACATTTCTACGTTCCGGGCTACCTAGGCTTCACTCTATGGCGTTCTTCCACCACATCGAATAGCAACGGCCTCAGAAGTCAACCCCAGAAGTATAAAATACAATAAAAATACAACAGTCTTTCCATACTAGAACAGGAATAATTGCAACCCGTGTGAAAGTGATGGTCATTTCTAGGTTCCAGGCAACCTAGGCTTCACTCTAGGGCGTTGTTCCACAAGATCGAATAGTTAGGGCATTAGAAGTCAGCGCCAGAAGCATAAAATACAATAAAGATGCAAAAGTTTTATCATGGTATAACAGGTATAACTGTAAACAGTGTGAAAGTAATGGTCATTTCTACGTTCCAGGCAACCTAGGCTTCACTCTAGGTCGTTGTTCCACCAGATCGAATAGTTAGGGCCTAAGAAGTCAACGCCAGAAGCATAAAATACAATATAAATATAACAGTTTTTCCATCGTATACAGAGAATCATAGCAACCAGTGTGAAAGTTATGGTCATTTCTACGTTCCGGGCAGCCTAGGCTTCACTCTAGGGCGTTGCTCCACCAGATGGAATAGTTTGCGCCTTAGAAGTCAACGCCAGAAGCATAAAATACAATAAAGATGCAACAGTTTTTCCATCGTATAACAGGAATAATTGCAACCAGTGTGATTGTAATGATCATTTCGGCGTTTCGGGCATCCTAGACTTATCTGTGAGGCATTGCTCCACCAGATCGAATAGTTAGGGCCTAAGAAGTCAACGCCAGAAGCATAAAATACAATATAAATACAACAGCTTTGCCATCGTATAATATGAATAATTGCAAACAGTGCAAAAGATATGGACATTTCTACGTTCCGGGCTACCTAGGCTTCACTCTATGGGGTTCTTCCACCACATCGAATAGCAACGGCCTCAGAGGTCAACGCCAGAAGCATAAAATACAATATAAATATAACAGTTTTTCCATCGTATAAAACGAATAATAACTGCCAGTGTGAAAGTTGTGGTCATTTCTACGTTCCGGGCACCCTAGGCTTCACCCTAGGGCGTTGTTCCACCAGATCGAATAGTTAGGGCCTAAGAAGTGAACGCCAGAAGCATAAAATACAAAATAAATAGAACAGTTTTTCCTGTGTATAAAACGAATAATTGGTACCAGTGTGAAAGTTATGGTCATTGCTACGTTCCGCGCAACCTAGGTTTCACTCCAGGGCGTTGCTCCACCAGATCGAATAGTTACGGCCTTAGAAGTCAACGCCAGAAGCATAAAATACAATAAAGATGCAACAGTTTTTCCATCGTATAAAACGAATAATTGCAACCAGTGTGAAAGTTATGGTCATTTCTACGTTCCGAGCAACCTAGGCGTCACTCTAGGGCGTTGCTCCACCGGATCGAATAGCTAGGGACTTAGAATTCAACGCCATAAGTATAAAACACAATATAAGTACAACAGTTTTTCCATCGTATAAAATGAATAATTGCAACCAGTGTGAAAGTTATGGTCATTTCTAACGTTCCAGGCAACCTAGGCTTCACTCTAGGGCGTTCTTCCACAAGGTCGAACAGTTAGGGCCTTAGAAGTCAACGCCCGAAGCATTAAATACAAAATAAATAGAACAGTTTTTCCATCGTATAAGACGAATAATTGCAACCAGTGTGAATGTAATGGTCATTTCTACGTTCCGGGCAACCTGGGCTTCACTCTACGGTGTTGCTCCACCCGATCGAGTAGTTAGGGCCTTAGAAGTCAACGCCAGAAGCATAAAATACAATAAAGATGCAAAAGTTTTTCCATCGTATAACAGGAATAACTGTAAACAGTGTGAAAGTAATGGTCATTTCTACGTTCCAGGCAACCTATGCTTCACTCTAGGGCGGTGCTCTACCAGATTAAATAGTTAGGGCCTAAGAAGTCAACGCCAGAAGCATAAAACACAATATAAATACAACAGCTTTTACATCGTATATAATGTATATTTGCATACAGTGTGAATGTAATGGTCATTTCCATGTTCCGGGCAACCTAGTCTTCACTCTAGGGCGTTGTTCCACCAGATCGAATAGTTAGGGCCTGAGAAGTCAACGCCAGAAGAATAAAATACAATATAAGTACAAAAGTGTTTCGATCGTATAAAATGAATAATTGCAACCAGTGTGAAAGTTATGGTCATTTCTACGTTCCGAGCAACCTAGGCGTCACTCTAGGGCGTTGCTCCACCGGATCGACTAGCTAGGGATTTAGAATTCAACGCCATAAGAATAAAACACAATATAAATACAACAGCTTTTCCATCGTATAAAAGGAACAATTGCAGACAGTGTGAAAGTTATGGTCATTTCTACATTCCGAGCAACCTAGGCTTCACTCTAGGGCGTTGCTCCACCTGATCGAATAGTTAGGGCCTTAGAAGTCAACGCCAGAAGCATAAAATACAATAAAGATGCAACAGCTTTTCCATCGTATAGCAGGAATAATTTGCAACCAGTGTGGTAGTAGTGGTCATTTCTACGTACCGGGCAGCCTAGGCTTCACTCTAGGGCGGTGCTCCAACATATCGAATAGCTACGGCCTTAGAAGTCTACGACTGAAGCATAAAACACAATAAAAATACAACAGTCTTTTCATCGTATAACAGGAATAATTGCAACAAGCGTGATAGTAATGATCATTTCGGCGTTTCGTGCATCCTAGACTTATCTCTGAGGCATTGCTCCACCAGGTCGAATAGTTAGGGCCTAAGAAGTCAACGCCAGAAGCATAAACTACAACATAAATACAATAGATTTTCCATCGTATATAATGTATATCTGCAAACAGTGTGAAAGTAATGGTCATTTCTACGTAGCGGGCAACCTAGGCTCCACTCTCGGGCGTTGCTCCAAGAAATCAAATGGCTAGGGCCTTAGGAGTCAGCGCCAGAAGCATAAAATACAATAAAGATGCAAATGTTTTTCCATCGTATAACAGGAATAACTGTAAACAGTGTGAAAGTAATGGTCATTTCTACGTTCCAGGCAACCTAGGCTTCACTCTAGGTCGTTGTTCCACCAGATCGAATAGTTAGGGCGTAAGAAGTCAACGCCAGAAGCATAAAATACAATATAAATATAACAGTTTTTCCATCGTATAAAGAGAATAATAGCAACCAGTGTGAAAGTTATGGTCATTTCTACGTTCCGGGCAGCCTAGGCGTCACTCTAGGGCGTTGCTCCACCACACCTAATAGCTAGGGCCTTAGAAGTCAACCCCAGATGGATAAAATACAATAAAGATGCCACAGCTTTTCCACCGTATAAAACGAATAATTGCAACCAGTGTGAAAGTTATGGTCATTTCTACATTCCGAGCAACCTAGGCTTCACTCTAGGGCGTTGCTCCACCAGATCGAATAGTTAGGTCCTTAGAAGTCAACGCCAGAAGCATAAAATACGATATAAATACAACAGCATTTCCACCGTATTAAATGAATAATTGCAAACAGTGTGAAAGTAGTGGTCATTTCTACGTTCCGAGCAACCTAGGCTTCACTATGGGGCGGTGCTCCAACATAAGGAATAGCTACGGCCTTAGAAGTCTACGACTGAAGCATAAAATACAATAAAAACACAACAGTCTTTTCATCGTATAACAGGAATAATTGCAACAAGCGTGATAGTAATGATCATTTCGGCGTTTCGGGCATCCTAAACTTATCTCTGAAGCATTGCTCCACCAGATCGAATAGTTAGGGCCTAAGAAGTCAACGCCAGAAGCATAAAATACAATATAAATACAACGATATTGCCATCGTATAAAATGAATAATTGCAAACAGTGCGAAAGATATGGACATTTCTACGTTCCGGGCTACCTAGGCTTCACTCTATGGCGTTCTTCCACCACATCGAATAGCAACGGCCTCAGAAGTCAACCCCAGAAGTATAAAATACAATAAAAATACAACAGTCTTTCCATACTAGAACAGGAATAATTGCAACCCGTGTGAAAGTGATGGTCATTTCTAGGTTCCAGGCAACCTAGGCTTCACTCTAGGGCGTTGTTCCACAAGATCGAATAGTTAGGGCATTAGAAGTCAGCGCCAGAAGCATATAATACAATAAAGATGCAAAAGTTTTATCATGGTATAACAGGTATAACTGTAAACAGTGTGAAAGTAATGGTCATTTCTACGTTCCAGGCAACCTAGGCTTCACTCTAGGTCGTTGTTCCACCAGATCGAATAGTTAGGGCCTAAGAAGTCAACGCCAGAAGCATAAAATACAATATAAATATAACAGTTTTTCCATCGTATACAGAGAATCATAGCAACCAGTGTGAAAGTTATGGTCATTTCTACGTTCCGGGCAGCCTAGGCTTCACTCTAGGGCGTTGCTCCACCAGATGGAATAGTTTGCGCCTTAGAAGTCAACGCCAGAAGCATAAAATACAATAAAGATGCAACAGTTTTTCCATCGTATTACAGGAATAATTGCAACCAGTGTGATTGTAATGATCATTTCGGCGTTTCGGGCATCCTAGACTTATCTGTGAGGCATTGCTCCACCAGATCGAATAGTTAGGGCCTAAGATGTCAACGCCAGAAGCATAAAATACAATATAAATACAACAGCTTTGCCATCGTATAAAATGAATAATTGCAAACAGTGCGATAGATATGGACATTTCTACGTTCCGGGCTACCTAGGCTTCACTCTATGGGGTTCTTCCACCACATCGAATAGCAACGGCCTCAGAGGTCAACGCCAGAAGCATAAAATACAATATAAATATAACAGTTTTTCCATCGTATAGAACGAATAATAGCAACCAGTGTGAAAGTTATGGTCATTTCTAGGTTCCCGGCAACCTAGGCTTCACGCTAGGGCGTTGTTCCACCAGATCAAACAGTTAGGGCCTTAGAAGTCAACGCCCGAAGCATAAAACACAAAATATATACAACGGTTTTTCCATTGTATAAAACGAATAATTGCTACCAGCGTAAAAGGTATGGTCATTTCTACGTTCCGGGCAACCTAGGATTCACCCTAGGGCGTTGTTCCACCAGATCGAATAGTTAGGGCCTAAGAAGTGAACGCCAGAAGCATAAAATACAATATAAATACAACAGTTTTTCCATCGTATATAATGTATATATGCATACAGTGTGAAAGTAATGGTCATTTCCATGTTCCGGGCAACCTAGTCTTCACTCTAGGGCGTTGTTCCACCATATCGCATAGTTCTGGCCTAACAAGTCAACGCCGGAAGAATAAAATACGATATAAGTACAAAAGTTTTTCCATCGTATAAAATGAATAATTGCAAACATTGTGAGAGTAATGGTCATTTGTACGTTCCGGGCAACCTAGGCGTCACTCTAGGGCGTTGCTCCACCACACTTAATAGCTAGGGCCTTAGAAGTCAACCCCAGAAGAATAAAATACAATAAAGATGCCACAGCTTTTCCATCGTATAAAACGAATAATTGCAACCAGTGTGAAAGTTATGGTCATTTCTACATTACGAGCAACCTAGGCTTCACTCTAGGGCGTTGCTCCTCCAGATCGAATAGTTAGGTCCTTAGAAGTCAACGCCTGAAGCATAAAATACGATATAAATACAACAGCATTTCTATCGTATAAGACGAATAATTGCAACCAGTGTGAATGTAATGGTCATTTCTACGTTCCGGGCAACCTGGGCTTCACTCTACGGCGTTGCTCCACCAGATCGAGTAGTTAGGGCCTTAGAAGTCTTCGCCAGAAGCATAAAATACAATAAAGAAGCAAAAGTTTTTCCATCGTATAACAGGAATAACTGTAAACAGTGTGAAAGTAATGGTCATTTCTACGTTCCAGGCAACCTATGCTTCACTCTAGAGCGGTGCTCTACCAGATTAAATAGTTAGGGCCTAAGAAGTCAACGCCAGAAGCATAAAACACAATATAAATACAACAGCTTTTCCATCGTATGTAATGTATATTTGCATACAGTGTGAAAGTAATGGTCATTTCCATGATCCGGGCAACCTAGTCTTCACTCTAGGGCGTTGTTCCACCAGATCGCATAGTTAGGGCCTAAGAAGTCAACGCCAGAAGAATAAAATACAATATAAGTACAAAAGTTTTTCCATCGTATAAAATGAATAATTGCAAACATTGTGAAAGTAATGGTCATTTCTACATACCGAGCAACCTAGGCTTCACTCAAGGGCGTTGCTCCACCAGATCGAATAGTGAGGTCCTTAGAAGTCAACGCCAGAAGCATAAAATACGATATAAATACAACAGCTTTTCCATCGTATAAAAGGAACAATTGCAGACAGTGTGAAAGTTATGGTCATTTCTACATTCCGAGCAACCTAGGCTTCACTCTAGGGCGTTGCTCCACCTGATCGAATAGTTAGGGCCTTAGAAGTCAACGCCAGAAGCATAAAATACAATAAAGATGCAACAGATTTTCCATCGTATAGCAGGAATAATTTGCAACAAGCGTGATAGTAATGATCATTTCGGCGTTTCGTGCATCCTAGACTTATCTCTGAGGCATTGCTCCACCAGGTCGAATAGTTAGGGCCTAAGAAGTCAACGCCAGAAGCATAAAATACAACATAAATACAATAGATTTTCCATCGTATATAATGTATATCTGCAAACAGTGTGAAAGTAATGGTCATTTCTACGTAGCCGGCAACCTAGGCTCCACTCTCGGGCGTTGCTCCACGAAATCAAATGGCTAGGGCCTTAGAAGTCAGCGCCAGAAGCATAAAATACAATAAAGATGCAAAAGTTTTTCCATCGTATAACAGGAATAACTGTAAACAGTGTGAAAGTAATGGTCATTTCTACGTTCCAGGCAACCTAGGCTTCACTCTAGGTCGTTGTTCCACCAGATCGAATAGTTAGGGCCTAAGAAGTCAACGCCAGAAGCATAAAATACAATATAAATACAACAGCTTTTCCATCGTATAAGACGAATAATTGCAACCAGTGTGAAAGCAATGGTCATTTCTACGTTCCGGCCAACCTAGGCGTCACTCTAGGGCGTTGCTCCACCACATCTAATAGCTACGGCCGTAGAAGTCAACCGCAGATGAATAAAATACAATAAAGGTGCAACAGTTTTTCCATCGTATAACAGGAATAATTGCAACCAGTGTGATTGTAATGATCATTTCGGCGTTTCGGGCATCCTAGACTTATCTCTGAGGCATTGCTCCACCAGATCGAATAGTTAGGGCCTAAGATGTCAACGCCAGAAGCATAAAATACAATATAAATACAACAGCTTTGCCATCGTATAAAATGAATAATTGCAAACAGTGCGAAAGATATGGACATTTCTACGTTCCGGGCTACCTAGGCTTCACTCTATGGGGTTCTTCCACCACATCGAATAGCAACGGCCTCAGAGGTCAACGCCAGAAGCATAAAATACAATATAAATATAACAGTTTTTCCATCGTATAGAACGAATAATAGCAACCAGTGTGAAAGTTATGGTCATTTCTAGGTTCCCGGCAACCTAGGCTTCACTCTAGGGCGTTGTTCCACCAGATCAAACAGTTAGGGCCTTAGAAGTCAACGCCCGAAGCATAAAACACAAAATATATAGAACGGTTTTTCCATTGTATAAAACGAATAATTGCTACCAGCGTAAAAGGTATGGTCATTTCTACGTTCCGGGCAACCTAGGATTCACCCTAGGGCGTTGTTCCACCAGATCGAATAGTTAGGGCCTAAGAAGTGAACGCCAGAAGCATAAAATACAATATAAATACAACAGTTTTTCCATCGTATATAATGTATATATGCATACAGTGTGAAAGTAATGGTCATTTCCATGTTCCGGGCAACCTAGTCTTCACTCTAGGGCGTTGTTCCACCATATCGCATAGTTAGGGCCTAACAAGTCAACGCCAGAAGAATAAAATACGATATAAGTACAAAAGTTTTTCCATCGTATAAAATGAATAATTGCAAACATTGTGAGAGTAATGGTCATTTCTACGTTCCGGGCAACCTAGGCGTCACTCTAGGGCGTTGCTCCACCACACTTAATAGCTAGGGCCTTAGAAGTCAACCCCAGAAGAATAAAATACAATAAAGATGCCACAGCTTTTCCATCGTATAAAACGAATAATTGCAACCAGTGTGAAAGTTATGGTCATTTCTACTTTCCGGGCAACCTAGGCTTCACCCTAGGGCGTTGTTCCACCAGATCGAACAGTTAGGGCCTTAGAAGTCAACGCCAGAAGCATAAAATACAATAAAGATGCAAAAGCTTTTCCATCGTATAACAGGAATAACTGTAAACAGTGTGAAAGTAATGGTCATTTCTACATTCCAGGCAACCTATGCTTCACTCTAGGGCGGTGCTCTACAAGACTAAATAGTTAGGGCCTAAGAAGTCAACGCCAGAAGCATAAAACACAATATAAATACAACAGCTTTTCCATCGTATATAATGTATATTTGCAAACAGTGTGAAAGTAGAGGTCATTTCCATGTTCCGGGCAACCCAGTCTTCACTCTAGGGCGTTGTTCCACCAGATCGAATAGTTAGCGCCTAAGAAGTCAACGCCAGAAGAATAAAATACAATATAAGTACAAAAGTTTTTCCTTCGTATAAAATGAATAATTGCAAACATTGTGAAAGTAAAGGTCATTTCTACTTTCCGGGCAACCTAGGCTTCACTCTAGGGCGTTGCTCCACCAGATCGAATTGTTAGGGCCTTAGAAATCAACGCCAGAAGCATAATATACAATAAAGATGCAACAGTTTTTTCTTCGTAAAACAGGCATAATTGCAACCAGTGTGAAAGTAATGGTCATTTCTACGTTCCAGGCAACCTATGCTTCACTCTAGGGCGGTGCTCTACCAGATTAAATAGTTAGGGCCTAAGAAGTCAACGCCAGAAGCATAAAACACAATATAAATACAACAGCTTTTCCATCGTATATAATGTATATTTGCATACTGTGTGAAAGTAATGGTCATTTCCATGTTCCGGGCAACCTAGTCTTCACTCTAGGGCGTTGTTCCACCGGATCGAATAGCTTTGGCCTGAGAAGTCAACGCCAGAAGAATAAAATACTATATAAGTAGAAAAGTGTTTCCATCGTGTAAAATGAATAATTGCAAACATTGTGAAAGTAATGGTCATTTCTACGTTCCGGGCAACCTAGGCGTCACTCTAGGGCATTGCTCCGCCACACCTAATAGCTACGGCCTTGGAAGTCAACCCCAGATGAATAAAATACAATACAGATGCCACAGCTTTTCCATCGTATAAAACGAATAATTGCAACCAGTGTGAAAGTTATGGTCATTTCTACGTTCCGGGCAACCTAGGCTTCACCCTAGGGCGTTGTTCCACCAGACCGAACAGTTAGGGCCTAAGAAGTCAACGCCAGAAGCATAAAATACAATATAAATATAACAGTTTTTCTATCGTATAAAACGAATGATAGCAACCAGTGTGAAATTTATGGTCACTTCTACGTTCCGGGCATCCTAGACTTCACTCTAGGGCGTTGCTCCACCAGATCGAATAGTTAGGGCCCTAGAAGTCAACGCTAGAAGCATAAAATACAATAAAGATGCAACAGTTTTTCCATCGTATAACAGGAATAATTGCAACCAGGGTGAAGGTAATGGTATGTTCTACGTTCCGGGCAACCTATGCTTCACTCTAGGGCTGTGCTCTACCAGATTAAATAGTTAGGGCCTAAGAAGTCAACGCCAGAAGCATAAAACACAATATAAATACAACAGCTTTTCCATCGTATATAATGTATATTTGCAAACAGTGTGAAAGTAGTGGTAATTTCCATGTTCCGGGCAACCTAGTCGTCACTCTAGGGCGTTGTTCCACCAGATCGAATAGTTAGGGCCTAAGAAGTCAACGCCAGAAGAATAAAATACAATATAAGTACAAAAGTTTTTTCATCGTATAAAATGAATAATTACAAACATTGTGAAAGTAATGGTCATTTCTACTTTCCGGGCAACCTAGGCTTCACTCTAGGGCGTTGCTCCACCAGATCGAATTGTTAGGGCCTTAGAAATCAACGCCAGAAGCATAATATACAATAAAGCTGCAACAGTTTTTTCTTCGTAAAACAGGAATAATTGCAACCAGTGTGAAGGTAATGGTCTTTTCTACGTTCCGGGCAACCTAGGCTTCACTCTAGGGCGGTGCTCCACCAGATCAAATAGTTAGGGCCTAAGAAGTCCACGCCAGAAGCATAAAATACAACATAAATACAATAGATTTTCCATCGTATATAATGTATATCTGCAAACAGTGTGAAAGTAATGGTCATTTCTACATATCGGGCAACCTAGGCTCCACTCTCGGGCGTTGCTCCACCAAATCAAATAGCTAGGGCCTTAGAAGTCAACGCCAGAAGCATAAAATACAATAAAGATGCAAAAGTTTTTCCATCGTATAACAGGAATAATAGCAACCAGTGTGAAATTTATGGTCATTTCTACGTTCCGGGCAGCCTAGGCTTCACTCTAGGGCGTTGCTCCACCAGATGGAATAGTTTGTTCGTTAGAAGTCAACGCCAGAAGCATAAAATACAATAAAGATGCAACAGTTTTTCCATCGTATAACAGGAATAATTGCAACCAGTGTGACTGTAACGATCATTTCGGCGTATCGGGCATCCTAGACATATCTCTGAGGCATTGCTCCACCAGATCGAATAGTTAGGGCCTAAGAAGTCAACGCCAGAAGCATAAAATACAATATAAATACAACAGCTTTGCCACCGTATAAAATGGATAATTGCAAACAGTGCGAAAGATATGGACATTTCTACGTTCCGGGCTACCTAGGCTTCGCTCTATGGCGTTCTTCCACCACATCGAATAGGAACGGCCTCAGAGGTCAACGCCAGAAGCATAAAATACAATATAAATATAACAGTTTTTCCATCGTATAAAACGAATAATAGCAACCAGTGTGAAAGTTGTGGTCATTTCTACGTTCCGGGCAACCTAGGCTTCACTCTAGGGCGTTGTTCCACCAGACCAAACAGTTAGGGCCTTAGAAGTCAACGCCCGAAGCATAAAACACAGAATATATAGAACGGTTTTTCCATTGTATAAAACGAATAATTGCTACCAGTGTAAAAGTTATGGTCATTTCTACGTTCCGGGTAACCTATGCTTCACTCTAGGGCGGTGCTCTACCAGATTAAATAGTTAGGGCCTAAGAAGTCAACGCCAGAAGCATAAAACACAATATAAATACAACAGCTTTTCCATCGTATATAATGTATATTTGCAAACAGTGTGAAAGTAGTGGTCATTTCCATGTTCCGGGCAACCTAGTCTTCACTCTAGGGCGTTGTTCCACCAGATCGAATAGTTAGGGCCTAAGAAATCAACGCCAGAAGAATAAAATACAATTTAAGTACAAAAGTTTTTCCATCGTATAAAATGAATAATTGCAAACATTGTGAAAGTAATGGTCATTTCTACTTTCCGGGCAACCTAGGCTTCACTCTATGGCGTTGCTCCACCAGATCGAATTGTTAGGGCCTTAGAAATCAACGCCAGAAGCATAATATACAATAAAGATGCAACAGTTTTTTCTTCGTAAAACAGGAATAATTGCAACCAGTGTGACGGTAATGGTCTTTTCTACGTTCCGGGCAACCTAGGTTTCACTCCAGGGCGTTGCTCCACCAGATCGAATGGTTACGGCCTTAGAAGTCAACGCCAGAAGCATAAAATACAATAAAGATGCAACAGTTTTTCCATCGTATAAAACGAATAATTGCAACCAGTGTGAAAGTTATGGTCATTTCTACGTTCCGGGCAACATAGGCTTCACTCTAGGGCGTTGCTCCACCAGATCAAACAGTTAGGTCCTTAGAACTCAACGCCCGAAGCATTAAATACAAAATAAATAGAACAGTTTTTCCTGTGTATAAAACGAATAATTGCTATCAGTGTGAAAGTTATGGTCATTTCTACGTTCCGGGCAACCTAGGCTTCACCCTGCGGCGTCGTTCCACCAGATCGAATAGTTAGGGCCTAAGAAGTGAACGCCACAAGCATAAAATACAATATAAATACAACAGTTTTTCCATCGTATAAAACGAATAATTGCTATCAGTGTGAAAGTTATGGTCATTTCTACATTCCGAGCAACCTAGGCTTCACTCTAGGGCGTTGCTCCACCAGATCGAATAGTTATTTCCTTAGAAGTCAACGCCAGAAGCATAAAATACGATATAAATACAACAGCATTTCCACCGTATTAAATGAATAATTGCAACCAGTGTGAAAGTTATGGTCATTTCTACGTTCCGAGCAACCTAGGCGTCACTCTAGGGCGTTGCCCCACCGGATCGAATAGCTAGGGATTTAGAATTCAACGCCATAAGAATAAAACACAATATAAGTCCAACAGTTTTTCCATCGTATAAAACGAATAATTGCAACCAGTGTGAAAGTTATGGTCATTCCTACATACCGAGCAACCTAGGCTTCACTCTAGGGCGTTGCTCCACCAGATCGAATAGTGAGGTCCTTAGAAGTCAACGCCAGAAGCATAAAATACGATATAAATACAACAGCTTTTCCATCGTATAAAAGGAACAATTGCAGACAGTGTGAAAGTTATGGTCATTTCTACATTCCGAGCAACCTAGGCTTCACTCTAGGGCGTTGCACCACCTGATCGAATAGTTAGGGCCTAAGAAGTCAACGCCAGAAGCATAAAATACGATATAAATACAACAGCATTTCCACCGTATTAAATGAATAATTGCAAACAGTGTGAAGGTAGTGGTCATTTCTACGTTCCGAGCAACCTAGGCTTCACTCTAGGGCGGTGCTCCAACATATCGAATAGCTACGGCCTTAGAAGTCAACGCCAGAAGCATAAAATAAGATATAAATACAACAGCTTTTCCATCGTATAAAGGGAACAATTGCAGACAGTGTGAAAGTTATGGTCATTTCTACGTTCCGGGCAACATAGGCTTCACTCTAGGGCGTTGCTCCACCAGATCAAACAGTTAGGGCCTTAGAAGTCAACGCCCGAAGCATTAAATACAAAATAAATAGAACAGTTTTTCCTGTGTATAAAACGAATAATTGCTACCAGTGTGAAAGTTATGGTCATTTCTACGTTCCGGGCAACCTAGGCTTCACCCTACGGCGTCGTTCCACCAGATCGAATAGTTAGGGCCTAAGAAGTGAACGCCAGAAGCATAAAATACAATATAAATACAACAGTTTTTCCATCGTATAAAACGAATAATTGCAACCAGTATGAAACTTATGGTCATTTCTACGTTCCGGGCAACCTAGGCTTCACTGTATGGCGTTCTTCCACCACATCGAATAGCTACGGCCTCAGAAGTCAACGCCTGAAGTATAAAATACAATAAAAATACAACAGTCTTTCCATCCTAGAACAGGAATAATTGCAACCCGTGTGAAAGTGATGGTCATTTCTACGTTCCAGGCAACCTAGGCTTCACTCTAGGGCGTTGTTCCACAAGATCGAATAGTTAGGTCCTTAGAAGTCAACGCCAGAAGCATAAAATACGATATAAATACAACAGCATTTCCACCGTATTAAATGAATAATTGCAAACAGTGTGAAGGTAGTGGTCATTTCTACGTTCCGAGCAACCTAGGCTTCACTCTAGGGCGGTGCTCCAACATATCGAATAGCTACGGCCTTAGAAGTCTACGACTGAAGCATAAAATACAATAAAAATACAACAGTCTTTTCATCGTATAACAGGAATAATTGCAACAAGCGTGATAGTAATGATCATTTCGGCGTTTCGGGCATCCTAGACTTATCTCTGAAGCATTGCTCCACCAGATCGAATAGTTAGGGCCTAAGAAGTCAACGCCAGAAGCATAAAATACAATATAAATACAACAGTTTTGCCATCGTATAAAATGAATAATTGCAAACAGTGCGAAAGATATGGACACTTCTACGTTCCGGGCTACCTAGGCTTCACTCTATGGCGTTCTTCCACCACATCGAATAGCAACGGCCTCAGAAGTCAACGCCAGAAGCATAAAATACAATATAAATATAACAGTTTTTCCATCGTATAAAGAGAATAATAGCAACCAGTGTGAAAGTTATGGTCATTTCTACGTTCCGAGCAACCTAGGCCTCACTCTAGCGCGTTGCTCCACCGGATCGAATAGCTAGGGACTTAGAATTCAACGCCATAAGTACAAAACACAATATAAGTACAACAGTTTTTCCATCGTATAAAATGAATAATTGCAACCAGTGTGAAAGCTATGGTCATTTCTACATTCCGAGCAACCTAGGCTTCACTCTAGGCTGTTGCTCCACCAGATCAAATAGTTAGGGCCTAAGAAGTCAACGCCAGAAGCATAAAATACAACATAAATACAATAGATTTTCCATCGCATATAATGTATATCTGCAAACAGTGTGAAAGTAATGGTCATTTCTACGTAGCGGGCAACCTAGGCTCCACTCTCGGGCGTTGCTCTACGAAATCAAATGGCTAGGGCCTTAGGAGTCAGCGCCAGAAGCATAAAATACAATAAAGATGCAAAAGTTTTTCCATCGTATAACAGGAATAACTGTAAACAGTGTGAAAGTAATGGTCATTTCTACGTTCCAGGCAACCTAGGCTTCACTCTAGGTCGTTGTTCCACCAGACCGAACAGTTAGGGCCTAAGAAGTCAACGCCAGAAGCATAAAATACAATATAAATATAACAGTTTTTCTATCGTATAAAACGAATGATAGCAACCAGTGTGAAATTTATGGTCACTTCTACGTTCCGGGCATCCTAGACTTCACTCTAGGGCGTTGCTCCACCAGATCGAATAGTTAGGGCCCTAGAAGTCAACGCTAGAAGCATAAAATACAATAAAGATGCAACAGTTTTTCCATCGTATAACAGGAATAATTGCAACCAGGGTGAAGGTAATGGTATGTTCTACGTTCCGGGCAACCTATGCTTCACTCTAGGGCTGTGCTCTACCAGATTAAATAGTTAGGGCCTAAGAAGTCAACGCCAGAAGCATAAAACACAATATAAATACAACAGCTTTTCCATCGTATATAATGTATATTTGCAAACAGTGTGAAAGTAGTGGTAATTTCCATGTTCCGGGCAACCTAGTCGTCACTCTAGGGCGTTGTTCCACCAGATCGAATAGTTAGGGCCTAAGAAGTCAACGCCAGAAGAATAAAATACAATATAAGTACAAAAGTTTTTTCATCGTATAAAATGAATAATTACAAACATTGTGAAAGTAATGGTCATTTCTACTTTCCGGGCAACCTAGGCTTCACTCTAGGGCGTTGCTCCACCAGATCGAATTGTTAGGGCCTTGGAAATCAACGCCAGAAGCATAATATACAATAAAGCTGCAACAGTTTTTTCTTCGTAAAACAGGAATAATTGCAACCAGTGTGAAGGTAATGGTCTTTTCTACGTTCCGGGCAACCTAGGCTTCACTCTAGGGCGGTGCTCCACCAGATCAAATAGTTAGGGCCTAAGAAGTCCACGCCAGAAGCATAAAATACAACATAAATACAATAGATTTTCCATCGTATATAATGTATATCTGCAAACAGTGTGAAAGTAATGGTCATTTCTACATATCGGGCAACCTAGGCTCCACTCTCGGGCGTTGCTCCACCAAATCAAATAGCTAGGGCCTTAGAAGTCAACGCCAGAAGCATAAAATACAATAAAGATGCAAAAGTTTTTCCATCGTATAACAGGAATAATAGCAACCAGTGTGAAATTTATGGTCATTTCTACGTTCCGGGCAGCCTAGGCTTCACTCTAGGGCGTTGCTCCACCAGATGGAATAGTTTGTGCGTTAGAAGTCAACGCCAGAAGCATAAAATACAATAAAGATGCAACAGTTTTTCCATCGTATAACAGGAATAATTGCAACCAGTGTGACTGTAACGATCATTTCGGCGTATCGGGCATCCTAGACATATCTCTGAGGCATTGCTCCACCAGATCGAATAGTTAGGGCCTAAGAAGTCAACGCCAGAAGCATAAAATACAATATAAATACAACAGCTTTGCCACCGTATAAAATGGATAATTGCAAACAGTGCGAAAGATATGGACATTTCTACGTTCCGGGCTACCTAGGCTTCGCTCTATGGCGTTCTTCCACCACATCGAATAGGAACGGCCTCAGAGGTCAACGCCAGAAGCATAAAATACAATATAAATATAACAGTTTTTCCATCGTATAAAACGAATAATTGCTACCAGTGTGAAAGTTATGGTCATTTCTACGTTCCGGGCAACCTAAGCTTCACCCTACGGCGTCGTTCCACCAGATCGAATAGTTAGGGCCTAAGAAGTGAACGCCAGAAGCATAAAATACAATATAAATACAACAGTTTTTCCATCGTATAAAACGAATAATTGCAACCAGTATGAAACTTATGGTCATTTCTACGTTCCGGGCAACCTAGGCTTCACTGTATGGCGTTCTTCCACCACATCGAATAGCTACGGCCTCAGAAGTCAACGCCTGAAGTATAAAATACAATAAAAATACAACAGTCTTTCCATCCTAGAACAGGAATAATTGCAACCCGTGTGAAAGTGATGGTCATTTCTACGTTCCAGGCAACCTAGGCTTCACTCTAGGGCGTTGTTCCACAAGATCGAATAGTTAGGTCCTTAGAAGTCAACGCCAGAAGCATAAAATACGATATAAATACAACAGCATTTCCACCGTATTAAATGAATAATTGCAAACAGTGTGAAGGTAGTGGTCATTTCTACGTTCCGAGCAACCTAGGCTTCACTCTAGGGCGGTGCTCCAACATATCGAATAGCTACGGCCTTAGAAGTCTACGACTGAAGCATAAAATACAATAAAAATACAACAGTCTTTTCATCGTATAACAGGAATAATTGCAACAAGCGTGATAGTAATGATCATTTCGGCGTTTCGGGCATCCTAGACTTATCTCTGAAGCATTGCTCCACCAGATCGAATAGTTAGGGCCTAAGAAGTCAACGCCAGAAGCATAAAATACAATATAAATACAACAGTTTTGCCATCGTATAAAATGAATAATTGCAAACAGTGCGAAAGATATGGACACTTCTACGTTCCGGGCTACCTAGGCTTCACTCTATGGCGTTCTTCCACCACATCGAATAGCAACGGCCTCAGAAGTCAACGCCAGAAGCATAAAATACAATATAAATATAACAGTTTTTCCATCGTATAAAGAGAATAATAGCAACCAGTGTGAAAGTTATGGTCATTTCTACGTTCCGAGCAACCTAGGCCTCACTCTAGCGCGTTGCTCCACCGGATCGAATAGCTAGGGACTTAGAATTCAACGCCATAAGTACAAAACACAATATAAGTACAACAGTTTTTCCATCGTATAAAATGAATAATTGCAACCAGTGTGAAAGCTATGGTCATTTCTACATTCCGAGCAACCTAGGCTTCACTCTAGGCTGTTGCTCCACCAGATCAAATAGTTAGGGCCTAAGAAGTCAACGCCAGAAGCATAAAATACAACATAAATACAATAGATTTTCCATCGCATATAATGTATATCTGCAAACAGTGTGAAAGTAATGGTCATTTCTACGTAGCGGGCAACCTAGGCTCCACTCTCGGGCGTTGCTCTACGAAATCAAATGGCTAGGGCCTTAGGAGTCAGCGCCAGAAGCATAAAATACAATAAAGATGCAAAAGTTTTTCCATCGTATAACAGGAATAACTGTAAACAGTGTGAAAGTAATGGTCATTTCTACGTTCCAGGCAACCTAGGCTTCACTCTAGGTCGTTGTTCCACCAGACCGAACAGTTAGGGCCTAAGAAGTCAACGCCAGAAGCATAAAATACAATATAAATATAACAGTTTTTCTATCGTATAAAACGAATGATAGCAACCAGTGTGAAATTTATGGTCACTTCTACGTTCCGGGCATCCTAGACTTCACTCTAGGGCGTTGCTCCACCAGATCGAATAGTTAGGGCCCTAGAAGTCAACGCTAGAAGCATAAAATACAATAAAGATGCAACAGTTTTTCCATCGTATAACAGGAATAATTGCAACCAGGGTGAAGGTAATGGTATGTTCTACGTTCCGGGCAACCTATGCTTCACTCTAGGGCTGTGCTCTACCAGATTAAATAGTTAGGGCCTAAGAAGTCAACGCCAGAAGCATAAAACACAATATAAATACAACAGCTTTTCCATCGTATATAATGTATATTTGCAAACAGTGTGAAAGTAGTGGTAATTTCCATGTTCCGGGCAACCTAGTCGTCACTCTAGGGCGTTGTTCCACCAGATCGAATAGTTAGGGCCTAAGAAGTCAACGCCAGAAGAATAAAATACAATATAAGTACAAAAGTTTTTTCATCGTATAAAATGAATAATTACAAACATTGTGAAAGTAATGGTCATTTCTACTTTCCGGGCAACCTAGGCTTCACTCTAGGGCGTTGCTCCACCAGATCGAATTGTTAGGGCCTTGGAAATCAACGCCAGAAGCATAATATACAATAAAGCTGCAACAGTTTTTTCTTCGTAAAACAGGAATAATTGCAACCAGTGTGAAGGTAATGGTCTTTTCTACGTTCCGGGCAACCTAGGCTTCACTCTAGGGCGGTGCTCCACCAGATCAAATAGTTAGGGCCTAAGAAGTCCACGCCAGAAGCATAAAATACAACATAAATACAATAGATTTTCCATCGTATATAATGTATATCTGCAAACAGTGTGAAAGTAATGGTCATTTCTACATATCGGGCAACCTAGGCTCCACTCTCGGGCGTTGCTCCACCAAATCAAATAGCTAGGGCCTTAGAAGTCAACGCCAGAAGCATAAAATACAATAAAGATGCAAAAGTTTTTCCATCGTATAACAGGAATAATAGCAACCAGTGTGAAATTTATGGTCATTTCTACGTTCCGGGCAGCCTAGGCTTCACTCTAGGGCGTTGCTCCACCAGATGGAATAGTTTGTGCGTTAGAAGTCAACGCCAGAAGCATAAAATACAATAAAGATGCAACAGTTTTTCCATCGTATAACAGGAATAATTGCAACCAGTGTGACTGTAACGATCATTTCGGCGTATCGGGCATCCTAGACATATCTCTGAGGCATTGCTCCACCAGATCGAATAGTTAGGGCCTAAGAAGTCAACGCCAGAAGCATAAAATACAATATAAATACAACAGCTTTGCCACCGTATAAAATGGATAATTGCAAACAGTGCGAAAGATATGGACATTTCTACGTTCCGGGCTACCTAGGCTTCGCTCTATGGCGTTCTTCCACCACATCGAATAGGAACGGCCTCAGAGGTCAACGCCAGAAGCATAAAATACAATATAAATATAACAGTTTTTCCATCGTATAAAACGAATAATTGCTACCAGTGTGAAAGTTATGGTCATTTCTACGTTCCGGGCAACCTAAGCTTCACCCTACGGCGTCGTTCCACCAGATCGAATAGTTAGGGCCTAAGAAGTGAACGCCAGAAGCATAAAATACAATATAAATACAACAGTTTTTCCATCGTATAAAACGAATAATTGCAACCAGTATGAAACTTATGGTCATTTCTACGTTCCGGGCAACCTAGGCTTCACTGTATGGCGTTCTTCCACCACATCGAATAGCTACGGCCTCAGAAGTCAACGCCTGAAGTATAAAATACAATAAAAATACAGTCTTTCCATCCTAGAACAGGAATAATTGCAACCCGTGTGAAAGTGATGGTCATTTCTACGTTCCAGGCAACCTAGGCTTCACTCTAGGGCGTTGTTCCACAAGATCGAATAGTTAGGTCCTTAGAAGTCAACGCCAGAAGCATAAAATACGATATAATTACAACAGCATTTCCACCGTATTAAATGAATAATTGCAAACAGTGTGAAGGTAGTGGTCATTTCTACGTTCCGAGCAACCTAGGCTTCACTCTAGGGCGGTGCTCCAACATATCGAATAGCTACGGCCTTAGAAGTCTACGACTGAAGCATAAAATACAATAAAAATACAACAGTCTTTTCATCGTATAACAGGAATAATTGCAACAAGCGTGATAGTAATGATCATTTCGGCGTTTCGGGCATCCTAGACTTATCTCTGAAGCATTGCTCCACCAGATCGAATAGTTAGGGCCTAAGAAGTCAACGCCAGAAGCATAAAATACAATATAAATACAACAGTTTTGCCATCGTATAAAATGAATAATTGCAAACAGTGCGAAGGATATGGACATTTCTACGTTCCGGGCTACCTAGGCTTCACTCTATGGCGTTCTTCCACCACATCGAATAGCAACGGCCTCAGAAGTCAACGCCAGAAGCATAAAATACAATATAAATATAACAGTTTTTCCATCGTATAAAGAGAATAATAGCAACCAGTGTGAAAGTTATGGTCATTTCTACGTTCCGAGCAACCTAGGCCTCACTCTAGCGCGTTGCTCCACCGGATCGAATAGCTAGGGACTTAGAATTCAACGCCATAAGTATAAAACACAATATAAGTACAACAGTTTTTCCATCGTATAAAATGAATAATTGCAACCAGTGTGAAAGTTATGGTCATTTCTACATTCCGAGCAACCTAGGCTTCACTCTAGGCTGTTGCTCCACCAGATCAAATAGTTAGGGCCTAAGAAGTCAACGCCAGAAGCATAAAATACAACATAAATACAATAGATTTTCCATCGCATATAATGTATATCTGCAAACAGTGTGAAAGTAATGGTCATTTCTACGTAGCGGGCAACCTAGGCTCCACTCTCGGGCGTTGCTCTACGAAATCAAATGGCTAGGGCCTTAGGAGTCAGCGCCAGAAGCATAAAATACAATAAAGATGCAAAAGTTTTTCCATCGTATAACAGGAATAACTGTAAACAGTGTGAAAGTAATGGTCATTTCTACGTTCCAGGGAACCTAGGCTTCACTCTAGGTCGTTGTTCCACCAGATCGAATAGTTAGGGCGTAAGAAGTCAACGCCAGAAGCATAAAATACAATATAAATATAACAGTTTTTCCATCGTATAAAGAGAATAATAGCAACCAGTGTGAAAGTTATGGTCATTTCTACGTTCCGGGCAGCCTAGGCTTCACTCTAGGGCGTTGCTCCACCAGATCAAACAGTTAGGGCCTTAGAAGTCAACGCCCGAAGCATTAAATACAAAATAATTAGAACAGTTTTTCCTGTGTATAAAACGAATAATTGGTACCAGTGTGAAAGTTATGGTCATTGCTACGTTCCGCGCAACCTAGGTTTCACTCCAGGGCGTTGCTCCACCAGATCGAATAGATACGGCCTAAGAAGTCAACGCCAGAATCGTGAAATACGATAAAGATGCAACAGTTTTTCCATCGTACAAAACGAATAATTGCAACCAGTGTGAAAGTTATGGTCATTTCTACATTCCGAGCAACCTAGGCTTCACTCTAGGGCGTTGCTCCACCAGATCGAATAGTTAGGTCCTTAGAAGTCAACGCCAGAAGCATAAAATACGATATAAATACAACAGCATTTCCATCGTATAAGACGAATAATTGCAACCAGTGTGAATGTAATGGTCATTTCTACGTTCCGGGCAACCTGGGCTTCACTCTACGGCGTTGCTCCACCAGATCGAGTAGTTAGGGCCTTAGAAGTCTTCGCCAGAAGCATAAAATATAATAAAGATGCAAAAGTTTTTCCATCGTATAACAGGAATAACTGTAAACAGTGTGAAAGTAATGGTCATTTCTACGTTCCAGGCAACCTATGCTTCACGCTAGGGCGGTGCTCTACCAGATTAAATAGTTAGGGCCTAAGAAGTCAACGCCAGAAGCATAAAACACAATATAAATACAACAGCTTTTCCATCGTATATAATGTATATTTGCATACAGTGTGAAAGTAATGGTCATTTCCATGTTCCGGGCAACCTAGTCTTCACTCTAGGGCGTTATTCCACCAGATCGCATAGTTAGGGCCTAAGAAGTCAACGCCAGAAGAATAAAATACAACATAAGTACAAAAGTTTTTCCATCGTATAAAATGAATAATTGCAAACATTGTGAAAGTAATGGTCATTTCTACGTTCCGGGCAACCTAGGCGTCACTCTAGGGCGTTGCTCCACCACACCTAATAGCTAGGGCCTTAGATGTCAACCCCAGATGGATAAAATACAATAAAGATGCCACAGCTTTTCCACCGTATAAAACGAATAATTGCAACCAGTGTGAAAGTTATGGTCATTTCTACATTCCGAGCAACCTAGGCTTCACTCTAGGGCGTTGCTCCACCAGATCGAATAGTTAGGTCCTTAGAAGTCAACGCCAGAAGCATAAAATACGATATAAATACAACAGCATTTCAACCGTATTAAATGAATAATTGCAAACAGTGTGAAAGTAGTGGTCATTTCTACGTTCCGAGCAACCTAGGCTTCACTCTGGGGCAGTGCTCCAACATATCGAATAGCTACGGCCTTAGAAGTCTACGACTGAAGCATAAAATACAATAAAAATACAACAGTCTTTTCATCGTATAACAGGAATAATTGCAACAAGCGTGATAGTAATGATCATTTCGGCGTTTCGTGCATCCTAGACTTATCTCTGAGGCATTGCTCCACCAGGTCGAATAGTTAGGGCCTAAGAAGTCAACGCCAGAAGCATAAAATACAACATAAATACAATTGATTTTCCATCGTATATAATGTATATCTGCAAACAGTGTGAAAGTAATGGTCATTTCTACGTAGCGGGCAACCTAGGCTCCACTCTCGGGCGTTGCTCCACGAAATCAAATTGCTAGGGCCTTAGAAGTCAGCGCCAGAAGCATAAAATACAATAAAGATGCAAAAGTTTTTCCATCGTATAACAGGAATAACTGCAAACAGTGTGAATGTAATGGTCATTTCTACGTTCCAGGCAACCTAGGCTTCACTCTAGGTCGTTGTTCCACCAGATCGAATAGTTAGGGCCTAAGAAGTCAACGCCAGAAGCATAAAATACAATATAAATATAACAGTTTTTCCATCGTATAAAGAGAATAATAGCAACCAGTGTGAAAGTTATGGTCATTTCTACGTTCCGGGCAGCCTAGGCTTCACTCTAGGGCGTTGCTCCACCAGATCAAACAGTTAGGGCCTTAGAAGTCAACGCCCGAAGCATTAAATACAAAATAAATAGAACAGTTTTTCCTGTGTATAAAACGAATAATTGGTACCAGTGTGAAAGTTATGGTCATTGCTACGTTCCGCGCAACCTAGGTTTCACTCCAGGGCGTTGCTCCACCAGATCGAATAGATACGGCCTAAGAAGTCAACGCCAGAATCATAAAATACGATATAAATACAACAGCATTTCTATCGTATAAGACGAATAATTGCAACCAATGTGAATGTAATGGTCATTTCTACGTTCCGGGCAACCTGGGCTTCACTCTACGGCGTTGCTCCACCAGATCGAGTAGTTAGGGCCTTAGAAGTCTTCGCCAGAAGCATAAAATACAATAAAGATGCAAAAGTTTTTCCATCGTATAACAGGAATAACTGTAAACAGTGTGAAAGTAATGGTCATTTCTACGTTCCAGGCAACCTATGCTTCACTCTAGGGCTGTGCTCTACCAGATTAAATAGTTAGGGCCTAAGAAGTCATCGCCAGAAGCATAAAACACAATATAAATACAACAGCTTTTGCATCGTGTATAATGTATATTTGCATACAGTGTGAAAGTAATGGTCATTTCCATGATCCGGGCAACCTAGTCTTCACTCTAGGGCGTTGTTCCACCAGATCGCATAGTTAGGGCCTAAGAAGTCAACGCCAGAAGAATAAAATACAATATAAGTACAAAAGTTTTTCCATCGTATAAAATGAATAATTGCAAACATTGTGAAAGTAATGGTCATTTCTACATACCGAGCAACCTAGGCTTCACTCTAGGGCGTTGCGCCACCAGATCGAATAGTGAGGTCCTTAGAAGTCAACGCCAGAAGCATAAAATACGATATAAATACAACAGCTTTTCCATCGTATAAAAGGAACAATTGCAGACAGTGTGAAAGTTATGGTCATTTCTACATTCCGAGCAACCTAGGCTTCACTCTAGGGCGTTGCTCCACCTGATCGAATAGTTAGGGCCTTAGAAGTCAACGCCAGAAGCATACAATACAATAAAGATGCAACAGCTTTTCCATCGAATAGCAGGAATAATTTGCAACTAGTGTGGTAGTAGTGGTCATTTCTACGTACCGGGCAACCTAGGCTTCACTCTCGGGCGGTGCTCCAACATATCGAATAGCTACGGCCTTAGAAGTCTACGACTGAAGCATAAAATACAATAAAAATACAACAGTCTTTTCATCGTATAACAGGAATAATTGCAACAAGCGTGATAGTAATGATCATTTCGGCGTTTCGTGCATCCTAGACTTATCTCTGAGGCATTGCTCCACCAGGTCGAATAGTTAGGGCCTAAGAAGTCAACGCCAGAAGCATAAAATACAACATAAATACAATAGATTTTCCATCGTATATAATGTATATCTGCAAACAGTGTGAAAGTAATGGTCATTTCTACGTAGCGGGCAACCTAGGCTCCACTCTCGGGCGTTGCTCCACGAAATCAAATGGCTAGGGCCTTAGAAGTCAGCGCCAGAAGCATAAAATACAATAAAGGTGCAAAAGTTTTTCCATCGTATAACAGGAATAACTGTAAACAGTGTGAAAGTAATGGTCATTTCTACGTTCCAGGCAACCTAGGCTTCACTCTAGGTCGTTGTTCCACCAGATCGAATAGTTAGGGCCTAAGAAGTCAACGCCAGAAGCATAAAATACAATATAAATATAACAGTTTTTCCATCGTATAAAGAGAATAATAGCAACCAGTGTGAAAGTTATGGTCATTTCTACGTTCCGGGCAGCCTAGGCTTCACTCTAGGGCGTTGCTCCACCAGATGGAATAGTTTGCGCCTTAGAAGTCAACGCCAGAAGCATAAAATACAATAAAGATACAACAGTTTTTCCATCGTATAACAGGAATAATTGCAACCAGTGTGATTGTAATGATCATTTCGGCGTTTCGGGCATCCTAGACTTATCTCTGAGGCATTGCTCCACCAGATCGAATAGTTAGGGCCTAAGATGTCAACGCCAGAAGCATAAAATACAATATAAATACAACAGCTTTGCCATCGTATAAAATGAATAATTGCAAACAGTGCGAAAGATATGGACATTTCTACGTTCCGGGCTACCTAGGCTTCACTCTATGGGGTTCTTCCACCACATCGAATAGCAACGGCCTCAGAGGTCAACGCCAGAAGCATAAAATACAATATAAATATAACAGTTTTTCCATCGTATAGAACGAATAATAGCAAGCAGTGTGAAAGTTATGGTCATTTCTACGTTCCGGGCAGCCTAGGCTTCACTCTAGGGCGTTGCTCCACCAGATCAAACAGTTAGGGCCTTAGAAGTCAACGCCCGAAGCATTAAATACAAAATAATTAGAACAGTTTTTCCTGTGTATAAAACGAATAATTGGTACCAGTGTGAAAGTTATGGTCATTGCTACGTTCCGCGCAACCTAGGTTTCACTCCAGGGCGTTGCTCCACCAGATCGAATAGATACGGCCTAAGAAGTCAACGCCAGAATCGTGAAATACGATAAAGATGCAACAGTTTTTCCATCGTACAAAACGAATAATTGCAACCAGTGTGAAAGTTATGGTCATTTCTACATTCCGAGCAACCTAGGCTTCACTCTAGGGCGTTGCTCCACCAGATCGAATAGTTAGGTCCTTAGAAGTCAACGCCAGAAGCATAAAATACGATATAAATACAACAGCATTTCCATCGTATAAGACGAATAGTTGCAACCAGTGTGAATGTAATGGTCATTTCTACGTTCCGGGCAACCTGGGCTTCACTCTACGGCGTTGCTCCACCAGATCGAGTAGTTAGGGCCTTAGAAGTCTTCGCCAGAAGCATAAAATACAATAAAGATGCAAAAGTTTTTCCATCGTATAACAGGAATAACTGTAAACAGTGTGAAAGTAATGGTCATTTCTACGTTCCAGGCAACCTATGCTTCACGCTAGGGCGGTGCTCTACCAGATTAAATAGTTAGGGCCTAAGAAGTCAACGCCAGAAGCATAAAACACAATATAAATACAACAGCTTTTCCATCGTATATAATGTATATTTGCATACAGTGTGAAAGTAATGGTCATTTCCATGTTCCGGGCAACCTAGTCTTCACTCTAGGGCGTTGTTCCACCAGATCGCATAGTTAGGGCCTAAGAAGTCAACGCCAGAAGAATAAAATACAATATAAGTACAAAAGTTTTTCCATCGTATAAAATGAATAATTGCAAACGTTGTGAAAGTAATGGTCATTTCTACGTTCCGGGCAACCTAGGCGTCACTCTAGGGCGTTGCTCCACCACACCTAATAGCTAGGGCCTTAGAAGTCAACCCCAGATGGATAAAATACAATAAAGATGCCACAGCTTTTCCACCGTATAAAACGAATAATTGCAACCAGTGTGAAAGTTATGGTCATTTCTACATTCCGAGCAACCTAGGCTTCACTCTAGGGCGTTGCTCCACCAGATCGAATAGTTAGGTCCTTAGAAGTCAACGCCAGAAGCATAAAATACGATATAAATACAACAGCATTTCCACCGTATTAAATGAATAATTGCAAACAGTGTGAAAGTAGTGGTCATTTCTACGTTCCGAGCAACCTAGGCTTCACTCTGGGGCGGTGCTCCAACATATCGAATAGCTACGGCCTTAGAAGTCTACGACTGAAGCATAAAATACAATAAAAATACAACAGTCTTTTCATCGTATAACAGGAATAATTGCAACAAGCGTGATAGTAATGATCATTTCGGCGTTTCGGGCATCCTAAACTTATCTCTGAAGCATTGCTCCACCAAATCGAATAGTTAGGGCCTAAGAAGTCAACGCCAGAAGCATAAAATACAATATAAATACAACGATTTTGCCATCGTATAAAATGAATAATTGCAAACAGTGCGAAAGATATGGACATTTCTACGTTCCGGGCAACCTAGGCTTCACTCTATGGCGTTCTTCCACCACATCGAATAGCATCGGCCTCAGAAGTCAACGCCAGAAGTATAAAATACAATAAAAATACAACAGTCTTTCCATACTAGAACAGGAATAATTGCAACCCGTGTGAAAGTAATGGTCATTTCTACGTTCCAGGCAACCTAGGCTTCACTCTAGGTCGTTGTTCCACCAGATCGAATAGTTAGGGCCTAAGAAGTCAACGCCAGAAGCATAAAATACAATAAAGATGCAACAGTTTTTCCATCGTATAAAACGAATAATTGCAACCAGTGTGAAAGTTATGGTCATTTCTACATACCGAGCAACCTAGGCTTCACTCTAGGGCGTTGCTCCACCAGATCGAATAGTGAGGTCCTTAGAAGTCAACGCCAGAAGCATAAAATACGATATAAATACAACAGCTTTTCCATCGTATAAAAGGAACAATTGCAGACAGTGTGAAAGTTATGGTCATTTCTACATTCCGAGCAACCTAGGCTTCACTCTAGGGCGTTGCTCCACCTGATCGAATAGTTAGGGCCTTAGAAGTCAACGCCAGAAGCATAAAATACAATAAAGATGCAACAGCTTTTCCATCGAATAGCAGGAATAATTTGCAACCAGTGTGGTAGTAGTGGTCATTTCTACGTACCGGGCAACCTAGGCTTCACTCTAGGGCGGTGCTCCAACATATCGAATAGCTACGGCCTTAGAAGTCTACGACTGAAGCATAAAATACAATAAAAATACAACAGTCTTTTCATCGTATAACAGGAATAATTGCAACAAGCGTGATAGTAATGATCATTTCGGCGTTTCGTGCATCCTAGACTTATCTCTGAGGCATTGCTCCACCAGGTCGAATAGTTAGGGCCTAAGAAGTCAACGCCAGAAGCATAAAATACAACATAAATACAATAGATTTTCCATCGTATATAATGTATATCTGCAAACAGTGTGAAAGTAATGGTCATTTCTACGTTCCAGGCAACCTAGGCTTCACTCTAGGTCGTTGTTCCACCAGATCGAATAGTTAGGGCCTAAGAAGTCAACGCCAGAAGCATAAAATACAATATAAATATAACAGTTTTTCCATCGTATAAAGAGAATAATAGCAACCAGTGTGAAAGTTATGGTCATTTCAACGTTCCGGGCAGCCTAGGCTTCACTCTAGGGCGTTGCTCCACCAGATCAAACAGTTAGGGCCTTAGAAGTCAACGCCCGAAGCATTAAATACAAAATAAATAGAACAGTTTTTCCTATGTATAAAACGAATAATTGGTACCAGTGTGAAAGTTATGGTCATTGCTACGTTCCGCGCAACCTAGGTTTCACTCCAGGGCGTTGCTCCACCAGATCGAATAGATACGGCCTAAGAAGTCAACGCCAGAATCATGAAATACGATAAAGATGCAACAGTTTTTCCATCGTACAAAACGAATAATTGCAACCAGTGTGAAAGTTATGGTCATTTCTACATTACGAGCAACCTAGGCTTCACTCTAGGGCGTTGCTCCTCCAGATCGAATAGTTAGGTCCTTAGAAGTCAACGCCAGAAGCATAAAATACGATATAAATACAACAGCATTTCTATCGTATAAGACGAATAATTGCAACCAGTGTGAATGTAATGGTCATTTCTACGTTCCGGGCAACCTGGGCTTCACTCTACGGCGTTGCTCCACCAGATCGAGTAGTTAGGGCCTTAGAAGTCTTCGCCAGAAGCATAAAATACAATAAAGATGCAAAAGTTCTTCCATCGTATAACAGGAATAACTGTAAACAGTGTGAAAGTAATGGTCATTTCTACGTTCCAGGCAACCTATGCTTCACTCTAGGGCGGTGCTCTACCAGATTAAATAGTTAGGGCCTAAGAAGTCAACGCCAGAAGCATAAAACACAATATAAATACAACAGCTTTTCCATCGTATATAATGTATATTTGCATACAGTGTGAAAGTAATGGTCATTTCCATGTTCCGGCAACCTAGTCTTCACTCTAGGGCGTTGTTCCACCAGATCGCATAGTTAGGGCCTAAGAAGTCAACGCCAGAAGAATAAAATACAATATAAGTACAAAAGTTTTTCCATCGTATAAAATGAATAATTGCAAACATTGTGAAAGTAATGGTCATTTCTACCTACCGAGCAACCTAGGCTTCACTCTAGGGCGTTGCTCCACCAGATCGAATAGTGAGGTCCTTAGAAGTCAACGCCAGAAGCATAAAATACGATATAAATACAACAGCTTTTCCATCGTATAAAAGGAACAATTGCAGACAGTGTGAAAGTTATGGTCATTTCTACATTCCGAGCAACCTAGGCTTCACTCTAGGGCGTTGCTCCACCTGATCGAATAGTTAGGTCCTTAGAAGTCAACGCCAGAAGCATAAAATACAATAAAGATGCAACAGCTTTTCCATCGTATAGCAGGAATAATTTGCAACCAGTGTGGTAGTAGTGGTCATTTCTACGTACCGGGCAACCTAGGCTTCACTCTAGGGCGGTGCTCCAACATATCGAATAGCTACGGCCTTAGAAGTCTACGACTGAAGCATAAAATACAATAAAAATACAACAGTCTTTTCATCGTATAACAGGAATAATTGCAACAAGCGTGATAGTAATGATCATTTCGGCGTTTCGTGCATCCTAGACTTATCTCTGAGGCATTGCTCCACCAGGTCGAATAGTTAGGGCCTAAGAAGTCAACGCCAGAAGCATAAAATACAACATAAATACAATAGATTTTCCATCGTATATAATGTATATCTGCAAACAGTGTGAAAGTAATGGTCATTTCTACGTTCCAGGCAACCTAGGCTTCACTCTAGGTCGTTGTTCCACCAGATCGAATAGTTAGGGCCTAAGAAGTCAACGCCAGAAGCATAAAATACAATATAAATATAACAGTTTTTCCATCGTATAAAGAGAATAATAGCAACCAGTGTGAAAGTTATGGTCATTTCTACGTTCCGGGCAGCCTAGGCTTCACTCTAGGGCGTTGCTCCACCAGATCAAACAGTTAGGGCCTTAGAAGTCAACGCCCGAATCATTAAATACAAAATAAATAGAACAGTTTTTCCAGTGTATAAAACGAATAATTGGTACCAGTGTGAAAGTTATGGTCATTGCTACGTTCCGCGCAACCTAGGTTTCACTCCAGGGCGTTGCTCCACCAGGTCGAATAGATACGGCCTAAGAAGTCAACGCCAGAATCATGAAATACGATAAAGATGCAACAGTTTTTCCATCGTATAAAATGAATAATTGCAAACATTGTGAAAGTAATGGTCATTTCTACATACCGAGCAACCTAGGCTTCACTCTAGGGCGTTGCTCCACCAGATCGAATAGTGAGGTCCTTAGAAGTCAACGCCAGAAGCATAAAATACGATATAAATACAACAGCTTTTCCATCGTATAAAAGGAACAATTGCAGACAGTGTGAAAGTTATGGTCATTTCTACATTCCGAGCAACCTAGGATTCACTCTAGGGCGTTGCTCCACCTGATCGAATAGTTAGGGCCTTAGAAGTCAACGCCAGAAGCATAAAATACAATAAAGATGCAACAGCTTTTCCATCGTATAGCAGGAATAATTTGCAGCCAGTGTGGTAGTAGTGGTCATTTCTACGTACCGGGCAACCTAGGCTTCACTCTAGGGCGGTGCTCCAACATATCGAATAGCTACGGCCTTAGAAGTCTACGACTGAAGCATAAAATACAATAAAAATACAACAGTCTTTTCATCGTATAACAGGAATAATTGCAACAAGCGTGATAGTAATGATCATTTCGGCGTTTCGTGCATCCTAGACTTATCTCTGAGACATTGCTCCACCAGGTCGAATAGTTAGGGCCTAAGAAGTCAACGCCAGAAGCATAAAATACAACATAAATACAATAGATTTTCCATCGTATATAATGTATATCTGCAAACAGTGTGAAAGTAATGGTCATTTCTACGTAGCGGGCAACCTAGGCTCCACTCTCGGGCGTTGCTCCACGAAATCAAATGGCTAGGGCCTTAGAAGTCAGCGCCAGAAGCATAAAATACAATAAAGATGCAAAAGCTTTTCCATCGTATAACAGGAATAACTGTAAACACTGTGAAAGTAATGGTCATTTCTACGTTCCAGGCAACCTAGGCTTCACTCTAGGTCGTTGTTCCACCAGATCGAATAGTTAGGGCCTAAGAAATCGACGCCAGAAGCATAAAATACAATATAAATATAACAGTTTTTCCATCGTATAAAGAGAATAATAGCAACCAGTGTGAAAGTTATGGTCATTTCTACGTTCCGGGCAGCCTAGGCTTCACTCTAGGGCGTTGCTCCACCAGATCAAACAGTTAGGGCCTTAGAAGTCAACGCCCGAAGCATTAAATACAAAATAAATAGAACAGTTTTTCCTGTGTATAAAACGAATAATTGGTACCAGTGTGAAAGTTATGGTCATTGCTACGTTCCGCGCAACCTAGGTTTCACTCCAGGGCGTTGCTCCACCAGATCGAATAGATACGGCCTAAGAAGTCAACGCCAGAATCATGAAATACGATAAAGATGCAACAGTTTTTCCATCGTACAAAACGAATAATTGCAACCAGTGTGAATGTTATGGTCATTTCTACATTCCGAGCAACCTAGGCTTCACTCTAGGGCGTTGCTCCACCAGATCGAATAGTTAGGTCCTTAGAAGTCAACGCCAGAAGCATAAAATACGATATAAATACAACAGCATTTCCACCGTATTAAATGAATAATTGCAAACAGTGTGAAAGTAGTGGTCATTTCTACGTTCCGAGCAACCTAGGCTTCACTCTGGGGCGGTGCTCCAACATATCGAATAGCTACGGCCTTAGAAGTCTACGACTGAAGCATAAAATACAATAAAAATACAACAGTCTTTCCATACTAGAACAGGAATAATTGCAACCCGTGTGAAAGTGATGGTCATTTCTACGTTCCAGGCAACCTAGGCTTCACTCTAGGGCGTTGTTCCACAAGACCGAGTAGTTAGGGCATTAGAAGTCAGCGCCAGAAGCATAAAATACAATAAAGATGCAAAGTTTTTCCATGGTATAACAGGAATAACTGTAAACAGTGTGAAAGTAATGGTCATTTCTACGTTCCAGGCAACCTAGGCTTCACTCTAGGTCGTTGTTCCACCAGATCGAATAGTTAGGGCCTAAGAAGTCAACGCCAGAAGCATAAAATACAATATAAATATAACAGTTTTTCCATCGTATACAGAGAATCATAGCAACCAGTGTGAAAGTTATGGTCATTTCTACGTTCCGGGCAGCCTAGGCTTCACTCTAGGGCGTTGCTCCACCAGATGGAATAGTTTGCGTCTTAGAAGTCAACGCCAGAAGCATAAAATACAATAAAGATGCAACAGTTTTTCCATCGTATAACAGGAATAATTGCAACCAGTGTGATTGTAATGATCATTTCGGCGTTTCGGGCATCCTAGACTTATCTCTGAGGCATTGCTCCACCAGATCGAATAGTTAGGGCCTAAGATGTCAACGCCAGAAGCATAAAATACAATATAAATACAACAGCTTTGCCATCGTATAAAATGAATAATTGCAAACAGTGCGAAAGATATGGACATTTCTACGTTCCGGGCTACCTAGGCTTCACTCTATGGGGTTCTTCCACCACATCGAATAGCAACGGCCTCAGAGGTCAACGCCAGAAGCATAAAATACAATATAAATATAACAGTTTTTCCATCGTATAGAACGAATAATAGCAAGCAGTGTGAAAGTTATGGTCATTTCTAGGTTCCCGGCAACCTAGGCTTCACTCTAGGGCGTTGTTCCACCAGATCAAACAGTTAGGGCCTTAGAAGTCAACGCCCGAAGCATAAAACACAAAATATATAGAACGGTTTTTCCATTGTATAAAACGAATAATTGCTACCAGCGTAAAAGGTATGGTCATTTCTACGTGCCGGGCAACCTAGGATTCACCCTAGGGCGTTGTTCCACCAGATCGAATAGTTAGGGCCTAAGAAGTGAACGCCAGAAGCATAAAATACAATATAAATACAATAGTTTTTCCATCGTATATAATGTATATTTGCATACAGTGTGAAAGTAATGGTCATTTCCATGTTCCGGGCAACCTAGTCTTCACTCTAGGGCGTTGTTCCCCCATATCGCATAGTTAGGGCCTAAGAAGTCAACGCCAGAAGAATAAAATACGATATAAGTACAAAAGTTTTTCCATCGTATAAAATGAATAATTGCAAACATTGTGAGAGTAATGGTCATTTCTACGTTCCGGGCAACCTAGGCGTCACTATAGGGCGTTGCTCCACCACACTTAATAGCTAGGGCCTTAGAAGTCAACCCCAGAAGAATAAAATACAATAAAGATGCCACAGCTTTTCCATCGTATAAAACGAATAATTGCAACCAGTGTGAAAGTTATGGTCATTTCTACTTTCCGGGCAACCTAGGCTTCACCCTAGGGCGTTGTTCCACCAGATCGAACAGTTAGGGCCTTAGAAGTCAACGCCAGAAGCATAAAATACAATAAAGATGCAAAAGCTTTTCCATCGTATAACAGGAATAACTGTAAACAGTGTGAAAGTAATGGTCATTTCTACGTTCCAGGCAACCTATGCTTCACTCTAGGGCGGTGCTCTACCAGACTAAATAGTTAGGGCCTAAGAAGTCAACGCCAGAAGCATAAAACACAATATAAATACAACAGCTTTTCCATCGTATATAATGTATATTTGCAAACAGTGTGAAAGTAGTGGTAATTTCCATGTTCCGGGCAACCTAGTCGTCACTCTAGGGCGTTGTTCCACCAGATCGAATAGTTAGGGCGTAAGAAGTCAACGCCAGAAGAATAAAATACAATATAAGTACAAAAGTTTTTTCATCGTATAAAATGAATAATTGCAAACATTGTGAAAGTAATGGTCATTTCTACTTTCCGGGCAACCTAGGCTTCACTCTAGGGCGTTGCTCCACCAGATCGAATTGTTAGGGCCTTAGAAATCAACGCCACAAGCATAATATACAATAAAGCTGCAACAGTTTTTTCTTCGTAAAACAGGAAAAATTGCAACCAGTGTGAAGGTAATGGTCTTTTCTACGTTCCGGGCAACCTAGGCTTCACTCTAGGGCGGTGCTCCACCAGATCAAATAGTTAGGGCCTAAGAAGTCCACGCCAGAAGCATAAAATACAACATAAATACAATAGATTTTCCATCGTATATAATGTATATCTGCAAACAGTGTGAAAGTAATGGTCATTTCTACATATCGGGCAACCTAGGCTCCACTCTCGGGCGTTGCTCCACCAAATCAAATAGCTAGGGCCTTAGAAGTCAACGCCAGAAGCATAAAATACAATAAAGATGCAAAAGTTTTTCCATCGTATAACAGGAATAATAGCAACCAGTGTGAAATTTATGGTCATTTCTACGTTCCGGGCAGCCTAGGCTTCACTCTAGGGCGTTGCTCCACCAGATGGAATAGTTTGTGCGTTAGAAGTCAACGCCAGAAGCATAAAATACAATAAAGATGCAACAGTTTTTCCATCGTATAACAGGAATAATTGCAACCAGTGTGACTGTAACGATCATTTCGGCGTTTCGGGCATCCTAGACATATCTCTGAGGCATTGCTCCACCAGATCGAATAGTTAGGGCCTAAGAAGTCAACGCCAGAAGCATAAAATACAATATAAATACAACAGCTTTGCCACCGTATAAAATGGATAATTGCAAACAGTGCGAAAGATATGGACATTTCAACGTTCCGGGCTACCTAGGGTTCGCTCTATGGCGTTCTTCCACCACATCGAATAGCAACGGCCTCAGAGGTCAACGCCAGAAGCATAAAATACAATATAAATATAACAGTTTTTCCATCGTATAGAACGAATAATAGCAAGCAGTGTGAAAGTTATGGTCATTTCTAGGTTCCCGGCAACCTAGGCTTCACTCTAGGGCGTTGTTCCACCAGATCAAACAGTTAGGGCCTTAGAAGTCAACGCCCGAAGCATAAAACACAAAATATATAGAACGGTTTTTCCATTGTATAAAACGAATAATTGCTACCAGCGTAAAAGGTATGGTCATTTCTACGTGCCGGGCAACCTAGGATTCACCCTAGGGCGTTGTTCCACCAGATCGAATAGTTAGGGCCTAAGAAGTGAACGCCAGAAGCATAAAATACAATATAAATACAATAGTTTTTCCATCGTATATAATGTATATTTGCATACAGTGTGAAAGTAATGGTCATTTCCATGTTCCGGGCAACCTAGTCTTCACTCTAGGGCGTTGTTCCCCCATATCGCATAGTTAGGGCCTAAGAAGTCAACGCCAGAAGAATAAAATACGATATAAGTACAAAAGTTTTTCCATCGTATAAAATGAATAATTGCAAACATTGTGAGAGTAATGGTCATTTCTACGTTCCGGGCAACCTAGGCGTCACTATAGGGCGTTGCTCCACCACACTTAATAGCTAGGGCCTTAGAAGTCAACCCCAGAAGAATAAAATACAATAAAGATGCCACAGCTTTTCCATCGTATAAAACGAATAATTGCAACCAGTGTGAAAGTTATGGTCATTTCTACTTTCCGGGCAACCTAGGCTTCACCCTAGGGCGTTGTTCCACCAGATCGAACAGTTAGGGCCTTAGAAGTCAACGCCAGAAGCATAAAATACAATAAAGATGCAAAAGCTTTTCCATCGTATAACAGGAATAACTGTAAACAGTGTGAAAGTAATGGTCATTTCTACGTTCCAGGCAACCTATGCTTCACTCTAGGGCGGTGCTCTACCAGACTAAATAGTTAGGGCCTAAGAAGTCAACGCCAGAAGCATAAAACACAATATAAATACAACAGCTTTTCCATCGTATATAATGTATATTTGCAAACAGTGTGAAAGTAGTGGTAATTTCCATGTTCCGGGCAACCTAGTCGTCACTCTAGGGCGTTGTTCCACCAGATCGAATAGTTAGGGCGTAAGAAGTCAACGCCAGAAGAATAAAATACAATATAAGTACAAAAGTTTTTTCATCGTATAAAATGAATAATTGCAAACATTGTGAAAGTAATGGTCATTTCTACTTTCCGGGCAACCTAGGCTTCACTCTAGGGCGTTGCTCCACCAGATCGAATTGTTAGGGCCTTAGAAATCAACGCCACAAGCATAATATACAATAAAGCTGCAACAGTTTTTTCTTCGTAAAACAGGAAAAATTGCAACCAGTGTGAAGGTAATGGTCTTTTCTACGTTCCGGGCAACCTAGGCTTCACTCTAGGGCGGTGCTCCACCAGATCAAATAGTTAGGGCCTAAGAAGTCCACGCCAGAAGCATAAAATACA
Source organism: Calliopsis andreniformis (assembly GCF_051401765.1). NCBI lineage: Eukaryota > Metazoa > Arthropoda > Insecta > Hymenoptera > Andrenidae > Calliopsis > Calliopsis andreniformis. Next base: position 669,713 of record NW_027480442.1, on the reverse strand, counting down.
ACATAAATACAATAGATTTTCCATCGTATATAATGTATATCTGCAAACAGTGTGAAAGTAATGGTCATTTCTACATATCGGGCAACCTAGGCTCCACTCTCGGGCGTTGCTCCACCAAATCAAATAGCTAGGGCCTTAGAAGTCAACGCCAGAAGCATAAAATACAATAAAGATGCAAAAGTTTTTCCATCGTATAACAGGAATAATAGCAACCAGTGTGAAATTTATGGTCATTTCTACGTTCCGGGCAGCCTAGGCTTCACTCTAGGGCGTTGCTCCACCAGATGGAATAGTTTGTGCGTTAGAAGTCAACGCCAGAAGCATAAAATACAATAAAGATGCAACAGTTTTTCCATCGTATAACAGGAATAATTGCAACCAGTGTGACTGTAACGATCATTTCGGCGTTTCGGGCATCCTAGACATATCTCTGAGGCATTGCTCCACCAGATCGAATAGTTAGGGCCTAAGAAGTCAACGCCAGAAGCATAAAATACAATATAAATACAACAGCTTTGCCACCGTATAAAATGGATAATTGCAAACAGTGCGAAAGATATGGACATTTCAACGTTCCGGGCTACCTAGGGTTCGCTCTATGGCGTTCTTCCACCACATCGAATAGGAACGGCCTCAGAGGTCAACGCCAGAAGCATAAAATACAATATAAATATAACAGTTTTTCCATCGTATAAAACGAATAATAGCAACCAGTGTGAAAGTTGTGGTCATTTCTACGTTCCGGGCAACCTAGGCTTCACTCTAGGGCGTTGTTCCACCAGACCAAACAGTTAGGGCCTTAGAAGTCAACGCCAGAAGCATAAAATACAATAAAGATGCAAAAGCTTTTCCATCGTATAACAGGAATAACTGTAAACAGTGTGAAAGTAATGGTCATTTCTACGTTCCAGGCAACCTATGCTTCACTCTAGGGCGGTGCTCTACCAGATTAAATAGTTAGGGCCTAAGAAGTCAACGCCAGAAGCATAAAACACAATATAAATACAACAGCTTTTCCATCGTATACAATGTATATTTGCAAACAGTGTGAAAGTAGTGGTCATTTCCATGTTCCGGGCAACCTAGTCTTCACTCTAGGGCGTTGTTCCACCTGATCGAATAGTTAGGGCCTAAGAAATCAACGCCAGAAGAATAAAATACAATTTAAGTACAAAAGTTTTTCCATCGTATAAAATGAATAATTGCAAACATTGTGAAAGTAATGGTCATTTCTACTTTCCGGGCAACCTAGGCTTCACTCTATGGCGTTGCTCCACCAGATCGAATAGTTAGGGCCTAAGAAGTCAACGCCAGAAGCATAAAATACAATATAAATACAACAGTTTTGCCATCGTATTAAATGAATAATTGCAAACAGTGTGAAAGTAGTGGTCATTTCTACGTTCCGAGCAACCTAGGCTTCAGTCTGGGGCGGTGCTCCAACATATCGAATAGCTACGGCCTTAGAAGTCTACGAGTGAAGCATAAAATACAATAAAAATACAACAGTCTTTTCATCGTATAACAGGAATAATTGCAACAAGCGTGATTGTAATGATCATTTCGGCGTTTCGGGCATCCTAGACTTATCTCTGAAGCATTGCTCCACCAGATCGAATAGTTAGGGCCTAAGAAGTCAACGCCAGAAGCATAAAATACAATATAAATACAACAATTTTGCCATCGTATAAAATGAATAATTGCAAACAGTGCGAAAGATATGGACATTTCTATGTTCCGGGCTACCTAGGCTTCACTCTATGGCGTTCTTCCACCACATCGAATAGCAACGGCCTCAGAAGTCAACGCCAGAAGCATAAAATGGAATAAAGATGCAACAGTTTTTCCATCGTATAGCAGGAATAATTTGCAACTAGTGTGATAGTAGTGGTCATTTCTACGTACCGGGCAATATAGGTTTCACTCCAGGGCGTTGCTCCACCAGATCGAATAGTTACGGCCTAAGAAGTCAACGCCAGAAGCATAAAACACAATATAAATACAACAGCTTTTCCATCGTATATAATGTATATTTGCAAACAGTGTGAAAGTAGTGGTAATTTCCATGTTCCGGGCAACCTAGTCGTCACTCTAGGGCGTTGCTCCACCAGATCGAATAGTTAGGGCCTTAGAAGTCAACGCCAGAAGCATAAAATACAATAAAGATGCAACCGTTTTTCCATCGTATAACAGGAATAATTGCAACCAGTGTGAAGGTAATGGTATGTTCTACGTTCCGGGCAACCTGGGCTTCACTCTAGGGCGGTACTCCACCAGATCAAATAGTAAGGGCCTAAGAAGTCAACGCCAGAAGCATAAAATACAACATAAATACAATAGATTTTCCATCGTATATAATGTATATCTGCAAACAGTGTGAAAGTAATGGTCATTTCTACGTAGCGGGCAACCTAGGCTCCACTCTCGGGCGTTGGTCCACCAAATCAAATTGCTAGGGCCTTAGAAGTCAGCGCCAGAAGCATAAAATACAATAAAGATGCAAAAGTTTTTCCATCGTATAACAGGAATAACTGTAAACAGTGTGAAAGTAATGGTCATTTCTACGTTCCAGGCAACCTAGGCTTCACTCTAGGTCGTTGTTCCATCAGATCGAAAAGTTAAGACCTAAGAAGTCAACGCCAGAAGCATAAAATACAATATAAATATAACAGTTTTTCCATCGTATAAAGAGAATAATAGCAACCAGTGTGAAAGTTATGGTCATTTCTACGTTCCGGGCAGCCTAGGCTTCACTCTAGGGCGTTGCTCCACCAGATGGAATAGTTTGCGCCTTAGAAGTCAACGCCAGAAGCATAAAATACAATAAAGATGCAACAGTTTTTCCATCGTATAACAGGAATAATTGCAACCAGTGTGATAGTAATGATCATTTCGGCGTTTCGGGCATCCTAGACTTATCTCTGAGGCATTGCTCCACCAGATCGAATAGTTAGGGCCTAAGATGTCAACGCCAGAAGCATAAAATACAATATAAATACAACAGCTTTGCCAGCGTATAAAATGAACAATTGCAAACAGTGCGAAAGATATGGACATTACTACGTTCCGGGCTACCTAGGCTTCACTCTATGGGGTTCTTCCTCCACATCGAATAGCAACGGCCTCAGAGGTCAACGCCAGAAGCATAAAATACAATATAAATATAACAGTTTTTCCATCGTATAGAACGAATAATAGCAACCAGTGTGAAAGTTGTGGTCATTTCTACGTTCCGGGCAACCTAGGCTTCACTCTAGGGCGTTGTTCCACCAGATCAAACAGTTAGGGACTTAGAAGTCAACGCCCGAAACATAAAACACAAAATATATAGAACGGTTTTTCCATTGTATAAAACGAATAAATGCTACCAGCGTAAAAGGTATGGTCATTTCTACGTTCCGGGCAACCTAGGATTCACCCTAGGGCGTTGTTCCACCAGATCGAATAGTTAGGGCCTAAGAAGTGAACGCCAGAAGCATAAAATACAATATAAATACAACAGTTTTTCCATCGTATATAATGTATATTTGCATACAGTGTGAAAGTAATGGTCATTTCCATGTTCCGGGCAACCTAGTCTTCACTCTAGGGCGTTGTTCCACCAGATCGCATAGTTAGGGCCTAAGAAGTCAACGCCAGAAGAATAAAATACAATATAAGTACAAAAGTTTTTCCATCGTATAAAATGAATAATTGCAAACATTGTGAAAGTAATGGTCATTTCTACGTTCCGGGCAACCTAGGCGTCACTCTAGGGCGTTGCTCCACCACACCTAATAACTAGGGCCTTAGAAGTCAACCCCAGAAGAATAAAATACAATAAAGATGCCACAGCTTTTCCATCTAATAAAACGAATAATTGCAACCAGTGTGAAAGTTATGGTCATTTCTACTTTCCGAGCAACCTAGGATTCACCCTAGGGCGTTGTTCCACCATATCGAACAGTTAGGGCCTAAGAAGTCAACGCCAGAAGCATAAAATACAATATAAATATAACAGTTTTTCTATCGTATAAAACGAATGATAGCAATGAGTGTGAAATTTATGGTCACTTCTACGTTCCGGGCAACCTAGACATCACTCTAGGGCGTTGCTCCACCAGATCGAATAGCTAGGGACTTAGAATTCAACGCCATAAGAATAAAACACAATATAAGTACAACAGTTTTTCCATCGTATAAAATGAATAATTACAACCAGTGTGAAAGTTATGTTCATTTCTACATTCGGAGGAACCTAGGCTTCACTCTAGGCCGTTGCTCCACCTGATCGAATAGTTAGGGCCTTAGAAGTCAACGCCAGAAGCATAAAATACAATAAAGATGCAACAGTTTTTCCATCGTATAGCAGGAATAATTTGCAACTAGTGTGATAGTAGTGGTCATTTCTACGTACCGGGCAATATAGGTTTCACTTCAGGGCGTTGCTCCACCAGATCGAATAGTTACGGCCTAAGAAGTCAACGCCAGAAGCATAAAATACGATAAAGATGCAACAGTTTTTCCATCGTATAGCAGGAATAATTTGCAACCAGTGTGGTAGTAGTGGTCATTTCCACGTACCCGGCAACCTAGGCTTCACTCTAGGGCGGTGCTCCAGCATATCGAATAGCTACGGCCTTAGAAGTCTACGACTGAAGCATAAAATACAATAAAAATACAACAGTCTTTTCATCGTATAACAGGAATAATTGCAACAAGCGTGATAGTAATGATCATTTCGGCGTTTCGTGCATCCTAGACTTATCTCTGAGGCATTGCTCCACCAGGTCGAATAGTTAGGGCCTAAGAAGTCAACGCCAGAAGCATAAAATACAATATAAATACAACGGCTGTGCCATCGTATAAAATGAATTATTGCAAACGGTGCGAAAGATATGGACATTTCTACGTTCCGGGCTACCTAGGCTTCACTCTATGGCATTCTTCCACCGCATCGAATAGCAACGGCCTCAGAGGTGAACGCCAGAAGCATAAAATACAATATAAATATAACAGTTTTTCCATCGTATAAAACGAATAATAGCAACTAGTGTGAAAGTTATGTTCATTTCTACGTTCCGGGCAACCTAGGCTTCACTGTAGGGCGTTGTTCCACCAGATCAAACAGTTAGGGCCTTAGAAGTCAACGCCCGAAGCATAAAACACAAAATAAATAGAACAGTTTTTCCATTCTATAAAACGAATAATTGCTACCAGCGTGAAAGTTGTGGTCAATGCTACGTTCCGCGCAACCTAGGCTTCACCCAAGGGCGTTGTTCCACCAGATGGAATAGTTAGTCCCTTAGAAGTCAACGCCAGATGCATAAAATACAATATAAATACAACAGTTTTTCCATCGTATAAAACGAATAATTGCAACCAGTATGAAAGTTAACGTCATTTCTACTTTCCGGGCAACCTAGGCTTCACCTTAGGGCGTTGCTCCAACAGATTGAATAGTTAGGGCGTTAGAAGTCAACGCCCGAAGCATAAGATGCAATAAAAATACAACAGTTATTCCATCGTATAACAGGATTAATTGCTACCAGTGTGAAAGTTATGGTCATTTCTACTTTCCGGGCAACCTAGGCTTCACTCTACGGTGTTGTTCCACCAGATCGAATAGTTAGGGCCTAAGAAGTGAACGCCAGAAGCATAAAATACAATATAAATATAACAGTGTTTACATCGTATAAAACGAATAATAGCAACCAGTATGAAACTTATGGTCATTTCTACGTTCCGGGCAACCTAGGCTTCACTCTAGGGCGTTGCTCCACCAGATCAAACAGTTAGGGCTTTAGAAGTCAACGCCCGAAGCATAAAATACAAAATAAATAGAACAGTTTTTCCATTGTATATAACGAATAATTGGTACCAGTGTAAAAGTTATGGTCATTTCTACGTTCCGAGCAACCTAGGCTTCACCCTAGGGCGTTGCTCCAACAGATTGAGTAGTTAGGGCCTTAGAAGTCAACGCCCGAACCATAAAATGCAAAAAAAATTCAACAGTGTTTCCATCATATAACAGGAATAATTGCAACTAGTTTGAAAGTGACGGCCAATTCTACGTTCCGGGCAGCCTAGGCTTCACTCTAGGGCGTTGCTCCACCAGATCGAATAGTTAGTGCCTTAGAAGTCAACGCCAGAAGCATAAAATACAATACAAATACAACAGCTTTTCCATCGTATAAAACGAATAATTGCAACCAGTATGAAACTTATGGTTATTTCTACTTTCCGAGCAACCTAGGCTTCACCCTAGGGCGTTGCTCCAACAGATTGAATAGCTAGGGCCTTAGAAGTCAACGCCCGAACCATAAAATGCAAAAAAAAATACAACAGTGTTTCCATCATATAACAGGAGTAATTGTAACCAGTGTGAAAGTTATGGTCATTTCTACGTTCCGTGCAACCTAGGCTTCACTCTAGGGTGTTGTTCCACCAGATCGAATAGTTAGGGCCTAAGAAGTGAACGCCAGAAGCATAAAATACAATATAAATATAACAGTTTTTACATCGTATAAAACGAATAATAGCAACCAGTATGAAACTTATGGTCATTTCTACGTTCCGGGCAACCTAGGCTTCACTCTAGGGCGTTGCTCCACCAGATCAAACAGTTAGGGCTTTAGAAGTCAACGCCCGAAGCATAAAATACAAAATAAATAGAACAGTTTTTCCATTGTATATAACGAATAATTGGTACCAGTGTAAAAGTTATGGTCATTTCTACGTTCCGAGCAACCTAGGCTTCACCCTAGGGCGTTGCTCCAACAGATTGAGTAGTTAGGGCCTTAGAAGTCAACGCCCGAACCATAAAATGCAAAAAAAATTCAACAGTGTTTCCATCATATAACAGGAATAATTGCAACTAGTTTGAAAGTGACGGCCAATTCTACGTTCCGGGCAGCCTAGGCTTCACTCTAGGGCGTTGCTCCACCAGATCGAATAGTTAGTGCCTTAGAAGTCAACGCCAGAAGCATAAAATACAATACAAATACAACAGCTTTTCCATCGTATAAAACGAATAATTGCAACCAGTATGAAACTTATGGTTATTTCTACTTTCCGAGCAACCTAGGCTTCACCCTAGGGCGTTGCTCCAACAGATTGAATAGTTAGGGCCTTAGAAGTCAACGCCCGAACCGTAAAATGCAAAAAAAAATACAACAGTGTTTCCATCATATAACAGGAGTAATTGTAACCAGTGTGAAAGTTATGGTCATTTCTACGTTCCGTGCAACCTAGGCTTCACTCTAGGGTGTTGTTCCACCAGATCGAATAGTTAGGGCCTAAGAAGTGAACGCCAGAAGCATAAAATACAATATAAATATAACAGTTTTTACATCGTATAAAACGAATAATAGCAACCAGTATGAAACTTATGGTCATTTCTACGTTCCGGGCAACCTAGGCTTCACTCTAGGGCGTTGCTCCACCAGATCAAACAGTTAGGGCTTTAGAAGTCAACGCCCGAAGCATAAAATACAAAATAAATAGAACAGTTTTTCCATTGTATATAACGAATAATTGGTACCAGTGTAAAAGTTATGGTCATTTCTACGTTCCGAGCAACCTAGGCTTCACCCTAGGGCGTTGCTCCAACAGATTGAGTAGTTAGGGCCTTAGAAGTCAACGCCCGAACCATAAAATGCAAAAAAAATTCAACAGTGTTTCCATCAAATAACAGGAATAATTGCAACTAGTTTGAAAGTGACGGCCAATTCTACGTTCCGGGCAGCCTAGGCTTCACTCTAGGGCGTTGCTCCACCAGATCGAATAGTTAGTGCCTTAGAAGTCAACGCCAGAAGCATAAAATACAATACAAATACAACAGCTTTTCCATCGTATAAAACGAATAATTGCAACCAGTATGAAACTTATGGTTATTTCTACTTTCCGAGCAACCTAGGCTTCACCCTAGGGCGTTGCTCCAACAGATTGAATAGTTAGGGCCTTAGAAGTCAACGCCCGAACCGTAAAATGCAAAAAAGATTCAACAGTGTTTCCATCATATAACAGGAATAATTGCAACCAGTTTGAAAGTGAAGGGCAATTCTACGTTCCGGGCAACCTAGGCTTCACTCTAGGGCGTTGCTCCACCAGATCGAATAGTTAGTGCCTTAGAAGTCAACGCCAGAAGCATAAAATACGATACAAATACAACAGTTTTTCCATCGTATAAAACGAGTAATTGTAACCAGTATGAAACTTATGGTCATTTCTACTTTCCGAGCAACCTAGGCTTCACCCTAGGGCGTTGCTCCAACAGATTGAATAGTTAGGGCCTTAGAAGTCAACGCCCGAACCATAAAATGCAAAAAAAAATACAACAGTGTTTCCATCATATAACAGGAGTAATTGTAACCAGTGTGAAAGTTATGGTCATTTCTACGTTCCGTGCAACCTAGTCTTCACTCTAGGGTGTTGTTCCACCAGATCGAATAGTTAGGGCCTAAGAAGTGAACGCCAGAAGCATAAAATACAATATAAATATAACAGTTTTTACATCGTATAAAACGAATAATAGCAACCAGTATGAAACTTATGGTCATTTCTACGTTCCGGGCAACCTAGGCTTCACTCTAGGGCGTTGCTCCACCAGATCAAACAGTTAGGGCTTTAGAAGTCAACGCCAGAAGAATAAAATACAATATAAGTACAAAGGTTTTCCATCGTATAAAATGAATAATTGCAAACATTGTGAAAGTATTGGTCATTTCTACGCTCCGGGCAACCTAGGCGTCACTCTAGGGCGTTGCTCCACCACACCTAATAGCTACGGCCGTAGAAGTCAACCCCAGATGAATAAAATACAATACTGGTGCCACAGCTTTTCCATCGTATAAAACGAATAATTGCAACCAGTGTGAAAGTTATGGTCATTTCTACTTTCCGGGCAACCTAGGCTTCATCCTAGGGCGTTGTTCCACCAGATCGAACAGTTAGGGCCTAAGAAGTCAACGCCAGAAGCATAAACTACAATATAAATATAACAGCTGTTCTATCGTATAAAACGAATGATAGCAACCAGTGTAAAAGTTATGGTCATTTCTATGTTCCGGGCAACCTATGCTTCACTCTAGGGCATTGCTCCAACAGATTGAATAGTTAGGGCCTTAGAAGTCAATGCCCGAAGCATAAAATGCGTTAAAAATACAACAGTTTTTCCATCATATTACAGGAATAATTGCAACCAATTTGAAAGTGATGGTCATATCTACGTTCCGGGCCACCTAGGCTTCACCCTAGGCCGTTGCTACACCAGATCGAATAGTTCGGGCCTGAGAAGTCAACGCCAGAAGAAGAAAACACAATATATGTACAACAGTTGTTCCATCGTATAAAACGAATAATGGCTAACATTGTGAAAGTACTGGTCATTTCTACGTTCCGGGTAACCCAGGTTTCACTCTAGGGTGTTGCTCCACCAGAACGATTAGCGAGAGACTTAGAATTCAACGCCAGAAGGATAAAATACACAATAAGTACAACAGTTTTTCCATCGTATGAAATGAATAATTGCAAACATTGTGAAAGTAATGGTCATTTCTACGTTCCGGGCTACCCAGGCTTCACTCTATGGCGTTCTTCCACCACATCGAATAGCAAGGGCCTCAGAAGTCAACGCCAGAAGCATAAAATACAATATAAATATAACAGTTTTTCTATTGTATAAAACGAATAATAGCAACCAGTGTGAAAGTTATGGTCATTTCTACGTTCCGGGCAACCTGGGCTTCACTCTACGGTGTTGTTCCACCAGATCGAATAGTTAGGGCCTAAGAAGTGAACGCCAGAAGCATAAAATACAATATAAATATAACAGTTTTTACATCGTATAAAACGAATAATAGCAACCAGTATGAAACTTATGGTCATTTCTACGTTCCGGGCAACCTAGGCTTCACTCTAGGGCGTTGCTCCACCAGATCAAACAGTTAGGGCTTTAGAAGTCAACGCCCGAACCATAAAATGCAAAAAAAATTCAATAGTGTTTCCATCATATAACAGGAGTAATTGCAACTAGTTTGAAAGTGATGGCCAATTCTACGTTCCGGGCAGCCTAGGCTTCACTCTACTGCGTTGCTCCACCAGATCGAATAGTTAGGTCCTTAGAAGTAAACGCCAGAAGCATAAAATACGATATAAATACAACAGCTTTTCCATCGTATAGAAGGAATAATTGCAAACAGTGTGAAAGTAATGGTCATTTCTACGTTCCGGGCAACCTAGGCTTCACTCAACGGTGTTGTTCCACCAGATCGAATAGTTAGGGCCTAAGAAGTGAACGCCAGAAGCATTAAATACAATATAAATATAACAGTTTTTCCATCGTATAAAACGAATAATAGCAACCAGTGTGAAAGTTATGGTCATTTCTACGTTCCGGGCAACCTGGGCTTCACTCTACGGTGTTGTTCCACCAGATCGAATAGTTAGGGCCTAAGAAGTGAACGCCAGAAGCATAAAATACAATATAAATATAACAGTGTTTACATCGTATAATACGAATAATAGCAACCAGTATGAAACTTATGGTCATTTCTACGTTCCGGGCAACCTAGGCTTCACTCTAGGGCGCTGCTCCACCAGATCAAACAGTTAGGGCTTTAGAAGTCAACGCCCGAAGCATAAAATACAAAATAAATAGAACAGTTTTTCCATTGTATATAACGAATAATTGGTACCAGTGTAAAAGTTATGGTCATTTCTACGTTCCGAGCAACCTAGGCTTCACCCTAGGGCGTTGCTCCAACAGATTGAGTAGTTAGGGCCTTAGAAGTCAACGCCCGAACCATAAAATGCAAAAAAAATTCAACAGTGTTTCCATCATATAACAGGAATAATTGCAACTAGTTTGAAAGTGACGGCCAATTCTACGTTCCGGGCAGCCTAGGCTTCACTCTAGGGCGTTGCTCCACCAGATCGAATAGTTAGTGCCTTAGAAGTCAACGCCAGAAGCATAAAATACAATACAAATACAACAGCTTTTCCATCGTATAAAACGAATAATTGCAACCAGTATGAAACTTATGGTTATTTCTACTTTCCGAGCAACCTAGGCTTCACCCTAGGGCGTTGCTCGAACAGATTGAATAGTTAGGGCCTTAGAAGTCAACGCCCGAACCATAAAATGCAAAAAAGATTCAACAGTGTTTCCATCATATAACAGGAATAATTGCAACCAGTTTGAAAGTGAAGGGCAATTCTACGTTCCGGGCAACCTAGGCTTCACTCTAGGGCGTTGCTCCACCAGATCGAATAGTTAGTGCCTTAGAAGTCAACGCCAGAAGCATAAAATACGATACAAATACAACAGTTTTTCCATCGTATAAAACGAATAATTGTAACCAGTATGAAACTTATGGTCATTTCTACTTTCCGAGCAACCTAGGCTTCACCCTAGGGCGTTGCTCCAACAGATTGAATAGTTAGGGCCTTAGAAGTCAAGGCCAGAGGCATAAAATACAATATAAATACAACAGCGTTTCCATCGTATAAAACGAATAATTGCATCCAGCGTGAAAGTTATGGTCATTTCTACATTCCGAGCAACATAGGCTTCACTCTAGGGCGTTGCTCCACCAGATCGAATAGTTAGGTCCTTGGAAGTAAACGCCAGAAGCATAAAATACGATATAAATGCAACAGCTTTTCCATCGCATAGAAGGAATAATTGCAAACAGTGTGAAAGTAATGGTCATTTCTACGTTCCGGCCAACCTAGGCTTCACTCTACGGTGTTGTTCCACCAGATGGAATAGTTAGGGCCTAAGAAGTGAACGCCAGAAGCATAAAATACAATATAAATATAACAGAATTTCCATCGTATAAAACGAATAATAGCAACCAGTGTGAAAGTTATGGTCATTTCTACGTTCCGTGCAACCTAGGCTTCACTCTAGGGCGTTGCTCCACCAGATCAGACAGTTAGGGCCTTAGAAGCCAACGCCCGAAGCATTAAATACAAAATAAATAGAACAGTTTTTCCATCATATAAAACGAATAATTGCAACCAGTATGAAAGTTATGGTCATTTCTACTTTCCGGGCAACCTAGGCTTCACCCTAGGGCGTTGCTCCAACAGATTGAATAGTTAGGGCCTTAGAAGTCAATGCCCGAAGCATAAAATGCAATAAAAATACAACAGTTTTTCCATCATATAACAGGAATAATTGCAACCAATTTGAAAGTGATGGTCATATCTACGTACCGGGCAACCTAGGCTTCACTCGAGGGCGTTGCTCCACCAGATCAAACAGTTAGGGCTTTAGAAGTCAACGCCCGAACCATAAAATGCAAAAAAAATTCAATAGTGTTTCCATCATATAACAGGAGTAATTGCAACTAGTTTGAAAGTGATGGCCAATTCTACGTTCCGGGCAGCCTAGGCTTCACTCTACTGCGTTGCTCCACCAGATCGAATAGTTAGGTCCTTAGAAGTAAACGCCAGAAGCATAAAATACGATATAAATACAACAGCTTTTCCATCGTATAGAAGGAATAATTGCAAACAGTGTGAAAGTAATGGTCATTTCTACGTTCCGGGCAACCTAGGCTTCACTCTACGGTGTTGTTCCACCAGATCGAATAGTTAGGGCCTAAGAAGTGAACGCCAGAAGCATTAAATACAATATAAATATAACAGTTTTTCCATCGTATAAAACGAATAATAGCAACCAGTGTGAAAGTTATGGTCATTTCTACGTTCCGGGCAACCTGGGCTTCACTCTACGGTGTTGTTCCACCAGATCGAATAGTTAGGGCCTAAGAAGTGAACGCCAGAAGCATAAAATACAATATAAATATAACAGTGTTTACATCGTATAATACGAATAATAGCAACCAGTATGAAACTTATGGTCATTTCTACGTTCCGGGCAACCTAGGCTTCACTCTAGGGCGCTGCTCCACCAGATCAAACAGTTAGGGCTTTAGAAGTCAACGCCCGAAGCATAAAATACAAAATAAATAGAACAGTTTTTCCATTGTATATAACGAATAATTGGTACCAGTGTAAAAGTTATGGTCATTTCTACGTTCCGAGCAACCTAGGCTTCACCCTAGGGCGATTGCTCCAACAGATTGAGTAGTTAGGGCCTTAGAAGTCAACGCCCGAACCATAAAATGCAAAAAAAATTCAACAGTGTTTCCATCATATAACAGGAATAATTGCAACTAGTTTGAAAGTGACGGCCAATTCTACGTTCCGGGCAGCCTAGGCTTCACTCTAGGGCGTTGCTCCACCAGATCGAATAGTTAGTGCCTTAGAAGTCAACGCCAGAAGCATAAAATACAATACAAATACAACAGCTTTTCCATCGTATAAAACGAATAATTGCAACCAGTATGAAACTTATGGTTATTTCTACTTTCCGAGCAACCTAGGCTTCACCCTAGGGCGTTGCTCGAACAGATTGAATAGTTAGGGCCTTAGAAGTCAACGCCCGAACCATAAAATGCAAAAAAGATTCAACAGTGTTTCCATCATATAACAGGAATAATTGCAACCAGTTTGAAAGTGAAGGGCAATTCTACGTTCCGGGCAACCTAGGCTTCACTCTAGGGCGTTGCTCCACCAGATCGAATAGTTAGTGCCTTAGAAGTCAACGCCAGAAGCATAAAATACGATACAAATACAACAGTTTTTCCATCGTATAAAACGAATAATTGTAACCAGTATGAAACTTATGGTCATTTCTACTTTCCGAGCAACCTAGGCTTCACCCTAGGGCGTTGCTCCAACAGATTGAATAGTTAGGGCCTTAGAAGTCAACGCCCGAACCATAAAGTGCAAAAAAAAATACAACAGTGTTTCCATCATATAACAGGAGTAATTGTAACCAGTTTGAAAGTGATGGCCAATTCTACGTTCCGGGCAACCTAGGTTTCACTCCAGGGCGTTGGTCCACCAGACCGAATAGTTACGGCCTAAGAAGTCAACGCCAGAAGCATAAAATACGATATAAATACAACAGCTTTTCCATCGTATAAAACGAGTAATTGCAATCAGTGTGAAAGTAATGGTCATTTCCACGTTCCGAGCACCCTAGGCGTCACTCTAGGGCGTTGCTCCACCACATCTAATAGCTACGGCCTTAGAAGTCAAGGCCAGAGGCATAAAATACAATATAAATACAACAGCGTTTCCATCGTATAAAACGAATAATTGCATCCAGCGTGAAAGTTATGGTCATTTCTACATTCCGAGCAACATAGGCTTCACTCTAGGGCGTTGCTCCACCAGATCGAATAGTTAGGTCCTTGGAAGTAAACGCCAGAAGCATAAAATACGATATAAATGCAACAGCTTTTCCATCGCATAGAAGGAATAATTGCAAACAGTGTGAAAGTAATGGTCATTTCTACGTTCCGGCCAACCTAGGCTTCACTCTACGGTGTTGTTCCACCAGATGGAATAGTTAGGGCCTAAGAAGTGAACGCCAGAAGCATAAAATACAATATAAATATAACAGAATTTCCATCGTATAAAACGAATAATAGCAACCAGTGTGAAAGTTATGGTCATTTCTACGTTCCGTGCAACCTAGGCTTCACTCTAGGGCGTTGCTCCACCAGATCAGACAGTTAGGGCCTTAGAAGCCAACGCCCGAAGCATTAAATACAAAATAAATAGAACAGTTTTTCCATCATATAAAACGAATAATTGCAACCAGTATGAAAGTTATGGTCATTTCTACTTTCCGGGCAACCTAGGCTTCACCCTAGGGCGTTGCTCCAACAGATTGAATAGTTAGGGCCTTAGAAGTCAATGCCCGAAGCATAAAATGCAATAAAAATACAACAGTTTTTCCATCATATAACAGGAATAATTGCAACCAATTTGAAAGTGATGGTCATATCTACGTACCGGGCAACCTAGGCTTCACTCGAGGGCGTTGCTCCACCAGACCGAATAGTTAGGGCCTTAGAAGTCAACGCCCGAAGCATAAAATACAGAATAAATAGAACAGTTTTTCCATCGTATAAAACGAATAATTGCTGCCAGTGTGAAAGTTCTGGTCATTTCTACTTTCCGGGCAACCTAGGCTTCAGCCTAGGGCGTTGCTCCAACAGACTGTATAGTTAGGGCCTTAGAAGTCAACGCCCGAACCATAAAATGCAAAAAAAATTCAACAGTGTTTCCATCATATAACAGGAATAATTGCAACCAGTTTGAAAGTGATGGCCAATTCTACGTTCCGGGCAGCCTAGGCTTCACTCTACTGCGTTGCTCCACCAGATCGAATAGTTAGGTCCTTAGAAGTAAACGCCAGAAGCATAAAATACGATATAAATACAACAGCTTTTCCATCGTATAGAAGGAATAATTGCAAACAGTGTGAATGTAATGGTCATTTCTACGTTCCGGGCAACCTAGGCTTCACTCTACGGTGTTGTTCCACCAGATCGAATAGTTAGGGCCTAAGAAGTGAACGCCAGAAGCATTAAATACAATACAAGTACAACAGCTTTTCCATCGTATAAAACGAATAATTGCATCCAGCGTGAAAGTTATGGTCATTTCTACATTCCGAGCAACATAGGCTTCACTCTAGGGCGTTGCTCCACCAGATCGAATAGTTAGGTCCTTAGAAGTAAACGCCAGAAGCATAAAATACAATATAAATATAACAGTGTTTCCATCGTATAAAACGAATAATAGCAACCAGTGTGAAAGTTATGGTCATTTCTACGTTCCGGGCAACCTGGGCTTCACTCTACGGTGTTGTTCCACCAGATCGAATAGTTAGGGCCTAAGAAGTGAACGCCAGATGCATAAAATACAATATAAATATAACAGTTTTTACATCGTATAAAACGAATAATAGCAACCAGTATGAAACTTATGGTCATTTCTACGTTCCGGGCAACCTAGGCTTCACTCTAGGGCGTTGCTCCAACAGATTGAGTAGTTAGGGCCTTAGAAGTCAACGCCAGAAGCATAAAATACAATACAAGTACAACAGCTTTTCCATCGTATAAAACGAATAATTGCAACCAGTATGAAACTTATGGACATTTCTATTTGCCGAGCAACCTAGGTTTCACCCTAGGGCGTTGCTCCAACAGATTGAATAGTTGGGGCCTTAGAAGTCAACGCCCGAACCATAAAATGCAAAAAAAATTCAACAGTGTTTCCATCATATAACAGGAATAATTGCAACCAGTTTGAAAGTGAAGGGCAATTCTACGTTCCGGGCAACCTAGGCTTCACTCTAGGGCGTTGATCCACCAGATCGAATAGTTAGTGCCTTAGAAGTCAACGCCAGAAGCATAAAATACGAAACAAATACAACAGTTTTTCCATCGTATAAAACGAATAATTGTAACCAGTATGAAACTTATGGTAATTTCTACTTTCCGAGCAACCTAGGCTTCACCCTAGGGCGTTGCTCCAACAGATTGAATAGTTAGGGCCTTAGAAGTCAACGCCCGAACCATAAAATACAAAAAAAAATACAACAGTGTTTCCATCATATAACAGGAGTAATTGTAACCAGTTTGAAAGTGATGGCCAATTCTACGTTCCGGGCAACCTAGGTTTCACTCCAGGGCGTTGGTCCACCAGACCGAATAGTTACGGCCTAAGAAGTCAACGCCAGAAGCATAAAATACGATATAAATAGAACAGCTTTTCCATCGTATAAAACGAGTAATTGCAATCAGTGTGAAAGTAATGGTCATTTCCACGTTCCGAGCACCCTAGGCGTCACTCTAGGGCGTTGCTCCACCACATCTAATAGCTACGGCCTTAGAAGTCAACGCCAGAGGCATAAAATACAATATAAATACAACAGCGTTTCCATCGTATAAAACGAATAATTGCATCCAGCGTGAAAATTATGGTCATTTCTACATTCCGAGCAACATAGGGTTCACTCTAGGGCGTTGCTCCACCAGATCGAATAGTTAGGTCCTTAGAAGTAAACGCCAGAAGCATAAAATACGATATAAATACAACAGCTTTTCCATCGCATAGAAGGAATAATTGCAAACAGTGTGAAAGTAATGGTCATTTCTACGTTCCGGGCAACCTAGGCTTCACTCTACGGTGTTGTTCCACCAGATCGAATGGTTAGGGCCTAAGAAGTGAACGCCAGAAGCATTAAATACAATATAAATATAACAGTTTTTCCATCGTATAAAACGAATAATAGCAACCAGTGTGAAAGTTATGGTCATTTCTACGTTCCGGGCAACCTGGGCTTCACTCTACGGTGTTGTTCCACCAGATCGAATAGTTAGGGCCTAAGAAGTGAACGCCAGAAGCATAAAATACAATATAAATATAACAGTGTTTACATCGTATAAAACGAATAATAGCAACCAGTATGAAACTTATGGTCATTTCTACGTTCCGGGCAACCTAGGCTTCACTCTAGGGCGTTGCTCCACCAGATCAAACAGTTAGGGCTTTAGAAGTTAACGCCCGAAGCATAAAATACAAAATAAATAGAACAGTTTTTCCATTGTATATAACGAATAATTGGTACCAGTGTAAAAGTTATGGTCATTTCTACGTTCCGAGCAACCTAGGCTTCACCCTAGGGCGTTGCTCCAACAGATTGAGTAGTTAGGGCCTTAGAAGTCAACGCCCGAACCATAAAATGCAAAAAAAATTCAACAGTGTTTCCATCATATAACAGGAATAATTGCAACTAGTTTGAAAGTGACGGCCAATTCTACGTTCCGGGCAGCCTAGGCTTCACTCTAGGGCGTTGCTCCACCAGATCGAATAGTTAGTGCCTTAGAAGTCAACGCCAGAAGCATAAAATACAATACAAATACAACAGCTTTTCCATCGTATAAAACGAATAATTGCAACCAGTATGAAACTTATGGTTATTTCTACTTTCCGAGCAACCTAGGCTTCACCCTAGGGCGTTGCTCCAACAGATTGAATAGTTAGGGCCTTAGAAGTCAACGCCCGAACCATAAAATGCAAAAAAGATTCAACAGTGTTTCCATCATATAACAGGAATAATTGCAACCAGTTTGAAAGTGAAGGGCAATTCTACGTTCCGGGCAACCTATGCTTCACTCTAGGGCGTTGCTCCACCAGATCGAATAGTTAGTGCCTTAGAAGTCAACGCCAGAAGCATAAAATACGATACAAATACAACAGTTTTTCCATCGTATAAAACGAATAATTGTAACCAGTATGAAACTTATGGTCATTTCTACTTTCCGAGCAACCTAGGCTTCACCCTAGGGCGTTGCTCCAACAGATTGAATAGTTAGGGCCTTAGAAGTCAACGCCCGAACCATAAAATGCAAAAAAAAATACAACAGTGTTTCCATCATATAACAGGAGTAATTGTAACCAGTGTGAAAGTTATGGTCATTTCTACGTTCCGTGCAACCTAGGCTTCACTCTAGGGTGTTGTTCCACCAGATCGAATAGTTAGGGCCTAAGAAGTGAACGCCAGAAGCATAAAATACAATATAAATATAACAGTTTTTACATCGTATAAAACGAATAATAGCAACCAGTATGAAACTTATGGTCATTTCTACGTTCCGGGCAACCTAGGCTTCACTCTAGGGCGTTGCTCCACCAGATCAAACAGTTAGGGCTTTAGAAGTCAACGCCCGAAGCATAAAATACAAAATAAATAGAACAGTTTTTCCATTGTATATATAGAATAATTGGTACCAGTGTAAAAGTTATGGTCATTTCTACGTTCCGAGCAACCTAGGCTTCACCCTAGGGCGTTGCTCCAACAGATTGAGTAGTTAGGGCCTTAGAAGTCAACGCCCGAACCATAAAATGCAAAAAAAATTCAACAGTGTTTCCATCATATAACAGGAATAATTGCAACTAGTTTGAAAGTGACGGCCAATTCTACGTTCCGGGCAGCCTAGGCTTCACTCTAGGGCGTTGCTCCACCAGATCGAATAGTTAGTGCCTTAGAAGTCAACGCCAGAAGCATAAAATACAATACAAATACAACAGCTTTTCCATCGTATAAAACGAATAATTGCAACCAGTATGAAACTTATGGTTATTTCTACTTTCCGAGCAACCTAGGCTTCACCCTAGGGCGTTGCTCCAACAGATTGAATAGTTAGGGCCTTAGAAGTCAACGCCCGAACCGTAAAATGCAAAAAAGGTTCAACAGTGTTTCCATCATATAACAGGAATAATTGCAACCAGTTTGAAAGTGAAGGGCAATTCTACGTTCCGGGCAACCTAGGCTTCACTCTAGGGCGTTGCTCCACCAGATCGAATAGTTAGTGCCTTAGAAGCCAACGCTAGAAGCATAAAATACGATACAAATACAACAGTTTTTCCATCGTATAAAACGAATAATTGTAACCAGTATGAAACTTATGGTCATTTCTACTTTCCGAGCAACCTAGGCTTCACCCTAGGGCGTTGCTCCAACAGATTGAATAGTTAGGGCCTTAGAAGTCAACGCCCGAACCATAAAATGCAAAAAAAAATACAACAGTGTTTCCATCATATAACAGGAGTAATTGTAACCAGTGTGAAAGTTATGGTCATTTCTACGTTCCGTGCAACCTAGGCTTCACTCTAGGGTGTTGTTCCACCAGATCGAATAGTTAGGGCCTAAGAAGTGAACGCCAGAAGCATAAAATACAATATAAATATAACAGTTTTTACATCGTATAAAACGAATAATAGCAACCAGTATGAAACTTATGGTCATTTCTACGTTCCGGGCAACCTAGGCTTCACTCTAGGGCGTTGCTCCACCAGATCAAACAGTTAGGGCTTTAGAAGTCAACGCCAGAAGAATAAAATACAATATAAGTACAAAGGTTTTTCCATCGTATAAAATGAATAATTGCAAACATTGTGAAAGTATTGGTCATTTCTACGCTCCGGGCAACCTAGGCGTCACTCTAGGGCGTTGCTCCACCACACCTAATAGCTACGGCCGTAGAAGTCAACCCCAGATGAATAAAATACAATACTGGTGCCACAGCTTTTCCATCGTATAAAACGAATAATTGCAACCAGTGTGAAAGTTATGGTCATTTCTACTTTCCGGGCAACCTAGGCTTCATCCTAGGGCGTTGTTCCACCAGATCGAACAGTTAGGGCCTAAGAAGTCAACGCCAGAAGCATAAACTACAATATAAATATAACAGCTGTTCTATCGTATAAAACGAATGATAGCAACCAGTGTAAAAGTTATGGTCATTTCTATGTTCCGGGCAACCTATGCTTCACTCTAGGGCATTGCTCCAACAGATTGAATAGTTAGGGCCTTAGAAGTCAATGCCCGAAGCATAAAATGCGTTAAAAATACAACAGTTTTTCCATCATATTACAGGAATAATTGCAACCAATTTGAAAGTGATGGTCATATCTACGTTCCGGGCCACCTAGGCTTCACCCTAGGCCGTTGCTACACCAGATCGAATAGTTCGGGCCTGAGAAGTCAACGCCAGAAGAAGAAAACACAATATATGTACAACAGTTGTTCCATCGTATAAAACGAATAATGGCTAACATTGTGAAGGTACTGGTCATTTCTACGTTCCGGGTAACCCAGGTTTCACTCTAGGGTGTTGCTCCACCAGAACGATTAGCGAGAGACTTAGAATTCAACGCCAGAAGGATAAAATACACAATAAGTACAACAGTTTTTCCATCGTATGAAATGAATAATTGCAAACATTGTGAAAGTAATGGTCATTTCTACGTTCCGGGCTACCCAGGCTTCACTCTATGGCGTTCTTCCACCACATCGAATAGCAAGGGCCTCAGAAGTCAACGCCAGAAGCATAAAATACAATATAAATATAACAGTTTTTCTATTGTATAAAACGAATAATAGCAACCAGTGTGAAAGTTATGGTCATTTCTACGTTCCGGGCAACCTGGGCTTCACTCTACGGTGTTGTTCCACCAGATCGAATAGTTAGGGCCTAAGAAGTGAACGCCAGAAGCATAAAATACAATATAAATATAACAGTTTTTACATCGTATAAAACGAATAATAGCAACCAGTATGAAACTTATGGTCATTTCTACGTTCCGGGCAACCTAGGCTTCACTCTAGGGCGTTGCTCCACCAGATCAAACAGTTAGGGCTTTAGAAGTTAACGCCCGAACCATAAAATGCAAAAAAAATTCAATAGTGTTTCCATCATATAACAGGAGTAATTGCAACTAGTTTAAAAGTGATGGCCAATTCTACGTTCCGGGCAGCCTAGGCTTCACTCTACTGCGTTGCTCCACCAGATCGAATAGTTAGGTCCTTAGAAGTAAACGCCAGAAGCATAAAATACGATATAAATACAACAGCTTTTCCATCGTATAGAAGGAATAATTGCAAACAGTGTGAAAGTAATGGTCATTTCTACGTTCCGGGCAACCTAGGCTTCACTCTACGGTGTTGTTCCACCAGATCGAATAGTTAGGGCCTAAGAAGTGAACGCCAGAAGCATTAAATACAATATAAATATAACAGTTTTTCCATCGTATAAAACGAATAATAGCAACCAGTGTGAAAGTTATGGTCATTTCTACGTTCCGGGCAACCTGGGCTTCACTCTACGGTGTTGTTCCACCAGATCGAATAGTTAGGGCCTAAGAAGTGAACGCCAGAAGCATAAAATACAATATAAATATAACAGTGTTTACATCGTATAAAACGAATAATAGCAACCAGTATGAAACTTATGGTCATTTCTACGTTCCGGGCAACCTAGGCTTCACTCTAGGGCGTTGCTCCACCAGATCAAACAGTTAGGGCTTTAGAAGTCAACGCCCGAAGCATAAAATACAAAATAAATAGAACAGTTTTTCCATTGTATATAACGAATAATTGGTACCAGTGTAAAAGTTATGGTCATTTCTACGTTCCGAGCAACCTAGGCTTCACCCTAGGGCGTTGCTCCAACAGATTGAGTAGTTAGGGCCTTAGAAGTCAACGCCCGAACCATAAAATGCAAAAAAAATTCAACAGTGTTTCCATCATATAACAGGAATAATTGCAACTAGTTTGAAAGTGACGGCCAATTCTACGTTCCGGGCAGCCTAGGCTTCACTCTAGGGCGTTGCTCCACCAGATCGAATAGTTAGTGCCTTAGAAGTCAACGCCAGAAGCATAAAATACAATACAAATACAACAGCTTTTCCATCGTATAAAACGAATAATTGCAACCAGTATGAAACTTATGGTTATTTCTACTTTCCGAGCAACCTAGGCTTCACCCTAGGGCGTTGCTCCAACAGATTGAATAGTTAGGGCCTTAGAAGTCAACGCCCGAACCATAAAATGCAAAAAAGATTCAACAGTGTTTCCATCATATAACAGGAATAATTGCAACCAGTTTGAAAGTGAAGGGCAATTCTACGTTCCGGGCAACCTAGGCTTCACTCTAGGGCGTTGCTCCACCAGATCGAATAGTTAGTGCCTTAGAAGTCAACGCCAGAAGCATAAAATACGATACAAATACAACAGTTTTTCCATCGTATAAAACGAATAATTGTAACCAGTATGAAACTTATGGTCATTTCTACTTTCCGAGCAACCTAGGCTTCACCCTAGGGCGTTGCTCCAACAGATTGAATAGTTAGGGCCTTAGAAGTCAACGCCCGAACCATAAAATGCAAAAAAAAATACAACAGTGTTTCCATCATATAACAGGAGTAATTGTAACCAGTTTGAAAGTGATGGCCAATTCTACGTTCCGGGCAACCTAGGTTTCACTCCAGGGCGTTGGTCCACCAGACCGAATAGTTACGGCCTAAGAAGTCAACGCCAGAAGCATAAAATACGATATAAATACAACAGATTTTCCATCGTATAAAACGAGTAATTGCAATCAGTGTGAAAGTAATGGTCATTTCCACGTTCCGAGCACCCTAGGCGTCACTCTAGGGCGTTGCTCCACCACATCTAATAGCTACGGCCTTAGAAGTCAAGGCCAGAGGCATAAAATACAATATAAATACAACAGCGTTTCCATCGTATAAAACGAATAATTGCATCCAGCGTGAAAGTTATGGTCATTTCTACATTCCGAGCAACATAGGCTTCACTCTAGGGCGTTGCTCCACCAGATCGAATAGTTAGGTCCTTAGAAGTAAACGCCAGAAGCATAAAATACAATATAAATATAACAGTGTTTCCATCGTATAAAACGAATAATAGCAACCAGTGTGAAAGTTATGGTCATTTCTACGTTCCGGGCAACCTGGGCTTCACTCTACGGTGTTGTTCCACCAGATCGAATAGTTAGGGCCTCAGAAGTGAACGCCAGAAGCATAAAATACAATATAAATATAACAGTTTTTACATCGTATAAAACGAATAATAGCAACCAGTATGAAACTTATGGTCATTTCTACGTTCCGGGCAACCTAGGCTTCACTCTAGGGCGTTGCTCCACCAGATCAAACATTTAGGGCTTTAGAAGTCAACGCCCGAAGCATAAAATATAAAATAAATAGAACAGTTTTTCCATTGTATATAACGAATAATTGGTACCAGTGTAAAAGTTATGGTCATTTCTACGTTCCGAGCAACCTAGGCTTCACCCTAGGGCGTTGCTCCAACAGATTGAGTAGTTAGGGCCTTAGAAGTCAACGCCAGAAGCATAAAATACAATACAAGTACAACAGCTTTTCCATCGTATAAAACGAATAATTGCAACCAGTATGAAACTTATGGTTATTTCTACTTTCCGAGCAACCTAGGCTTCACCCTAGGGCGTTGCTCCAACAGATTGAATAGTTAGGGCCTTAGAAGTCAACGCCCGAACCATAAAATGCAAAAAAAATTCAACAGTGTTTCCATCATATAACAGGAATAATTGCAACTAGTTTGAAAGTGACGGCCAATTCTACGTTCCGGGCAGCCTAGGCTTCACTCTAGGGCGTTGCTCCACCAGATCCAATAGTTAGTGCCTTAGAAGTCAACGCCAGAAGCATAAAATACAATACAAATACAACAGCTTTTCCATCGTATAAAACGAATAATTGCAACCAGTATGAAACTTATGGTTATTTCTACTTTCCGAGCAACCTAGTCTTCACCCTAGGGCGTTGCTCCAACAGATTGAATAGTTAGGGCCTAAGAAGTCAACGCCAGAAGCATAAAATACGATATAAATACAACAGCTTTTCCATCATATAAAACGAATAATTGCAACCAGTTTGAAAGTGATGGTCATTTCTACGTACCGGGCAACCTAGGCTTCACTCTAGGGCGTTACTCCACCAGATCAAACAGTTAGGGCCTTAGAAGTCAACGCCAGAAGCATAAAATACAATATAAATACAACAGTTTTTCCATCGTATAAAACGAATAATTGCAACCAGTCTGAAACTTATGGACATTTCTATTTGCCGAGCAACCTAGGTTTCACCCTAGGGCGTTGCTCCAACAGATTGAATAGTTGGGGCCTTAGAAGTCAACGCCCGAACCATAAAATACAAAAAAAATTCGACAGTGTTTCCATCATATAACAGGAATAATTGCAACCAGTTTGAAAGTGAAGGGCAATTCTACGTTCCGGGCAACCTAGGCTTCACTCTAGGGCGTTGCTCCACCAGATCGAATAGTTAGTGCCTTAGAAGTCAACGCCAGAAGCATAAAATACGAAACAAATACAACAGTTTTTCCATCGTATAAAACGAATAATTGTAACCAGTATGAAACTTATGGTAATTTCTACTTTCCGAGCAACCTAGGCTTCACCCTAGGGCGTTGCTCCAACAGATTGAATAGTTAGGGCCTTAGAAGTCAACGCCCGAACCATAAAATACAAAAAAAAATACAACAGTGTTTCCATCATATAACAGGAGTAATTGTAACCAGTTTGAAAGTGATGGCCAATTCTACGTTCCGGGCAACCTAGGTTTCACTCCAGGGCGTTGGTCCACCAGACCGAATAGTTACGGCCTAAGAAGTCAACGCCAGAAGCATAAAATACGATATAAATAGAACAGCTTTTCCATCGTATAAAACGAGTAATTGCAATCAGTGTGAAAGTAATGGTCATTTCCACGTTCCGAGCACCCTAGGCGTCACTCCAGGTCGTTGCTCCACCACATCTAATAGCTACGGCCTTAGAAGTCAACGCCAGAGGCACAAAATACAATATAAATACAACAGCGTTTCCATCGTATAAAACGAATAATTGCATCCAGCGTGAAAGTTATGGTCATTTCTACATTCCGAGCAACATAGGGTTCACTCTAGGGCGTTGCTCCACCAGATCGAATAGTTAGGTCCTTAGAAGTAAACGCCAGAAGCATAAAATACGATATAAATACAACAGCTTTTCCACCGCATAGAAGGAATAATTGCAAACAGTGTGAAAGTAATGGTCATTTCTACGTTCCGGGCAACCTAGGCTTCACTCTACGGTGTTGTTCCACCAGATCGAATGGTTAGGGCCTAAGAAGTGAACGCCAGAAGCATTAAATACAATATAAATATAACAGTTTTTCCATCATATAACAGGAATAATTGCAACCAATTTGAAAGTGATGGTCATATCTACGTACCGGGCAACCTAGGCTTCACTCGAGGGCGTTGCTCCACCAGATCGAATAGTTAGGGCCTTAGAAGTCAACGCCCGAAGCATAAAATACAGAATAAATAGAACAGTTTTTCCATCGTATAAAACGAATAATTGCTGCCAGTGTGAAAGTTCTGGTCATTTCTACTTTCCGGGCAACCTAGGCTTCACCCTAGGGCGTTGCTCCAACAGACTGAATAGTTAGGGCCTTAGAAGTCAATGCCCGAAGCATAAAATGCAATGAAAATACAACAGCTTTTCCATCATATAACAGGAATAATTGCAAACAGTGTGAAAGTTATGGTCATTTCTACGTTCCGGGCAACCTAGGCTTCACTCTAGGGCGTTGCTCCACCAGATCAAACAGTTAGGGCCTTAGAAGTCAACGCCCGAAGCATAAAATACAAAATAAATAGAACAGTTTTTCCAGTGTATAAAACGTATAATTGCTACCAGTGTAAAAGTTATAGTCATTTCTACGTTCCGGGCAACCTAGGCTTCACCCTAGGGCGTTGTTCCACCTGGTGGTATAGTTAGGGCCTAAGAAGTCAACGCCAGAAGCATAAAATACGATATAAATATAACAGTTTTTCCATTGTATAAAACGAATAATTGCTACCAGTGTAAAAGTTATGGTCATTTCTACGTTCCGGGCAACCTAGGCTACACCCTAGGCCGTTGTTCCACCAGATCGAACAGTTAGGGCCTAAGAAGTGAACGCCAGAAGCATAAAATACAAAATAAATACAACAGTTTTTCCAATATATAAAACGAATAATTGCAACCAGTATGAAAGTTATGGTCATTTCTATTTTCCGAGCAACCTAGGCTTCACCCTAGGGAGTTGCTCCAACAGATTGAATAGTTAGGGCCTTAGAAGTCAACGCCCGAACCATAAAATGCAAAAAAAATTCAACAGTGTTTCCATCATATAACAGTAATAATTGCAACCAGTTTGAAAGTGATGGCCAATTCTACGTTCCGGGCAGCCTAGGCTTCACTCTACTGCGTTGCTCCACCAGATCGAATAGTTAGGTCCTTAGAAGTAAACGCCAGAAGCATAAAATACGATATAAATACAACAGCTTTTCCATCGTATAGAAGGAATAATTGCAAACAGTGTGAAAGTAATGGTCATTTCTACGTTCCGGGCAACCTAGGCTTCACTCTACGGTGTTGTTCCACCAGATCGAATAGTTAGGGCCTAAGAAGTGAACGCCAGAAGCATTAAATACAATATAAATATAACAGTTTTTCCATCGTATAAAACGAATAATAGCAACCAGTGTGAAAGTTATGGTCATTTCTACGTTCCGGGCAACCTGGGCTTCACTCTACGGTGTTGTTCCACCAGATCGAATAGTTAGGGCCTAAGAAGTGAACGCCAGAAGCATAAAATACAATATAAATATAACAGTTTTTACATCGTATAAAACGAATAATAGCAACCAGTATGAAACTTATGGTCATTTCTACGTTCCGGGCAACCTAGGCTTCACTCTAGGGCGTTGCTCCACCAGATCAAACAGTTAGGGCTTTAGAAGTCAACGCCCGAAGCATAAAATACAAAATAAAAAGAACAGTTTTTCCATTGTATATAACGAATAATTGGTACCAGTGTAAAAGTTATGGTCATTTCTACGTTCCGAGCAACCTAGGCTTCACCCTAGGGCGTTGCTCCAACAGATTGAGTAGTTAGGGCCTTAGAAGTCAACGCCCGAACCATAAAATGCAAAAAAAATTCAACAGTGTTTCCATCATATAACAGGAATAATTGCAACTAGTTTGAAAGTGACGGCCAATTCTACGTTCCGGGCAGCCTAGGCTTCACTCTAGGGCGTTGCTCCACCAGATCGAATAGTTAGTGCCTTAGAAGTCAACGCCAGAAGCATAAAATACAATACAAATACAACAGCTTTTCCATCGTATAAAACGAATAATTGCAACCAGTTTGAAAGTGATGGCCAATTCTACGTTCCGGGCAACCTAGGTTTCACTCCAGGGCGTTGGTCCACCAGACCGAATAGTTACGGCCTAAGAAGTCAACGCCAGAATCATAAAATACGGTATAAATACAAAAGCTTTTCCATCGTATAAAACGAGTAATTGCAATCAGTGTGAAAGTAATGGTCATTTCCACGTTCCGAGCACCCTAGGCGTCACTCTAGGGCGTTGCTCCACCACATCTAATAGCTACGGCCTTAGAGGTCAAGGCCAGAGGCATAAAATACAATATAAATACAACAGCGTTTCCATCGTATAAAACGAATAATTGCATCCAGCGTGAAAGTTATGGTCATTTCTACATTCCGAGCAACATAGGCTTCACTCTAGGGCGTTGCTCCACCAGATCGAATAGTTAGGTCCTTAGAAGTAAACGCCAGAAGCATAAAATACAATATAAATACAACAGTTTTTCCATCGTATAAAACGATTAATTTCAACCAGTATGAAACTTATGGTCATTTCTACTTTCTGAGCAACCTAGGCTTCACCCTAGGGCGTTGCTCCACTACATCGAATAGTTAGTACCTTAGAAGTCAACGCCAGATGTATAAAATACAATATAAATACAACAGTTTTTCCATAGTATAAAACGAATAATAGCAACCAGTGTGAAAGTCATGGTCATTTCTACGTTCCGTGCAACCTAGGCTT
Organism: Calliopsis andreniformis; assembly: GCF_051401765.1. Lineage (NCBI taxonomy): Eukaryota > Metazoa > Arthropoda > Insecta > Hymenoptera > Andrenidae > Calliopsis > Calliopsis andreniformis. The sequence goes on along the minus strand of NW_027480442.1, from coordinate 641,553 downwards.
CACTCTAGGGCGTTGCTCCACCAGATCAGACAGTTAGGGCCTTAGAAGCCAACGCCCGAAGCATTAAATACAAAATAAATAGAACAGTTTTTCCATCATATAAAACGAATAATTGCAACCAGTTTGAAAGTGATGGTCATTTCTCCTTTCCGGGCAACGTCGGCTTCACTCTAGGGCGTTGCTCCAAGAGATCGAATAGTTAGTGCCTTAGAAGTCAACGCCAGAAGCATAAAATACAATATAAATACAACAGTTTTTCCATCGTATAAAACGAATAATTGCAACCAGTATGAAACTAATGGTCATTTCTACTTTCCGAGCAACCTAGGCTTCACCCTAGGGCGTTGCTCCAACGGATTGAATAGTTTGGGCCTTAGAAGTTAACGCCCGAACCATAAAATGCAAAAAAAATACAGCAGTGTTTCCATCATATAACAGGTATAATTGCAACCAGTTTGAAATTGATGGCCAATTCTACGTTCCGGGCAACCTAGGCATCACACTATTGTGTTGCTCCACCAGATCGAATAGTCAGTGCCTTAGAGGTCAACGCCAGAAGCATAAAATACAATATAAATACAACAGTTCTTCCATCGTATAAAACGAATAATTGCAACCTCTATGAAACTTATGGTCATTTCTACTTTCCGAGCAAGCTAGGCTTCACCCTAGGGCGTTGCTCCAACAGATTGAATAGTTAGGGCCTTAGAAGTCAACGCCCGAAGCATAAAATGCAATAAAAATACAACACTGTATCCATCATATAACAGGAATAATTGCAACCAGTTTGAAACTGATGGCCAATTCTACGTTCCGGGCAACCTAGGCTTCGCTCTAGGGCGTTGCTCCACCAGATCGAATAGATAGTGTCTTAGAAGTCAACGCCAGAAGCATAAAATACAATATAAGTACAACAGCTTTTCCATCGTATAAAACGAATAATTGCAACCAGTATGAAACTTATGGTGATTTCTACTTTCCGAGCAACCTAGGCTTCACCCTAGGGCGTTGCTCCAACAGAATGAATAGTTAGGGCCTTAGAAGTCAACGCCCGAACCATAAAATGCAAAAAAAATACAACAGTGTTTCCATCATATAACAGGAATAATTGCAACCAGTTTGAAAGTGATGGCCAATTCTACGTTCCGGGCAACCTAGGCTTCACTCTAGGGCGTTGCTCCACGAGATCGAATAGTTAGTGCCTTAGAAGTCAACGCCAGAAGCATAAAATACAATATAAATACAACAGTTTTTCCATCGTATAAAACGAATAATTGCAACCAGTATGAAACTAATGGTCATTTCTACTTTCCGAGCAACCTAGGCTTCACCCTAGGGCGTTGCTCCAACGGATTGAATAGTTAGGGCCTTAGAAGTTAACGCCCTAACCATAAAATGCAAAAAAAATACAGCAGTGTTTCCATCATATAACAGGTATAATTGCAACCAGTTTGAAAGTGATGGTCATTTCCACGTTCCGGGCAATATAGGCTTCACTCTAGGGCGTTGCTCCACTACATCGAATAGTTAGTACCTTAGAAGTCAACGCCAGATGTATAAAATACAATATAAATACAACAGTTTTTCCATAGTATAAAACGAATAATTGCTACCAGTGTAAAAGTTATGGTTATTTCTACGTTCCGCGCAACCTAGGCTTCACCCTAGGCCGTTGTCCCACCAGATTGAATAGTTAGGGCCTGAGAAGTCAATGCCCGAAGGATAAAATGCAATAAAAATACAACAGTTTTTCCATCATATAACAGGTATAATTGCAAGCAGTTTGAAAGTGATGGTCATTTCTACGTTCCGGGCAACATAGGTTTCACTCTAGGGCGTTGCTCCACCAGAAAGAATAGTTACGGCCTAAGAAGTCAACGCCAGAAGCATAAAATACGATATAAATGCAACAGCTCTTCCATCGTATAAAACGAATAATTGCAACCAGTATGAAACTTATGGTCATTTCTACTTTCCGAGCAAGTTGGGCTTCACCCTAGGGCATTGCTCCAACAGACTGAATAGTTAGGGCCTTAGAAGTCAACGCCCGAAGCATAAAATGCAAAAAAAATACAGCAGTGTTTCCATCATATAACAGGTATAATTGCAACCAGTTTGAAATTGATGGCCAATTCTACGTTCCGGGCAACCTAGGCATCAATCTATTGCGTTGCTCCACAAGATCGAATAGTTAGTGCCTTAGAAGTCAACGCCAGAAGCATAAAATACAATATAAATACAACAGTTTTTCCATCGTATAAAACGAATAATTGCAACCAGTATGAAACTTATGGACATTTCTACTTTCCGAGGAACCTAGGCCTCACCCTAGGGCGTTGCTCCAACAGATTGAATAGTTAGGGCCTTAGAAGTCAACGCCAGAACCATAAAATGCAAAAAAAATACAACAGTGTTTCCATCATATATCAGGAATAATTGCAACCAGTTTGAAAGTGGATGGCTAATTCTACGTTCCGGGCAACCTAGGCTTCACTCTAGGGCGTTGCTCCACCAGATCGAATAGTTAGAGCCTTAGAAGTCAACGCCAGAAGCATAAAATACAATATAAATACAACAGTTTTTCCATCGTATAAAACGATTAATTTCAACCAGTATGAAACTTATGGTCATTTCTACTTTCCGAGCAACCTAGGCTTCACCCTAGGGCGTTGCTCCACTACATCGAATAGTTAGTACCTTAGAAGTCAACGCCAGATGTATAAAATACAATATAAATACAACAGTTTTTCCATAGTATAAAACGAATAATTGCTACCAGTGTAAAAGTTATGGTTATTTCTACGTTCCGGGCAACCTAGGCTTCACCCTAGGCCGTTGTCCCACCAGATTGAATAGTTAGGGCCTGAGAAGTCAATGCCCGAAGGATAAAATGCAATAAAAATACAACAGTTTTTCCATCATATAACAGGTATAATTGCAAGCAGTTTGAAAGTGATGGTCATTTCTACGTTCCGGGCAACATAGGTTTCACTCTAGGGCGTTGCTCCACCAGAAAGAATAGTTACGGCCTAAGAAGTCAACGCCAGAAGCATAAAATACGATATAAATGCAACAGCTTTTCCATCGTATAAAACGAATAATTGCAACCTGTATGAAACTTATGGTCATTTCTACTTTCCGAGCAAGTTGGGCTTCACCCTAGGGCATTGCTCCAACAGACTGAATAGTTAGGGCCTTAGAAGTCAACGCCCGAAGCATAAAATGCAAAAAAAATACAGCAGTGTTTCCATCGTATAAAAGGATTAATTGCAACCAGTTTGAAAGTGATGGTCATTTCTCCTTTCCGGGCAACGTCGGCTTCACTCTAGGGCGTTGCTCCACGAGATCGAATAGTTAGTGCCTTAGAAGTCAACGCCAGAAGCATAAAATACAATATAAATACAACAGTTTTTCCATCGTATAAAACGAATAATTGCAACCAGTATTAAACTAATGGTCATTTCTACTTTCCGAGCAACCTAGGCTTCACCCTAGGGCGTTGCTTCAACGGATTGAATAGTTAGGGCCTTAGAAGTTAACGCCCGAACCATAAAATGCAAAAAAAATACAGCAGTGTTTCCATCATATAACAGGTATAATTGCAACCAGTTTGAAATTGATGGCCAATTCTACGTTCCGGGCAACCTAGGCATCACACTATTGTGTTGCTCCACCAGATCGAATAGTCAGTGCCTTAGAGGTCAACGCCAGAAGCATAAAATACAATATAAATACAACAGTTCTTCCATCGTATAAAACGAATAATTGCAACCACTATGAAACTTATGGTCATTTCTACTTTCCGAGCAAGCTAGGCTTCACCCTAGGGCGTTGCTCCAACAGATTGAATAGTTAGGGCCTTAGAAGTCAACGCCCGAAGCATAAAATGCAATAAAAATACAACACTGTATCCATCATATAACAGGAATAATTGCAACCAGTTTGAAAGTGATGGCCAATTCTACGTTCCGGGCAACCTAGGCTTCAGTCTAGGGCGTTGCTCCACCAGATCGAACAGTTAGTGCCTTAGAAGTCAACGCCAGAAGCATAAAACACAATATAAATACAACAGTTTTTCTATCGTATAAGACGAATAATTGCAACCAGTATGAAACTTATGGTCATTTCTACTTTCCGAGCAACCTAGGCTTCACCCTAGGGCGTTGCTCCAACAGATTGAATAGTTGGGGCCTTAGAAGTCAACGCCCGAACCATAAAATGCAAAAAAAATACAACAGTGTTTCCATCATATAACAGGAATAATTGCAACCAGTTTGAAAGTGACGGACAATTCTACGTTCCAGGCAACCTAGGCTTCGCTCTAGGGCGTTGCTCCACCAGATCGAATAGATAGTGCCTTAGAAGTCAACGCCAGAAGCATAAAATACAATATAAGTACAACAGTTTTTCCATCGTATAAAACGAATAATTGCAACCAGAATGAAACTTATGGTCATTTCTACTTTCCGAGCAACACAGGCTTCACCCTAGGGCGTTGCTCCAACAGATTGAATAGTTAGGGCCTTAGAAGTCAACGCCTGAACCGTAAAATGCAAAAAAAATACAGCAGTGTTTCCATCATATAACAGGTATAATTGCAACCAGTTTGAAATTGATGGCCAATTCTACGTTCCGGGCAACCTAGGCATCACTCTATTGCGTTGCTCCACCAGATCGAATAGTTAGTGCCATAGAAGTCAACGCCAGAAGCATAAAATACAATATAAATACAACAGTTTTTCCATCGTATAAAACGAATAATTGCAACCAGTATGAAACTTATGGTCATTTCTACTTTCCGAGCAAGCTAGGCTTCGCCCTAGGTCGCTGGTCCAACAGATTGAATAGTTAGGGCCTTAGAAGTCAACGCCCGAAGCATAAAATGCAATAAAAATACAACAGTGTATACATCATATCACAGGTATAATTGCAAGCAGATTGAAAGTGATGGCCAATTCTACGTTCCGGGCGACCTAGGCTTCACTCTAGGGCGTTGCTCCACCAGATCGAATAGCTAGTGCCTTAGAAGTCAACGCCAGAAGCATAAAATACAATATAAATACAACAGTTTTTCCATCGTATAAAACGAATAAATGCAACCAGTATGAAACTTATGGTCATATCTGCTTTCCGAGCAACCTAGGCTTCACCCTAGGCCGTTGTACCACCAGATTGAATAGTTAGGGCCTTAGAAGTCAATGCCCGAAGCATAAAATGCAATAAAAATACAACAGTTTTTCCATCATATAACAGGAATAATTGCAACCAGTTTGAAAGTGATGGTCATTTCCACGTTCCGGGCAATTTAGGCATCACTCTAGGGCGTTGCTCCACTACATCGAATAGTTAGTACCTTAGAAGTCAACGCCAGATGTATAAAATACAATATAAATACAACAGTTTTTCCATAGTATAAAACGAATAATTGCTACCAGTGTAAAAGTTATGGTTATTTCTACGTTCCGGGCAACCTAGGCTTCACCCTAGGCCGTTGTCCCACCAGATTGAATAGTTAGGGCCTGAGAAGTCAATGTCCGAAGGATAAAATGCAATAAAAATACAACAGTTTTTCCATCATATAACAGGTATAATTGCAAGCAGTTTGAAAGTGATGGTCATTTCTACGTTCCGGGCAACATAGGTTTCACTCTAGGGCGTTGCTCCACCAGAAAGAATAGTTACGGCCTAAGAAGTCAACGCCAGAAGCATAAAATACGATATAAATGCAACAGCTTTTCCATCGTATAAAACGAATAATTGCAACCAGTATGAAACTTATGGTCATTTCTACTTTCCGAGCAAGTTGGGCTTCACCCTAGGGCATTGCTCCAACAGACTGAATAGTTAGGGCCTTAGAAGTCAACGCCCGAAGCATAAAATGCAAAAAAAATACAGCAGTGTTTCCATCATATAACAGGTATAATTGCAACCAGTTTGAAATTGATGGCCAATTCTACGTTCCGGGCAACCTAGGCATCAATCTATTACGTTGCTCCACAAGATCGAATAGTTAGTGCCTTAGAGGTCAACGCCAGAAGCATAAAATACAATATAAATGCAACAGTTTTTCCATCGTATAAAACGAATAATTGCAACCAGTATGAAACTTATGGACATTTCTACTTTCCGAGGAACCTAGGCTTCACCCTAGGGCGTTGCTCCAACAGTTTGAATAGTTAGGGCCTTAGAAGTCAACGCCCGAACCATAAAATGCAAAAAAAATACAACAGTGTTTCCATCATATTACAGGAATAATTGCAACCAGTTTGAAAGTGATGGCCCATTCTACGTTCCGGGCAACCTAGGCTTCGCTCTAAGGCCTTGCTTCACCAGATCGAATAGATAGTGCCTTAGAAGTCAACGCCAGAAGCATAAAATACAATATAAATACAACAGGTTTTCCATCGTATAAAACGAATAATTGCAACCAGTATGAAACTTATGGTCATTTCTACTTTCCTAGCTACTTAGGCTTCACCCTAGGGTGTTGCTCCAACAGATTGAATAGTCAGGGCCTTAGAAGTCAATGCCCGAAGGATAAAATGCAATAAAAATACAACAGTTTTTCCATCATATAACAGGTATAGTTGCCAGCAGTTTGAAAGTGATGGCCAATTCTACGTTCCGGGCAACCTAGGCTTCACTCTAGGGCGTTGCTCCACCAGATCGAATAGTCAGTGCCTTAGAAGTCAACGCCAGAAACATAAAATACGATTTAAATACAACAGCTTTTCCATCGTATAAAACGAATAATTGCAACCAGTATGAAACTTATGGCCATTTCTACTTTCCGTGCAAGCTAGGCTTCACCCTAGGGCGTTGCTCCAACAGATTGAATAGTTAGGGCCTTAGAAGTCAACGCCCGAAGCATTAAATACAAAATAAATATAACAGTTTTTCCATAGTATAAACCGAATAATTGCTACCAGTGTAAAAGTTATGGTTATTTCTACGTTCCGGGCAACCTAGGCTTCACACTAGGCCGTTGTTCCACCAGATCGGATAGTTAGGGCCTAAGAAGGGAACGCCAGAAGCATAAAATACAATATAAATACAACAGTTTTTCCATCGTATAAAACGAATAATTGCATCAAGTATGTAAGCTATGGTCATTTCTACTTTCCGGGCAACCTAGGCTTCACCCAAGATCGGTGCTCCAACAGATTGAATAGTTAGGGACTTAGAAGTCAATGCACGAAGCATGAAATGCAATAAAAATACAACAGATTTTCCATCATATAACAGGAATAATTGCAGTCAGTTGGAATGTGATTGTCATTTCTACGTTCCGGGCAACATAGGCTTCACTCTAGGGCGTTGCTCCACCAGATCGAATAGTTAGGGCCTTAGAAGTCAACGCCAGAACCATAAAATGCAAAAAAAATACAACAGTGTTTCCATCATATATCAGGAATAATTGCAAGCAGTTTGAAAGTGATGGTCATTTCTACGTTCCGGGCAACATAGGCTTCACTCTAGGGCGTTGTTCCACCAGATCGAATAGTTAGTGCCTTAGAAGTCAACGCCAGAAGCATAAAATACAATATAAATACAACAGTTTTTCCATCGTATAAAATGAATAATTGCAACCAGTATGAAACTTATGGACATTTCTACTTTCCGAGCAACCTAGGCTTCACCCTCGGGCGTTGCTCCAACAGATTGAATAGTTAGGGCCTTAGAAGTCAACGCCAGAACCATAAAATGCAAAAAAAATACAACAGTGTTTCCATCATATATCAGGAATAATTGCAAGCAGTTTGAAAGTGATGGTCATTTCTACCTTCCGGGCAACATAGGTTTCACTACAGGGCGTTGCTCCACCAGACCGAATAGTTACGGCCTAAGAAGTCAACGCCAGAAGCATAAAATACGATATAAATGCAACAGCTTTTCCATCGTATAAAACGAATAATTGCAACCAGTATGAAACTTATGGTCATTTCTACTTTCCGAGCAAGTTGGGCTTCACCCTAGGGCATTGCTCCAACAGATCGAATAGATAGTGCCTTAGAAGTCAACGCCAGAAGCATAAAATACAATATAAATACAACTGTTTTTCCATCGTATAAAGCGAATAATTGCAACCAGTATGAAACTTATGGTCATTTCTACTTTCCGAGCTACCTAGGCTTCACCCTAGGGTGTTGCTGCAACAGATTGAATAGTCAGGGCCTTAGAAGTCAACGCCCGAACCTAAAAATGCAAAAAAAATGCAACAGTGTTTCCATCATATATCAGGAATAATTGCAACCAGTTTGAATGTGATGGCCAATTCTACGTTCCGGGCAACCTAGGTCTCACTCCAGGGCGTTGCTCCACCAGACCGAATAGTTACGGCCTAAGAAGTCAACGCCAGAAGCATAAAATACGATATAAATACAACAGCTTTTCCATCGTATAAAACGAATAATTGCAACCAGTATGAAACTTATGGTCATTTCTACTTTCCGAGCAAGCTAGGCCTCACCCTAGGGCGTTGCTCCAACAGATTGAATAGTTAGGCCCTTAGAAGTCAACGCCCGAAGCATTACATACAAAATAAATAGAACAGGTTTTCCATAGTATAAAACGAATAATTGCTACCAGCGTAAAAGTTATGGTTATTTCTACGTTCCGGGCAACCTAGGCTTCACCCTAGGCCGTTGTCCCACCAGATTGAATAGTTAGGGCCTTAGAAGTCAATGCCCGAAGGATAAAATGCAATAAAAATACAACAGTTTTTCCATCATATAACAGGTATAGTTGCCAGCAGTTTGAAAGTGATGGCCAATTCTACGTTCCGGGCAACCTAGGCTTCACTCTAGGGCGTTGCTCCACCAGATCGAATAGTCAGTGCCTTAGAAGTCAACGCCAGAAACATAAAATACGATTTAAATACAACAGCTTTTCCATCGTATAAAACGAATAATTGCAACCAGTATGAAACTTATGGCCATTTCTACTTTCCGTGCAAGCTAGGCTTCACCCTAGGGCGTTGCTCCAACAGATTGAATAGTTAGGGCCTTAGAAGTCAACGCCCGAAGCATTAAATACAAAATAAATATAACAGTTTTTCCATAGTATAAACCGAATAATTGCTACCAGTGTAAAAGTTATGGTTATTTCTACGTTCCGGGCAACCTAGGCTTCACACTAGGCCGTTGTTCCACCAGATCGGATAGTTAGGGCCTAAGAAGGGAACGCCAGAAGCATAAAATACAATATAAATACAACAGTTTTTCCATCGTATAAAACGAATAATTGCATCAAGTATGTAAGCTATGGTCATTTCTACTTTCCGGGCAACCTAGGCTTCACCCAAGAGCGGTGCTCCAACAGATTGAATAGTTAGTGCCTTAGAAGTCAATGCACGAAGCATGAAATGCAATAAAAATACAACAGATTTTCCATCATATAACAGGAATAATTGCAGTCAGTTGGAAAGTGATTGTCATTTCTACGTTCCGGGCAACATAGGCTTCACTCTAGGGCGTTGCTCCACCAGATCGAATAGCTAGTGCCTTAGAAGTCAACGCCAGAAGCATAAAATACAATATAAATACAACAGTTTTTCCATCGTATAAAACGAATAATTGCAACCAGTATGAAACTTATGGACATTTCTACTTTCCGAGCAACCTAGGCTTCACCCTCGGGCGTTGCTCCAACAGATTGAATAGTTAGGGCCTTAGAAGTCAACGCCAGAACCATAAAATGCAAAAAAAATACAACAGTGTTTCCATCATATATCAGGAATAATTGCAAGCAGTTTGAAAGTGATGGTCATTTCTACGTTCCGGGCAACATAGGCTTCACTCTAGGGCGTTGTTCCACCAGATCGAATAGTTAGTGCCTTAGAAGTCAACGCCAGAAGCATAAAATACAATATAAATACAACAGTTTTTCCATCGTATAAAATGAATAATTGCAACCAGTATGAAACTTATGGACATTTCTACTTTCCGAGCAACCTAGGCTTCACCCTCGGGCGTTGCTCCAACAGATTGAATAGTTAGGGCCTTAGAAGTAAACGCCCGAACCATAAAATGCAAAAAAATACAACGGTGTTTCCTTCATATATCAGGAATAATTGCAACCAGTTTGAAAGTGATGGCCAATTCTACGTTCCGGGCAACCTGGGCTTCACTCTAGAGCGTTGCTCCACCAGATCGAATAGTTAGTGCCTTAGAAGTCAACGCCAGAAGCATAAAACACAATATAAATACAACAGTTTGTCCATCGTATAAAACGAATAATTGCAACCAGTATGAAACTTATGGTCATTTCAACTTTCCGAGCAACCTAGGCTTCACCCTAGGGCGTTGCTCCAGCGGATTGAATAGTTAGGGCCTTAGAAGTTAACGCCCGAACCATAAAATGCAAAAAAAATACAGCAGTGTTTCCATCATATAACAGGTATAATTGCAACCAGTTTGAAATTGATGGCCAATTCTACGTTCCGGCAACCTAGGCATCACTCTATTGCGTTGCTCCACCAGATCGAATAGTTAGTGCCTTAGAAGTCAACGCCAGAAGCATAAAATACAATATAAATACAACAGTTTTTCCATCGTATAAAACGAATAATTGCAACCAGTATAAAACTTATGGACATATCTACTTTCCGAGAAACATTGGCTTCACCCTAGGGCGTTGCTCCAACAGATTGAATAGTTAGGGCCTTAGAAGTCAACGCCCGAACCATAAAATGCAAAATAAATACAACAGTGTTTCCACCATATATAAGGAATAGTTGCTACCAGTTTGAAAGTGATGCACAATTCTACGTTCCGGGCAACGTAGGTTTCACTCCAGGGCGTTGCTCCACAAGACCGAATAGTTACGGCCTAAGTAGTCAACGCCAGAAGCATAAAATACGATATAAATACAACAGCTTTTCTATCGTATAAAACGAATAATTGCAACCAGTATGAAACTTATGGTCATTACTACTTTCCGAGCAAGCTAGGCTTCACACTAGGGCGTTGCTCCAACAGATTGAATAGTTAGGGCCTTAGAAGTCAACGCCCGAAACATAAAATGCAAAAAAAATACAACAGTGTTTACATCATATGTCAGGAATAATTGCAACCAGTTTGAAAGTGATGGCCAATTCTACGTTCCCGGCAACCTAGGTTTCACTACAGGGCGTCGCTCCACCAGACCGAATAGTTACGGCCTAGGAAGTCAACGCCAGAAGCATAAAATACGATATAAATGCAACAGCTTTACCATCGTATAAAACGAATAATTGCAACCAGTATGGAAGTGATGGTCATTTCTACGTTCCGGGCAACCTAGGCCTCACTCTAGGGCGTTGTTCCACCAGATTGAATAGTTACGGCCTAAGAAATCAACGCCAGAAGCATAAAAATCAATATAAATATAACAGATTTTCCATCGTATAAAACGAATAATTTCAACCAGTGTGAATGTTATGGTCATTTCTACATTCCGAGCAACCTAGGCTTCACTCTAGGGCGTTGATCCACCAGATAAGGTAGTTAGGGCCTTAGAAGTCAACGCCAGAAGCATAAAATTCAATAAAGATGCAACAGTTTTTCCATCGTATAGCAGGAATAACTGCAAACAGTGTGAAAGTACTGGTCATTTCTACGTTCCGGCTAACCTAGGCCTCACTCTAGGGCGTTGTTCCACCAAATCGAACAGTTAGGGCCTAAGAAGGCAACGCCAGAAGCATAAAATACAATATCAATACAACAGTTTTTACATCGTATCAAACGAATAATTGCAACCAGTATGAAAGTTATGGTCATTTCTACCTTCCGGGCAGCCTAGGATCCACCCTAGGGCGTTGCTGCAACCGATTGAATAGTTAGGGCCTTAGAAGTCAACGCCCGAAGCATAAAATACAAAAGAAATAGAACAGTTTTTCCATCGTATAAAACGAATAATTGAAACCAGTGTAAAAGTTATGGTCATTTCTACTTTCCGGGCAACCTAGGCTTCACCCTAGGGCGTAGTTCCAGCAGATTGAATAGTTAGGGCCTTAGAAGTCAACGCCCGAAGCAAGTAATACAAAATAAATAGAACAGTTGTTCCATCGTATAAAACGAATAATTCCTACGAGTGTGAAAGTTATAGTAATTTCTACGTTCCGGGCAACCTAGGTGTCACTCTAGGGCGCTGCTCCACCATATCGCATAGCTAGGGACTTAGAATTCAACGCCATAAGAATAAAATACAATATAAGAACAACAGTTTTTCCATCGTATAAAATGAATAATTGGAAACATTGTGAAAGTAATGGTCATTTCTACGCTACAGGCAACCTAGGCGTCACTCTAGGGCGTTACTCCACCACATCTAATAGCTACAGCCTTAGAAGTCAGCGCTAGAAGCATAAAATACAATATAAATACAACACCTTTTCCATCGTATAAAATGAATAATTGCAAACAGTGTGAAAGTAATGGTCGTTTCTACGTTCCGGGCAACCTGGGCGTCACTGTAGTGTGTTGCTCCACCACAGCTAATAGCTACGGCCTTAGAAGTCAACGCCAGAAGCATAAAATACAATATCAATACATCAGCTTTTCCATCGTATAAAAGGATTAATTGCAACCAGTTTGAAAGTGATGGTCATTTCTACGTTCTGGGCAACCTAGGCATCACTTTAGGGCGTTGCTCCACCAGATCGAATTGTTAGGGCCTAAGAAGTCAACTCCAGAAGCATAAAATACAATATAAGTACAACAGCTTTTCCATCGTATAAAATGAATAATTGAAAACATTGCGAAAGTAATGGTCATTCCACGTTCCGGGCAACCTAGGCGTCACTCTAGTGCATTGCTCAACCACATCTAATAGCTACGGCCTTAGACGTCAACGACAGAAGCATAAAATACAATAAAGATGCAACAGCTTTTCCATCGTATAAAACGAATGATTGCACCCAGTCTGAAAGTTATTGTCATTTCTACCTTCCGCGCAACCTAGGCTTCACCCTAGGGCGTTGCTCCAACAGATTGAATAGTTAGGACCTTAGAAGTCAATGCCCGAAGCATAAAATGCAATAAAAACACAACAGTTTTTCCATCATATAACAGGAATAATTGCTACCAGTTTGAAAGTGATGGTCATTTCAACGTTCCGGGCAACCTGGGCTTCACTCTAGGGCGTTGCTCCACCAGATCGAATAGTTAGAGCCTTAGAAGTCAACGCCAGAAGCATAAAATACGATATAAATACAACAGCTTTTCCATCGTATAAAAGGATTAATTGCAACCAGTTTGAACGTGATGGTCATTTCTCCTTTCTGGGCAACCTAGGCTTCACTCTAGGGCGTTGCTCCACTAGATCGAACAGCTAGAGCCTTAGAAGTCAACGCCAGAAGCATAAAATACAATATAAATACAACAGTTTTTCCATCGTATAAAACGAATAATAGCAACCAGTATGAAACTTATGGTCATTTCTACTTTCCGAGCAACCTAGGCTTCACCCTAGGGCGTTGCTCCAACAGATTGAATAGTTAGGGCCTTAGAAGTCAATGCCCGAAGCATAAAATGCATTAAAAATACAACAGTTTTTCCATCACATAACAGGAATAATTGCAACCAGTTTGAAAGTGATGGTCATTTCTACGTTCCGGGAAACCTCGGCTTCACTCTAGGGCGTTGCTCCGCCAGATCGAATAGTTAGTGCATTAAAAGTCAACGCCAGAAGCATAAAATACAATATAAATAGAACAGTTTTTCCATCGTATAAAACGAATAATAGCAACCAGTGTGTAAGTTATGGTCATTTCTACGTTCCGGCAACCTAGGCTTCACCCCAGGGCGTTGTTCCACCAGATCAAATAGTTAGGGCCTAAGAAGTGAACGCCAGCAGCATAAAATACAATATAACTACAACAGTTCTTCCTACATATAAAACGAATAATTGCAACCAGTATGAAAGTTATGGTCATTTCTACGTTCCGGGCAACTTAGGTTTCACTCTATGGCGTCTTCCACCACATGGAATAGCTGCGGCCTCAGAAGTCAACGCCTGAAGCATAAAATACAATAAAAGTACAACAGTCTTTCCATCCTATAACAGGAATAATTGCAACCCTTGTGCAAGTGATGGTCATTTGTACGTTCCAGGCAACCTAGGCTTCACTCTAGGGCGTTGTTCCACTAGATCGAATTGTTAGGGCCTAAGAAGTCAACGCGAGAAGCATAAGATACAATATAAATATAACAGTTTTTCCATCGTATAGAACGAATAATAGCAACCAGTGTGAAAGTTATGGTCATTCCTACGTTCCGGGCAACCTAGGCTACACCCTAGGGCGTTGCTCCACCAGATCGAATAGTTAGGGCCTAAGAAGTGAACGCCAGCAGCATAAAATACAATTTGAATACAACAGTTTTTCCATGATATAAAACGAATAATTGCAACCAGTATGAAAGTTATGGTCATTTCTTCTTTCCGGGCAACCTAGGCTTCACCCTTGGGCGTTGCTCCAACAGATTGAATGGTTAGGGCCTTAGAAGTCAACGCCGGAAGCATAAAATGCAATAAAAATACAACAGTTTTTCCATCGTATAAAAGGATCAATTGCAACCAGTTTGAAAGTGATGGTCATTTCTACGTTCCGGGCAACCTAGGCTTCACTCTAGGGCGTTGCTCCACCAGATCGAATAGTTAGGGCCTTAGAAGTCAACGCCAGAATCATAAAATACAATAAAGATGCAACAGCTTTTCCACCGTATTAAGCGAATAATTGCAACCGGTATGAAAGTTATGGTCATTTCTACGTTCCGGGCAACCTAGGCTTCACTCTATGGCGTTCTTCCACTACATCGAATAGCAACGGACTCAGAAGACAACGCCAGAAGCATAAAATACAATAAAAATACAACAGTCTTTCCGTCCTATAACAGGAATAATTGCAACCCGTGTGAAAGTGATGGTCATTTGTACGTTCCAGGCAACCTAGGCTTCACTCTAGGGCGTTGTTCCACCAGATCGAATTGTTAGGGCCTAAGAACTCAACGCCAGAAGCATAAAATACAATATAAGTGCAACAGTTTTGCCACCGTATAAAATGAATAATTGCAAACATTGCGAAGGTAATGGTCATACCACGTTCCGGCCAACCTAGGCGTCACTCCAGTGCGTTGCTCCACCTCATCTAATAGCTACGGCCTTAGACGTCAACGCCAGAAGCATAAAACACAATAAAAATACAACAGTTTTTCCATCGTATAAAACGAATAATTGCCACCAGTATGAAACTTATGGTCATTTCTACTTTCCGAGCAACCTAGGCTTCAACCCTAGGGCGTTGCTCCAACAGATTGAATAGTTAGGGCCTTAGAAGTCAACGCCCGAAGCATAAAATGCAATAAAAATACAACAGTGTGTCCAGCATATAACAGGGATAATTGCAACCAGTTTGAAAGTGATTGCCAATTCAACGTTCCGGGCAACCTAGGCTTCACTCTATTGCGTTGCTCCACCAGATCGAATAGTTAGTGCCTTAGATGTCAACGCCAGAAGCATAAAATACAATATAAATACAACAGTTTTTCCATCGTATAAAACGAATAATTGCAACCAGTATGAAACTTATGGTTATTTCTACGTTCCGGGAAACCTCGGCTTCACTCTAGGGCGTTGCTCCGCCAGATCGAATAGTTAGTGCATTAGATGTCAACGCC